>NC_136061.1:1041752335-1042952335 GCF_964261635.1 Lissotriton helveticus
GTGCCATTCGCCTCCCGGATCCCAGCGAGGGCTCCAGGAGGTCGGGTACTTTCGCGCCTTGGGTCCCCTCTGTCACATCGTGTGCACAGATTGCAAGAAAGTGGGGTAATTTCTCTCCGGATTACTAGGGACAGGGTACGCCCGGACACCCCTCCAAGGCTGGTGGTTCTCTGCCATGGGGACCAGATGGGCTATGCCTGGGCAACACCTCCCTAGGCCACCCGGGGCTTCCTTCCTCCAGGCCAACTGCATGTCAAATTGCCCAGGACGGGCTCCATGGCTCCTGGGCAGTCGTCCCCCGGGCGTCCGGGGCTCCATCCAGGCTGACGGCATGGAAAAGTGCCCAGGACAGGCTCCATGCGTTCCGGGCATTCATCCCCCGGGCGTCCGGGGCTCCACCTAGGCTGACGGTATGGAAGAGTGCCCAGGTCGGGCTCCATGGTTTTCACGGTGGTCCTCCCCTGGGTGTCTGGGGGCTCCAGGCCGAATGCATGGAAAAGTGCCCAGGACGGGCTCCATGCGTCTCGGGCATTCGTCCCCTGGGCGTCCGGGGCTCCATCCAGGCTGACGATATGGCAGAGTGCCCAGGTCGGGCTCCATGGTTTTCACGGTGGTCCTCCCCTGGGTGTCTGGGGGCTCCAGGCACGGAAAAGTGCCCAGGACGGGCTCCATGCGTCCCGGGCATTCGTCCCCTGGGCGTCCGGGGCTCCATCCAGGCTGACGGCATGGCAGAGTGCCCGGGTCGGGCTCCATGGGTCCCGGGCAGCCCTCCCCCCCCCGGGCGTCCGGGGCTCCCACCTCCAGGCCGACGGCATGTCAAAGTGCCCAGGACGGGCTCCATGGGTCCCGGGCAGACCTCCCCCGGGCATCCGGGGCACCCATCTCCATGAGGCCAACGGCATTGGCAAAGTAAACGGGAAGGGCTCCATGGGTCCCGGGTAGACCTCCCCCGGGCGTCCGGGGCACCCATCTCCATGAGGCCAACGGCATTGGCAAAGTACCCAGGACGGGCTCCATGGGTCCCGGGCAGACCTCCCCCGGGCGTGCGGGGCACCCATCTCCATGAGGCCAACGGCATTGGCAAAGTACCCGGGAAGGGCTCCATGGGTCCCGGGTAGACCTCCCCCGGGCATCCGGGGCACCCATCTCCATGAGGCCAACGGCACTGGCAAAGTACCCAGGACGGGCTCCATGGGTCCCGGGCAGACCTCCCCCGGGCGTCCGGGGCACCCATCTCCATGAGGCCAACGGCATTGGCAAAGTACCCGGGAAGGGCTCCATGGGTCTTGGGTAGACCTCCCCCGGGCGTCCGGGGCACCCATCTCCATGAGGCCAACGGCATTGGCAAAGTACCCGGGAAGGGCTCCATGGGTCCCGGGTAGACCTCCCCCGGGCATCCGGGGCACCCATCTCCATGAGGCCAACGGCATTGGCAAAGTACCCAGGACGGGCTCCATGGGTCCCGGGCAGACCTCCCCCGGGCGTCCGGGGCACCCATCTCCATGAGGCCAACGGCATTGGCAAAGTACCCGGGAAGGGCTCCATGGGTCTTGGGTAGACCTCCCCCGGGCGTCCGGGGCACCCATCTCCATGAGGCCAACGGCATTGGCAAAGTACCCGGGAAGGGCTCCATGGGTCCCGGGTAGACCTCCCCCGGGCATCCGGGGCACCCATCTCCATGAGGCCAACGGCATTGGCAAAGTACCCAGGACGGGCTCCATGGGTCCCGGGCAGACCTCCCCCGGGCGTCCGGGGCACCCATCTCCATGAGGCCAACGGCATTGGCAAAGTACCCGGGAAGGGCTCCATGGGTCCCGGGTAGACCTCCCCCGGGCGTCCGGGGCACCCATCTCCATGAGGCCAACGGCATTGGCAAAGTACCCGGGAAGGGCTCCATGGGTCCCGGGTAGACCTCCCCCGGGCGTCCGGGGCACCCATCTCCATGAGGCCAACGGCATTGGCAAAGTACCCAGGACGGGCCTCATGGGTCCCGGGCAGACCTCCACCCGGGCATCCGGGGCTCCCACCTCCAGGCCGACGGAATGTCAAAGTACCCAGGACAGGCTCCATGGGTCCCGGGCAGCTTCCCCCGGGCGTCCGGGGCACCCACCTCCAGGCCGACGGCATGTCAAAGTACCCAGGACGGGCTCCACGGGTCCCGGGCATTCCTCCCCCAGGTCGTCCGGGCCCTAGAGCTCCGGTGGTCGAACCTGCACCTGAGGCCCAGCCGGGGTCCAAGAGCCCTGCCTTGCATGGGCAGGCAGTCAGGAACCCTACCGCGAAGGCTTGGGATGGATGGGGAGCTGGGAGTCCTTTCGATCCCGGCCATCTGGTCGCCCGCGATGCTTTCCAATGGGGCGACCAGATGGCCGGGCTTCCCTGGAAGTCCCGATGAGATGCCATTCGCCTCCCGGATCCCAGCTAGGGCTCCATGAGGTCGGGTTCTTTTATGCCTTGGGTCCCCTCTGTCACCTCGCGTGCACGGATTGCAAGAAAGGGGGGTAATTTCCCTCCGGATTACTAGGGGCAGGGTACGCCCGGACACCCCTCCAGGGCTGGTGGTTCTCTGCCCGTGGGACCAGATGAGATATGCCTGGGCAACACCTCCCCCGGGCGTCTGGGGGCTCCATTCTCCGGGCCAACGGCATGGCTCAATGCCCAGGACGGGCTCCACGTGTCCCGGACAGACCTCCCCTGGGCGTCCGGGGCACCCATCTCCAGGAGGCCAAAGGGATGGCAAAGTTCCCGGGAAGGGCTCCACGGGTCCCGGGCAGCCTTCCCCCCGGCGTCCGGGGCTCCCACCTCCAGGCCGACGGCATGTCACACTGCCCAGGACGGGCTCCATGGGCCCCGGACAGACCTCCCCCGGGCGTCCGGGGCAACCATCTCCAGGAGGCCAACGGGATGGCAAAGTACCCGGGAAGGGCTCCACGGGTCCCGGGCAGCCTTCCCCCCGGCGTCCGGGGCTCCCACCTCCAGGCCGACGGCATGTCACACTGCCCAGGACGGGCTCCATGGGCCCCGGACAGACCTTCCCCCCGGGCGTCCGGGGCACCCATCTCCAGGAGGCCAACGGGATGGCAGAGTAACCGGGAAGGGCTCCATGGGTCCCGGGCAGCCCTCCCCCGGGCGTCCGGGGCTCCCACCTCCAGGCCGACGGCATGTCAAAGTGCCCAGGACGGGCTCCATGAGTCCGGGACAGTCCTCCCCCGGGCGTCCGGGACACCCATCTCCATGAGGCCAACGGCATTGGCAAAGTACCCAGGATGGGCTCCATGGGTCCTGGGCAGACCTCCCCCCCCGGGCGTCCGGGGCTCCCACCTCCAGGCCGACGGAATGTCAAAGTACCCAGGACGGGCTCCATGGGTCCCGGGCAGCTTCCCCCCGGGCGTCCGGGGCACCCACCTCCAGGCCAGCGGCATGTCAAAGTACCCAGGACGGGCTCCACGGGTCCCGGGCATTCCTCCCCCAGGTCGTCCGGGCCCTAGAGCTCCGGTGGTCCAACCTGCGCCTGAGGCCCAGCCGGGGTCCAAGAGCCCTGACCTTGCGTGGGCAGGCAGTCAGTCAGGAACCCTACCGCGAAGGCTTGGGATGGATGGGGAGCTGGGAGTCCTTTCGATCCCGGCCATCTGGTCGCCCGCGATGCTTTCCAATGGGGCGACCAGATGGCCGGGCTTCCCTGGAAGTCCCGATGAGGTGCCATTCGCCTCCCGGATCCCAGCTAGGGCTCCATGAGGTCGGGTTCTTTTACGCCTTGGGTCCCCTCTGTCACCTCGCGTGCACGGATTGCAAGAAAGGGGGGTAATTTCCCTCTGGATTACTATGGACAGGGTACGCCCGGACACCCCTCCAGGGCTGGTGGTTCTCTGCCCGGGGGACCAGATGAGATATGCCTGGGCAACACCTCCCCCGGGCGTCTGGGGGCTCCATTCTCCGGGCCAACGGCATGGCTCAATGCCCAGGACGGGCTCGACGTGTCCCGGACAGACCTCCCCTGGGCGTCCGGGGCACCCATCTCCAGGAGGCCAAAGGGATGGCAAAGTTCCCGGGAAGGGCTCCACGGGTCCCGGGCAGCCTTCCCCCCCCCGGGCGTCTGGGGCTCCCACCTCCAGGCCGACGGCATGTCACACTGCCCAGGACGGGCTCCATGGGCCCCGGACAGACCTCCCCCGGGCGTCCGGGGCACCCATCTCCAGGAGGCCAACGGGATGGCAAAGTACCCGGGAAGGGCTCCACGGGTCCCGGGCAGCCTTCCCCCGGGCGTCCGGGGCTCCCACCTCCAGGCCGACGGCATGTCACACTGCCCAGGACGGGCTCCATGGGCCCCGGACAGACCTCCCCCGGGCGTCCGGGGCACCCATCTCCAGGAGGCCAACGGGATGGCAGAGTAACCGGGAAGGGCTCCATGGGTCCCGGGCAGCCCTCCCCCGGGCGTCCGGGGCTCCCACCTCCAGGACGACGGCATGTCAAAGTGCCCAGGGCGGGCTCCACGGGCCCCGGGCAGCCCTCCCCCCCGGGCGTTCGGGGCACACATCTCCAGGAGGCCAACGGCATTGCAAAGTACCCGGAAAGGGCTCCACGGGTACCGGGCAGTCCTCCCCCGGGCATCCGGGGCACCCATCTCCATGAGGCCAACGGCATTGGCAAAGTACCCGGGAAGGGCTCCACGGGTCCCGACCAGGCTTCCCACGGGCGTCCCGGGCACCCTCCTCCAGGCCGACGGCATGTCAAAGTGTCCAGGACGGGCTCCATGGGTCCCGGGCAGCCCGCTCCCGGGCGTCCGGGGCTCCCACCTCCAGGCCGACGGCATGTCAAAGAGCCCAGGACGGGATCCACGGGTACCGGGCAGTCCTCCCCCGGGCGTCCGGGGCTCCCATCTCCAGGCCAACGGCATGGCTCAATGCCCAGGACGGGCTCCATGGGTCCCGCGCAGGCCTCCCCCGGACGCGTCCGGGGCAACCATCTCCATGAGGCCAACGGCATTGGCAAAGTACCCGGGAAGGGCTCCACGGGTCCCGGGCAGGCCTCCCCCGGGCGTCCAGGGCACCCACCTCTAGGCCGACGGCATGTAAAAGTGCCCAGGACCAGTTCCACGGGTCCCGGGCAGTCCTCCCCCGGGCGTCCGGGGCACCCTTCCCCGGGCCAAAGCATTTCAGAGTGCCCAGGACGGGCTCCACGGGTCCCGGGCGTCCAGGGCTCCCTTCCCCGGGCCAACAGCTTGTCAGAGTGCCCAGGACGGGCTCCACGGGCCCCGGGCGTCCGGGGCACCCTTCCCCGGGCCAGCGGCATGCCAGAGTGCCCAGGACGAGTTCCACGGGACCCGGGCAGTCCTCCCCCGGGTGTCCCGGGCTCCCTTCCCCGGGCCAAAGCATTTAAGAGTGCCCAGGACGGGCTCCATGGGTCCCGGACGTCCGGGGCTCCCTTCCCCGGGCCAACGGCATACAGGAGTGCCCAGGACGGGCTCCACAGGTCCCGGTCGTCTGGGGCTCCCTTCCCCGGTCCAACAGCTTGTCAGAGTGCCCAGGACGGGCTCCACTGGTCCCGGGCAGTCCTCCCCCGGGCCAACAGCAGGTCAGAGTGCCCAGGACGGGCTCCACGGGTCCCGGGCAGCCCGCCCCCCCCCCACCCCCCCCGGGCGTTCGGGGCACCCATCTCCAGGAGGCCAACAGCGTTGCAAAGTACCCGGGAAGGGCTCCACGGGTCCCGGGCAGTCCTCCCCCGGGCGTCCGGGGGCTCCCTTCTCCAGGCCAACGGCATGGTTCAATGCCCAGGGCGGGCTCCATATGTCCCGGACAGACCTCCCCCGGGCGTCCGGGGCACCCATCTCCAGGCCAACGGCATGGCTCAATGCCCAGGACGGGCTCCATGGGTCCGGGGAGGCGTCCCATGCGCCTCCGGGCTTGGGAGCCCCGGCTGGGTCCAGGGGCCCGGCCGGGCCCCGGGTCGGGTGCTCCGGCCCTGGTCCCTGTCTCCCAGCCTACCGCACTGCCAAGGGCCTTGGAAGGGGTTCCGTTGTGCCCGGGGAGCCTCCCCTTGCTTGTCTGGGTTCAGGAGCTCTGTCCGGGGCCCCTAGGGGCCCGGGGGGGGGAGGGCGGCCTCCCCACCCCGGGCTCTGTCCTTGGTCCTGCTGCGTGGCAGGGTGCCCGGGACGGGGTCCGGAGGGACCGGGGAGGCGTCCCTAGTGCCTCCGGGGCTCCCAGATGGGGCCAGGGGCCCGGGTTGGGTTCCCCTCATCCCCCGGCCTGCCGCACTGCCAAAGCCCGGGACGGGGTTCTGTTGTGCCCGGGGAGCCTCCCCTTGCTTGGCTGGGTCCAGGAGCTCCATCATGAGCACTGCAGCTCCATGCCCAAACCCATTTGAAAACCCGCCGCAGCGAAGGGGTTATGGAATCGCTATTAAAGACTCGCAAAACGGGATGCATGTAGAAATTGCAATATTTTTTGTGATTTCTACTGCTTCCTTATTTGCGATTCGCTAATTGCCAATCACAAATAAGGAATGGCTTTCACATTCATTCCTATGGGTCTAAAGGCCCATAGGAATGAATGGGGAGTCATTCCTTATTTGCGATTAGCAATTAGCGAATCGCAAATAAGGAATGGCTTTCCCATTCATTCCTATGGGTCTAAAGGCCCATAGGAATGAATGGGGAGTCATTCCTTATTTGCGATTAGCAATTAGCGAATCGCAAATAAGGAAGCGATTTCAAGGGTGCCAGGGTGTCCAAAGGACACCCTGTACCACCCCTGAAATGGTAATGTACACTGGTGTTGCGAACACACATGTCCAAAGGACATGGGTGTGTGTAACATACAACTTAGAAAAATGCACTAAAGTGCATTTTTCTAAGTTTTCGCTATTTACCACGTAGTTAGACTTCGCGATAAATAGCGGCCCCAGAATGCGATTTCGCAATTTTAAAATGGTTCATGAATTGCATTTAAGGAATCTCAAATTGAGATTCCTTAAATGCAATTATCCGCAATTTAGCGATTTCTGAAATTGCGATTTTTGCATTTGGGATGATGAATCCCAAATGCAAAAATAGCGCTCGCAAAGGGCCAGATTCTCAGAATCTGGCCCTTTGCGAGCCGATTTTGGCTTGATGAATCTGGCTGCTAGTGTACGACTATGTTCTACTATGTTGCAGCAATATTGTAGATTTGGATATTTGAAGTGCTCCTTTTCTATCCATGTAGTTAATGAGTTCAATTGTAGGGTTAAATATTGTGAAATACTAGGTGAGAAACATTCTGATATTAGGCATATAAGCAGAAAATATAAGCAAAAAATATATAATTTTTTATATGATTACAGCATATATGCAGAGTCATCTTGGTCTCTGATGGAAACATTGAGGATAAAAATGAGAAGGAGTGTAATGATGATTTCAAACAATAAACGCATAGACCAAGGCAAACATTCTGAATTATTGCTTCACTAGTGTGTAAGAGTGGATCGAGATTATGATAGATGGGTGTTCTTTTATCTTTATAGCACACACTGCTTTGAAAGAGTCTGAAGTTGATTATTGTCAATTTTATTCACACAGACGTTAACCATACAGCCGTTTTTGTGTTTAAAATATTTTATTAAGGCATACTTTACATAATCACACATTTACATGAAAAAGACCTTCAGGGTCATTGCTGATGTTATGAACAGCACAAATATGAAATGTAAAAACAAGGCATAATGAGTGTATTGCTGCAAAAGGCATCGGTATGCCCAACTGTGTAAACACAAGAGCCTCACAGCAGATAATCCAAAAGGAACCTCGGTGCAATAGGCTCTTTCATTCTGTGGACAAAGTCACAATCTGCAGAAATCTTTAAGCAATAGGACAACATCTCATCAATTTACATTTTCTTATAATGGCTGTCATCAAACAATCCGACCAGCAAGATAACAAAACTAGCCTCAATTGCACTGTGAGGGGTGTTATCCACAGTACATGCACTGTGCAGTCCAGAGAGGGGATCTCCTGGTGTGGCAGACAATCTCCTGAGGGCACCAGCTACTGCATCCCAATTGGAGTCAACAGGTACCAAAGTAGGTCATCATCGACTGGGCCATAGTTCTCCTTAGAAGAGGAATAGCAACTTCTTCCATCAGTGACAGCAGCAGCACACCTGTGCAAAGAAAGACAATTTGGTGAGCTTAGAAAGGGAAACTTGCTAACTGAGAGCCTTGGCGAGCAAATTGGCCACACAAAGAGGCCACATTGCCTGTCCTAAATGTTCTAGTACGACTGCATCGTTAAAAATATGCTGCAAAGGCCACATCCCCAAAATGTCATGAGTCTTGGGAAGGTTGTATGACAGGTTACATTATTCAGGTGAGCTATAGAGAGTTACATAACACTGCCTCATCAAAGTGGGGAATCAGAGTCTCCATCAGGTGGGATCAAATAGAGCTGTAAATAGATCTGCCTAATGCCTGCTGATGATACATAGCTGTTTGAACACTGCATCTTTATGTCTAGCCATCTGTACCCTATTTCCACACAAAATGCACACATAAACCCTCAACAAAATTCACGCTTTAATTCATGGCCCTACAAATAATGCACCACATAAAATTAAATTAAGTGTTCACTTCACTACATTAGTCCTCCTTCTCTTATCACCAAACCCTCAACAGTAATCCCATGTAACACCGCATGCTGTTGTTCTTTTCAGTCACATTTCTACAAATTCAGACCTTACCGTCTCCATGTGGTCTCTTTTCATACTACACATCAAATAATTTCTATACCTACCTTAAGCTATTACATACCAGAACCAGACTTTCTGCTCTCCCTCAATTCCTATTTATAGAGTACATGAGCTGGTACAACTAGCTCAGCTTATCCCAGGCAACACCAACACCAGACCCACAAATTTCACTGCCTAATGATAAATATATGTCCAATATCCATAAAACCCCACACTTTCCCTGTCATCAACAACAAACACCCTTTCAGATCCTAACCATAAACACAAACAATTCATTCTCAATGTATCCAAAACATCCCTTCTTAATCACATACCAATGGGGGGACACTTGCTTAGCCTGAAGCCGCCGTGAGGCAAACGGCACCAGGCGAACGCTGCGACTCACCTCACCGCTACCGCCCACCGCCAGCGGACTACCGCTCCCAGCAGCCCCGGGGAGGGCGTGACACATCAACACGCGCCCGGAGGCGCCATAAGAACTTCGAGAGCCGAGCGCTCTTGGGGGACACTTGCTTAGCCTGAAGCCGCCGTGAGGGAAACGGCACCAGGCGAACGCTGCGACTCACCTCACCGCTACCGCCCACCGCCAGCGTACTACTGCTCCCAGCAGCCCCGGGGAGGGCGTGACACATCAACACGCGCCCGGAGGCGCCATAAGAACTTCGAGCGCCGAGCGCTCTTGGGGGACACTCGCTTAGCCTGAAGCCGCCGTGAGGGAAACGGCACCAGCCGAACGCTGTGACTCGCCTCACCGCTACTGCCCACCGCCAGCGGACTACCACTCCCAGCAGCCCCGGGGAGGGCGTGACACATCAACACGCGCCCGGAGGCGCCATAAGAACTTCAAACGCCTCCCGCCCTGCGGGACGCGCGCAGGCAGCGCCGGGCTGAGCCCGGGCAGAGGGCGGGCCGTCTGTGTCCGTCAGAGGCTGAACGAGGCTGGGCTGGGCCATGGACCTTGGTTGTTACGGCCCACAAACCTGTAAGACTTCTTTTTGCTTTATATTGTGTGTCATTCAGTTAGGCTTTGTTGATGTTGTAGCTTATAACTGAACCTGTGCAAGCAATAGTGGTTGGCTTTGTTTTAAATTGCATCGTATTCATTTGTTAATTCCCTATAATGTCTAAACTTAGGTCGGCAAAGACTCCTCATACGACGAGCACTATGGACAACTACTTGGTAAAAGTAGTAAATAAAATGAATAAAGAGAGACACCTTTCATTAAACCGGATAAGTCCTCCGGTGTCACCTACAAGTCAGGGCGCCCCCCCAGTTACTCCTTCGCTAGAACGCAGCTGCATAGAAGACCCGCAAATAATCATTGAACATGATTCATCTGCACTCATAGTACAAACTCAGGTGGAGCTGGATAATCCTCTGGATATTTCACCACAGTCCTCCCCGAGAGTAGTTAGAGCCTGTAGGAAGCAAGCTGCTAAGCGGGGGAATAGGAAACCTAAAAAAGCTGGGTCTTCATCCATTAGCACTGGGGGAGTAATCGATAACTCAACCCAAGTCGAGTTGTTTAATTTGAACTCTGATCAAATTAATTTGCTGGCTACTATTATTGAATCCAAACTAGAAATCATGATTAAACCTCTTGTGGTAACATTAGAGGAGGTAACAAAGGAAGTAACCAGATTGGGTGGCCTTTTGAACTCTCATCTAACCCAGATTAAAGTAAATCAGAGTGCAAAGGCCGGCGAGAACATAAACAAGGAAACTGTTGTATCCCGTAGTGGGGGGAAGAGGCCGACTCATACTGCACACACTGTTCAAACTGCTCCAGTCAGCCAATCGCCCCCTCTACCGGCCACTACTTGCCAACCATTTGTACAAGTTACTCAACCACCGCTCACGACCCCTAGTAACCAATCTGCTATAATAGGGAGAAACAATGAAGGGAGGAGCGCAGTAAAGAAAAGATGCTCAGTTAATCTGCCTCCATATTGCGCACCCTACATAGTAGTACTCACAAATGTACCAGAGGGGGATTCCTATCTTACGGAGTCGAGGCCGGAGACCCATGACTCCCTGAAAAATAAATGTTTATCCTGGTTGAACAGGAATTGTGGGTTTCCCCTTGCCTTTTCCAACGACATCATATCGACCCACAGAGTCAGCTGGATAGGAAACTCTAGGAAAAATGGTAGGGGGGACTGCATCATCGTCAACTTTAAGTATCCGCAGCATGTTGCTACAGTACTGCTTAGAGCGGCCTCCCTATTAACGAGTGATAACATTGTATGTGCACGCCCTCTTGGTTTCTTTTATAATTATCTTAATACTACCACACATTTAAACACTGACCAGCCTAAACCATTCCAACATCTTCCTAGGCGCTGCTTTGTTACCCCTCCTCCCCAATCTGGAATTCACCCATCATTTAGTCAGGACCCATACTGCTATAGGCTGTCCAGGAACTATAACCAATTTGATCAACCCCTCCCACTGGCCAATCGATATGCCCCTCTAGCTTCTTTGGAGGAAAATGATTGACAGCCAATCGACCCAAGGACTAATATAAAGCCTCCTCATCCTACAGCTAGAATAATGACTTGGAACATTGCTGGCATTAAGGCTAAAGTAGGGAATGAAACCTGGACTAATTCACTAAAAACTTATGACATTATAGCATTTCACGAAACTTGGGACCAGGCTAAAACTTTTTCTTTGGATGGGTACAGACACTTTTCTATTCCAGCAACATGTAGTGTGGCTGGTAGAGCCAAGGGAGGTTTACTAAGTCTATTTAAACTTGATTTAAATGGCACACTAAGCCAGTGTAATTCAGGTTCTCAGAACTGTTTAATTGTAGAGTTATCATATTCTGATACTCCCAAGATTTTATTTATAAATTTTTATAATTCATGTGCCAATGAATGTACCGGGACTAACCTAGACTCATTGGAGAAATTTTTGTCAGTCTATAGTACAAATGTGAATACTTTTGAATTAATATTTTTAGGGGACTTTAATATCCATCCCTGTAACCAACCGTGCGCCAGTAATGAAATAGAAGGTCCTCCATATTCCTCATTTATGCATTTTGAACATTCTAAGAGGGGGGAAGCACTTGAAAATTTTCTGGCGAGATGGAATCTTTACGAATCTGGTTGCGGGGAAAGTGATCCTAGGCCCCCTACTTTTAAAGGAACAGACGAAGGCACTACAATTGATTATATTTCTATGACTTCTTTTATGTTATCTAAGGTACTACGATATAAGACAGAGGTATCGGTCTTTAGTGACCACAACCCAGTGGTAATAGAGATAAAGTCTGTGGATCTATTAACCCTGAAGTCTTGATCGGGCCCTTAGTTGACCTCCTGGCAGACTTACATTCTGGCCTTTTGGCCTCCGTCAGGGTTACTGCTGAGGGGCGCTGTACTAGTTATTTTAACTCGGAAAGGGGGGTCAGGCAAGGGTGTATCCTGGCCCGCTTCTTTTTACGGTATATATAAACGCCCTTGAACCTGCTCTAAAGGAGGCTACCCTTGACATACTGTGCATAGGGAAACTGGGTATCCCAGTTCTCCTCTACGCGGATGACGCTGTCCTTCTTTCACGGACAGGGGTTGGATTACAGCGGCTTCTGGATGTATTTGGGAACTTTATGGGATCCTTGGATCTTAAAATAAATGTAAAAAAGTCCCAAATTATGATTATGGGGAAGTGCTCTAGGAAAACGCAGTCTAAAACTTTTTTTCTGTGGCAAAGAAGAACTTAGCAGGGTGCCCACATTCCCCTACCTGGGGATTACATTTGATGAGAGAGGGAATTGGGGCCCGCAGCTTAAAAATAGAAACATCTCCTTTGCAAGAACTACCTCTGCACTCCAGGTCTTTACGAAAAAACTTGGGGCTAGGCCTATAGCAGCACTAATGAAGATCTATAAGGCAAAATGCCTCTCAGTAGCCACATATGGCAGCTCAATATGGGATATAGTTCCTCTGATTGCCTACAGGTGACCGAAAATAAATTTATGAGATCAGTCCTCTCAGTGCCACAGTCTACGCCCTCATATACTATCCATTCTGAATTGGGGTAGGCTTTATTTCTGACATGATAAGTATGGCTCCTGTAATATGTTGGTTGAAGACCTGGATGAACCAGGAAATAACCCTGAACCATACTATCCCGAAAGATTGTCTCCTTCTAGAAAACTATGGTAAGAGTGAGTGGTTGACTTACATTAGAAATACTCTGATCAAACTTGGGAGACCGGAGCTTTTCTCCTCTCCGGAGTTAATAAGACCAAAGGATATTGCTCTAATTAAGGGAGCAATGGCAGATTTGCTGTCTCTGGAGAGAGAGGAACGCGAATTAAAAAAACCTACTGTAAGGGCTAATCTCATTATTGCCAGCTCATGTGGTCCCGAAACCTACCTTAATGTGGTGAATCGTCCCTTCCATAGGTTTCTCCTAACCCGTTTCCGTTTTAATCTGATACACTTGAATTTAGGACTGTTTCCTTTTCCACCCAGAACACAATGCACTTTTTGATGTTCTGTAGTCACTACACGGAATTAAGGATGACATTTTTGGTCCCAATACTTAAGGAGGGGGGCTTTCTGCAGGTCAAGCCTGCCCTCCTTTATTTGCAATTATTACAGTCCTTTAGGATCATCTTTCAT
The DNA here is from genome assembly GCF_964261635.1 of Lissotriton helveticus. Taxonomy (NCBI): domain Eukaryota; kingdom Metazoa; phylum Chordata; class Amphibia; order Caudata; family Salamandridae; genus Lissotriton; species Lissotriton helveticus. Next base: position 1,041,765,691 of record NC_136061.1, read on the forward strand.
GTTGCAAGTTTTTTGGTGGGTGCTGTAAGGATTAGAAATAAGAAAAATTGTCTGACTAATTGTACATAAATGAATTTGGATGTATATATGTATGATGATTGTACACCAAAAATTGTCAGGGGGGGCACTCAAAAGGGTTAATGTTTTTATTTTATTTATTGTGTTTTTAATCAATGAAACTTTCAGTCTATGTATATTTCTGGATGATTTTTAATTGAACTATTACTCTGTTTTTATTCTGTATTAACAAGTGTATTTAATTGTATATTTTGTATAGTTCCATTGTCTTTTTATGATATTGATTTATCGAAATAAAGTATTCTGACTGACTGACTGACACATACCAATGCCACCATCAGTCTACACTGAAGCCATCACGCCCTACTCCACCCTGGTAAATAACTGCTTGGAAGTGCTCAGATGTGGTTCGGGAGGGTTAGTAGTAAGGCAGGGTTGAGGAGCAAGAGGGTATGGAGAAATAAGAGGTGAGGTTGAAGTGGAAGGCTGTAGTCTGAATCCAGACGGTGAAGGTGAGTTAATCACAGAAAAGGTGAGTAAAGGTTATTTATTTGAAGGAGGCAGACAAGATGCATTTGATGGAAGTAGTTGAGGGTCCATATAGAGGAGAGGGTGTGGTATGAAATAGAGAACACAGGAGTAAATGGTAACCTGAGGGAGGGGAGAAGGCAAGAGAGAGAGAGAGAGAGAGAGATGATATTACCATATTTTGTTAGGTTATGTATGGAGCCTTGGAATCTTTGTCAGAGGTAGTGGGGTAAGGGGCACATGCTAGTTTACCTACCCCCCACCCCATTAACTGCAGAAGACGGTCTCTCAGCACCAGGGCCGGACTTGCCGTAGCAGGCACTGGGCGTTTTCCCAGTGGGTCACTAGGGTGGGGCCTGGTTTTGGGGGGGGGGGGTGTTTTTGTTACCCGGGGTTGGCAATATGGACCCATTGTAACAAAATCGGCCAAAACCGTCCCTCGCAAACTGCTCGGCTGCATCCCATGGGGGCCAGCTCAGCAGTTTGCCAGGGCCGGTTTCCGTTCCCAGTCTGGCTCTGCTCGGCACAAATTGAGGTGTCACCGATTCTGCACACCACAGTGCCCAAGGGAAGAGGGCAGTTAAATAAACAGAGCTGTACTTCAAAGAATGACGAGAGACCACATGAACAAGCATTGGCGAAGCCAATAGGTCTCGGCAATCCAAGAACTATTGGAGTTGTCAATGACAAATGTCTTTTAGCCATGTGTTATGGAGTGTAGGGTAATTATGCAGTTTAGACTGGAATTATTTGTTGTGGAATTGTGTGGTGTTGAGTGGTGTTATGTGTAGCAGAATTATGTGGCATGGTGTGTACTGGGAATATGTGGATAGTCAATGTGGTATTGAATGTACTGGAATTATGTGTAGTGGTAATATGTGTCATGGAGTGTAATTATGTGTGTTGGGATTGTGTGTTGTGGAATGGCATCTAGTGGAGTGGAATTATGGTGGGGGTGTGGTGTTGAATTTGTGGCATGATGTGGAATTTTGTGGTGTAGATTGGATGTATGTGGTGTGCGGTGTAATTATGTTGTGGAGTGGAATTTTCTGGTTTGTTGTGGAATTATGTAGTGTGGAATATAATGTGTGAAATTGAATTGTGTGGCATGGAACTGTGTGGATCTGAGTGAAATTATGTTGAGGGGGATTATGTGTAAGAAACTAGAGAGGTGGTCCTACTGCCAACGGGGGACAGGGCACTACTAAACAAATACAGGCGTTCTGAGAAGAAGTACTGTCTTCCGGGAGAATTTAAATGCATGCACTGATACAAGTTATGTCATGTCAGACCCCCTGAAGGCTATCCAGTTTGGGAACCTTTATTTTGGAATTCAGGTGATTAACCAAGCACTAGATACCGAAGCCGTACTGGTGGTTAAACACCGAATAAAACGACTAAAGGGTAGTTTTAGACAACAGGTACCTTTAATGGAGAGCCCTTTGAATAACGCTAAAAATTAAACTTGCAAGCAAAAATAATAATGAGATGTGTTGTATAATGACTGCTATAGGATATAATAATTAAATATATGCGGTGCAATGTGTTTAGTTTTTTAGCTAAAGCATGGCACCCAATAACAGTAACTCCTCGAAGGAATAAGTTTGGTAGGGTACATGAGTCAGTAATGGCAGGTAGGAAAACTAGTTTCCCTATACACACAACAAGAAATACGAAGAAGTCATTGTGCGAGGCACACAACCAGAATTAAAGAGGTAAGAAATGTTAAAAACCCCCTCTAGTTATAAGATTGGAACTTTTAAGGTACTCGTCGCAGTACAAATTGTTGTCTTCCCTTTCTTATAGTAACTGGGGTTCTGTGATTTTAATCAAAAGGCCAAGCCACAGCTGTGAGCAAATAACTACAAGCTGGATATCTCTTGTTTAATAATTAACATTAACCTGAAGTGGTGAGTGATGATTTCATCTCTATCTCAGTCCATCTTTCTGTTTTGTAAAACAATTATTTTTTCTATTCTCTTCTTTTCTCTTGTATTTGGTAAAAATGTGGATGTTAACACTGGCTAGAGGAGGGTTTTAAATGAAGAGATATAGATCATACACACTATGGTGACTTTGATTTATAAACCACCAAGCACAGATATTTACACCTTAATGGCGGCTGCGATTTTGCGAAAGTGCGGCACTTCCGCAAAACGGCCGTGGCCGCGTCGGCCATTGGCTGATGGCAGCACTGGGGAGGTAGTGCTGCCATCGGCCAATGGCCAACGGCAGCATGGAAGGAGTTAAAGCACAAATGGACTAGAAGTCCTGAAGACTTAAATGATCTAGGCAAAGACATTTTGATCCCCAATTTTTAAAAACAGTATATTTCCTCCTGTCGTTTTTCATTGGCAAATGGTGTGGGACAGGTGGCAGGGTTGGAGGGAGTAGGATGGGGAATTTAGTAATTTAAACCCTGTTCCTATGTACCTCTTCCCTTTTTAGATTACGGTTTTTAAGTTGGAAGAAGATAAAGTTCCCTTAGATTTGAGTCCTGATGAAGGTGGTTGTACTATAGAGTGTACCACTGAAAAGCGTCAACGTCAACAAGACTTTGAATCCAACCACAGGAATTGTTGGGAAGGAATACAATTATAACACCTACCAGAATTCAAACTGGATGCTAAGTGTTGGATCAATATGCAGAACAGTTAGTGTGTAACTGTGTAGATAGGGTCTCCTTTGTTTATTGTATTATTGTGTTTTTATGAAAATAATTTTTTAGATTTTTTTGATTTTCTGATTGTGACAAATTTTTCGCCGTATTTTAACTTTGACTGCATATTATCATTGGATCAAAAATTGTATGCGATACATGAATTTTATATATTTAATGTATTCGGGCAAAGGCCCCTCTGTGTGTCACTAAAGATTTGTTGCCAGAAAGTCTTTAAGTTTTTACGAGATAGAATAAACTATTTTTGAGCTTATTTTTTATTTAATATATAAAATACTTTCTTTTATAGTAGATTAATTACTCCTCTATAACCGATGTGAATGACAGATGAGTGTATTGTACTTCTCACCTTTTATTGAATACTGAGGGGAATTTTGTTTTCTCAACTGAGGAGGATTATATGGCATGGTGTGGAGCTTATTTATGTGGATTGTTGCTATGTGACATTGAGTGGTTTTATGTGGGGTGTTTTGTTGTGGAATTGAGTAGAGTGTTATTATGTGGAGTTGAAAATCATTTAAAAGGTTTTAAATTCCATAAAATTGACCATTGTGTCCAAATCTTGTAGGTTTGTTATTGGAATTCTTTGCTGTTTTTTTTTTTTTACTAGAGCATTTTTTAAATTCCAATTATACCATTTTGCAGAATAGCGACACCAATTGAAGAATTATATGCTGCACAAGGACGGCGCCTGACACTGTTCTGTAAAGGGGGAAAATGTTGAGCTGTACTGATGAAGACTGATGGAACGCCTTGTTGTGAAAGGCGTGGGGGTTTCTTTCTGGTCGAGGGGAGGCTCTCTGCCACTTACAGCTGGAGAACTCTCACAGCCAGTGTTGTGATTGTGAGCTTGGCTTTACAGGGAATACTGGATAACAATTATGGACGCTTTTGTTGAGTGCATGTCCTCGCTTGCAGCCATAGCAAAAAAGGCACAGCAGGGAAGAAGCCCTTGTTCGGTTGGAGGGAAGATTGAAATGTGTTTCGCGGACGGCAGTTCATGTGGTAGAATATTAAAATAAAACTGGAACTGGCTGACAATCACAATTAGGTAATAAAACAGCTAATTGCAGGTTTAAACAAGGAGACAAGCAGCAGGAGGGAAGTAACAAACAACACCTCATAATGGCGGGTGAGGTATGAGCCAAGCAGACATGGGGTAGAGGAGGGAGCAATCGAAAACAGGAGGAGAGTCTGATACAGCAGCTTTTAAAGAATGGAGATGGGGCAAGATGGGGCCCATACCTCTGCTTCTAATGGCTCATTTGTATTCATTTGATCTTTATTTCGGCCATACATGGCCATAAAAGATTTGCATAAAAAACAAATTTAATTTACAAAATGCATATCAAGCACCATTTATGGAACAACTAACAATTGTTGCTAAAAAAATCAAAGCAGTTTAACCCCTTGACCGCGGCGAAAATTCCGCCGCGGTGCGGGTGATTTATGGCGTGGGCGTGGTTTGGACGGCCCCCGGCCGTCCTCTGCACACGCCCACCGTGACGTCGGAGGGCCGGCGGCCGTCCAACGCATGGAAGGGGTTAAAAAAGACGAAAGAGGAAAAATAAAAACATAATGGCATACTTGGCAAGAAATACATTTGGACAGGGAGCTGGAAAGTGAACCATAAAAATAGATACTATCAAACCAATGGACAAATAAAACCAAATGGACAAGTGATATACAACATTGACCTTATAGCTTTAGACCTTTTTTCCTGCGCACAAAGTGGATGGAAAGCAAAAATCTACTGACACTAAATACTATTGTGCGGGTTGTGTCAGATTTGATCATTCTTAGTGCCGTCTTACATGACCTTATTCCCAAAAGATTGCATAAAGGTTTAATCCACTTTCTTCTGGCCGGTGCATAGGGTGGGCAAAAAAGAAGGATATGCTGGTCATCCTCCTTAAAATTGCCCTCGCACATAGTACAGATTTCGCTGGTCGTTGTATCGTCAGCATTACCCCTTCTAGACCAGCGTGCCAGAGTTGAATTAGTCAAAAGGTTACCATATCTTAATTTCATAAATAGGGTTTTAGCTAGCGGGGGCTCGACTTCATCAAGGAAATTCTTAAAAAGAGGCTCATCCTTGAAGTTTAAAAAGTTGTTTACCAAAGTCTCACCACTATTTCCATCAGTTATTTGGTTATTCATAAAACCCCAAAAAGCCGTTTTCACCATTTTTTTTTTAATTGAACGTAACCTTTCCGGATTCTCCCAAAATTGAGATAAACCTATTTTATTAAACCACATAATTTAACATGTTTTAGCCAAATGTTGGAATTCAGTACATCCAAGCTCATTACCTCATTTATTTTAGAGCTCTGAAGCTACGGAAGCACTATACTAGAGCCCAAACAAAGCCCAAAACATCAGAGAGTGTCAAGTTTCACAAAGACAGGTGCAGGCATTGCCTGGGAACCCTTAGAGCAGCCCATTTAGGGAAGGTGGTGGCTTGGATTAACCAGCTCAATGTCAACACTTGATACATCACGTAATCCAGCTGATTTTTGAAGTCCAAAAAATAAATAAATAAGGCTTGTATCAAATGTGGGTGGATCGCCTAAAAACAAATTGTCAAGGAATGAATGATGGTACCAACTTGCATGATTCCTCCTGACTTAATGAGATTAAGGGAGAAGTAATCACTCTGTAAATTGTCCTGCCTCGGCCCAACGACAAAAGATGACTGTAATCAAAGAGATAAACAACCGGCGTAACCGTGGCCTTGAAAGATAACTGCCCTTAAGAAAAACAACCGTCTGTGAGTAAACATACATCAATAATTGTGCACCACAGAGAACCTAAATGTGACCACGTGACTATCTACTCAACAATAATATTCACCATTCATGGAATATATGTGGCCGCATAGGTATACGATGATGACGATATACACCGCTGCTAACAAATTTTTAAACATTGTTTAAATATTACAATTGAGTAAACAGATGACCGCAAAGAGTGCACACTTTTTTAATATAATGATCAGAACACCACGCGGGAGTCTGTTTTCGTTTTTAGTCTTTTTTCAGTATTCGTAGGAACCAGCAATAGAAAAAGGACCTAGGAAACACACCGGTCACTTCCGGGGGTAGCGGCAGCACAAGCAAGGAAATCCCACAGAGCTGGTGAGAACCGCCATGCCGCCATAATCACGAGGAGTAAACCAAGTAAGATCGTTCCTTTAACAATATATTTCCTTTTATTACAGACGACGGAGAAGATTTTCTCTTGACCCCCGAAGGAAGTATTGCCTAAAACTTGAGAGGTACGGGTTAAATAACTAATGCTTGTAAGTTACGGACACAGATAAAGGATGCGGGTTTATTGCACAATAGATGAGATGTTATAAGAGGGGCAACTATTTAATTAACACATTTTACGAATCATGATAAAATTGATCACTACGTTGTAACACATTACTAATTTTTTACACAAACGGGGACATTTGATAACTATGAGTCCACCATTCAGAATACAATTAGAATAAACTTTACAAATATATTGCGCCGATTTTAAACTTTAACCTCACAATTTTGAACTTGACTAGAATCATTTTTTATATCAAATGGTGACAGATAAAACAATCTTTAAAGCCTCAGTAAGATGTTCACAGTATTTTTCCTACTACTAAATCAGTTTTAAGAATTTAGAGAAACATATAGGGTTACAAAAAACGTATTTGTTTTTTGGATTGCAGGTACTATTGGCCTCACTAAAAAAAAGGTGGATAACTACTACACAAATTGTGCAAGTAGTATTTTAATTTTCATCACGGTCCGGAAGAAAGCCCCATAGACCCGGCTGGGCACAGTGGGGCTGAAACATATCGACCAACTCTGACAAATTTTGATGTATAGAGGATCTAGTAACACAATCCTATTCTATACCAAACACTTTTTTATAACAATTCTTGTATCACACATTTTATTAAAATTCCTTTCGTTGATCCAAGGATTTTTTAGATTCACCAATATATTTTTGGGAGCACTATTTCTGGACACTGCTACATAGCCAATGGTTATCTCCGGGTGGAGGTTGCATACAACTATAAGAACGCTATGATAATGCACCCACGCTTCGTATAAACGGTGGAGAACCAAGATATACCACCACATCGCTTAGGTGCTAATTTGTTTTTTGGATTGCAGGTACTATTGGCTTCACTAAAAAGAAGGTGGATAACTGAACCACTGTCGTACTACACAAATTGTGCAAGTAGTATTTTAATTTCCGTCACAGTCCTGAAGAAAGCCCCATAGACCCGGCTGGGCACAGTGGGGCTGAGACATGTCGACTAACTCTGACCAATTTTGAGGTATACCGGATCTAGTAACACGATCCTATTCTATACCAAACTCTTTTTTTTAACAATTCTTGTATCACACATTTTATTTAGATTCACAAATATATTTTTGGGAGCACTATTTCTGGACACTGCTACATAGCCAATGGTTATCTCCGGGTGGAGGTTGCATACAACTATAAAAACCCTATGATGATGCACCCACGCTACGTATAAACGGTGGAGAACCAAGATATACCACCACATCGCTTACGTGCATGTATAAGGGTTTTTTAAGAAGGTCTAAAAAAAAAAAACCCTGGTGCTGTAGTATCAATTGATACATTCTCCATTTGATTTTTGATTGTTTCAAATGCCATCAGCCCATGTAATAGGCAGGCCAGCCAGCACCTTTGCTGCCTGCTAATGGTAAATATATCCAGAGGGAAAATAATTCCTCAAATTCTTGCATAATAATGCTCCGTGTCGCAGTTCATGATGCTTGCTGAAACCCAACTCCTGAGTACACTTCCAGTGGCTAAGCATTCCGGATCACACTTGCACTGCAGTACCCAGTTGGGAAACAAATGTCCGGTATGCTGCTGACCGCACCTTCTATTGGCCAGGCTAAGACCAGTTACTGCGTGGATAGGTGCTCTAAAATGCGGGAGCTGTAGCTGCCATGGTTAGAGAAGGGCAAGCAAACAGCACACGCAAAGTTTGGAAAGTGTTTGCATTGTAGATCATGCAACAAACATCACGTATAATTTGATAGAATTTATAAAAATACTTGAAGAGTGTATTTCTTTAATATGTGTAAACTTTGATATTAATATGGCACAGCACTGGGAGGTACTTATTCAAAGTGATAGTTTTAAAAAGTTTTTTTTAAGTGTAAAGAGCCCTTGCATTCGGAAGTTCAGGACAGGAGGAGAGAATGAGGCATTGGGCCCGAGCTGCCGACTATGGAGCTGGGAAATCGGGCTTATGTTTTGGCACAACATCCTGTTATCTTGGGCAAATCACTTAATCTCCCTGTTTCTACAAAAACTAGTGTGGTGGTTACTCTAACAATACATTTGGGTGGTGTTCACACTATATAAAACTGCACAAAAAAAAGAGACTGAACGAGTGAACTGAAAACACTAGTACTGTATGGAGAGCTTCAAGACAAAGAAAAAAGTAGTTCCCAAAATTAGATAATTGGATGTTTACAAGTACTTGGTCCCTGCTCTGGGGTGTTGGCCAAACACAGGAGAATGTTGACGCATTCATGCCCTGGACAAATAGGGACAAAGGATTTGAGAGCGACGATGGAGCAAGTAAACGGAAAGCCTATGGGCATGCTGACGCCCACAGATAGAACAATACATGTCTCTTTGAGACAGGCATGTTCTGTCTAGCCGAGGCCTAAGTATAGTGAAAATTCATCATAAATTGTCCCTTAAACTGAGGTGAGATGATCAGTCAGATTACAATCAGACAAGCCAACATAATTGTTGAAGGTTTTCTAACTGAATATGGTTTAGCCTTTTTGTATTGAAGTTAACTCTCCTTCCCTCAACTACACCAAGGCTGAAGCATTTTTTAACATTGCGCAGATGCTTAGCTCTCCAATTCATGCTTATGCTACAGCTTTATATAAATGAATGGGAATAACAATATTTTTGCCAGTCCAAAAACACAAATGAAAAGCACTTTTGCCGAGCGGAAGAAACAAAAAATGGTAATTCTAAACTTGATGAAAAATGTTTCATGACATATAATTATCAACCTGCACGGTTCTCTAAAACGCAAGGTCTTCATCACAGGATAATTACTGTCCTCTTACATTTATTATTCTCAGTGCAGAGTACATTTGCATGGTCCCTTGTGATGGAAATTACTTAACTTGCCAGAAGGGAGTTGTTATGTGCCCCACAGGTCCCATGGAGGCAGGGTGATGAGCCCTCCACATCCCACCAGGTCTCACACAGCACATGTGAAGCTCCCTGCATGCACTGCACTCAATAACACCAAAACAAAGGCTGGTGCAATACTTGCTGTGTTGGCCTTTTGCTTCCTGATCCATTATAAGGGTGCACAGACATAATATTGACTCCAAAATATCGTTTGGACAGAATATCGAGTTTTAAATATCGTTTGGACAAAATATCGACAGGACAGAATATCGACAGTCAAAATATCGTTTTTAAGGTAAGTGAAGTAATATCGACTGTAAATAATATAGAAAGTGAAAATATCCAAGTATATAATCTAGATAGTAAAAAATATCGTTTTTTAAATAATATTTAATTATTTACAGTGTTTTTATGTTATAATATGTGTGAAAAGTGTCATTTTATGTTATAATTATTTTTAATTAATGATTTTTTTGTAATTATTGTGTAATTTTATTCTGTAGCGGGTTGTGGGTTTATAGGGGAATAGGGTGGGAAGTAATTTAATTATAATTAATTAAATATGTAAATTTATTAATTGGTAGTAATAATTAATTAATTGGTAATTAAATAATATTTGTTAATTATTTAAAATTTAATTGATAATGAATTTAATTTAATTGATTAATTGCTAATTATGTAAATAAAAATAATTTATTTCCTGTAGCGGGTTGTGGGTTTATAGGGGAATAGGGTGGGAAGTAATTTAATTATAATTAATTAAATATGTAAATGTATTAATTGGTAGTAATATTTAATTAATTGGTAATTAAATAATATTTGTTAATTATTTAAAATGTAATTGGTAATTAATTTAATTTAATTGATTAATTGCTAATTATGTTAAATTAAAGGGGTATTTTTAGGGTTCAGGGTCAGTTTTTGGTTTTTGGGTAAAGGGGTATTTTTAGGGTTCAGGGTCAGTTTTTAGTTTTTGGGTAAAGGGGTATTTTTTGGGTTCAGGGTCAGTTTTTAGTTTTTGGGTAAAGGGGTATTTTTAGGGTTCAGGGTCAGTTTTTAGTTTTTTGGGTAAAGGGGTATTTTTAGGGTTCAGGGTCAGTTTTTAGTGTTTGGGTAAAGGGGTATTTTTAGGGTTCAGGGTCAGTTTTTAGTTTTTGGGTAAAGGGGTATTTTTAGGGTTCAGGGTCAGTTTTTAGTTTTTGGGTAAAGGGGTATTTTTAGGGTTCAGGGTCAGTTTTTAGTTTTTGGGTTAAGGGGTATTTTTAGGGTTCAGGGTCAGTTTTGGGTTTTTGGGTAAAGGGGTATTTTTAGGGTTCAGGGTCAGTTTTTAGTTTTTGGGTAAAGGGGTATTTTTAGGGTTCAGGGTCAGTTTTGGGGTTTTGGGTAAAGGGTTTTTTTTAGGGTTCAGGGTCAGTTTTGGGTTTTTGGGGTACAGGGGTACAGTGTAAAAAGAAAGTAAAATAAAATTTACATTAATTTAATTTAATGAAATTAAATTAAATTATATTAAATTAATTTTAAATAATTTATATTATAAAAATTATTATATACTTACCAATACTTACGTTGTAATGGTAGTGCGTTGTAAAAGTTGCGTTGTAACGTCATATATCCACTGTTGCACTCCTTGGAGTGGGAATAGTAATTTTAACCCCTACGCTATCCAACGCTTTCCCTACTGTTGCACCCACTGGAGTGGGAATAGTAATTTTTACTCTATTGTATTTGTACGTTAATAATATTGGCTATTATTTAATTAAATTTTGTTACTATATATATATATGTTTTAAGAAATATGATTAAAAAAATATTATTTTTTTTACTTTCATTAATTATTTAATTATTAAAAGTTATTTTAAGTATTGTTAAGTATATTTTAGTAATTCATTTTTATATTAATGTAATTAAACATTGTTTTTATTAAAGTCGATATTTTTTACAACGATATTTTTGTAAACGATATTTTTAACTCGATATTTTTGTACTTACCTGTTTGTAGATAGAAACTCGATATTTTGTCTCTCGATATTTTCTCAACGATATTTTTGTTGGTCGATATTCTGTCCCTCGATATTATTTCAGTGATCCATTATAAGGATTGGCTAATCCGCACTGGTGTTGGAAAGTGGACGGGCTCATTTGGCATAGGTCACGGCCTAATGCAAATGAGCCTCTGCAACCAAAAGTGGTGGGGTGGGGCAGGGGGCGAGGGAGGAGCAGGGGATGGGGGTGCAGGGGAGGGGGGACGAGGGACTGTCTATAATAATAATATATATATTTTTAGGTTTCGCCTGGCGAAAGCTGCGCACTGTGCAGCTTTTCGGCGCAGGCGAAATCCTAATGAGTTCAATATGTGGGGCTTTGTTCCGCCTCTGTCTTTCATTGGCTAGCTCCATAAATGGAGGCTAGCCATTGGAAGACATAGCCGTCCGTCATTGTGCGAGGCGACTCGTGGGCGTTCCGGCAAATTTTTCCCTTTGTGCACGTCATTCTGGCCAAACACGCCCCCGAATCGCCTCGCCATCGCCTCGCCTTCCTGCACCGGCTGATGCGTGATTTGTGGATTACTGCACGCACGAAGACTCTCAGTCCTCTGTCTAGCTCACGCACTCGCCGTCCCTGGCTGTGACGCGTTCTGCTCTGCGGAAGGGTTGGATCATAGCCTCTTTGGGATGCGGCCGGACTCGAGTATGCGGGCAGCAGCCGCAGGTAAGCCGACATCGACAAGGGAAAGCGTCCGAACTGAGTGGGTAGTTCCTGGCTTTTTGTGAGAAGCGGGATGAAACTGCGCGAAGGGCGGGACTTTTTGTCGGGTGCAACTGTAACCGACGTCTGCACGTGTGTTGAATACAGGGAACCGACCCTGCCCTCACACCCACTGTGTGTGAATGACTGCAGGCAATGGCTTCAGCTTAGATACTTGTTCACTTAAGCTGGCACTGAATTTAACCACACCAGCTGAGGTGACGTTTAACCCCTTCGACGCTCATGACGAGCTGGGCTCGTCATGAGGTAGCCTCCTCGCACGCTCATGACGAGCCCAGCTCGTCATGTAAAGTGCGAATCCGCAAAATCCAGCGTACGGGGGGGAATCATGCCGCACGCATGCGGTTAAGTGCACAAAGCTGGGCGAGGATGTGGCCGAATGGCTAGAGCGGTCGACCTGAAAGCTGGGTAACCAGATTCAAGTCTCAGCAGGGACCTTCAACATCCTGTGATTTTGTGCAAATCACCTAATCTCCCCATGCCTACCAAAAATTGAATGTGTCCGTAAGTAATGCGACTGGTGCTCATGTTAAGCGGTATGATACCGTTGGGTCAAGTACGCGCTTGCAAAACTCAAAAAAGCCGGGTGAGAGTGAGTTTTCTGAAGGCACATGAACCCCCCCCCCAAAAAAAAATGGCACACAGAACTCTGATCATGTTGACGGGTATGCCAACATGTGAACCCACTTTCAAGGGGGTTTTCCAAACTTATCAAGCTCCCTCTCTAACAATAAAGCTGGTTTTGACCTATGTTAGATTAAAGTTCCCATGCGACGTTGAAGTACCTGTGCTCAAATTACTTTGTGTGTGCATGGTTTATGCTTGTACGCAAAAGGTCAACTGTGCATAAGGACTGCCATGGCGTCGACGGGGCTAGGGATTAATGGGACATAATACCAGGTTTCAGTTGCGCACAAAATAATCCAGTGTACAATAAGAGATCGTCTCACATGTGGACATGAATACCACTGACAGAGCATATACCAATCCCTCGCCTAGCATTAAGAACGTCTTTCACAGGCGCGGGGCTTTCATTTTCAATACTTAAAAAACAAAACATTGATTGGAGGTGTGTGAGCCACTGAAAGTTCGAGCCAGGCTCTGGCTCAGCTCGAGTTTCTGTTGGAACCTCGAGCCCTTAACGAGCCGAGCTTTCATGTGGCTGCTGCCTGCCTCTCTCTACCTCCCAGGTTGTGGCGCTATGGCATGAGCTGCCGACTGAGGACCTTCATCACAGGATAATTACTGTCCTCTTACATTTATTATTCTCAGTGCAGAGTACATTTGCATGGTCCCTTGTGATGGAAATTACTTAACTTGCCAGAAGGGAGTTGTTATGTGCCCCACAGGTCCCATGGAGGCAGGGTGATGAGCCCTCCACATCCCACCAGGTCTCACACAGCACATGTGAAGCTCCCTGCATGCACTGCACTCAATAACACCAAAACAAAGGCTGGTGCAATACTTGCTGTGTTGGCCTTTTGCTTCCTGATCCATTATAAGGGTGCACAGACATAATATCGACTCCAAAATATCGTTTGGACAGAATATCGAGTTTTAAATATCGTTTGGACAAAATATCGACAGGACAGAATATCGACAGTCAAAATATCGTTTTTAAGGTAAGTGAAGTAATATCGACTGTAAATAATATAGAAAGTGAAAATATCCAAGTATATAATCTAGATAGTAAAAAATATCGTTTTTTAAATAATATTTAATTATTTACAGTGTTTTTATGTTATAATATGTGTGAAAAGTGTCATTTTATGTTATAATTATTTTTAATTAATGATTTTTTTGTAATTATTGTGTAATTTTATTCTGTAGCGGGTTGTGGGTTTATAGGGGAATAGGGTGGGAAGTAATTTAATTATAATTAATTAAATATGTACATTTATTAATTGGTAGTAATAATTAATTAATTGGTAATTAAATAATATTTGTTAATTATTTAAAATTTAATTGATAATGAATTTAATTTAATTGATTAATTGCTAATTATGTAAATAAAAATAATTTATTTCCTGTAGCGGGTTGTGGGTTTATAGGGGAATAGGGTGGGAAGTAATTTAATTATAATTAATTAAATATGTAAATGTATTAATTGGTAGTAATATTTAATTAATTGGTAATTAAATAATATTTGTTAATTATTTAAAATGTAATTGGTAATTAATTTAATTTAATTGATTAATTGCTAATTATGTTAAATTAAAGGGGTATTTTTAGGGTTCAGGGTCAGTTTTTGGTTTTTGGGTAAAGGGGTATTTTTAGGGTTCAGGGTCAGTTTTTAGTTTTTGGGTAAAGGGGTATTTTTTGGGTTCAGGGTCAGTTTTTAGTTTTTGGGTAAAGGGGTATTTTTAGGGTTCAGGGTCAGTTTTTAGTTTTTTGGGTAAAGGGGTATTTTTAGGGTTCAGGGTCAGTTTTTAGTTTTTGGGTAAAGGGGTGTTTTTAGGGTTCAGGGTCAGTTTTTAGTTTTTGGGTAAAGGGGTATTTTTAGGGTTCAGGGTCAGTTTTTAGTTTTTGGGTAAAGGGGTATTTTTAGGGTTCAGGGTCAGTTTTTAGTTTTTGGGTTAAGGGGTATTTTTAGGGTTCAGGGTCAGTTTTGGGTTTTTGGGTAAAGGGGTATTTTTAGGGTTCAGGGTCAGTTTTTAGTTTTTGGGTAAAGGGGTATTTTTAGGGTTCAGGGTCAGTTTTGGGGTTTTGGGTAAAGGGTTTTTTTTAGGGTTCAGGGTCAGTTTTGGGTTTTTGGGGTACAGGGGTACAGTGTAAAAAGAAAGTAAAATTAAATTTACATTAATTTAATTTAATGAAATTAAATTAAATTAAATTATATTAAATTAATTTTAAATAATTTATATTATAAAAATTATTATATACTTACCAATACTTACGTTGTAATGGTAGTGCGTTGTAAAAGTTGCGTTGTAACGTCATATATCCACTGTTGCACTCCTTGGAGTGGGAATAGTAATTTTAACCCCTACGCTATCCAACGCTTTCCCTACTGTTGCACCCACTGGAGTGGGAATAGTAATTTTTACTCTATTGTATTTGTACGTTAATAATATTGGCTATTATTTAATTAAATTTTGTTACTATATATATATATGTTTTAAGAAATATGATTAAAAAAATATTATTTTTTTTACTTTCATTAATTATTTAATTATTAAAAGTTATTTTAAGTATTGTTAAGTATATTTTAGTAATTCATTTTTTATATTAATGTAATTAAACATTGTTTTTATTAAAGTCGATATTTTTTACAACGATATTTTTGTAAACGATATTTTTAACTCGATATTTTTGTACTTACCTGTTTGTAGATAGAAACTCGATATTTTGTCTCTCGATATTTTCTCAACGATATTTTTGTTGGTCGATATTCTGTCCCTCGATATTATTTCAGTGATCCATTATAAGGATTGGCTAATCCGCACTGGTGTTGGAAAGTGGACGGGCTCATTTGCATAGGTCACGGCCTAATGCAAATGAGCCTCTGCAACCAAAAGTGGTGGGGTGGGGCAGGGGGCGAGGGAGGAGCAGGGGATGGGGGTGCAGGGGAGGGGGGACGAGGGACTGTCTATAATAATAATATATATATTTTTAGGTTTCGCCTGGCGAAAGCTGCGCACTGTGCAGCTTTTCGGCACAGGCGAAATCCTAATGAGTTCAATATGTGGGGCTTTGTTCCGCCTCTGTCTTTCATTGGCTAGCTCCATAAATGGAGGCTAGCCATTGGAAGACATAGCCGTCCGTCATTGTGCGAGGCGACTCGTGGGCGTTCCGGCAAATTTTTCCCTTTGTGCACGTCATTCTGGCCAAACACGCCCCCGAATCGCCTCGCCATCGCCTCGCCTTCCTGCACCGGCTGATGCGTGATTTGTGGATTACTGCACGCACGAAGACTCTCAGTCCTCTGTCTAGCTCACGCACTCGCTGTCCCTGGCTGTGACGCGTTCTGCTCTGCGGAAGGGTTGGATCATAGCCTCTTTGGGATGCGGCCGGACTCGAGTATGCGGGCAGCAGCCGCAGGTAAGCCGACATCGACAAGGGAAAGCGTCCGAACCGAGTGGGTAGTTCCTGGCTTTTTGTGAGAAGCGGGATGAAACTGCGCGAAGGGCGGGACTTTTTGTCGGGTGCAACTGTAACCGACGTCTGCACGTGTGTTGAATACAGGGAACCGACCCTGCCCTCACACCCACTGTGTGTGAATGACTGCGGGCAATGGCTTCAGCTTAGATACTTGTTCACTTAAGCTGGCACTGAATTTAACCACACCAGCCGAGGTGACGTTTAAGTGCACAAAGCTGGGCGAGGATGTGGCCGAATGGCTAGAGCGGTCGACCTGAAAGCTGGGTAACCAGATTCAAGTCTCAGCAGGGACCTTCAACATCCTGTGATTTTGTGCAAATCACCTAATCTCCCCATGCCTACCAGAAATTGAATGTGTCCGTAAGTAATGCGACTGGTGCTCATGTTAAGCGGTATGATACCGTTGGGTCAAGTACGCGCTTGCAAAACTCAAAAAAGCCGGGTGAGAGTGAGTTTTCTGAAGGCACATGAACCCCCCCCCCAAAAAAAAATGGCACACAGAACTCTGATCATGTTGACGGGTATGCCAACATGTGAACCCACTTTCAAGGGGGTTTTCCAAACGTATCAAGCTCCCTCTCTAACAATAAAGCTGGTTTTGACCTATGTTAGATTAAAGTTCCCATGCGACGTTGAAGTACCTGTGCTCAAATTACTTTGTGTGTGCATGGTTTATGCTTGTACGCAAAAGGTCAACTGTGCATAAGGACTGCCATGGCGTCGACGGGGCTAGGGATTAATGGGACATAATACCAGGTTTCAGTTGCGCACAAAATAATCCAGTGTACAATAAGAGATCGTCTCACATGTGGACATGAATACCACTGACAGAGCATATACCAATCCCTCGCCTAGCATTAAGAACGTCTTTCACAGGCGCGGGGCTTTCATTTTCAATACTTAAAAAACAAAACATTGATTGGAGGTGTGTGAGCCACTGAAAGTTCGAGCCAGGCTCTGGCTCAGCTCGAGTTTCTGTTGGAACCTCGAGCCCTTAACGAGCCGAGCTTTCATGTGGCTGCTGCCTGCCTCTCTCTACCTCCCAGGTTGTGGCGCTATGGCAGGAGCTGCCGACTGAGGACCTTCGGAACTAGTTTCTTATCTCGGCTTAACATCCTGTGATTCTGGGCTAATCACTTAATCTCCTCATGCCTGTAAGCAACTTGAGCCATGCAACTGGTGATCATGCAAAGCGCTCCAATGCCATCTGGTCCAGATCACCCTGTATGATAACTCAAAAAATGTAGGTGTAAAAACAAAACCTTAACACAGAAAGACACACGGATAAGCCATTTCCTGTATGATTGGTAGAAAGTGAAACCAGAAATCCTGGATAAATCCCGACTCTCCTGCTTAAATTGCGAGATTTTCGGAAAATATTGTATTCGACCAACGCTCTTTTTTTCAACATTATCGCATATGTATATGTGAATTTCGAATGCCATTTGTAGAAAAACCTATTGTGCTTAATGTCATAGACTATAATGTTGTTCTTCAATAATCTGGGCCATGTACAGTGTTTACATGATAATTGTCTTGCCACTGATGGTTTGTGTTTACACGTGCCATTTTTTATAAGTGAATGACAAAACCAATAGGTCTCACCTACATGAGATATTGCTTTTGTCAATGTTTTTTTAGCCATGTTGTACAGCAGTATTGTTGCTCTGCAGAAATACCTGAACTTATTTTAAAACCCCACTATGATGCAGTCAGCACTGTCAACGTCATAGCGCTTTTTTTATTGCTGGCAGGAGGCGGGGTGGGGCAGGAGCCAACACTGAAGTGGAGTGAAGGCAACAGGTAGGGCGGAAGACGTGGGTAGAAAACGCTTAAAAGTGGGCAGTGGTGTCTAGTGTCCATGTAATAGCTCGTCCGTAGGGTACAATAGGTCTCACATTTGCGAGAGATTAAGCTATGGCAATGTAAATGACAATGCCATTTATTTATCGGTTTTCAAAACCAACACTTAAATACAAATTTTGTCATTTACAATGCCAATAGCTCTAACTTTTCCAAAGGCGAAACCATTGCATTGTAAATGCTTGTTTAAGTTAATCTTACCTGTTGCTGGACGCGTCGCACGTCGCGCCTCAGAGTGCTGGGACTGCCTTGTCCCTGCTGACAATTTGACTACGTCACAGACTCCCTGCTCAATCCCCGCGCCCGAGCTGGCTGGAAAGCTGCTCTGCTCAGGGAAACTGTAGGGTTTCTCTAACCCTGCTGTTCCATACAGCCGGTTTAGAGAAACTTAAGTGCACATGTGTGTTTTGGTCGGCCTGAGATGGTCGGCCAAACACACATGAGCACTTAGGGAGTGCACGCAGCACTCCTTCTCCCCCTCCCATGCATTTGCCCCGCCATTCCCTGCACATGCTGGCTGAGCCAGCGGCTTAAAAAGAAAACAATAATGAAATATTGTTTTTTTTGCTGCTGGCTCTGAGCTTGTGAGGCGACGCTCCTCCGCCATTGCGGAGGAGCCGCTCATGTCAACCAGTCCACCAATCCAGAGGAAAGGCTGTGTGTGCAGTTAGTGGAGGATTTTTGTCCGGTGATACAGGCGAGCCATTATGTGCTACAAATGATATTGTCCACCGCTGTCATAAATGGCTCCGAGAGGGTGTTATGGAATCTTCATTTGGGCTGTTTATTAGGTGGGACTGAGAATGTTAATGGCATTATTGATCAGGGTGGAGTCCTGAATGTACATCCTTGCTGAAATCGAATTAAGAATTGATTGAATCTTTCACGCACGCCTGATAAAATTAGATGGCATCCTATTAATTGGACAAGACCACACAATAAGGAGTGCCGCTTTTTACTAGAAACAAACTTCTGTGGATGCAGAAAGATGGGTTGATATGCAAGATATTGAAATTGAACTTTGTAGCAAGATTTATTTGAATATTCATCTTTAATAGGCTTTTAAAGCGTTCAGCCCTGATGAATGGAAACCACATTAAATATCCTTTATTGAACAGATTACTTCCCTAGAATCTGAACTATGCAAGACATAAAAAGGAACACATTCCCTCCCTCGGCAAGGCACTGATGGATTTAAATGATATCACATTTCTGAAGGAATGCCGATTTTCTTTACTAATAAAACATAAGTGCAGGGAAAAGTAATATATTTTGAGTTATGGTTTCTGTTTTATCACAGGGACTGCAACCGATTAGTCAAAACAAATCCTATATACCCTTACCAATGTTTTAAAGTACATTGAGTGGTGCTGTTCAGCTGTCAGCAGCACCAGCCAGTATTTCCTGCGATGAAGACGGGATGGCAGATGCAAGTGCGACCAAGGCACCGTCCTCCTCGGGTATGGGGTCGGCCGCTGCCAGCGCTTTGTAATAATCGTCTTCTTTGTCCAACACTTTGATGTGACTATGACAGAAAGAGAGAACAGGATGAATCTGTAAAACTAGTCTCTTTGAAGATCAATACTGCTCCACAAAATAAGGTTTCTTTAAATTCAATATTGCTTGAATCCAATGAATAAATGTTAAATGGGGCCAGATTGCAGAGATTCAGGGGCCTAGCCATCACTAGCGTAGCAAATGCATTTGCACCCGGGCCACAGTCGCGAGCGGTGCCACACTAATTATTGCTTTTTTTTAATCCCCAAAAGGGAAGCCACAGTGGGCTTTTTTTGTCTTGCATTAGGAACATGTCTTCCTTACTAAGCTGCTGTGAAAATGCACCTGGGCGGTGCTGGTGCAGTTTTGCGTGTACCGTTTTAAATTACATAGTTTGCACTTGTTATGGTGCTGTTTAAACCAATGTTAGGAGCAATGGATCAGTATAAAATGTTGTTAGTGCTGTGGTTTGGTAGAGCAAATGTTGGTGCAGTCTGTGTAATGGTGGCTCTAAATTGCTCGTGCACTGCACTGGTGCAACCGAACTAATTCAGCCTCTGGTGTGAAGGGGATACATCATCAATCGCTGGGGCCCTCATCTGGCTCTGATTTTAAGTGATGTAATGAATTCTGATATATGCAGTGGCTTCTGTTACCACACATATGGGAATTCCGAATACAATAGTAATTACTGCACCTCCTGCAATTTTCCGTTGGTCAATTTTCGCAGGTCAAAAATGCCCAAATTAACAGGGTGAACATATAAATACAGATACAGGCAGAATTTGGTGCACTAAGCAATGGATTACACGCCATTCCCCATTATCCGAGAGAAAAGTCAAAATGGGAGGTCGCTTCTGTGACTAGTAAATACATCACCCCAAGGTTTCCGTATTTTTTGGGTGGTGTATACACCTTACCTGATTCGGGCCCACTTTTAACCTGGGCCGCCACGTGTTGTCATTTTATACCTGGTCTTCTTGGGGAGACTTTTGCAAGACCTTTTTAAGGTTGATTTACATTTTCCCCTTTTGACAAATTAGCTACAGATCCATAGCTTTTCTGCCACTGTCAGAATGTTTCATGCTCAGCAATGTCTTTAGAAAGCCCAGTCAGTGTATTCACAGGCCCCTCAAAGGGCTTCTTCTGTTCGGAGTGGCTCAGAACTTGGAAGGAAGATATTTACCCAAGTTTTCTTGGCTTCCTCTTGCTCCCTTGATATTCGAGTGTTCCCTGTGGACAAAGCCAAGAACACTGAGTCAAAGCAAAGCAGCAAGTTGTTAATTTTTAATTCAAAGTGATTTTGTGTTGAACGCAAGCAGATGCTGATAATATCAGAAGTCACAGCATAATTTTTTTTGATCAAAGGGCTCAAGTGAGCCTGATGAAGCCTGCATCTTGCTCTTCTTTGATAAACCACATCAATTATTCACCGTGAAGGCAGACATCCTGACATGAAAGCAACAGATAAAGAGCATAAGCACATGCTCAGGAGCAGAGCTGAATAATGTGGGGGTGGGGCCGAGGAGCCCGGGCGGGGGCCTGGGCCAGCACAGGTGTTAATAGAATAATTATGAACTGGAAACAAAGTCAGCCAAACATATTTCTTAGCGCTTTGAACTCACGTTAAGCTGGTTGTAGTACATGTTGTCCTCGGGGCTGTTCAGCATTTTGGGTGGCTGGCTGCGGCGCCTCGGTGTTCTCTGTTTCTGTTCAGTGCAGTTTCCTGAACCTGTCGGGAGAAGGAGCATCATTCAGGTGCTGCGGGTCTAGCAGGAGGAGACACTTCCAAAACTAGGACCCTGTCAAATTCATAATCAACAAGAGAAACTCGAATTTCGATAAAGTGGTCACTTACCAAAATGTCAAAACATTTGACACTTGCCAAAATTGACACTTGCCAAAGTGTCAAAATGAGCAAAGCCATGGCATGTTGTCTTTCTAGACCACACAGACCCTTCTTTGGATGTAATTGTGAAAGCACTCAGGTCTAAACAAACTCTGTTCGACCTGCGGGGCCTAAAAACGAATGGGCCTCATTTACAAGAAACTGACTCATCAGCATTGATGCGTCAGTTTCCTTGCGTCTGCGCCAAATGACTTTGCGACACTATAGATGCGCTGTATTTACAATACAGGACTCCATGGCGCAAGGATTTAACAGCTGCGTCAGAAATTCTGACACATCTGTTGGCCCAGAAGTGGTGTATTGCTGGAGTTGATTGTAACACTTACGCAACTCCAGCAGAGCGTCAGAACTCATAGACAAGTCCCATTGTAAAAGCCCTGCGTCAATCCTTATGCCTGGTCTGAGCAGGCGTAGCGATTTTGACACAGTCAAGTCATAGAGTGACACAGTGAAATGTTGTAAATTTCACTACGCCACTTCTACGTAGCTTTTTCGCGTAGGAACGCCTACCCAGCATACATTATACCTGGCGCAGGTATAATGTGACACGGAGCTCTACAATCTGACGCGTTGGACCCAATGTGTTACTTTGTAGATATGGAGCAGAGTGGCGCAATGATTGCACCGCTGCATCACAAAAAAGCGACTCAGCGGTGGAGCAAGGGGCTGGTAAATAAGCCCTGAATGTTTTATTTGCACTCATTTACTTGGTCTAAAACTATGATGCATACACCTACCCAAATATGGCATAACGCGTTCAAGTTCGAAAATAGTTTATGTGATGCATCTTTTGCACGAGTCAGACAGCTGAGTAAGTTAGAAAAAAATATGTTATAGATAGAGGATTCATAGAGATGGCTAACCAAACAAAGGCCACGTGGTATGGAGGAAAAAGTGATGCGAAAGGTTGATTATGTCGAAGCTTTGTCAAAGGTTTTTTGACTTTTTAAACCGAAAATGAGCAAGAGTGGATTTTAGAGCCAAAGGCAAAGCGTTCTAAAGGGTGGGGGCTAGTACTAAAAAAAGACCATCCACCTAAACAGGCTTTATGAAATCTGTGAACTGAAACCACAATTAGCAGACTTGGACGGAGGGGTATGTTAGGTATGTGTCTGACCAAAAGAGAAACAAAGAGACAGGAGGAAGGTTCATAGAAAAACCTCACAAGAGTTTGACGGAAAACCGAAACTGAATGCACAAAGCTCTCATAGGCAACACAGGCAATACTCCTCATTTTTCCAATCTGATAAACGTTTTACATATAATATGAAAAAAGTGCTGTAATGCCGTGAAGTTCCGCCAGCAGCGGAGTCTAAGTCACGGTGCTCCCACTGATTTTTAGCACAGGAAGTTTGTCCCGCACTTAAAAATCAGTGTGAATAGCATTACGCCTTGCGCCAGAGAGCGCTGCTGCTTTCTGCCGCTTGAGGAGACATTCTACTCGAGCAGCAGCTTCATCAATGCGAATGGCAGATTTCTTAAAGTGAGCAATCATGCCTGGGCTGGATTGTCCGTGATAAGAAATCTCGCCGGGAGGTAGTCTAGTGCGTGATTTTTCTCATGAGCGAGCGCTTGAGAGAAAAAAAAAAAATCTTCCCCCACCCCTATTCAGGATTAGTGGTGGCCGAAACTCTCAGAATTTCACTCCACGGAATTCCGCGGACTTACATAAAAATTCTGTGCGAATTCACGGAGTTCCACCAATGGGCAAAAATTATGCATGTTGCGCTGCTCGCGCTACAGTTTAGCACCAGTAGCACACGCAGCACTGAAAAATCGGCATTAATGGCACCATGCAGTGTACAAGAACACATGGCCATTTCAGTTGATTTTGCTGCCGCTCCAGTAGTAAATACACTTGAGCGACAGCATATCAACTCAAGAAGCAGGCCTCTGATCGCAACAGATCGCCACCACCCTTGTCTGCCTGTATTAGAAAATGAGACTAGAGGACGCCAAATCTTGCTTGCCGGAAAAAAAATCCTGTCATGCTGCTATTGACAGTATTTGGCTGGAACTCCACGTTACAAGAGTAACATAGAGTTGCCACATTCCGCTGATTCTGTGGGCAGAATGAAACATTCCACCCACCCCTATTTAGGACTATATTTTCTCCTATTTCTTTCATTAGAGAATGTCAGTAGGTCTTAGAACACACGATATAGTGGAGCGAACAAGGGCCAGTAATGGCCGGCACAGACCTGCTCCAGCAATTTTGTTTTTACATCTTTAGTTTTATTTTTAATTAACAAGCCAGGCATAAAGACACAGTAAACACACCATATCAAGCGGTGGCATCCTAAGTTCATGTCATAAGGGCATAGTCAGTGGAATATGTGTCTATCTCGTAGCATCTCAGTCATCAAATGAGATTAATCTACCAACCAGATTGTAAATCCCACATCAATTTCAAATTTCCCGTTCCAGTCCATCGACTTGGCTCACCCCACCATTTTAGGAGGTGTCATTAGGTGCCGCTAGACTGGCGTGCAGAGGAGTCCAGATATCTTTGGGTATGGAGTTGGGGATGGGAAGGAGTTCATTATAAAAATCCACCTTTTCTGCGCATGTGGTAAGGTCTTGGATTCACTGTGTGTATCTGGGGACAGTTTTATTTCCAATGCATGATCACCATACGCTTGGCAAGCAGCAGGGCAAAAGCAGCACATTTTTGAGGAGTTGGTCCATCTTTGATGTAGCCCATCAAGGCTACCATTGGAGTTATTTCCAATTCTCGGGTGGTCATCTCTCAAAGTTCATTTGCAAGTTTCTGCCAATAGGAGTTGCTTCCAGGGCATAACCAAGCCATGTGGATGAATCCCACAGCTGGGGTGAAACAGCAACAACATGTTGAGTCTGATAAGGGGACATACCGTACCATAGCCACAGGAGTATAGAAAGAATCAGAGGTGGATGAATCTGAAACGACCATTCATGGAGATGTGTTTGATCTGTTCACAACAATATGTCCACTGTGCATTGGTTATGGGGTGTCCCAGCTCATATTCCCACCCTTCCTTCACAGGGAGCATTGTGTTTGGGAATGCTAGTATAGCTGCGTTGTGCATTTGAGTGATCAGCCTATTTGGAATTGGGTTAGTGATAAGCATTGTGAGCAGTGGCCACTCAGTTAGTTTTGTTGGGGAGGATGGATAAAGTTCTTTTAGAGACTGGAGTAGACAGTGACGGATGTATGACGTTACAACGCATACTTTTACCACGCCTACCATTACCACACATTTTTTACAACGCAGGATCCATTACAACGCATAACATTACAATGCATGTATTTACAACGCAGGTACCTTTACAACGCATACCATTACAACGTAAGTATTGGTAAGTATATAATATTTTTTAAAATGTAATTTAATTCAAATTAATATAATGTAATTTAATTTAATTTAATTAATTTAATTTAATTTAATTTAATTTAATTAATGTAATTTAATTTAATCAATTTGATTTAATGTAATTTAAATTTAATTATATTTACTTTTTACCCTGTACCCCTTTACCCAAAAACCCAAAACTGACCCTGAACTAACCCTGGGCGGGCGGCTACGCTCCGTGCACGGAGTGTGCGTAGTGCCGGCTTCTACGCATTTTGCGTAGCAGGCGTAGAATCCGGCACTACGCACACGCCGCAGACGGAGCGTAGCTGGCCGCCACCCGCCTCCCTCCCGCCCTCCCTAAATACTTTAAATTAATAGTGTAAAAGAATTAAAACGCACTTACCTTGCCCGCCGCGTCCCCGGGGCTCGCTATCTTCATGGCTGCCGTCTTGTGTATCTAATGCGCATGCGCGGGCGACCGCGCATGCGCATTAGTACACAAGACGGCAGCCATGAAGATAGCGAGCCCCGGGGACGCGGCGGGCAGCGGCGGGCAAGGTAAGTGCGTTTTAATTCTTTTCCACTTTTAATTTAAAGTATTTAGGGAGGGCGGGAGGGAGGCCTGCGGTGCGTAGTGGGGCTACGCGGAGTGCGGAGGTGGGCGTAGTTTCTCGCCCACTTCACGTAGCTCCGCGAAGCCCCACTACGCCCACTACGCCCACTACGCCCAGGGTTACCCTGAACCCTAAAAATACCCCTTTACCCAAAAACCCAAAACTGACCCTAAACCCTAAAAATACCCCTTTACCCAAAAACCCAAAACTGACTCTGAACCCTAAAAATACCCCTTTACCCAAAAACCCAAAACTGACCCTAAACCCTAAAAATACCCCTTTACCCAAAAACCCAAAACTGACCCTGAACCCTAAAAATACCCCTGTACCCCAAAAACCCCAAACTAACCCTGAACCCTAAAAATACCCCTTTACCCAAAAACTGAAAACTGACCCTGAACCCTAAAAATACCCCTTTACCCAAAAACTGAAAACTGACCCTGAACCCTAAAAATACCCCTTTACCCAAAAACTGAAAACTGACCCTGAACCCTAAAAATACCCCTTTACCCAAAAACTGAAAACTGACCCTGAACCCTAAAAATACCCTTTTACCCAAAAACTGAAAACTGACCCTGAACCCTAAAAATACCCCTTTACCCAAAAACTGAAAACTGACCCTGAACCCTAAAAATACCCTTTTACCCAAAAACTGAAAACTGACCCTGAACCCTAAAAATACCCCTTTACCCAAAAACTGAAAACTGACCCTGAACCCTAAAAATACCCCTTTACCCAAAAACTGAAAACTGACCCTGAACCCTAAAAATACCCCTTTACCCAAAAACTGAAAACTGACCCTGAACCCTAAAAATACCCCTTTACCCAAAAACTGAAAACTGACCCTAAACCCTAAAAATACCCCTTTACCCAAAAACTGAAAACTGACCCTGAACCCTAAAAATACCCCTTTACCCAAAAACCCAAACTTATAATATTTTTAATAAAATGATATACTTACCAATACTTACGTTGTAATGGTATGCGTTGTAAAGGTACCTGCGTTGTAAATACATGCGTTGTAATGGTATGCGTTGTAATGGATCCTGCGTTGTAAAAAATGCGTGGTAATGGTAGGTCGTTGTAAAAGTTGCATTGTAAAGGTTGTATACCGACAGTGACAGATATTTTACATGGAAAGAATTGGTGAGAGAGAGCATTGCAGGAAGTCAGTATGGGGGATAAAATGGTTAACAAAAAGATCACCAAAAGTATTCAGCACTTATGCCAGTACACCCGCTTCTGTCACAATTGGGAGTAGAGGATTCCTGTATAGCTGGATATGTGGTGAGTATCTTTCGCTTGCATCGGTAAGTCAGCAAACCTGGCCTAGGCCCACCGAGAGGATTTGACAGTATCTATTTCCTTTTTAGGGCGTGCTGTGTTTCGTATGGGACAGGAGCAACCAGATTCAGGTAGGGGGTGTGTTGTGTGTCATGTATCCATTGGTGGGCGAACTGAGCCTGGGCCACCATGAAGTATATCTCAAAGCTAGGGGTAGCAAATCCTCCTATTTATATAGACAGATGCACCTTGTACCAGGCTATTCTAGGCTGACATCCTGCCCAAGCAAGTTTAGTCATAAGGGATCTTAGGTGCGCAATGAAAGACTTATTTAGGGGGGTTGGGATGTTTTGAAATAATGAGGAGTTTAGGCATGACTGCCATCTTCATGAGACCGATTTCAGGGCTCACTACTAAAAGCAGGAGTGTGATCCATCCATCTCTCAACAAGATCGAAGATGTTTGAAATACAGTGACCGTAGTTCTCTTGAATTAATGTGGTTATGTGTGGTATATAATGGCCAGATATCTCACCGGTATTGTTTGCCATTGTTGTTGGTAGGATCTAATGGACTGGAGCATGGATGGTGTCAGGTGAATTAAAACTGACGTTGTCCTATTAATTTTCCAAATTTTATTTAATCAATGATTGGGGTTAAGTTTGGCGTTGTTTTTTTTACAATAAGCAGAATATTGTCTGCGTACATTTAAAGTAGTAGTTGGCCTATACCTAATTGTATACCTCTGTGATGGTGATGTTCTCGATAAGTACAACATTCCAATACTTGTCTTTCTGTTCCACTGTGTTAAATTAAAAACATTTTACCTTAGTTAAGTGGAATGTTCTAATACGAATAAAGCCCTTCTCCCTCCTGCTATACTGGCCGTTAAAAGCCCTTTTACTTCACTGTACGACGTCGGCTGTGGTTGGGGCTATAACTTGGATACAGGGCCATTAACGACCAGTATGGCACTTGGCAGCAGTTGATAATGGTATAATAATACATTTCAGACTAAGCAGTTTTTTTAAATGCAGCTTGATGATGCTACCTTAACAAAGTAAAATGTAAGAAAAGTTTTACATGCATATTAACTGATGTATAATAATGATTGCACGGTCGCATTAACATGTATCTGAAGGCTTGAGTATTGGCATAGAAACACTTTTAAACAGAACACTGCTTTCCTAAGTTTGGGACTGCTTGAAGAAAAATTCGAACTCTTCCAATATCTATGAGCCCACTTGTGTGCACAGAGGGATCCCAATTTAGGGCCCTATTCTGATGCGGTTTGGAAATGATTCTGACCGAATCGGTTTGGGAATGGTTCCCGACCGACTCGGTTAAGGAGAGGCCGACTGACCGTGTGTATGATACATCCGGATGCTTCCAGATACAATTTGTGTGGACTTCCATTGACTTCAACGGGAGCCTATCTTACAACCGAATGCATAGGCTCCCCTTGAAGAAAGGGGTGGCTGGGGAAAATCGGGCACTGTGTGGCGGGCACCCCCTGGTGCCTGCCACACTGTGCATAGCTGGTAAGAGGGACCCATGGGAAGGCTTCGGGTGCACAGGCCTGATATGGGCTCCCAAAGTCTGATTCCAACTGCTGATTCGAGTCGGACGGCACAATTCCGAAAGGCTGTCTGAATCCAGCATTGTAATCGGTTGGATTGGGATATTCCTAACGCCTAACTTGCATTGTACTTGGTCGGTTGGAAACCTTTCCGATTCGGTCGTAAAGACATGTTCCTCATTTGGACAGAGCAAATGCCGTTAGGAAGCCTTCCTAACCACATCGGAATCGGGCCCATAGACTGCAATGAGTAGGCTTCATATTACTCATGCCATTGCTACTAGGGCCACCCTACTTAGATGAGATGCCACCGCTAGACTTACTGCTCCAAACCTTCCTTCTTTCCCACCACTCCTCCCTGGAACTGGTGGAGTTTAGGTAGGCAAGATGCTACCCTTACCCTGACCTCCCACCTCCAACAACCTTGGAGTAGGCAAGCGACTCTTCCAAATAGCTTTGGGGACCTGGACGCCTGTGGGAGCCAAAGCTACAGGCTTCTGAGGTTCCACATGCCTAAAGAAATGGACTGTCCCCACCACCTCCCATTGCATCCCCAGGCAACATTATTGGCCTACTCAGCAGTTTAACCAATCTCCCTGGTATAAGACTTCCAGGATACATTCAGCCTGCAAAGACAAGGCTCCTGCCCAGAACCAGGCTTCATGTTCCGTGCTGGGCTGCATGAATTTGCACCCTTTTTGTCAGGAGATCAGGTCCATGACTTCTTCACTGAAGGCTCAAAGCTCCTCTTTGGGGGAGATTGTCAAAATTAATACATTTAGTGCTCCCGTGCGGAAAGGTGCTTCTTCTGCATATGTTCTGAAATGGATAAACGCATTGAGGCAATGGGGGTGTCCTTGTTTCACATGGAATGCCCCAAGTGAGGGAAGTCGTCCGAAACAACCATTCCATTGTTACAAATAAAAAAGCTGCAAAGCTGCAAGCCCCTGTTATATTAAAGGGTGTGGGTTGGTCTTTGTTTGTAGATTTGCACCTCTCTGCTTGCTACACAGTTTGTGCATTAGATCCCTTGAACTTAATGTATTTTTAAATATACTGATCATGAGTCAAATGCACCACAGCTCCAGGAAGTCCTCTGCATGGGGTATGTACATGCACCTAGTAAAATACTGCAGTAAGACCAACTCTCTTTGCCCTGTTACAGCAGTCTGCCACTATATAGTATTTTGCCTTCAGGATAGTTCTCTTTCGTAACACAGGATCACATGAATATTTATATCTAGAGTAGCCAGTCTCTACTAAAGAGTTCTGTCAAAAGAGATTGGCCACCAATTCCAATACAGGCCAGTGCCCTGCCACATGTACCCCTCCACTGCATCCCTCGTCCTCAAGTCAGTGTTTTCAAGACCCAAATGACTGTGCTATGACTCAGGGCACCCAACCATGAGTGCTCAAAAGGTTGACAGTAAACATGTTCATACATCTACTTGACACTTTCCAATGCTTACATGTGAATACATTACTAATTCAGAAACGTATTTCCTCCTTTCTTCAGGGGCAGTGCTGGAAATGGAAAGAAGCTACGCTGAGAAACCAGAAAATGGGAGTTTGGAACAGGAGAAAGAAGGTGGAGTCAAGAGCGTGGAGTAATGAAGGGCAGTGCCACTGACTCTCAGCCTAGGTTCTGGCAATAAATGCACATGTTTCATAAGTTAGTCTACCAAGGAAATTGGCAATTAGGAAAACTGCAATAGCAAAGCTGTTTTGGCTCACAATACTGGTCACCTCACCTACAGATCCTATTTTAAGACAGCGTAGGAGATTTATGGCACCTGTTGCTGAGATATATGCATATCCAGCAAGACTTGGGGTTTGATTTTGGTATGATGGCTCAGCGGTTAAGGTACTTGTTGCAAAAAATCTCCTTGTCACAGTTTTGAATCATCATAGCATAGCTTATTGGTTTCCTGTGCCTGCTGTGAAGCACAGAGTGTAACCTACAGTTGGTGTGGGGATGGGAGGGGGCCCTGGGAGTTCCGTGCAACATAAAACATTACATTGTTGTTTAGGGGCCCTTTGACATTTGATAGGGGACAGGGGTCTCCAAAGGAGGCCTATAAATACCCCTGCAAGAGGATAGCGTGATGGAGCTCATGACAGAGCTGTTTGGTTGGGTATCAAATGGAACTAGAGAGAAAGGAAGTGAGTTAGGTAGGGATATTGAGAAGGCTGGATGAATGGATCATGAGAAGGATGGATGTACAAATGGATATATAAGGATGAATGGAGCAAAGGGCAGTTGCATGGAGAGAAGGGTGCTTGGATGGATGGATGCATGGATGGAGAGGCAGATTGAGGGATAGGAAGAGAGATCGACAAATAAGAGAAGTATGGACGGATGGAGGGATATATGGGTGGATTTATGGATTCAAGTAAGAATGGAATGATGAATAAGAGAAGGATGAAATGATGTAGAGAAGTATACACTGATGGAGAGTAGGATGGGTGGAGGAAGAGAAGGGTATATTAGGAGAAATACGGAGAGAAGGGTAGATGGAGGCGAGAAAGAAAGTGTGAAGAAATATATGCATAGAGAGAAGGAAGAAATGGAGGAAGATGGATTGATGGAGGTAATGATGGAGAGAATAATGGGTGAATGAAAGGAAGGATAGATAATGGAAAGAGATTAGGGTGAAATTATAAATGGATGGATAAATAGGAAAAAAAGGAAGGATGGATAGAAAGATGGTGTAGGAAGGTGGCTACCTGACTATGAGTACCCCAATTTTTTTTGCCTTGTGTTTAGCTGGTTTTTGACTTAGTTGGCCTGGTTCCCTGCTAATCAGGGCCCCAGGCTATCTGCTCTCTCTGTAAAATGGATTCCATGTACCCTAGGTACATACCATAATTGGAAATGGACTCCTTGTCAGCCCCTGTACCATGCACTATAGGTGCTCAGGGCATAGGTGCCACCAAGGCCTACCAGGGGCTGCAGCATATCTTTTGCCACCCCTGGCTGGTTCTTAAATTGACACAACTGGCTTATAACTCAGCTGGGGCAAGGTGGTGTAATCACCTCTTGCTTAGATATAGTATACCTATATCTAAACCTATATCTGGACACATATAAACCTGTGAGTCACTCCTATGGAAGGCCTTATCAATCCTGGAGGCAGAGTGCGTGGTTTATTGTGAGATGGAGCTCTAGCATGAGCTGAGCCTGTCTGCAGCCGTCGGGAACAAATCCCTAAGCTGTTTCAGGATAATGCCATACCATATACTCTTAAGTGCATTATAATCCTCGCGGTTATATAGCAACTTTGGTTTGGCTTTATCAAAACATGTCGTGTAAGGTGTCATACGATTTGGAATACTATCCCCTCGCCAGTTCTGGCGACGGGGATAGCATTCCACCCCTCTAGAAGGGTAAGACATGTTACTTTACTTAAATGCGGTTAATTTCTAAAAGGGCCTCAGATCCACAAAATGGATACTTCTACCACAGACACAAGTCTGACCCCCTGAAGCTGACCGAAACTCAGCCCAAGGGGCCTGGACAAAGGGTTTCCTGTCGCAGGGCGGTGTTACAACCCCCCAGACAGGAGATAGTGGATTGTAGCAGGGAGGTTTGAAAGAAACCAGACACTGCCTGGGGAGCACAAGGCTGCCCCTTGCATAATCCGGCTAAACCGGTTCTGGGGCACTCCAGCCCTCGTGCCAGCGCGGCCTGGATCAAAGGAAGGGGGTGTATCCACCCACTTCCTGGGTCCCACCCATAGGAGGGGACCTAGCAGGTAATCCAGCCCCCCAGATTCGAATAAGAGTGGGAGCAGTGCCAATGCACTTCAGATTATCCTGATGAAACATAAGAAACGAAACTCTGGACCCTTCGACATCCTACTCAACGTAGAAGACTGAAGAATCTCCCTTGTGGTCAAGGAGTGACCACCCTGTGCAAACAGGCACCATCCAGCCCTCGACGTCTACTTTGTTGCAGTTCCCGCCGGAACTCGAGCAACAGAGATCGACGAGATCAAGCTTGCCTGTCTTCTAACAGCCCGATCCACAGTCCCTGCAGAGCTAAGACCCGTGGAGGCGACCGGAAGCGTGGGGCACGCCATCTTGGAAAGACCACGAGACGCTGATAGTGCAGCCCACGAGTGACCCTCGAAGATGTACAACAGGGTTTGAGAAGCCCCAACCCTGAGTCACTCTTGCACCAAAGTTCAGCCCCCTACACTCGACGAGTGCTGCGTGGGGCCCTTCTGCTTCATTTGGCTCACCGCGTTGGCCAGTCCCTTGCCAGCTGGCTTGTGGCCCCTGTGCCGACGAAACTTGAAATACGACTTGTGATTCTGGTTGCTTCAGATTTGCACCAGCTCCCCTGAAAAGGAGCCCCCACTCTGACCCTCCTGGTCCGAGTGAGAAGCAATCTTCCAGTTCGGCATGGATTGCTTTTGCCAAGTGTTGTTTGCTCCAATCTTGAAGCCGACAGCGCCGACGGCGAGAGCCTGCGTGGGACAGATCGTGACCTGCTCCTGGACTTCGTAGATGCCCCAGAGCCCACGTGACAGCGGAGAGAAGCTCCTCGACAACCACCTGATTGCGCCCGACATTGCCTGGTTCCGTCCTGGTTCCACCCTGGTCACTGCTGAGTGACCCAGACTCTGTCCCCTCTGCTTTCAGGTACTTTTCGACTCGAGTCCACCCTTGGACTCCACCGGACACTTCTCCTTCCCCTCGCCTGCAGCCCTTTCAGCTCCAAGCACCAAGAACCTGCGTGACGAAACCCGACTCAACTTCGACCCTGTGCACCCGCTTACTGTGGGTGAGGTAACATTGCAACGCCGGTGTTCCCACACTGGTACACACCTCTAGGGTCTGTGTCTTAAGTTTTGTTCCTCTAGGTTCAGCGGAAGTGTCCTTAAACTCTAACTTTGTAACTTTTACGCACCATTGGTTAACATTGATGCATGGGTGCACTTTCTGCACTGCACCCGAATCCCGCGGGCTTTTCCCGACTTCAGCATTGCTTGTCCCGACTGCTCCCAGCAATTCCCTAGGCCCTAGGCCTAACCACTGATCGAATGGTCTCTCTTATACAATTTTTTTAGTATATGGTTTGAGTGGCCCCTTGGCCTCATCCAAAATTGTGCAACTTTGTATGTTAAACTGTGCTTTTGATTTAACGCTTGTGCCCCTTTATTCATAAAGAATACTGGGGATTGTTTTTAGTAATAAATACATATATTTTTATAATATATACTTGTGTGGTGTCCTTTCATTTGATATTACAGGATTGTATGTGGTAAAACAGCTCGCTTAACACGACCTCTTAAGTTAAGCCTTTAAGGCTGCTTAGTCCATGCTACCCCTAGGATAGCTTGTCTAATAAGGTTGACTTACAACCAGACACCATAAGGGTTGTTTGGACTGATACAAGGTGGTTCCAGAATTGGAAACATCATATATCAGGCCAACTTCTCACATTGGTGAGCAGCGGTGCGGATTTGAGCTTGCTGTTGTTTTACCATTGCAATCTTTTTATCAAATTGAAAGATCACATCAAGTACCTCTAGGTACATATAAATCAAAAGCTTAGCATATTTAAGTTCTACTGAACTTAGTAGTTGTAGATTAAAGGGATTAGCACATCCTGACTACAACTCACTAGCAAGGTACAGTAGGGAAACACTTAGTGTAGGTAGGTGCATCACTTACACCACACTAGAGTCATGTCTGACACAGGAAAAGCCTCAGGGTCTGTTCCTGTGACAGTTGACCTTACCCAGGCAACTTCCAGCTATGACAAACTAACCCACAAAGACTTGGTTGCCTTGTGCATCTCAAGAGGGTTAAAAAGGGGCAGAAGTCCCACCAGTCCTTCCCTGATAGCCATTCTAGAACAGGATGACTTGGAAAAGGCAAATGCAGTTCCCTTAGAATCAGGAGATGGAGTGGACCCCACAGCCACTGAGACCACCCCAGAGGAGGAAGAAGAGGAGGTAGAAGAGGAGGAGGACTCAGAGGTAGATGACCCTGAAGATCAGGATCAAGGGGTTAACCAGGTTGTAGTTGCCAGTCTTAACCAGGCCAACTTAAACCTACTGGGAAATGGAGAGGGCCAGCACCTCCCCAGATCCCACCAGAGCATTCTCCCAGGCAACAGAAGAGTGAGATCTCCATCAGGGGACTCTCATATTTCTAGTGCCTCAAGAGAATCTCAGAGAGGCATGACTGCCTCACAAAAGATAGAGCATAAGGCCAGGATGAGAGCTGTCAAACTCCAGATAGAGAGGGAGGAGGTAGCCCTGGCTCAAGCTAGACTTGCCTTAGCAAGAGAACAGAAAATGTGTGGCTTAGATGCCACTGCTGGCAGCAATATTCCTAAAGAGAAACCCAGGTCCTATGATAGTAGAAACCTGACAAAGATTGTGCCCCCCTACAAGGAAGGGGATGACATCCACAAATGGATAACTGCTCTTGAGAGAGCCTGCATGGTACAGCAGGTTCCTGAGGAACAGTGGGCAGCAATCGTATGGTACTCCTTTTCAGAGAAAGGGAGAGATAAGCTCCTCACTGTTAGACAGGAGGATGCAAACAATTACAAAGTCCTGAGAAGTGTCCTAATAGATGGGTTTGGCTTAACCACTGAACAGTACAGGTTGAGGTTCAGAGATACCCAGAAGACACAGACTCAGGACTGGACTGATTTTGTAGATTGTGCTACTAAGGCTCTGGATGGTTGGCTACATGGCAGCAAAGTACATGACTTTACAGGATTGTATAATTTGATTATGAGGGAGCAGATCCTAAGTAATTGTCAGAACCAGCTCTTACACCAGCACCTGGTGGATTCAGATTTGACCTCTCCCCAAGAATTGGGAAAGAGGGCAGATAAATGGGTCAGAACCAGGATTAGGCCTAAGAATCAGGACAGTAACCAGAAGAAGGAGTCTACCAAGCCTCAAGATAAGGGTGGGGATAAAAGTAAAGAAAAGACTTCCCCAGGGCCCCAAAACTCCAAGAATGGGGGTGGGTCCCAAGACACTTCTTCAACTGAGAAAAAGCCTTATTGTTATGCCTGTAAACAGGTTGGGCATTACAAAACAGACAACTGTTGTCCCAAGAATAACAATAAAGAGAATATACCTCCAAAGCCAGCTCCAACACCTCCTGTTACTGTCAGCAGTAATCCCACAGGAAGTGGGAGCACACCCAGGAATTTGGGTGGGTTTACTTTTGGAGCCCAGGAGGACCCTGGCCTATCCAGGTCCCCATCCCCAAATAATCTTGTTTATGAGACTGGCATGGGGTTTGCCAACTTCTCTGATTGCCCAAATACTTTGAGCAAATATAGACAAGAACCCATCATCAATGGTTTGAAAGTTGAAGCTTTTAGAGACACAGGGGCTAGCATCACCATGGGGGCTGATGGTATAGTCCCCTCTAAGCAACTTTTACCAGGTGCCACATACCAGGTAACAAACATTGATGGAATCCAGACAAATCATCCCATGGCAGTAGTAAGTCTCAGCTGGGGAGGTGTCACTGGCCCAAAGAGAGTGGCAGTGTCATCAAACTTGCCTATGGACTGTCTACTGGGTAATGATTTAGAAATCTCAGCCTGGGCGGAGGTTGAACAGGAAACCCATTCTAGAATGGTAAATTCCAATGGAAAGGTTAGTGGGGCTGTAATGGCTACAGCCCCAATTCAAGATGTCCTTCCTGAAAAGGTTGGTAGGGCTGAGCAACTCTCTGCCCCATCTTTAGCAGAAGCTCTTCCTGAAAAGAATAGCAAAGCTGTTATGATAACAGCAGAAACCCAATCTGAGTCTCCTCCTGAAAAGGTTGGTGGGGCTGTGATGGCCACAGCCCAAACTCAGACTGATATGTGTGTTGTGAAGCCTGAAATGATGGATAACTCCACACAAACTGAGAGCACAGAGGAGGGTGAGAAATCTCACCCTCACCAGACTTTAGGAAAGGATCAGCCTCCTCAGGGAACTGATCTTACCCCTGATGAAGGAACTGCCCCAGAGGTGGTTGGGCCTAGCCTGACAGAGCCTCTGATGTCAGTGGACCCTTCTCAGGTGGGACCCAGTCTGGAGCAGGTAACCTGCCCCTCTCTACCTTGCCTTAGTCAGCCCAGGGCTGCAGAGGACAAGAAGGACAGTGAGACCCAGAGGGCCCCCTGTCAAATAAAGCACCCCATCAACAGATTAGGGGCACCAAAACTAGTAGCCCTAGTGAGGTGAAGACTTTAAAAATTCCTGAGGGACCCCCCTTAAAAATAGTTAGGGACCTCCCACAACTGGATTCTGTTGGGCACAGCCAAACCTGGGACCCAAAGGGCCCAAACCTGAACTGTCCCTCCAGCAAGCCAAACAGAGGGACCCAGCCTCCAGCTTTAGGTAGCCAGAGGTTGACCCTGAGAGCACAGTGCAACTCAGTTGAAGAAAGAAAGGCACACATGGTGGAAGATAATTGGAGGAAGCTGAGCCCTAAATTAGTGGAGCCTCACTTCAATACTCCATAGCCAAACCAGCCTTTAACTTTGCATAAACACACCCAAGGTAGTGATTCCCTATGGTGGAGACCCTCTAATACCCCAAGGGTGAGGGACTGCTTAGTGGACCATGAGACAGGGGGTACCCATGCTAGTGCAGGTACTTCCTTATATGGCCACTCAGGCAATATAGGCTTACCTGGCCAAGGATAGCCTTATCTCCTTTCGTTTGGGGGCGGGGGGGTTATGTAGGAAGGTGGCTACCTGACTATGAGTACCCCAAATTTTTTTGCCTTGTGTTTAGCTGGTTTTTGACTTAGTTGGCCTGGTTCCCTGCTAATCAGGGCCCCAGGCTATCTGCTCTCTCTGTAAAATGGATTCCATGTACCCTAGGTACATACCATAATTGGAAATGGACTCCTTGTCAGCCCCTGTACCATGCACTATAGGTGCTCAGGGCATAGGTGCCACCAAGGCCTACCAGGGACTGCAGCATATCTTTTGCCACCCCTGGCTGGTTCTTAAATTGACACAACTGGCTGATCACTCAGCTGGGGCAAGGTGGTGTAATCACCTCTTGCTTAGATATAGTATACCTATTTCTAAACCTATATCTGGACACATATAAACCTGTGAGTCACTCCTATGGAAGGCCTTATCAATCCTGGAGGCAGAGTGCGTGGTTTAATGTGAGATGGAGCTCTAGCATGAGCTGAGCCTGTCTGCAGCCGTCTTGAACAAATCCCTAAGCTGTTTCAGGATAATGCCATACCATATACTCTTAAGTGCATTATAATCCTGGCGGTTATATAGCAACTTTGGTTTGGCTTTATCAAAACATGTCGTGTAAGGTGTCATACGATTTGGAATACTATCCCCTCGCCAGTTCTGGCGACGGGGATAGCATTCCACCCCTTTAGAGGGGTAAGACATGTTACTTTACTTAAATGCGGTTAATTTCTAAAAGGGCCTCAGATCCACAAAATGGATGCTTCTGCCACAGACACAAGTCTGACCCCCTGAAGCTGACCGAAACTCAGCCCAAGGGGCCTGGACAAAGGGTTTCCTGTCGCAGGGCGGTGTTACAACCACCCAGACAGGAGATAGTGGATTGTAGCAGGGAGGTTTGAAAGAAACCAGACACTGCCTGGGGAGCACAAGGCTGCCCCTTGCATAATCCGGCCAAACCGGTTCTGGGGCACTCCAGCCCTCGTGCCAGCGCGGCCTGGATCAAAGGAAGGGGGTGTATCCACCCACTTCCTGGGTCCCACCCATAGAAGGGGACCTAGCAGGTAATCCAGTCCCCCAGGATTCGAATAAGAGTGGGAGCAGTGCCAATGCACTTCAGATTATCCTGATGAAACATAAGAAATGAAACTCTGGACCCTTCGACATCCTACTCAACGTAGAAGACTGAAGAATCTCCCTTGAGGTCAAGGAGTGACCACCCTGTGCAAACAGGCACCATCCAGCCCTCGACGTCTACTTTGTTGCAGTTCCCGCCGGAACTCGAGCGACAGAGATCAACGAGATCAAGCTTGCCTGCCTTCTAACAGCCCGATCCACAGTCCCTGCAGAGCTGAGACCCGTGGAGGCGACCGGAAGCGTGGGGCACGCCATCTTGAAAAGACCACGAGACGCTGACCGTGCAGCCCACGAGTGGCCCTCGAAGCTGTACAATGGGGTTTGAGAAGCCCCAACCCTGAGCCACTCTTGCACCGAAGTTCAGCCCCCTACACTTGACGAGTGCTGCGTGGGGCCCTTCTGCTTCTTTTGGCTCACCGCGTTAGCCAGTCCCTTGCCAGCTGGCTTGTGGCCCCTGTGCCGACGAAACTTGAAATACGACTGGTGATTCTGGTTGCTCCAGATTTGCACCAGCTCCCCTGAAAAGGAGCCCCCACTCTGACCCTCCTGGTCCGAGTGAGAAGCAATCTTCCAGTTCCGCGTGGATTGCTTTTGCCAAGTGTTGTTTGCTCCAATCTTGAAGCCGACAGCGCCGACGGCGAGAGCCTGCGTGGGACAAATCGTGACCTGCTCCTGGACTTCGTAGATGCCCCAGAGCCCACGTGACAGCGGAGAGAAGCTCCTCGACAACCACCTGATTGCGCCCGACATTGCCTGGTTCCGTCCTGGTTCCACCCTGGTCACTGCTGAGTGACCCAGACTCTGTCCCCTCTGCTTTCAGGTACTTTTCGACTCGAGTCCACCCTTGGACTCCACCGGACACTTCTCCTTCACCTCGCCTGCAGCCCTTTCAGCTCCAAGCACCAAGAACATGCGTGACGAAACCCGACTCAACTTCGACCCTGTGCACTCGCTTCCTGTGGGTGAGGTAACATTGCAACGCCGGTGTTCCCACACTGGTACACACCTCTAGGGTCTGTGTCTTAAGTTTTGTTCCTCTAGGTTCAGCGGAAGTGTCCTTATACTCTAACTTTGTAACTTTTACGCACCATTGGTTAACATTGATGCATGCGTGCACTTTCTGCACTGCACCCGAATCCCGCAGGCTTTTCCCGACTTCATCATTGCTTGTCCCGACTGCTCCCAGCGATTCCCTAGGCCCTAGGCCTAACCACTGATCGAATGGTCTCTCTTATACCATTTTTTTAGTATATGGTTTGAGTGGCCCCTTGGCCTCATCCAAAATTGTGCAACTTTGTATGTTAAACTGTGCTTTTGATTTAACGCTTGTGCCCCTTTATTCATAAAGAATACTAGGGATTGTTTTTAGTAATAAATACATATATTTTTATAATATATACTTGTGTGGTGTCCTTTCATTTGATATTACAGGATTGTATGTGGTAAAACAGCTCGCTTAACACGACCTCTTAAGTTAAGCCTTTAAGGCTGCTTAGTCCATGCTACCCCTAGGATAGCTTGTCTAATAAGGTTGACTTACAACCAGACACCATAAGGGTTGTTTGGACTGATACAAGGTGGTTCCAGAATTGGAAACATCATATATCAGGCAAACTTCTCACAGATGGATGATAGTTGAATGATGGAAGGAGGGAAATGTCAGACATATCGATAGATAATGGATGGATAGATGGCGAGAAGGGTGGTGGATGGAGTGAAGAAAGGAAGGAACAAGATAGTTGCAGGGAAAGAAGGATGGATGACAAATGGAGAAAGGGCTGACAGAAGGCGAATGAAAACTC
The DNA here is from genome assembly GCF_964261635.1 of Lissotriton helveticus. Lineage (NCBI taxonomy): Eukaryota > Metazoa > Chordata > Amphibia > Caudata > Salamandridae > Lissotriton > Lissotriton helveticus. The sequence continues at coordinate 1,041,805,696 of NC_136061.1, forward strand.
AAAGAAGAAACATTAAAATGATGGAAAGCAAATAGAGAGAATTAAGGACAAACACACAAAGAAGGAAAAAAGAAAGATGAAATGAAAGATGTAAAGAAGAAAGATGTAAAGAAATATAAGATAGAAAGACATATGAAAAGATAAAAGAAAGATTAGAGAAAGATGGGAAGAAGAAAAGACAGCTTAGCCTTGTTTTGGGAATGATTGCCAGTTCAGAATTGCCTGTAAAGCATATTACTTTTTTGTTAATATTTTGGTGAAAATTGTTCTGTAATGATTGTTGCAACATAACTTTCTACAAAGCCTTTATCTTTTTGACCAAATTCTTTGAGACTTAAGGTATAAAATGCACCAGTTGAATACAATGTTTTCAGAATACCGTAAGTTAAGCAACACCCTCAGGGAATGCCAGGGTCAGTGCCATTTAGGATATGATTCGAAGTGGGAGTATTATATATTTCTTTCAGGCTAGTCTGAACCCTATTAAAATAGCTCAGTGTATCAATGTATTATTAGACAGTGTTTGGCCACTATTCAATAATGGTATCATGTATGAGCTGGTTATGCACATTCTGCAAACATCTTCTAGTAACCTGCTAGGTATAATTTTGATTACCTTATTAGTTGGCTGGGATGTCTCAGGTTGTAAAATGAGTAGAATGAGGATTAGTACGAAACATCTACCGTGAAGTACCAAAGAGTTTCAGTTAGTATTGTGTGCTGGATAGTTGGTCGTTGTAAGAAATTGCATTATTAGTTGAGGGGCATGAGAAGTCACCTCAGATAATCACAATTCATGTCAGGGTGAACTGCAAAAGTCACTAAATACACCTATGCTTAATCTTCTGGTAGACTGGCACAAAAGCAGTCAAGTTTAACTTAGACGCAATGTGTAAAGTTTTTAAGCAGCACAAAATTTCAAACCGATTTAGAAAAATAAAGCTATTTTAATAAACAAAATAGCATCAAAATAACAAAAAGTCAATGAGTAGAACAAGAGTTATGAATTTTTTAGGTTTAAATTTCAAAATAGTGTCAAACGTGTTAAGAACAAACTACGGTTATCTGGTTGCGCTTGACTGGGATAAGGGCTAGGTTTAAGGCAGAACGCAATAGACCGTGGGTAGGATAAAGGGACCGTGTTCACCCCGGTGAAATGTTTAACCTTCAGACTTCCACTCTTCACCTCTCACTTGCAGTGTTGGCGGAACTCCCTACACGTTACAACACTGTTACCATTGACTACTACAATAAGATAATTTACCACCCAAAAACACTCTCCCTCTACTGTTCTCCTCCGTGGTATTCTATCCATGCCTCTCTTTCTTTCATTATTTGGATAAATAACATATTTCGGACTAAATGCAAAACAATGTTTTATTTGTTTATATAATCCGGTCAGAAGTCACTGGGGTTAACTTGGTCCTTCATGAGAGGACTCAATAGACTAATATGATTCCTCACCAGTGGCGGCTCCTCCGCTATGGCGGAGGAGCGCCACCCCACTGCTTCACAGCAGTGCCAACTTTAGAAACATAAAATGATAATAACTTAGGTATTAGCATTTTATGGTTCTTGTCCGCCTGCGTTGTGGGAGGGTGGGTGGGCGGTGGTGCTCTGCTCTGAGAGCGGGGAGCAGTGGTCTTCCCACTCCTAAGTGCACAATGTCTGTTTGGTCTTTGGCTGCTAAAAACAGTCATGCACACTTCCCTGTTCTCCATGCAGGCTGCAATAAAGCCGGCATGGAGAACATGCCCACCCCTGCAGCTCCTGGCTGAGCGCTGAGTCATGGCACTCAGACCAATCAAAGCGCTGTACTGCAGCACTGTGATTGGCTCAGGAGAGGGAGCCTGGCTGCCTGCTTACTGTTCCTGTTGGAGGCAGGAGATCTGGAGCAGAGAAGATGCTGGACCCGGCCTCCAGGTAAGTTTATTTTATTTATTCCTCCCTCGTGACCCCCCTCACTCCCACCACATATACCCCCCCACCCGTGAATCATGCCGGCTGCCCCTGCTCCTCACGCATTGGAGAACCACTCCCACCAGTTGGACTATATCTTCCTTAGGACTATGTACCTCCCAGTCCTCTGCAGCTGCCACTGCTTTTTCCTTATGTATCCTGCTTTGTGTTCTTTCCATTGATTCCTCATTCTACTTTTGCAATGATGTTTTCTCTCTGGCTTACCACCATTCCCTCCTCCATTTCTAAATTTTTTGTTGCACCATACAGTTCAACCCTGCACTTAAGTCTGTGAAGAAGTGGGTGCGCTCTACACATACGCTCTTTAACTTTGTCAGACAGAGTAACATGCACCAGACGTATGCTTTGCTGAGGTCCTGGCACCAAAACATGTCATCATTTATCACATTAGATGGGATTTGCGGTTTCAAGAAAGTTGTGGTGGAGAACTTCTCGAACTTTCTCTGCCAGTTAGATCGTTGGATTGGTATTCGAATTTCAAGCAAAATAATCTTTGTTTGACTGTGATTGCCTGCCAAATTGGGTGATGTTTCAATTATGTATTTTGCTGAGCACGAGCTATTGTCATCTAGTGCTCTTTGAATTAAATACTTCCCAGAGATATGCAAGGGGGCAGAATCAAGATAAGGGGAGACAGAAGGGTTGGAGTAAGAAGGAAATATAAATGGTGTGCCTGGGGTCTCTTATCCCTGTGATTGCTGCTGTAACTACACCTGCTGGCAGTGGCGGCTGGTGACATTTGAAAGTGGTGAGGTGTAAAATATTTGCTGCACTGCACTGCGGCGAACGAGCCCGAACAAACTAAGGGAGGTTCGGGGGGTTCCCCCGAGAACATTTTGAAAAATGAGTGGACAAACTGCATTTTCAAGCAGATTTGAGACTCAGTTCTTCCAAAATTAAAGCAAGGTTTGTTTTTCAACATAGATACTGGCTCGATGAGGCTACTTGCTAGATTATGAATATAAATTCAGCAAAAGACTGCTTCTAAGCACCCCAGTTTCGCAGACAATACAAATGGGATAGAAATATTTGCACAGGATCACACTGTGGAGCGAATAGAAAAGAACATAACTAGAGCTCTAGTCTTCTGTCTCCAAAACCAACAATTAATTTACTCACTCGACCACAACTCCAATCAAAGAGATTGTTGCTAATAAATGTAACACAGCCAAGAGTTTGAGGTGTATCTTTTCAGATGTAACAGACATCCATCGCTTTTAACACTACAATTTGCCAACCTCTTCACGATGAACACAAAATAAGAACTGCTAACGCTCCATGGCATACCTGGGTACCCGAGACTGCACTACAAGACAACATGTGCCGCATGTAAGCATAGCGCCTCAATGCACTCCGAAGCACTTTGCCATGCTGCTAAAGACACGTGTTCATATCCAGGGCCAGCACTGTGCCTCAGAGTGGCAGAGATGTCAGTTCTGCTCACGAGACACATCCGACTACAGCTCTTGGTTACTAGTGATATGGAGGACAGCACTGTGAGTGGCACAGCTCACTGTCGCACAAGGTTCAGAAGCCAGGAATGCAAAGGCACAATTATGCACAGCTCCATGCTAAAAAATGGCAGGTGTCAGCCCTGCCCACGGGCACATCCAGGCACAGCTCCACGCTGCTGAAGGCACGTCACATGGCACAGCCCCGTTCAGGCGCAGCCCTTACGGCACACACACCAAAGACGTGCCATGCACTGGCTTTGCCACGTCCCTTGCCACGCACCCGCAGCCCAAGGGACGGGAACAAGAACAAGTTAATAACAAAACTTTTGTTGTGAACCCCTGTGCGGGCGGCTGGGCTCGGCAATGAGGTAGCAGCATGCTTCTGCTATGAACACGGAGCTGTGTAAACAGTGAGGAGTGTGCGGCGCACAGCTGGTAAGAGAGAGTGCAGTGGGTGTGATGTAACCAATGGGGAGTGCAGCGTAGGCTGCTGAAGGGGTGGGGTGAGTGAACGCTGTGAAAGCTGTGTACAGTGAGTGAGGCTTGTCAGCGGGGGTCGGCGTACTCTCTGCACTGTGACTGTGAGGCGTGCTGGTGTCGAGTAGAGTGAGTGTGTACTTGGTGCAGCATGCACTATTGGATGGCGTCTTGTAAACCGTGTGAGCGTTGTATTCGAGTGCTCGTGGTTCACAGTTTGAGCTTGTACACAGGGAGGCTTGAGTATTGCATGATGAGTGAGGTGTGCTTTCTGCACTGTGAGGCGTGAATGTGTAGTATGTGTTTTTGTGGACACACGTGTACTACGGCTCTGAGTCCTGTGCAGTGAGATGGGTGCCCTGTAAACAGTGAGTTCATTGTGTGTTCGTGGTACACATTATGAGCTTGTGCGCTGGAAGGCTGAGGTGCAGTGACCAGCTACAAGGCACTGTGAGTGTGTGTGGAACTGAACCTCACCAACAGTGACTCTCTCCCCTCCTTTGCAGGGGGCTGGACCAAGCAGTGCAGGGGACTGGGTTGGACCGGGCTGTGAGAGGATGCAGTGTGTATCGAGGCTCCTGACTGGGGAACTGGACGCCACAGGAAACTGACAAGTTTTGCTTCAAGTTTGGGTCAAATACAAAAACAAGAGGTGATGGACAGAATGCAGAACAATGTCATACATTCACCCCAGTACAGAGATCTGGGCCTAAATCCATTGTTTTTTTGCTGACCATGCCATTCCAGTTTGAACCCAGCCATATGCAAATCAGTCTTGACCCTGTGCCCCATGGGAACAGTCCAGCCCGAACTGCCAGGTCAGGCCCTCCCTGGACTGGAAACAAGCATCCAAGGACCGGTTTCGGGCTTTCAGCCCTCATCAGCCTGGATAGCTTGATTCCAGTGGCATGGAGAGCACGGGACTCACGTCTGAGCATACCCGTCCCACTCGGGGTGACAAATGCAAAAAACAACAGGTGATGGACAGAATGCAGAACAATGTCATACATTCACCCCAGTACAGAGATCTGGGCCTAAATCCATTGTTTTTTTGCTCACCATGCCATTCCAGTATGAACCCGGCCATATGTAAATCAGTCTTGACCCTGTGCCCCATGGGAACAGTCCTGCCCGAACTGCCAAGCCAGGTCCTCCCTGGACTGGAAACAAGCATCCAATGACCGGATTTGGGCTTTCAGCCCTCATCTGCCTGGATAGCTTGATTCCAGTGGCAAGGAGAGCACGCGACTCACGTCTGAGCTTACCCGTCCCACTCGGGGTGACAATTGCAAAAACAACAGGTGATGGACAGAATGCAGAACAATGTCATACATTCACCCCAGTACAGAGATCTGGGCCTAAATCCATCGTTTTTTTTTGCTCACCATGCCATTCCAGTTTGAACCCAGCCATATGCAAATCAGTCTTGACCCTAATGATGGATTAAACCAAGATCTGTGACTGGGGGTGAATGTTTTGCCATTGTGCAACATTCCGTCCATCACCTTGTGTGTTTTTTGGTGTTCACCCTATGTGGGAAGGGTATGCCCAGACTTGGGTCCCTTGCTCACTAAGCCACTGGAGTCAAGCTATCCTGGCTGAAGATGGCTGATAGCCAGAAACCGGTCCTAGGATGCTTGATTCCGGTCCAGGGAAGACATGGATTGGCAGCTCGGGCTGGACTGTTCCCATGAGGGACAGGGTCAAGACTGATTTGCATATGGCCATATCTGAACTGGGGTGGCTTGGTGAGCAAAATAATGATGGATTAAACCCAAATCTGTGACTCGGGGTGAATGTTTTGCCATTGTACAACATTCCGTCCATCATCTTGTGTGTTTTGCTGTTCACCCTATGTGGGATGGGTATGCCCAGACGTGGGTCCCTTGCTCACTAAGCCACTGGAGTCAAGCTATCCTGGCTGAAGACGGCTGATAGGCAGAAACCGGTCCTAGGATGCTTGATTCCGGTCCAGGGAAGACATGGCTTGGCAGTTCGGGCTGGACTGTTCCCATGAGGCACAGGGTCAAGACTGATTTGCATATGGCCATGTCTGAACTGGGGTGGCTTGGTGAGCTAAATAATGATGGATTAAACCCAGATTTGTGACTGGGGCTAAATGTTTTGCCATTGTGCAACATTTGGTGCATCATCTTGTGTGTTTTGCTGTTCACCCTATGTGGGAAGGGTATGCCCAGACATGGGTCCCTTGCTCACTAAGCCACTGGAGTCAAGCTATCCTGGCTGAAGACGGCTGATAGCCAGAAACCGGTCCTAGGATGCGTGATTCCGGTCCAGAGAAGACATGGCTTGAACAGTTCGGGCTGGACTGTTCCCATGAGGCACAGGGTCAAGACTGATTTGCATATGGCCATGTCTGAACTGGGGTGGCTTGGTGAGCAAAATAATGATGGATTAAACCCAGATCTGTGACTGGGGGTGAATGTTTTGCCATTGTGCAACATTCCGTCCATCATCTTGTGTTTTTTGGTGCTCACCCTATGTGGGAAGGGTATGCCAAGACTTGGGTCCCTTGCTCACTAAGCCACTGGAGTCAAGCTATCCTTGCTGAAGACGGCTGATAGCCAGAAACCGGTCCTAGGATGCTTGATTCCGGTCCAGGTAAGACATGGTTTGGCAGTTCGGGCTGGACTGTTCCCATGAGGCACAGGGTCAAGACTGATTTGCAAATGGCCATGTCTGAACTGGGGTGTCTTGGTGAGCAAAATAATGATGGATTAAAACTAGACCTGTGACTGGGGGTGAATGTTTTGCCATTGTGCAACATTCCGTCCATCATCTTGTGTGTTTTGCTGTTCACCCTATGTGGGAAGGGTATACCCAGACGTGGGTCCCTTGCTCACTAAGCCACTGGAGTCAAGCTAACCTGGCTGAAGACGGCGGATAGCCAGAAACCGGTCCTAGGATGCTTGATTCCGGTCCAGGGAAGACATGGCTTGGCAGTTCGGGCTGGACTGTTCCCATGAGACACAGGGTCAAGACTGATTTGCATATGGCCATGTCTGAACTGGGGTGGCTTGGTGAGCAAAATAATGATGGATTAAACCCAAATCTGTGACTGGGGGTGAATGTTTTGCCATTGTGCAACATTCCATCCATCATCTTGTGTGTTTTTCTGTTCACCCTATGTGGGATGGGTATGCCCAGACGTGGGTCCCTTGCTCACTAAGCCACTGGAGTCAAGCTATCCTGGCTGAAGATGACTGATAGGCAGAAACCAGTCCTAGGATGCTTGATTCCGGTCCAGGGAAGACATGGCTTGGCAGTTCGGGCTCGACTGTTCCCATGAGGCACAGGGTCAAGACTGATTTGCATATTGCCATGTCTGAACTGGGGTGGCTTGGTGAGCTAAATAATGATGGATTAAACCCAGATTTGTGACTGGGGCTGAATGTCTTGCCATTGTGCAACATTCGGTCCATCATCTTGTGTGTTTTGCTGTTCACCCTATGTAGGAAGGGTATGCCCAGACATGGGTCCCTTGCTCACTAAGCCACTGGAGTCAAGCTATCCTGGCTGAAGACGGCTGATAGCCAGAAACCGGTCCTAGGATGCGTGATTCCGGTCCAGAGAAGACATGGCTTGAACAGTTCGGGCTGGACTGTTCCCATGAGGCACAGGGTCAAGACTGATTTGCATATGGCCATGTCTGAACTGGGGTGGCTTGGTGAGCAAAATAATGATGGATTAAACCCAGATCTGTGACTGGGGGTGAATGTTTTGCCATTGTGCAACATTCCGTCCATCATCTTGTGTTTTTTGGTGCTCACCCTATGTGGGAAGGGTATGCCCAGACTTGGGACCCTTGCTCTCTAAGCCACTGGAGTCAAGCTATCCTGGCTGAAGACGGCTGATAGCCAGAAACCGGTCCTAGGATGCTTGATTCCGGTCCAGGGAAGACATGGCTTGGCAGTTCGGGCTGGACTGTTCCCATGAGGCACAGGGTCAAGACTGATTTGCATATGGCCATGTCTGAACTGGGGTGGCTTGGTGAGCAAAATAATGATGGATTAAACCCAGATTTGTGACTGGGGGTGAATGTTTTGCCATTGTGCAATATTCCGTCCATCATGTTGTGTGTTTTGCTGTTCAAGTTTGGGTCAAGCGGCAGTGGTTTTAGAGGGACTCAGGCGAGTGGACCAGGAGGAACAGATGCAAAGGGAGAGGCAAGAACTGTGAAAAGTAAACCTGGAGGGAACCCAAGAGCCTGGTGCATGTGGATAACCAACACAGAGACCAGGAGGACACCAGCACAAGAGCTATTGGGTCCTGTCTGTGTCTGGCGGCTGAACACTATCATTACCAGATTACACCCCATCGCCTAGATCAGAAATTTGGAGCTAACATTAGAAGGAGCTGGTGGTGTCAGTGAGACTGGACCTGGGAGGCAGGTCTTCTGATGGGCATTTGATGGTAACCGAGCGGACAAGACGCTTTTCCTGGAGGACAACAAAAATCCTTCCTGCTGCTTCCATGCAGTTGCGGCCAGCATGAAGGGTGGGTGGGGGGGCTTGTGGGTGAGGGGATTGGGAGGGGTTTAATTTAATTAAAATAAAACTTACCTCCCCCCTGCCAGGTCCTGACTCCCGCGTTTTCCTGCTGCTCTCCTGAACAGGAAGCAGCCCCCCACAGGCACCCTCCGTCCCTCTCCTAAGCCAATCACAAGGATGCAATGGCAGCGTTGTGATTGGTGTGGACGGTGCCCAGCCAGGCGCCTATGGGGAGGCCATTTTCTCTATGTAGGTTGAATGCAGCGCTAGAGGGCCGACCAAACAGTCAGGGCCCACAACAGTTGGCAAGCCACTCCCCCCTGCCCTCGAGCAGAAAATAATTGTATGTTCGCTTTAGTAGGGTGTGCCGTGAATCCAGATGAGTCGGAGCACGGGCATACAATTATCGGCGAAAACCCATGACTGTCTCCTGATTCACATCGGAGCCTGACCTCTCTCAAACTGCTTCGGCTCCCGGGTCTCCACCCTGGACCCCTGGAAGTCATTCTCCTCACAGTCACCAGCCTTCTTTCGGTGCCCGTATCCTCAAATTATCCCCTGCGGCTACGGGAACCTGTATTCTAGGTACATGGAAATTCTACTTGCTCACACCCTTTCCGTCCTGATGATGATCTCAATCAAATGAGATCGAAACGCCGTCGACCCCCCCTACAAGCAAAACTCTTCCATTTGCACTGATTTAATTGGAGGTTTGTTTATTGTTGTCAATGTGATGGATTTTTAAATGTCACCAACCCTTCACTTCATGCACCTTCACTATTTTTGCGTGAGCACCAGAATTACCACCTGAATGATAAAAATGATACTCCATTTATGCTGTGAATAAATGTGATATAATTTCAACCTTGTGTCCCTCCATATATTGCGCAGCAAGTCCCTCGCATACTTATTCTCTGGTTCTTCTTATTAATATCTGCTTAAGTTGTAGTAGCCTAGGCTACCAGAGGACCCAAGTGTCCTCTATTGCACCATTGTTAATGTCTATAGTATAGATTACCCCTGGTCTGATTACTGGGATTCCCTTGTTTTTTTATAAAATACCCTAGTGAGGAGAAGTGACACTGGATGCTGGGGGGAAGCAACACAGGGCGACGTGGATGGGGGGGAAGAAGCTACATGGCTGGCATGGGAGGGAGACGGAAAGAGAGAGAGCAAAGTGAAGTGCTAAGGAGGGGGAGCAAGTGGATGAAAAAAATCAATGTTGAGCTGGAGGGGAGAACCACATAGGCAAGAAAGCAATGCAGGGGGAGAAGGGGAGACATACACAGGTGAGAGAGAGGAACACCAGAGCAAGGCAGAAGGAAGAGGGATAGAAGAATACTAGGGAGACAGCTGGAAAACATATGCACTTTTGTGGAGTGCTTAAACAAAAAGAAAAAAGTAGGGCCTGAAAGGTGAGCAGTGAAAGGACACAAGTAATGCGTCTATGGTCCAGGGCAGCCACGGCCCGTGGAGGGAGTTTCGGTGGGGCGGAGGGGCGGTGGAGGGGCAGGGTGGGGGTGCTAAAAACCGGAGTATGGATAATTGAAGGTAAGTAGACAATTTAATAAATAAAACGAATTTCGTAGCGCACCCTGCATCAAATTTTGCGATGCAGGGCGCACTACGAAATTCGTTTTATTTATTAAATTGTTTACTTACCTTCAATTATCCATACTGCGGTTTTTAGCATCCCCCACCCTGCCCCTCCCCCACCCCGCCTCTCTGCCCCACCGAAACTCCCTCCACGGGCCGCGGCTGGTCCAGGGGAAGGACAAACACAAGAAAAGGAAGGAAAGTCTATACACACTAATGAATAAGAAGCACGCAGATGTGAATTACAATGAAGCCAACTAATGGTAAGCAACAAGTGGGCAAATAGCCCACTGTAAGCTAGCAATACATCTTGCAACAGACAGCGTAGGCACTGTCTTGTATGCAAGACCTAACAAGCATTTACAATGCAATGGTTTCGCCTTTGGAAAAGTTAGAGCTATTGGCATTGTAAATGACAAAATTTGTATTTATGTGTTGGTTTTGAAAACAGATAAATAAATGGCATTGTCATTTACATTGCCATTAGCTTAATCTCTGCAGTCACTCTGCAGTCCCTAGCACTCCATAGCACTCCCTAGTCACTCTGCACTCCCTAGCACTCTGCACTCCCTAGCACTCTGCACTCTGCACTCCCTAGCACTCCCTAGTCACTCTGCACTCCCTAGCACTCCCTAGTCACTCTGCACTCCCCCGCACTCCCTAGTCACTCTGCACTCCCTCGCACTCCCTAGTCACTCTGCACTCCCTCGCACTCCCTTGCACTCTGCACTCCCTTGAACTCTGCACTCCCTTGCACTCCCTAGTCACTCTGCACTCCCTAGCACTCCCTAGTCACTCTGCACTCCCTCGCACTCCCTAGTCACTCTGCACTCCCTTGCACTCCCTAGCACTCCCTAGTCACTCTCCACTCCCTAGCACTCCCTAGTCACTCTGCACTCCCTCACACTCCCTAGCACTCCCTAGTCACTCTCCACTCCCTAGCACTCCCTAGTCACTCTGCACTCTCTCGCACTTCCTAGTCACTCTGCACTCCCTCGCACTCCCTAGCACTCCCTAGTCACTCTCCACTCCCTAGCACTCCCTAGTCACTCTGCACTCCCTAGCACTGCACTCCCTAGTCACTCTGCACTCCCTAGCACTCCCTAGTCACTCTGCACTCCCTAGTCACTCTGCACTCCCTAGCACTCCCTAGTCACTCTGCACTCCCTAGCACTCCCTAGTCACTCTGCACTCCCTAGTCACTCTGCACTCCCTAGCACTCCCTAGTCACTCTGCACTCCCTAGTCACTCTGCACTCCCTAGCACTCCCTAGCACTCTGCAATCACTCTGCACTCCCTAGCACTCTCTAGCACTCTGCAATCACTCTGCACTCATTTACAATGGCAATAGCTGAGCAATGATGTGCGCGTGCTCACACTGTTCACTTCTCACTAGTGGAGAAGTTACAGCATGAGGTCATGCCAGGTGAGCGGTGTAGGGGAAGGGGAATCCTTTAAAGAGAGTAATTTTCTCTCTGGATTTCCCTTCTCTTTTTGAAACGAAGGAGCAGCAACATTGTCTTGGTCATTGTCTTGGTGTCACGAGGGCTTTAAGTCAAAGCTTTTCCAATATTATATGCAACCCATAGTTGCTGCTTATTTATCTTATGCAACTAACGACTATTGACAAAGTCAATAGTCTCGACTTGTTGTAGATATGTTACTTTTATATATATCTGGATGTAATGACAGAAACAGCAAAATACAGGCCGAGCGGCACACTATACTATTAAGCACAGACTTTTAGTTTACATGTTTTTAAGCCACGCCCTTAATTATATTGGTCATGCCCTTTGGAGAGACCCCCAGTTTTTTTCATCCCACTAAAGGCCCAGCCTACCCGATTTACTTCTTGCCCCCACCCCCCAGAGAAGGCTATTTCTCTGCTCTGATTACTTCATCCAACCGTCACACGCTGCTGCACTCACGCCCATACCTGCACACTCCTCCGGGTTCTTCTTCTCAGTGTGACCACTCGCTGGTATGATCTCTGTGATCGGGCGGAGCGGCCTCTGATGGGAGGGTCCAGCTTCTTACACAACCCGAAAGTGAAGTCCAGCAAAACCCTCCACAACGGCCACAAACCTGTCTGTAGGTGGCATTCTGATCACCACAGCAACGGGGCTGCTGGCGTCTGAGGTCACAGAGCTAGAGAACACAGCAGGGCAGAGATGTCACGACGACTGAGGTCGTGCGCCGTGCTGACGTCACGGCCAGCCCGTCGAAGATCAAACCGCGCAGTCGAGTTGGCCAGCTGTGACGGGAATGGGGCAAGGGAGAAAGCCTGGACAGAGAGAGGCAAAGAGAGGGGAAGGCACAGGGAGGGAGAGGCGCAGAGAGGCACGGAGAGGGAGAGAAACAGTGAAGAGGGCCGGGGAGGAAGAAACAGACGAGGGGGCAGAGGTAGAAAGGACAGCAAGGAGGGGAGAGAACGGGAAAGGCAGAGAAAGTAGGCATTTATGGGTCATTAAATTCAAAGGGGAGACTGGAGGAAACTCAGACAACACTGGATTTAAAGAAAGAGAGGGACGTGAGGTGGAGTGGAAAGAGAGAAAGAGGCAGAGGGTGCACAGGGGACAGTTTGGAGAGGCAGAGAAAAGAGTCAGGGAGAGGCAGAGAGCAGGGCAGGGGGAGACCGAGAAAGCGAGAGGCAGTAAACAGGCAGTTATAGAGGAAAACGAGGGGTGCCTGCGGGGGGGGCACAGAGAGTAGAGGGGGAGAGGGCAGTCAGTGAAGAGGATAAGAGTGAGGCATGAGGAGGGAGAGGCACGTTACGGAGGGTGACAGGCAGGGAGACGGGGAGCAGAGAAACGAGGGCGAGGCACAGAAAAGAGAAGAGGGCAAAGCAGGGAGAGAGAAAGGGGCAAAGTGAGACAGCAACATCGGGAGGGCAATGGAATGGATGAGGGAAGGAAAGAACCGGCGAGAAAAACACACTGGTGAGAGAAATGTGGAGGGGGTCGAATGATGGAGGAAGAGAGAAGCAAAGAGAAGAATAAGAGACACACACCAGCAGTCTATTGAGACTGCGGACACACAGCCTGCTGCAGAGGGCCCCGGGGCCCCTCTCAGAATGCGCGGGAGGTGTCTGCAGTCTCAGCTGAGATGACACCATAAGGGACACACACACACCAGCAGTCTATTGAGACTGGGAACACACCGCCTGCTGCAGAGGGCCTGCGAGGGTCCCGGGGCCCCTCTCAGAGTGCGCGGGAGGTGCCTGTAGTATCAGCAGAGATGACACCACAAGAGACGCACACCAGCAGTCTATTGAGACTGCGGACACACAGCCTGCTGCAGAGGGCCCCGGGGCCCCTCTCAGAGTGTGCGGGAGGTGTCTGCAGTCTCAGCTGAGATGACACCATAAGGGACACACACACACCAGCAGTCTATTGAGACTGGGAACACACCGCCTGCTGCAGAGGGCCTGCGAGGGTCCCGGGGCCCCTCTCAGAGTGCGCGGGAGGTGCCTGCAGTATCAGCAGAGATGACACCACAAGAGACGCACACCAGCAGTCTATTGAGACTGCGGACACACAGCCTGCTGCAGAGGGCCCCGGGGCCCCTCTCAGAGTGTGCGGGAGGTGTCTGCAGTCTCAGCTGAGATGACACCATAAGGGACACACACACACCAGCAGTCTATTGAGACTGGGGGAACACCGCCTGCTGCAGAGGGCCCTGGGGCCCCTCTCAGAGTGCGCAGGTGGTGCAGGACACCATAAGAGACACACACACACCAGCAGTCTATTGAGACTGCTGCCGAGAGCCTGGAGGGTCTACCGCCCCAGGGGCCCCTCTCAGAGTGTGCGGGAGGTGTCTGCAGTCTCAGCTGAGATGACACCTTTAAAGAGACACACACACCAGCACTCTATTGAGACTGGGGGAACACCGCCTTCTGCAGAGGGCCCTGGGGCCCCTCTCAGAGTGCGCAGGAGGTGCCTGCAGTCTCAGCTGAGATGACACCATAAGAGAGACACACACACATACACCAGCAGTCTATTGAGACTGCTGCAGAGAGCCATGAGGGTCTGCCGCCCCAGGGGTCCCTCTCAGAGTGTGCAGGAGGTGTCTGCAGTGCAGTCTCAGCTGAGATGACACCATAAGGGACACACACACACCAGCACTCTATTGAGACTGGGGGAACACCGCCTGCTGCAGAGGGCCCTGTGGCCCCTCTCAGAGTGCGCAGGAGGTGCCTGCAGTCTCAGCTGAGATGACACCATAAGAGACACACACACACCAGCAGTCTATTGAGACTGCTGCCGAGAGCCTGGAGGGTCTACCGCCCCAGGGGTCCCTCTCAGAGTGCGCAGGAGGTGTCTGCAGTGCAGTCTCAGCTGAGATGACACCATAAGGGACACACACACACCAGCACTCTATTGAGACTGGGCGAACACCGCCTGCTGCAGAGGGCCCTGTGGCCCCTCTCAGAGTGCGCAGGAGGTGCCTGCAGTCTCAGCTGAGATGACACCATAAGAGACACACACACACACACCAGCAGTCTATTGAGACTGCTGCCGAGAGCCTGGAGGGTCTACCGCCCCAGGGGTCCCTCTCAGAGTGCGCAGGAGGTGTCTGCAGTGCAGTCTCAGCTGAGATGACACCATAAGGGACACACACACACCAGCACTCTATTGAGACTGGGGGAACACCGCCTGCTGCAGAGGGCCTGCGAGGGTCGCCCGGCCTTCACTGGGCACTGGCACGAGAGGGCATCTGCTGTACAAGACCCGGTCAGGCAGCTTGTGGGGCACACCAACCTCTGGTGGACACGGGGGTGCTGCCTGTCCACCCCTGACAGGCTTCTCAGAAGGCACGCGCAGTCTCAGCTGTGGAGGGAAGCAGTCTGAGATGGAATGTCATCTGAGAATGTAAAACTAGGAGAGAGAAAACATTATTTGGAGGTGAGACGGCGCACTGCACGGCAGCACGTGTACAGCGGGCACCATCACCATGTGGGGGGTCCTGGCCCCCATCCACGCCTATAGCATGACAGGGATACGTCAGATTATGTAGATGAACGCCTACACCACAACAGAAACAACACTACGATGCACTCCGGCGGTGACGGGCACTGCCACTCCAGTCCGTGCCCGGCAGCAGTGGCTGGCAGTGCGTGGAGGGGGCCGTGCCCACCGGTCACGTGACGTCTGCTCTCCGAGCCGCAGGTGAGGAGTGAGCCAGACACAGACCAGGCCACCCTCTGCGGGTCAGCAGGAATGGCGCCTTCATTTACAACAGTGCTGCCATCTAGAGGTGTCTGGAGGTTCTGCACAGGGAAATGGACGCTCGAGCTGTGTCTATAATGCTAGGGAGCACAGAAAACACGGAGAACACAGCACTAACTCCAACGTGTGATTAAACACAGCACTAACCCCATTGTGTGATTAAACACAGCACTAACTCCATGGTGTGATTAAACACAGCACTAACTCCATGGTGTGATTAAACACAGCACTAACTCCATGGTGTGATTAAACACAGCACTAACTCCATGGTGTGATTAGATACAGCACACGCAGCACTAACTCCATGGTATGATTAAACACAGAACACAGCACTAACGTCATGGTGTAATGAATGCATGCGTGGACACAGGCACACTGTAGAAAACGCCACCGTTTTTGTGCCTAGAGGAGGCAGGCTGATGGGAAGCACTGTATGCAGACACAGGGGGATGTCAAACACGGCGCTGTTTCCTCTCTCTGTTCAGAGTACAGGCAAGTACAGGCACCATATGGACACAGCGTTGTGTGACTAGTGTTCACGCAACCAAGCACACAATGCGAATAGTTGTGTTTAGAATAAGTGTGTGTACAATGTCACACAAGCCGATAGGAAACACTGCACTATTTGAATGATATGCTTGGTATAGGATGCACACATCGCAAACACTGCACTGTTTGAATGATATTCTTGGTATAGGATGCACACATTGCAAACACTGCACTATTTTATTATATGCTTGGTATAGTATGCACACATTGCAAACACTGCACTATTTGAATGATATGCTTAGTAAGTCAATGCAGGCACCCTACGCACCCCTCGGCACCCCGGAGGCAGCGACCTCGCTGCTGCCCACCTCCAGCACCCAGACTCCTCACCGGGAGGTGGGGGGAGGGGCCAGGTGGGGTCTACAAGTCAGTACGCATATGGAGGTCATATGGAGGTCAGTCCACACTCCCATCCGCCCTTGTTAACAAAAAGCCAACAAGAAATATGGGCCAATCCGCAGTCGCCAGAGCCGGGTGTGTGCCAGTGCCAGGGCACAGCGGATGCCAAGCCCGCCGAGGAGGACGTGCAGGGAGAGACTGAAGGGGGAGGGAGGGCGGCCGATCCAGACTGGGGGAGGAGAGCCACCGACCCCGGGACAGGGAGGGGAGGAGGGCTGTCGATGTCGGGACACAGAGCGAGACTGGGGAGGACGAGTTGCTGCCGATAGGGGGGGGCGGGCAGCACACCGAACGGGGGAGCAGGGCAAGGGGCAGCAAGCTCAACGAACGCAGCGGGGGGGTGCAGGACAGCAAGCACTCACCCGAGGACTTCTTCCGGCGGCGGTCGGGGGAAATGGAAACCAAAAGCGCAGGCCAAAAAAAAAAAAAGTAAACGCCCACCGCCGCATGATGTGGGCAAAAGCCTAAAAATCTCGGGAACGCCCACGAATCTGCTCCGGCTATGACGGACAGATCTCTGTTCCAATGGCTAGCCTCCATTTATGGAGATAGCCAATGGAATAGAGAGGCGGTGACCAAGCCACATACTGTTCTCATTAGATTTCGCCTGCGCCAAAAAGCTGCGTGTTGCGCAGCTTTCGGCAGGCGAAACCTAAAAATGATCTTTGTCGAGGCAAGGCTGTGATGCGCACGCGCTGGCATGCTCAGGACGCTGGTGTTGAGTGGATCTTCCTCTAAATTCCACCAAAAGCTCACAGCATGTGCTTTCTAACTTGTTTCTAACTGATTACCCCTTTTGTTGCAGACCTATGTACATCAAGGTTTTTTTTTTTAAGAAAACCAAAATGAGATCTTGTCCAGAAAAGATATGATCATCTTACTCAAAGAAGGGATGGGGATGTCTGCAGTCATAGAGCCATTTTAATGTTTGGGGAATAATAGCCTTACCAGGTAATGCTTAGCATATTTATTCTTTGCAAGCTTTCTTTTCATATAAAAGAAATGTGACGAAACACCAGAAACGAACAACCTGGCAGAGAGAAGTGCAACTTCAGTTTCGGCACTGTATGGAAGTCTGGCAGAGAAGGACGTCGGTTTCACTGTTATGTCACTGTGTAGATCAGCTTCACGCATTTTACGGTTAACACAACATGCAACCACGTACATCATCGCTTGGGGAGAGGTTATTATTGCCTTATGGCCAGAGCTGCCGACTTTGGACCTGGGGAACCAGGTTCGAGCCTCTGCGTCGGTTCAACATCCTGTGATTCTGGGCAAATCACTTCATCTCCCTGTGCCTATTAAAAAATGAATGTGTCCTTGTGTAACGTTACTGGTGCTCATGTAAAGAACTCCAATACATTCAAGTCGAGTTCGCGCTATATATAGATCTGGAGAAAGCGCACCTAAAGAGCTAAATCCACCGGATAACATCTCACTGGCATGCTATTTGTATTGGTAACTGAGTAGCGCGGATTGAAGCAGCAGCACTGATTTAAACTTTAGCCTGCGATTAACAGTAAGACCTCTGACAATAAAATGAAAAGTGTCAACTATCTGCAGAAGAGCGCAAATAAAGCCTTATGCTATGAACTTACTGAGCAAAAGGCAAATCAGAAGTGAGCAAAAGGGCTTACTGTCTTCCTTGTTGCTGAAAAAGGAGAAATACACAAGTGCACTCAAGATCTGAAATGTAAAGGCTACAGTGAAGTAGGACTAATGAAGTTTGTGCTCGGTCTGACCACAGAACACTTACATATCCACAGAAGCTGTGAAATACTGGGCAGTTATACATGCTCTTGTAAAATACAAAGACCCTGCAGGTAATGAACAATTGTTTGTCCAAAATATTTGAAAGTGGTGCCCAATCTGCAAAAAAAAAGTGTATGTGTGTGTGTATAAAAAATAAAGGTTGTGCTCAAAGTTTTGCCCAGTAGCATGCCACAGGCGGTGCCGAGTGCAGAAGCTGGCAAACACTAAAGCTCCCTAACCCTAGCCTTGATTCCACCTCGTACCTCTTCCTTCCACCACCCTATCCCTCCTTTCATCCCACGTTTGCAGGTTCTTTTTCATCCCTACTTCCTCCCTTTGTTACTGATGCCAATGCTTCTTTTCCTCCTTAATTCGACTTTTTCTGTTTTACTTTCTCGATGATGAAATATATTCCTAATCTCCCAAAATGAGTGCCGATGCCCAGCACCTTCAACCACCAGTACAAATGCAGCACTGTTGAAGGTTAAACAAATATCACCCGTTTTACCATGCGAACCCTTGATCATTCCTACCAGAGGTTTCCCAGCTACACTCTTGGCCGGTGCTTCATTCATTATATGAGTTTTAATGTACCTTAGTCAAACCTAAAGCGCTGTGCTGTTTCCTGGGCTGCAATTTTTCGACTGCAAGTGCAGTTTCTGGACACGGGGATGGGCTGCCAAGCTAAGCGGCTCTGAGGCTGCAGGTGCCACGAAGAGCTGCTGAAGCTACTCATTGTCTGTTTTTTTTTTTTTTTTTACTTTGCAATTTCCATAGTTTGTGTAGCTCATTAATGTATAGAGAAACACCTCACATTTTAGAGTTGTGTGACTTTGCAACTTCACAAACACCTCCTCAAAATCCAAGTACTGCTGGAGTGCATACACACTAGAAGACAGTATGCAGATTTCAGTCAAATTTTCTTTTCGCCATGAAAGAGGTAAAACAGTCATCAAGTATTCACGACACCAAAGAAACATCTGATTCCAGTGACCTTTAATAACTGCCAGCCAAGGTCAACCTCGCCAGTAAATCAGCACAGACACATGTATTGCAATGACCTATAATGACTAACAGGCAGGCTCCATTTCGAGTCACACATTTAAAGATGAACTCTGCCGTGGCCTGTGCCAATCTGCAGCATAATCACAGGCCCCACAAAAGGACCGTTCACCACTTAACACAGGCACAACCTTTACGGAATGACAGGCAGCTGCCTCGCTGTCAGGATTCTAACATTCTCCGCCGAGTGTTCACACTCCTCTTAATCAACCTTTGGTAGGGTTTCACCTTTTATATGGCCGAAACATGAAGGGTGGTCCTCAACATATTCAGTGCTCAAAGTCTGCATTTTTATTCACAAGCTTTTGTCCAAGCTGTGGTCCTTTCTATAACAAGCATTTGCAATGCAATAGGTCTCGCATTAGGAAAGTTTGAGCTATTGGTATTGTAAATGACAAATTATTTATTTATGTGTTGTTTTTGAAAATAGCGAAATTAATAGCTTTGTCATTTACAATGCCAATAGTTTTAACTTTTGCAAATGTGACAACTATAGCATTTGTAATGCAATATGTGTTGTATTTACGTGACTTAGATGTACTGATATTACAAATAACAACGGCTTTTATTTTTTAAAAATAATTAATACTTAAATAAAAGTTATTGTAATTTATAATGGCAATAGCTTAAACTTTTGTAAAGAACTTTTGTGAATATTATGTTCAGTGTATTTTATTGTGATGAAAATCCAAGAACAGAAGTGAAATATTAACATTTTTTTGTGACATTTGTAATAAAGCTTGAAACATTGAGAGAACATATTTGAACCAGTTTGATGCTGTGGTGGCGCTGAGTGATCTTGTGGTGGCAACTGGTGATGCTGTGGCGTTCAGTGATGCTGTGGTCGTGCACAGTGATGTTGTGGCGCCCCTGAGTGATGCTGTGGTGGTGCTGAGTGATGCTGTGGTGGTGCGATAGATAGATAGAGTGAGTGCGATAGATAGTGATGCGATAGATAGATAGAGGGAGGGCAATAGATAGATAGATAGATAGATAGAGTGAGGGCGATAGATAGATGGATAGATAGCTAGATAGATAGATAGATAGATAGATAGATAGATAGATAGATAGATAGATAGATAGATAGATAGAGTGAGGGCGATAGATAGATAGATAGATAGATAGATAGATAGATAGATAGATAGATAGATAGATAGATAGATAGATAGATAGATAGATAGAGTGAGGGCGATAGATAGAGTGAGGGCGATAGATAGATAGAGTGAGGGCAATAGATAGATAGATAGATAGATAGATAGATAGATAGATAGATAGATAGATAGATAATTACATAGTGAGATCACATCCTCTTGATGACCTAGTATTCGGTCCCCATGCTTTTCTGCTTTATCGAGACCCCCTCACATACTTATGTGCCTTCCCAAAATATTCTCGAAACGATCTCTGGGAAGGTGACACCTCTGCTTTAAGCACATGTTCTATTGTACCAATATTTGGAGCAATGTTATTTGGGGCACAGCAATGAAAAATAGACCAAAAAAGTTTAATTCCCAGAAGAGGAACAGTGTCCTGCAGACAGCCTTTTGGGAGGCATGCTTGGTTGCTGAGCGGAGAGAGCGAGACGGATGAACATATTGTAATTGAGGTTATCCAAGGATGTTGGGATGTTTCCAACAAAGCAGGGAGTGGCACGGCTGAAATGTATGACAGACAGCCCCCCTTCCTGGGTGTGAGGTGGCCTGCCATGCACGACGAACATAAAGTCTGAAATCTGTCCTCGTTTCTTCAACCAACACTGAAGAGCATCCCAGCGTGGCTGCTGGGATCGAAGACAGGGAATGCCTGAAGGCAATGTCCAATGTACTTACACAATATGTGCGCACGGTCACACAACAAAAGCATACCCTCTAAATCCCCTATTGGCGGTTCTCGCTCGGGGTGAGAAGTATCGTCTCGGGATGGTCTTCAGAGCTAATGACTCTATGCCTCGCGTGGCCCCCAGAGCATCGGGCATTTATTTCATTGCTGTTGAAAATAGATATTTATTAATTTAAGTCATGTGAAAGTTTAGTAAAACACCCAGTGTCACCTTCCCGTTAACATCAGTAAGAAGTGAAGGAACTCCGTTCCTGGTCACTAGTACCTCCGAGCGATGACGTCATTTCCGCTGACCTTTGTACCTGGGCTTCGATGACATGCACAGCTCACGGTTCGCAAGGCAGGGGGAGCACTGCGTCTTGCATGGTGGGAGGGGAAATAACTATCAAAGGGCGCGCCCTAAACAGACTCATTGAAAATTTGGTTAAGAGGGCCAAATGAGTGGAGCGGAGTTCTCTGCCTGGGAGGTAGGGCCTAATGGCAGAGCAGATGAATTCGGGAGCAGTGCCCGATCTGGCCTGGTAGATGAGGCAGCCGAGTTTAAAAAGGGCACGCTCTTTCACAGGGAGCCAATGTAATGCTTTAAGCAGTGGGGTGGCCCGATGGTATTTAGGTAGGCCATGGATCAGGCGGGCAGCCTGATTCTGCACTAATTGCAAGAGATGGATCGCGTAGGCAGGGGCCCCATTATAGACTATGTTGCCATAGTCTATACGAGACAATACCATGGCCAGCACAATTATTTTTAAAGCAGAGGGGGAAAAAAAACGGGAAACTTTCCTGATTGTTCTAAGGGAAAAAAAACAAGAGGAAACCACGGAACCAACATGTGAGTGAACAGTGAGTTGAGGGTTAAGAAAAATCCCAAGGGTTTTTACTTTGGGTACAGGGAGTGGAGGGGTGCCAAGGGAAGGGGGCCAAAATGAGGGGGACCATGGGCTGCAACCACCTCCGGTCAAGACCAGCTCGGTCTTGTCTGGGTTGAGTTTGAGGTGGTTGCAGTTCATCTAATCTTGAATGAACGTCATTACTGTCTGGACGTTCTGGGCGGATGAGGGTGAGTGAGACAGGTTGAAGATTAGCTGGAGGTCATCCGCATAGTTGAACACGGTGACCTCCAGCTGCTGTAACATAAAAATGAGGGGAAAGATATATAGGTTGAACAAAAGAGGGGAAAGTGATGAGACAGAGGTATCTGATGCATTCAGTACTTAACAAGAAGCTTGCACAAAAGTGCGGGCCCCTCGTCGACACAACACTGTTGCGTGCCTGTGCGCGGTGGCATAGTGCTAACTAAGCCTTGCACAGAAAAGGCGCAATGGACGGGGATGTCTTTGGCGTTGCACAGTTTTTTTCCCTCCACTAATGCAGCGCTCCAGATTTTCATGCAGCTCTGGGTGCACGTTAGTAACCCTGGGGCAACGTTGCCGGATTCATTAGACAATATGGGCTGTTTAGGCCTCAAGTGGGCAAAGAAGGCCCTGAGCACTGGCACGAACATGGCGTCCGATAGCGCCTCGCCACCGACCTTTACACAACCGGCTGTGAGCTACTAACTTCTGTGCACAAGTTTCACCATTGAGGTTACCTGTTAACACTCCTGAAGTGCAGCCTAGTGCACAAAAAATACAGATGCCAGACAGTGCCCGACGTGTGCCTGACCCCCTTAACACAGTGGTACTTCCTGCCCCAGGCACTGTTGCAGAATATCCCATGCCCATATAAGGCTCCATAGGTAATCCAGCCCTCTTTATATAAGGTACTATCAGAGAAATATTTACATGAAAGAGCAAGCAGGCTTTGGCTTGCTTAACCCAAAGTAAAAGTGGAAAGTGAAAGAGGGCGTCGCCAGCAGCGTTGAGCCTGGGGACAGACTACCTTCGTGTCCAAATGATCATCACTCATGCATAGCTGCCAAGTTTTCAGATTGCCATGTGTGACATTTTCATAATTTCAGACCTACCTGTCACCCGCCTGAGACCATCCGACAAGGCAGGGCGGTCAGCCGACTGACTCTGAAGTGAAGAAGCATTGCGAAAATACACCGGTTTTGATGTGCACCTTAGGAAAGTTTGTGGGGACCCAGTGGCAAAAACAATAAACATTATTTCTTAAGCGCACACAAACTTTGATGCGCAATTAATTACATTATGGTAATGAAATGGCGAGGCCATACGAAAATGGTACTGAAGAAACAAACCTAAAAGAACTGGAAACAGCTCGCAGCCTGGCGAACTGCTATTAGAAACATAACACGAGTTAAGGCAATTAATAGAGGACCAAAAACAAACAAAAAAAGCATTGCTGCACCCGTGCTCCACATCCAGGCAGGGGAGGAGACGGGGGTGGGGGTGCGAGGGCAGCTCGCACATGCGCTGTCCCTAGATCTGCGGCTCATGCCCAGTGGCGGCGCGGCAGACTTTAAATGCCACCGTAGTTTACGGAATGCTGCGCGACTCATGCGGCCTAGGGAGGGGGCCGCCAAAGCGCCCAAGGAAAAAATAGCAGAAGTCCAGCGGGGTGCTTTTGTGAATGCCGCACGGCCAAAGCACGATTTTCAGGTGGGGCTCCTGTGATCAATACAGAGCCCCGCTTGGTGCTGCAGTATGTCGATGAAGACTGGTAAGTGGGGTATGCTGTACATTTAAAGCAAGACTTACATATTCAATGCTGTGTTTACATGTGCACTTAGTGTAAGTGCCAATAGCGACTCAAAAGTGAAACTGCATGCTTTTGCCTGGGAGCGGGACTGAAGATGTGCGCGTGCCTAAACGTCCACGTTCACGGACCCCAATCTGCTGTGCACCGGTTTGCACCACTTGGGAGGCAAGTCAATCACAATAGATCTCGCTGGCGACAGCGCTTTCGCGCTGCAACGCCAGGCGAGACCTAAAAAATACACAGCTTCTTGGAATGAGAGGGCCTTGCCCCAAGTTTAACACTAGTTTTTGTCTTGTCTTCCTGGCCCAACCTCTTTCACTTGTTGTTCCTTTTTCATCATCTCTAGGATACAAAGGGGCAAATTCACAAGGAGCTATCGCCAAATTAACGGCACTTCTGCACAGCCAAAGTCATGATAAATTTACCCCACCATTCACAGCAGGTGCTAACAACCCACAGCACCAGTTTCCCCGTGATAGCAGCCGCAAAAAACATCGCCACAGAGGACCCCCGCAAATATCGCTAATGAGATGCAGAGTAGGCGTTACAGTGCCAAAACCCGCGACAACACCACACCTCAACATTCACAATGACCAGACAGAACCGCGAAAAAACCCACAAAACACGCGATAAGCCGTGTTAGCAGCAGGAAATTTACACCTGCTCTAACCTGGTGTAAAGTCGGACCACAGTCTGCACCACAAAAGGGAGCACAGCCCACAGCCACACCTGAAGACAAACAAATGCCATGGAGCAACTGAACATGCAGCACGGACACCTAAGAGGTCCACAACACACACCGACACCCCACCACGCAAGTAACAACTACCCCCCGTGCCCACCCCCAACCCTGGAACAAGAAACTGCACACCAACACCACGAATCACAAAACAAATGTTGCCTGAGGTCGCACAAGCAGGAAAATCAACATACATGCGTCGCCAGAAAATGGAGAACCAGTCATACAGCAATGCAATCACCAACACAAAACACCATACAAACAAAAGACAAAACAACTATTCGGATGAGTCCTAGCGGGTCCACACTGGACAACCCATAGGACATAGCCTGGAAGACGAAATCCAACAGAAGAAGGTGTGCCATGCGCCCATCAAAGGAAAGAGAGGGAGAGAGCAAGGGAGAGAGACGGAGTGAGAATGCACAAGCAGCGCAAGTCCTTGCAGGGCACCTGGCACCACATGCCAACATGTGTGTGTGTATCGCCATCAGTACACCATGAGCCCATGGCCATGTCTCAATCACAATGTGAAAAATAACCATCAAGTATGATATCACCAGGGAGGTAACGACAACACAAGGCGCAACATACAAATTAAAAGTACAAAATTGTGCTTTATTATTAAGTATATGTACTCAGGATAAAACCATTGGGGTTCAAATATATAATCAATTTATACACTTGACCTATTCTAATTAAAAAACAACACTAATTGACAAACAAAATAAAAATATCAATGACACAATTAATAAATTCATAAGACAGTGGCAAACAATAACAATCTTCGACGCGCGTTTCGGCGTTTGAACAAGAACGCCTTCTTCAGGAGCCACAATTAAAATCTGAAAAACATATATAAGGAGGATTAAAATCACCATTGGGGGAGAAGCATTTGCCTCTCTACATAGTTTTAATACATAAACATATTACCATTGGGAGAGAAGTACTAGCCTCTCTACATACTTTTCATACATAAACATATAACAATATTGTGAACCGCCTTGCATATCAGTGAAGTTCCCTGCTTAGTAGCCAAACTGTAGCGCTACATAAGTTACAACAATTATATTATAATATTTGAGCAGTAGTGTAGTTGCATCCTACCCAGGTCCTACAAGATACTCAGACCTGGACTCATTACTGTTACCTTCTCAACATTTACCAAAATTCCGGAGAATCTTATTTCAGACCGAGTTATATCGTGACACTATTTTTTTATAAATATAAAAAACAGCAAACTGGTAATTATAGAAAGGACAGTCTAATTTATCATTCCTTTTGGTATCTATTCCTTGAGATTATACTGACTCAAAGTACCGCTGCATATTGTTGATGCCTCCCATTATTTGGTTCATATGAACTGGTAGCTATATTTTAGATTAATCGGGAATATTTTCTTGTATTACACTTGATTCTAGCTACATTGTCCTTACCAGGAGATCGCGAGTTTTGACTTGTTTCCAAGTGATGGCTGGAACATAGGGGGACACTCTGTTTCTAAACGGGAGGGCAGTTGATGGACCCCAGTCCGTATCGATATATCCTACCAATCCAGCTAAAGTACTAAACAACAACAAAGTGGATAAATATTTTCTGTCTCTCGTATTAAATAGGATTTATTTTTACACATGTTATACAGGTCTTACCTAGTATTAGTTAGCAAAATGTATTGCGGTCGCCCTGAATGGAGGCATCCAATCTTTAAAAGTGCTGAGAATCACAAAAGATAAAAGAGGAAAACCGAACTCATTACCTCACCACAGATGGACATAAAGCAACAACTACTGTGTCATTGTATGATGGGTACAGAATCTTACCTACAGAGTGTAACCCAAGGGGGTTGCTATTTTCAAAGCAGACGGCTCTTCATCGGTATAGCGCTCGTTACTTTGGGTAATTTCTTTTTTTAAAATAATAAAAACTGTGGGTATAAGATAGCAGCAAACCCACCGTCAGTATTCTCATTATAAATTTAAGATTCCACAACAGTGTCAACAAATTGCACGACACCATTTTCAAAACTGATAACTGCCCGACACCATTTTCAAAACTGATAACTGCCCGTGAATACACCCTTCATGTCCCCCAGCTGCAGGGACGCTATCAGTGGGCGTGGAGTCTGCGGGAATCAATACTACCGCAGCAACCTAGGGCTTCTCTATTTTAAGGTTGGAGAGCGCTCTTTACTCTACTATTCGCATCAACCGACCGAAAAAATAAAATCACGGGTATGGGGCATCTGCTGGGAAAGCGATAAATGAGATTCACCGGATCGGTATACAAGCTGACTGCCTTAAACACACACTTAATTTTGATAAAGAAAAGGCGCCAGGACTTACCAGCAGATGGTAAGAGGGGTTGATGGTATTAAAAGTCACAAGAGACCACAGTCGGTTGATCTGTTCCCTTGACGATATCTTTTGGACAAGAGGGAAAAATACAGAACTCAAATTACGGCAAAAAACACTGAAGTGTCTTTTCTTCCTAAGAAATACAATAAATCAGCCGTTCGCTTACCGAGAATAAGTAGGAATATAACGTTCACATCAACCCGCGGGCGTTCCCAACGATGGATTCCTGGCGTCCCGCGGCCGTTGGAAAAGATAATCGGTTCGCGGACACACCTACCTATGCTTAAATAGGCATGATGTAATTGTCCCTCGATGTGGTTGGTTGGCCGAAAAAGCACTCCTACATCACGAGTGCTCTCGGTTGCAGGAGTATAGAAGGTGGACTATGCGAGCCATATATCCGGGTCACTTAGCTAGATGTAGAAAAAGGACTAAATAGTACACGTGCCCTGGAAACGGTATGATGTGTGCTATGAGTACTCTCGGTTAAGGGAACATGGAAGTAGGACTCCGTGAATCCTATAGCCAAATCGCTCAACTGGATACAAAGAAGGGACTACATAGCGTGGATGCACTGCAACTCGCATAATATGCGCTACTATGTTGCAATCTATGTATACAAAACCACGTTTTAAAGGATATAGATTATTGGGCATAACACAAACTAATAGTTAACAATAACCTTACCATTATTGTCAGGAGATCGCCGATATCACAACAAACATGGGAAACTATCGTTACAGTGAAACATATTTCAATATGGTCCATCTAATAATCAAAATTTATGGGATGCTCAAAAAATGTGCATCTCAAGTGGAATGCAAAAGAAGACTATATACAATTAAGAAAAAAATAAAAATAAAAAATAGAGGTTTCAGTTATAACGGACTCCAACGGATGGAAGTAAATTTTGCAACTATTTTGCCAATGATGTCATACCTGCCCCTAGGGGCAGATGGCATTCTCCCACGGGATTTCATTATTTAATCCTTTTTTGTGTGTGTCCAAAACGAAAATCCAAAAAACTTCACGTTTTTTCCTAATAGCGCACCCTCCTTTACTGTCTGGAGTTTTAATTTTTTCTAGGATGCGCCAATGTACGTCCTCTGGTTTATGATTTAAATCCAGAAAATGTTTCACTAGTGGTGCGTTCAGTTTCTGCGTTTTGATTGCTGATCTATGTTCAGTGAGACGTGTTTGGATGGATCTACACGTCTCACCTACATATCCCATACCACATGGGCAGCAGATGAAATAGACCACATTCGTGGTTTTGCAATTCCACAGATCGTAGGCCTTAGAGGTGTAACCATTATGGGTGAATGATTCACCACCCAAAATGGTCTTACAGCATTTACAAGAGGAGCAAGGGACTGTACCCCGTACTGGTAAATTGGTCAATAATGATCTTTGGGTTTGCTCGCCATTCTGTCTAGAATTAAATTTTGAATGGACTATTTTATCTTTTAAGTTCCTATTTCTCCTATGTGCAAATAGGGGTTTGATTAAGGCAGAAGTGGAAGAAGGGTTGCAGTTCAAGATGTGCCAATTGGCATTGATAATTTGCCTAATCCGTTCGTTCATAGTTGAATGGGTAGTGACACACACAATGCGATCATTAGCTTGCTTATCTTTAGGGATGAGTAATGCATCGCGATCGAAAAATCTTGCACGTTTATATGAATTCCGTATTAATCTATGCGGATATCCACGCTCACAGAATTTTTTTCGCATAATTGCTGCTTGTTTGTCATAATCTTGTAAATTTGTGCAATTCCTGCGCACCCTCAAGAATTGCGAAAAGGGGATGCTCTCTCTTTGACATTTCGGATGAAAACTGCTGAAGTGCAATAAAGTGTTTCGTGCTGTTTTCTTCACGAACAGATCCACCTCCAATTTGTTCACATTTACACGAATGAGAAGGTCTAAAAACTCAACTTGGTTCTCATTATATTGAGCAGTGAATTTAAGATTGTCGTCTGTTAAGTTGATCCACTCCAAGAACTCAAGGAGCGTCTCTTTCCCATTGGTCCAGATAAAAAAGATGTCATCGATATATCTGGACCAATGGGAAATTGACTCAAAAAATGGTGCTACCTCATTGTCTATGAAGCGTTCTTCGAATCTGGACATGTATATATTTGCTATCGATGGGGCAACCGACGCACCCATACTGACACCTCTCAATTGGCGGAAAACATTTTCACCAAATTCAAAAAAATTGTCTGTCAGGACAATGAATAAACAGTCTATTAGAAAGTTTTTTGGGCATGTGATATTATGTTTGTCTATGAACCAATCTGTAGCTTTAATTGCTTCATCAATAGGAATGTTGCTATACAGGGATTCTATATCAAGGGTTACAAGTATATCCCTTCCTTGAATGATATCTAGATTTTCAACTAAGTTAATCATGTGGCAAGTATCCTTAACATACGATTTGATTTCTGGAATATGGGGACGAAGAAAATGATCTACAAATTTCGATAGAGGTTCTGTTGGAGTCCCCAAAGTAGACACAATGGGTCTATATGGGGGATCTTTCGGATTCTTATGAATCTTAGGTAGACCATAAATACAAGCAGTTTTAAACTTGTGTGTGTTTAAAAATTCATGGTCCTTGACACTGATGTCTCCGTCAGATAATGCACCATTAGTCAAGATAGTAATTTTTTTAATAGTGGTATTAATAGGGTTGTTTTTAATCTGTAGGTATGTGGTACTGTCACTCAACATTTTCTTCATGTTATGTTCATAGTCATTAGAATTAAGAACCACAATGCCTCCGCCCTTATCGGCACTTTTGATTGTTAGTTCTTTATTATCAGAAAGGTCTTTAAGGGCACGAAATTCATGTAAGGTGAGATTATATTTAGGTTGAGGTATATATTTTAATGTCTTTTCCAATTTTTTCATTACAACCAGCTCAAAAGCTGCGACTTCAGGCCCCACTTGATCTAGTCCGGGCGTAAATGTAGAGGGAAGGGAGATTGCAGTCTGTCCAGGTATAGAAATATCTGAGTCATCTTCTTTATTAAGAAAGAATTTTTTCAATCTAATTTTTCTAAAAAGAGCAATTATATCTTTATGTAGCTCAAAGATATTCACAAAAGAGTGGGGAACAAAAGATAATCCCTTTGATAGCAGGGCTTCACTATAACCATCTAACTTATTTGAGGACAGATTGAAAATGGGGATTACATCCCCTGTCCCCAATATTGCCTGTTGCGGGTTTCTCTGATGAACTGTGGTTCCTGTTGTGGATGTTGTTGGTGTTGAATTTGTTGGTGTGTAGATTGTTGTAAGTGTTGATTCATTTGGAAATGCCCCCGAGTTTGTCCTTGGTTCTGAAATCTTACCCTGGGGCGACCCCGTCGAGGCCCCCTGTTCGATAAAAAAGGGCGTCTTTGGGGTCTGGAGTTGGAATATGTATTAAAACCACCATCTGATTCATAGTAGGCATTGCTAGTACCTTCTCCTTCTGAATCTGAGGAGTCGGTGAAATTATTAATTCTTTGTGGTGCATTTCTGGACTCGTCAGTATAATGATTCTGTTGGTAGAAATCTTTATTCAAGAAGGGGTATGCCACTTCTTCTGAATAGAATCTTTTCTCTCTGTTTAGTTTATCTGTTTTACGCTTATTAAGGTAATTACTAAACGACTCTAAATCCTTATTATATTCTTCAATTTTCTTGATGGCTTCCTCAACTCCAGTCAATTGCTTCAATTTCTCTTCTAGATCGTCTATTTCTTTTTTTATATCTAAAGCTAATTCCTTTGCTGTAGCCACAATAAGTATCATCAGATCTCTGGAGCAACGATTTGCTATTAGGCTCCATTTTTCTAAAAATGGTCTGTGGTGCACGAAAAGACCCGGTGTATTTCGTACACGCAGACCATTAGGGATGATTCCTGTTTTCAAATAAGCCAACATGAATTCCCCATGGGCCTCCATGCGAATAAGTTTCTTTTTAAGGTCTGATAATTTCTTACCTTCATCTTGGCCTCTACTAGATATATTGCTATTAGTGGTTGGAATGGTGGTCCCAACTAAAGTTGCGAATTCTTCATCAGTGAATCCGAAAGTTTTCATGTTGGCCATGGCTACGGAAATGGATCAGAATTCAGGGAAGAAGGAAATTACTACACACTGCTCAAATATGTTACAATCAATAACAAAATAGAAAATGAAGCCCTGCACAGACAAGCTGTGGGAAAATAAACGAAAAATAACAAGGACCCCCTGTTGGTACAACTGAATATGTTATACAGGGAAAATAAACAATGTGAAAAATAACCATCAAGTATGATATCACCAGGGAGGTAACGACAACACAAGGCGCAACATACAAATTAAAAGTACAAAATTGTGCTTTATTATTAAGTATATGTACTCAGGATAAAACCATTGGGGTTCAAATATATAATCAATTTATACACTTGACCTATTCTAATTAAAAAACAACACTAATTGACAAACAAAATAAAAATATCAATGACACAATTAATAAATTCATAAGACAGTGGCAAACAATAACAATCTTCGACGCGCGTTTCGGCGTTTGAACAAGAACGCCTTCTTCAGGAGCCACAATTAAAATCTGAAAAACATATATAAGGAGGATTAAAATCACCATTGGGGGAGAAGCATTTGCCTCTCTACATAGTTTTAATACATAAACATATTACCATTGGGAGAGAAGTACTAGCCTCTCTACATACTTTTCATACATAAACATATAACAATATTGTGAACCGCCTTGCATATCAGTGAAGTTCCCTGCTTAGTAGCCAAACTGTAGCGCTACATAAGTTACAACAATTATATTATAATATTTGAGCAGTAGTGTAGTTGCATCCTACCCAGGTCCTACAAGATACTCAGACCTGGACTCATTACTGTTACCTTCTCAACATTTACCAAAATTCCGGAGAATCTTATTTCAGACCGAGTTATATCGTGACACTATTTTTTTATAAATATAAAAAACAGCAAACTGGTAATTATAGAAAGGACAGTCTAATTTATCATTCCTTTTGGTATCTATTCCTTGAGATTATACTGACTCAAAGTACCGCTGCATATTGTTGATGCCTCCCATTATTTGGTTCATATGAACTGGTAGCTATATTTTAGATTAATCGGGAATATTTTCTTGTATTACACTTGATTCTAGCTACATTGTCCTTACCAGGAGATCGCGAGTTTTGACTTGTTTCCAAGTGATGGCTGGAACATAGGGGGACACTCTGTTTCTAAACGGGAGGGCAGTTGATGGACCCCAGTCCGTATCGATATATCCTACCAATCCAGCTAAAGTACTAAACAACAACAAAGTGGATAAATATTTTCTGTCTCTCGTATTAAATAGGATTTATTTTTACACATGTTATACAGGTCTTACCTAGTATTAGTTAGCAAAATGTATTGCGGTCGCCCTGAATGGAGGCATCCAATCTTTAAAAGTGCTGAGAATCACAAAAGATAAAAGAGGAAAACCGAACTCATTACCTCACCACAGATGGACATAAAGCAACAACTACTGTGTCATTGTATGATGGGTACAGAATCTTACCTACAGAGTGTAACCCAAGGGGGTTGCTATTTTCAAAGCAGACGGCTCTTCATCGGTATAGCGCTCGTTACTTTGGGTAATTTCTTTTTTTAAAATAATAAAAACTGTGGGTATAAGATAGCAGCAAACCCACCGTCAGTATTCTCATTATAAATTTAAGATTCCACAACAGTGTCAACAAATTGCACGACACCATTTTCAAAACTGATAACTGCCCGACACCATTTTCAAAACTGATAACTGCCCGTGAATACACCCTTCATGTCCCCCAGCTGCAGGGACGCTATCAGTGGGCGTGGAGTCTGCGGGAATCAATACTACCGCAGCAACCTAGGGCTTCTCTATTTTAAGGTTGGAGAGCGCTCTTTACTCTACTATTCGCATCAACCGACCGAAAAAATAAAATCACGGGTATGGGGCATCTGCTGGGAAAGCGATAAATGAGATTCACCGGATCGGTATACAAGCTGACTGCCTTAAACACACACTTAATTTTGATAAAGAAAAGGCGCCAGGACTTACCAGCAGATGGTAAGAGGGGTTGATGGTATTAAAAGTCACAAGAGACCACAGTCGGTTGATCTGTTCCCTTGACGATATCTTTTGGACAAGAGGGAAAAATACAGAACTCAAATTACGGCAAAAAACACTGAAGTGTCTTTTCTTCCTAAGAAATACAATAAATCAGCCGTTCGCTTACCGAGAATAAGTAGGAATATAACGTTCACATCAACCCGCGGGCGTTCCCAACGATGGATTCCTGGCGTCCCGCGGCCGTTGGAAAAGATAATCGGTTCGCGGACACACCTACCTATGCTTAAATAGGCATGATGTAATTGTCCCTCGATGTGGTTGGTTGGCCGAAAAAGCACTCCTACATCACGAGTGCTCTCGGTTGCAGGAGTATAGAAGGTGGACTATGCGAGCCATATATCCGGGTCACTTAGCTAGATGTAGAAAAAGGACTAAATAGTACACGTGCCCTGGAAACGGTATGATGTGTGCTATGAGTACTCTCGGTTAAGGGAACATGGAAGTAGGACTCCGTGAATCCTATAGCCAAATCGCTCAACTGGATACAAAGAAGGGACTACATAGCGTGGATGCACTGCAACTCGCATAATATGCGCTACTATGTTGCAATCTATGTATACAAAACCACGTTTTAAAGGATATAGATTATTGGGCATAACACAAACTAATAGTTAACAATAACCTTACCATTATTGTCAGGAGATCGCCGATATCACAACAAACATGGGAAACTATCGTTACAGTGAAACATATTTCAATATGGTCCAT
Source organism: Lissotriton helveticus (assembly GCF_964261635.1). Lineage (NCBI taxonomy): Eukaryota > Metazoa > Chordata > Amphibia > Caudata > Salamandridae > Lissotriton > Lissotriton helveticus. Next base: position 1,041,839,173 of record NC_136061.1, read on the forward strand.
CTAATAATCAAAATTTATGGGATGCTCAAAAAATGTGCATCTCAAGTGGAATGCAAAAGAAGACTATATACAATTAAGAAAAAAATAAAAATAAAAAATAGAGGTTTCAGTTATAACGGACTCCAACGGATGGAAGTAAATTTTGCAACTATTTTGCCAATGATGTCATACCTGCCCCTAGGGGCAGATGGCATTCTCCCACGGGATTTCATTATTTAATCCTTTTTTGTGTGTGTCCAAAACGAAAATCCAAAAAACTTCACGTTTTTTCCTAATAGCGCACCCTCCTTTACTGTCTGGAGTTTTAATTTTTTCTAGGATGCGCCAATGTACGTCCTCTGGTTTATGATTTAAATCCAGAAAATGTTTCACTAGTGGTGCGTTCAGTTTCTGCGTTTTGATTGCTGATCTATGTTCAGTGAGACGTGTTTGGATGGATCTACACGTCTCACCTACATATCCCATACCACATGGGCAGCAGATGAAATAGACCACATTCGTGGTTTTGCAATTCCACAGATCGTAGGCCTTAGAGGTGTAACCATTATGGGTGAATGATTCACCACCCAAAATGGTCTTACAGCATTTACAAGAGGAGCAAGGGACTGTACCCCGTACTGGTAAATTGGTCAATAATGATCTTTGGGTTTGCTCGCCATTCTGTCTAGAATTAAATTTTGAATGGACTATTTTATCTTTTAAGTTCCTATTTCTCCTATGTGCAAATAGGGGTTTGATTAAGGCAGAAGTGGAAGAAGGGTTGCAGTTCAAGATGTGCCAATTGGCATTGATAATTTGCCTAATCCGTTCGTTCATAGTTGAATGGGTAGTGACACACACAATGCGATCATTAGCTTGCTTATCTTTAGGGATGAGTAATGCATCGCGATCGAAAAATCTTGCACGTTTATATGAATTCCGTATTAATCTATGCGGATATCCACGCTCACAGAATTTTTTTCGCATAATTGCTGCTTGTTTGTCATAATCTTGTAAATTTGTGCAATTCCTGCGCACCCTCAAGAATTGCGAAAAGGGGATGCTCTCTCTTTGACATTTCGGATGAAAACTGCTGAAGTGCAATAAAGTGTTTCGTGCTGTTTTCTTCACGAACAGATCCACCTCCAATTTGTTCACATTTACACGAATGAGAAGGTCTAAAAACTCAACTTGGTTCTCATTATATTGAGCAGTGAATTTAAGATTGTCGTCTGTTAAGTTGATCCACTCCAAGAACTCAAGGAGCGTCTCTTTCCCATTGGTCCAGATAAAAAAGATGTCATCGATATATCTGGACCAATGGGAAATTGACTCAAAAAATGGTGCTACCTCATTGTCTATGAAGCGTTCTTCGAATCTGGACATGTATATATTTGCTATCGATGGGGCAACCGACGCACCCATACTGACACCTCTCAATTGGCGGAAAACATTTTCACCAAATTCAAAAAAATTGTCTGTCAGGACAATGAATAAACAGTCTATTAGAAAGTTTTTTGGGCATGTGATATTATGTTTGTCTATGAACCAATCTGTAGCTTTAATTGCTTCATCAATAGGAATGTTGCTATACAGGGATTCTATATCAAGGGTTACAAGTATATCCCTTCCTTGAATGATATCTAGATTTTCAACTAAGTTAATCATGTGGCAAGTATCCTTAACATACGATTTGATTTCTGGAATATGGGGACGAAGAAAATGATCTACAAATTTCGATAGAGGTTCTGTTGGAGTCCCCAAAGTAGACACAATGGGTCTATATGGGGGATCTTTCGGATTCTTATGAATCTTAGGTAGACCATAAATACAAGCAGTTTTAAACTTGTGTGTGTTTAAAAATTCATGGTCCTTGACACTGATGTCTCCGTCAGATAATGCACCATTAGTCAAGATAGTAATTTTTTTAATAGTGGTATTAATAGGGTTGTTTTTAATCTGTAGGTATGTGGTACTGTCACTCAACATTTTCTTCATGTTATGTTCATAGTCATTAGAATTAAGAACCACAATGCCTCCGCCCTTATCGGCACTTTTGATTGTTAGTTCTTTATTATCAGAAAGGTCTTTAAGGGCACGAAATTCATGTAAGGTGAGATTATATTTAGGTTGAGGTATATATTTTAATGTCTTTTCCAATTTTTTCATTACAACCAGCTCAAAAGCTGCGACTTCAGGCCCCACTTGATCTAGTCCGGGCGTAAATGTAGAGGGAAGGGAGATTGCAGTCTGTCCAGGTATAGAAATATCTGAGTCATCTTCTTTATTAAGAAAGAATTTTTTCAATCTAATTTTTCTAAAAAGAGCAATTATATCTTTATGTAGCTCAAAGATATTCACAAAAGAGTGGGGAACAAAAGATAATCCCTTTGATAGCAGGGCTTCACTATAACCATCTAACTTATTTGAGGACAGATTGAAAATGGGGATTACATCCCCTGTCCCCAATATTGCCTGTTGCGGGTTTCTCTGATGAACTGTGGTTCCTGTTGTGGATGTTGTTGGTGTTGAATTTGTTGGTGTGTAGATTGTTGTAAGTGTTGATTCATTTGGAAATGCCCCCGAGTTTGTCCTTGGTTCTGAAATCTTACCCTGGGGCGACCCCGTCGAGGCCCCCTGTTCGATAAAAAAGGGCGTCTTTGGGGTCTGGAGTTGGAATATGTATTAAAACCACCATCTGATTCATAGTAGGCATTGCTAGTACCTTCTCCTTCTGAATCTGAGGAGTCGGTGAAATTATTAATTCTTTGTGGTGCATTTCTGGACTCGTCAGTATAATGATTCTGTTGGTAGAAATCTTTATTCAAGAAGGGGTATGCCACTTCTTCTGAATAGAATCTTTTCTCTCTGTTTAGTTTATCTGTTTTACGCTTATTAAGGTAATTACTAAACGACTCTAAATCCTTATTATATTCTTCAATTTTCTTGATGGCTTCCTCAACTCCAGTCAATTGCTTCAATTTCTCTTCTAGATCGTCTATTTCTTTTTTTATATCTAAAGCTAATTCCTTTGCTGTAGCCACAATAAGTATCATCAGATCTCTGGAGCAACGATTTGCTATTAGGCTCCATTTTTCTAAAAATGGTCTGTGGTGCACGAAAAGACCCGGTGTATTTCGTACACGCAGACCATTAGGGATGATTCCTGTTTTCAAATAAGCCAACATGAATTCCCCATGGGCCTCCATGCGAATAAGTTTCTTTTTAAGGTCTGATAATTTCTTACCTTCATCTTGGCCTCTACTAGATATATTGCTATTAGTGGTTGGAATGGTGGTCCCAACTAAAGTTGCGAATTCTTCATCAGTGAATCCGAAAGTTTTCATGTTGGCCATGGCTACGGAAATGGATCAGAATTCAGGGAAGAAGGAAATTACTACACACTGCTCAAATATGTTACAATCAATAACAAAATAGAAAATGAAGCCCTGCACAGACAAGCTGTGGGAAAATAAACGAAAAATAACAAGGACCCCCTGTTGGTACAACTGAATATGTTATACAGGGAAAATAAACAGAAGAAGTGGCATACCCCTTCTTGAATAAAGATTTCTACCAACAGAATCATTATACTGACGAGTCCAGAAATGCACCACAAAGAATTAATAATTTCACCGACTCCTCAGATTCAGAAGGAGAAGGTACTAGCAATGCCTACTATGAATCAGATGGTGGTTTTAATACATATTCCAACTCCAGACCCCAAAGACGCCCTTTTTTATCGAACAGGGGGCCTCGACGGGGTCGCCCCAGGGTAAGATTTCAGAACCAAGGACAAACTCGGGGGCATTTCCAAATGAATCAACACTTACAACAATCTACACACCAACAAATTCAACACCAACAACATCCACAACAGGAACCACAGTTCATCAGAGAAACCCGCAACAGGCAATATTGGGGACAGGGGATGTAATCCCCATTTTCAATCTGTCCTCAAATAAGTTAGATGGTTATAGTGAAGCCCTGCTATCAAAGGGATTATCTTTTGTTCCCCACTCTTTTGTGAATATCTTTGAGCTACATAAAGATATAATTGCTCTTTTTAGAAAAATTAGATTGAAAAAATTCTTTCTTAATAAAGAAGATGACTCAGATATTTCTATACCTGGACAGACTGCAATCTCCCTTCCCTCTACATTTACGCCCGGACTAGATCAAGTGGGGCCTGAAGTCGCAGCTTTTGAGCTGGTTGTAATGAAAAAATTGGAAAAGACATTAAAATATATACCTCAACCTAAATATAATCTCACCTTACATGAATTTCGTGCCCTTAAAGACCTTTCTGATAATAAAGAACTAACAATCAAAAGTGCCGATAAGGGCGGAGGCATTGTGGTTCTTAATTCTAATGACTATGAACATAACATGAAGAAAATGTTGAGTGACAGTACCACATACCTACAGATTAAAAACAACCCTATTAATACCACTATTAAAAAAATTACTATCTTGACTAATGGTGCATTATCTGACGGAGACATCAGTGTCAAGGACCATGAATTTTTAAACACACACAAGTTTAAAACTGCTTGTATTTATGGTCTACCTAAGATTCATAAGAATCCGAAAGATCCCCCATATAGACCCATTGTGTCTACTTTGGGGACTCCAACAGAACCTCTATCGAAATTTGTAGATCATTTTCTTCGTCCCCATATTCCAGAAATCAAATCGTATGTTAAGGATACTTGCCACATGATTAACTTAGTTGAAAATCTAGATATCATTCAAGGAAGGGATATACTTGTAACCCTTGATATAGAATCCCTGTATAGCAACATTCCTATTGATGAAGCAATTAAAGCTACAGATTGGTTCATAGACAAACATAATATCACATGCCCAAAAAACTTTCTAATAGACTGTTTATTCATTGTCCTGACAGACAATTTTTTTGAATTTGGTGAAAATGTTTTCCGCCAATTGAGAGGTGTCAGTATGGGTGCGTCGGTTGCCCCATCGATAGCAAATATATACATGTCCAGATTCGAAGAACGCTTCATAGACAATGAGGTAGCACCATTTTTTGAGTCAATTTCCCATTGGTCCAGATATATCGATGACATCTTTTTTATCTGGACCAATGGGAAAGAGACGCTCCTTGAGTTCTTGGAGTGGATCAACTTAACAGACGACAATCTTAAATTCACTGCTCAATATAATGAGAACCAAGTTGAGTTTTTAGACCTTCTCATTCGTGTAAATGTGAACAAATTGGAGGTGGATCTGTTCGTGAAGAAAACAGCACGAAACACTTTATTGCACTTCAGCAGTTTTCATCCGAAATGTCAAAGAGAGAGCATCCCCTTTTCGCAATTCTTGAGGGTGCGCAGGAATTGCACAAATTTACAAGATTATGACAAACAAGCAGCAATTATGCGAAAAAAATTCTGTGAGCGTGGATATCCGCATAGATTAATACGGAATTCATATAAACGTGCAAGATTTTTCGATCGCGATGCATTACTCATCCCTAAAGATAAGCAAGCTAATGATCGCATTGTGTGTGTCACTACCCATTCAACTATGAACGAACGGATTAGGCAAATTATCAATGCCAATTGGCACATCTTGAACTGCAACCCTTCTTCCACTTCTGCCTTAATCAAACCCCTATTTGCACATAGGAGAAATAGGAACTTAAAAGATAAAATAGTCCATTCAAAATTTAATTCTAGACAGAATGGCGAGCAAACCCAAAGATCATTATTGACCAATTTACCAGTACGGGGTACAGTCCCTTGCTCCTCTTGTAAATGCTGTAAGACCATTTTGGGTGGTGAATCATTCACCCATAATGGTTACACCTCTAAGGCCTACGATCTGTGGAATTGCAAAACCACGAATGTGGTCTATTTCATCTGCTGCCCATGTGGTATGGGATATGTAGGTGAGACGTGTAGATCCATCCAAACACGTCTCACTGAACATAGATCAGCAATCAAAACGCAGAAACTGAACGCACCACTAGTGAAACATTTTCTGGATTTAAATCATAAACCAGAGGACGTACATTGGCGCATCCTAGAAAAAATTAAAACTCCAGACAGTAAAGGAGGGTGCGCTATTAGGAAAAAACGTGAAGTTTTTTGGATTTTCGTTTTGGACACACACAAAAAAGGATTAAATAATGAAATCCCGTGGGAGAATGCCATCTGCCCCTAGGGGCAGGTATGACATCATTGGCAAAATAGTTGCAAAATTTACTTCCATCCGTTGGAGTCCGTTATAACTGAAACCTCTATTTTTTATTTTTATTTTTTTCTTAATTGTATATAGTCTTCTTTTGCATTCCACTTGAGATGCACATTTTTTGAGCATCCCATAAATTTTGATTATTAGATGGACCATATTGAAATATGTTTCACTGTAACGATAGTTTCCCATGTTTGTTGTGATATCGGCGATCTCCTGACAATAATGGTAAGGTTATTGTTAACTATTAGTTTGTGTTATGCCCAATAATCTATATCCTTTAAAACGTGGTTTTGTATACATAGATTGCAACATAGTAGCGCATATTATGCGAGTTGCAGTGCATCCACGCTATGTAGTCCCTTCTTTGTATCCAGTTGAGCGATTTGGCTATAGGATTCACGGAGTCCTACTTCCATGTTCCCTTAACCGAGAGTACTCATAGCACACATCATACCGTTTCCAGGGCACGTGTACTATTTAGTCCTTTTTCTACATCTAGCTAAGTGACCCGGATATATGGCTCGCATAGTCCACCTTCTATACTCCTGCAACCGAGAGCACTCGTGATGTAGGAGTGCTTTTTCGGCCAACCAACCACATCGAGGGACAATTACATCATGCCTATTTAAGCATAGGTAGGTGTGTCCGCGAACCGATTATCTTTTCCAACGGCCGCGGGACGCCAGGAATCCATCGTTGGGAACGCCCGCGGGTTGATGTGAACGTTATATTCCTACTTATTCTCGGTAAGCGAACGGCTGATTTATTGTATTTCTTAGGAAGAAAAGACACTTCAGTGTTTTTTGCCGTAATTTGAGTTCTGTATTTTTCCCTCTTGTCCAAAAGATATCGTCAAGGGAACAGATCAACCGACTGTGGTCTCTTGTGACTTTTAATACCATCAACCCCTCTTACCATCTGCTGGTAAGTCCTGGCGCCTTTTCTTTATCAAAATTAAGTGTGTGTTTAAGGCAGTCAGCTTGTATACCGATCCGGTGAATCTCATTTATCGCTTTCCCAGCAGATGCCCCATACCCGTGATTTTATTTTTTCGGTCGGTTGATGCGAATAGTAGAGTAAAGAGCGCTCTCCAACCTTAAAATAGAGAAGCCCTAGGTTGCTGCGGTAGTATTGATTCCCGCAGACTCCACGCCCACTGATAGCGTCCCTGCAGCTGGGGGACATGAAGGGTGTATTCACGGGCAGTTATCAGTTTTGAAAATGGTGTCGGGCAGTTATCAGTTTTGAAAATGGTGTCGTGCAATTTGTTGACACTGTTGTGGAATCTTAAATTTATAATGAGAATACTGACGGTGGGTTTGCTGCTATCTTATACCCACAGTTTTTATTATTTTAAAAAAAGAAATTACCCAAAGTAACGAGCGCTATACCGATGAAGAGCCGTCTGCTTTGAAAATAGCAACCCCCTTGGGTTACACTCTGTAGGTAAGATTCTGTACCCATCATACAATGACACAGTAGTTGTTGCTTTATGTCCATCTGTGGTGAGGTAATGAGTTCGGTTTTCCTCTTTTATCTTTTGTGATTCTCAGCACTTTTAAAGATTGGATGCCTCCATTCAGGGCGACCGCAATACATTTTGCTAACTAATACTAGGTAAGACCTGTATAACATGTGTAAAAATAAATCCTATTTAATACGAGAGACAGAAAATATTTATCCACTTTGTTGTTGTTTAGTACTTTAGCTGGATTGGTAGGATATATCGATACGGACTGGGGTCCATCAACTGCCCTCCCGTTTAGAAACAGAGTGTCCCCCTATGTTCCAGCCATCACTTGGAAACAAGTCAAAACTCGCGATCTCCTGGTAAGGACAATGTAGCTAGAATCAAGTGTAATACAAGAAAATATTCCCGATTAATCTAAAATATAGCTACCAGTTCATATGAACCAAATAATGGGAGGCATCAACAATATGCAGCGGTACTTTGAGTCAGTATAATCTCAAGGAATAGATACCAAAAGGAATGATAAATTAGACTGTCCTTTCTATAATTACCAGTTTGCTGTTTTTTATATTTATAAAAAAATAGTGTCACGATATAACTCGGTCTGAAATAAGATTCTCCGGAATTTTGGTAAATGTTGAGAAGGTAACAGTAATGAGTCCAGGTCTGAGTATCTTGTAGGACCTGGGTAGGATGCAACTACACTACTGCTCAAATATTATAATATAATTGTTGTAACTTATGTAGCGCTACAGTTTGGCTACTAAGCAGGGAACTTCACTGATATGCAAGGCGGTTCACAATATTGTTATATGTTTATGTATGAAAAGTATGTAGAGAGGCTAGTACTTCTCTCCCAATGGTAATATGTTTATGTATTAAAACTATGTAGAGAGGCAAATGCTTCTCCCCCAATGGTGATTTTAATCCTCCTTATATATGTTTTTCAGATTTTAATTGTGGCTCCTGAAGAAGGCGTTCTTGTTCAAACGCCGAAACGCGCGTCGAAGATTGTTATTGTTTGCCACTGTCTTATGAATTTATTAATTGTGTCATTGATATTTTTATTTTGTTTGTCAATTAGTGTTGTTTTTTAATTAGAATAGGTCAAGTGTATAAATTGATTATATATTTGAACCCCAATGGTTTTATCCTGAGTACATATACTTAATAATAAAGCACAATTTTGTACTTTTAATTTGTATGTTGCGCCTTGTGTTGTCGTTACCTCCCTGGTGATATCATACTTGATGGTTATTTTTCACATTGTTTATTTTCCCTGTATAACATATTCAGTTGTACCAACAGGGGGTCCTTGTTATTTTTCGTTTATTTTCCCACAGCTTGTCTGTGCAGGGCTTCATTTTCTATTTTGTTATTGATTGTAACATATTTGAGCAGTGTGTAGTAATTTCCTTCTTCCCTGAATTCTGATCCATTTCCGTAGCCATGGCCAACATGAAAACTTTCGGATTCACTGATGAAGAATTCGCAACTTTAGTTGGGACCACCATTCCAACCACTAATAGCAATATATCTAGTAGAGGCCAAGATGAAGGTAAGAAATTATCAGACCTTAAAAAGAAACTTATTCGCATGGAGGCCCATGGGGAATTCATGTTGGCTTATTTGAAAACAGGAATCATCCCTAATGGTCTGCGTGTACGAAATACACCGGGTCTTTTCGTGCACCACAGACCATTTTTAGAAAAATGGAGCCTAATAGCAAATCGTTGCTCCAGAGATCTGATGATACTTATTGTGGCTACAGCAAAGGAATTAGCTTTAGATATAAAAAAAGAAATAGACGATCTAGAAGAGAAATTGAAGCAATTGACTGGAGTTGAGGAAGCCATCAAGAAAATTGAAGAATATAATAAGGATTTAGAGTCGTTTAGTAATTACCTTAATAAGCGTAAAACAGATAAACTAAACAGAGAGAAAAGATTCTATTCAGAAGAAGTGGCATACCCCTTCTTGAATAAAGATTTCTACCAACAGAATCATTATACTGACGAGTCCAGAAATGCACCACAAAGAATTAATAATTTCACCGACTCCTCAGATTCAGAAGGAGAAGGTACTAGCAATGCCTACTATGAATCAGATGGTGGTTTTAATACATATTCCAACTCCAGACCCCAAAGACGCCCTTTTTTATCGAACAGGGGGCCTCGACGGGGTCGCCCCAGGGTAAGATTTCAGAACCAAGGACAAACTCGGGGGCATTTCCAAATGAATCAACACTTACAACAATCTACACACCAACAAATTCAACACCAACAACATCCACAACAGGAACCACAGTTCATCAGAGAAACCCGCAACAGGCAATATTGGGGACAGGGGATGTAATCCCCATTTTCAATCTGTCCTCAAATAAGTTAGATGGTTATAGTGAAGCCCTGCTATCAAAGGGATTATCTTTTGTTCCCCACTCTTTTGTGAATATCTTTGAGCTACATAAAGATATAATTGCTCTTTTTAGAAAAATTAGATTGAAAAAATTCTTTCTTAATAAAGAAGATGACTCAGATATTTCTATACCTGGACAGACTGCAATCTCCCTTCCCTCTACATTTACGCCCGGACTAGATCAAGTGGGGCCTGAAGTCGCAGCTTTTGAGCTGGTTGTAATGAAAAAATTGGAAAAGACATTAAAATATATACCTCAACCTAAATATAATCTCACCTTACATGAATTTCGTGCCCTTAAAGACCTTTCTGATAATAAAGAACTAACAATCAAAAGTGCCGATAAGGGCGGAGGCATTGTGGTTCTTAATTCTAATGACTATGAACATAACATGAAGAAAATGTTGAGTGACAGTACCACATACCTACAGATTAAAAACAACCCTATTAATACCACTATTAAAAAAATTACTATCTTGACTAATGGTGCATTATCTGACGGAGACATCAGTGTCAAGGACCATGAATTTTTAAACACACACAAGTTTAAAACTGCTTGTATTTATGGTCTACCTAAGATTCATAAGAATCCGAAAGATCCCCCATATAGACCCATTGTGTCTACTTTGGGGACTCCAACAGAACCTCTATCGAAATTTGTAGATCATTTTCTTCGTCCCCATATTCCAGAAATCAAATCGTATGTTAAGGATACTTGCCACATGATTAACTTAGTTGAAAATCTAGATATCATTCAAGGAAGGGATATACTTGTAACCCTTGATATAGAATCCCTGTATAGCAACATTCCTATTGATGAAGCAATTAAAGCTACAGATTGGTTCATAGACAAACATAATATCACATGCCCAAAAAACTTTCTAATAGACTGTTTATTCATTGTCCTGACAGACAATTTTTTTGAATTTGGTGAAAATGTTTTCCGCCAATTGAGAGGTGTCAGTATGGGTGCGTCGGTTGCCCCATCGATAGCAAATATATACATGTCCAGATTCGAAGAACGCTTCATAGACAATGAGGTAGCACCATTTTTTGAGTCAATTTCCCATTGGTCCAGATATATCGATGACATCTTTTTTATCTGGACCAATGGGAAAGAGACGCTCCTTGAGTTCTTGGAGTGGATCAACTTAACAGACGACAATCTTAAATTCACTGCTCAATATAATGAGAACCAAGTTGAGTTTTTAGACCTTCTCATTCGTGTAAATGTGAACAAATTGGAGGTGGATCTGTTCGTGAAGAAAACAGCACGAAACACTTTATTGCACTTCAGCAGTTTTCATCCGAAATGTCAAAGAGAGAGCATCCCCTTTTCGCAATTCTTGAGGGTGCGCAGGAATTGCACAAATTTACAAGATTATGACAAACAAGCAGCAATTATGCGAAAAAAATTCTGTGAGCGTGGATATCCGCATAGATTAATACGGAATTCATATAAACGTGCAAGATTTTTCGATCGCGATGCATTACTCATCCCTAAAGATAAGCAAGCTAATGATCGCATTGTGTGTGTCACTACCCATTCAACTATGAACGAACGGATTAGGCAAATTATCAATGCCAATTGGCACATCTTGAACTGCAACCCTTCTTCCACTTCTGCCTTAATCAAACCCCTATTTGCACATAGGAGAAATAGGAACTTAAAAGATAAAATAGTCCATTCAAAATTTAATTCTAGACAGAATGGCGAGCAAACCCAAAGATCATTATTGACCAATTTACCAGTACGGGGTACAGTCCCTTGCTCCTCTTGTAAATGCTGTAAGACCATTTTGGGTGGTGAATCATTCACCCATAATGGTTACACCTCTAAGGCCTACGATCTGTGGAATTGCAAAACCACGAATGTGGTCTATTTCATCTGCTGCCCATGTGGTATGGGATATGTAGGTGAGACGTGTAGATCCATCCAAACACGTCTCACTGAACATAGATCAGCAATCAAAACGCAGAAACTGAACGCACCACTAGTGAAACATTTTCTGGATTTAAATCATAAACCAGAGGACGTACATTGGCGCATCCTAGAAAAAATTAAAACTCCAGACAGTAAAGGAGGGTGCGCTATTAGGAAAAAACGTGAAGTTTTTTGGATTTTCGTTTTGGACACACACAAAAAAGGATTAAATAATGAAATCCCGTGGGAGAATGCCATCTGCCCCTAGGGGCAGGTATGACATCATTGGCAAAATAGTTGCAAAATTTACTTCCATCCGTTGGAGTCCGTTATAACTGAAACCTCTATTTTTTATTTTTATTTTTTTCTTAATTGTATATAGTCTTCTTTTGCATTCCACTTGAGATGCACATTTTTTGAGCATCCCATAAATTTTGATTATTAGATGGACCATATTGAAATATGTTTCACTGTAACGATAGTTTCCCATGTTTGTTGTGATATCGGCGATCTCCTGACAATAATGGTAAGGTTATTGTTAACTATTAGTTTGTGTTATGCCCAATAATCTATATCCTTTAAAACGTGGTTTTGTATACATAGATTGCAACATAGTAGCGCATATTATGCGAGTTGCAGTGCATCCACGCTATGTAGTCCCTTCTTTGTATCCAGTTGAGCGATTTGGCTATAGGATTCACGGAGTCCTACTTCCATGTTCCCTTAACCGAGAGTACTCATAGCACACATCATACCGTTTCCAGGGCACGTGTACTATTTAGTCCTTTTTCTACATCTAGCTAAGTGACCCGGATATATGGCTCGCATAGTCCACCTTCTATACTCCTGCAACCGAGAGCACTCGTGATGTAGGAGTGCTTTTTCGGCCAACCAACCACATCGAGGGACAATTACATCATGCCTATTTAAGCATAGGTAGGTGTGTCCGCGAACCGATTATCTTTTCCAACGGCCGCGGGACGCCAGGAATCCATCGTTGGGAACGCCCGCGGGTTGATGTGAACGTTATATTCCTACTTATTCTCGGTAAGCGAACGGCTGATTTATTGTATTTCTTAGGAAGAAAAGACACTTCAGTGTTTTTTGCCGTAATTTGAGTTCTGTATTTTTCCCTCTTGTCCAAAAGATATCGTCAAGGGAACAGATCAACCGACTGTGGTCTCTTGTGACTTTTAATACCATCAACCCCTCTTACCATCTGCTGGTAAGTCCTGGCGCCTTTTCTTTATCAAAATTAAGTGTGTGTTTAAGGCAGTCAGCTTGTATACCGATCCGGTGAATCTCATTTATCGCTTTCCCAGCAGATGCCCCATACCCGTGATTTTATTTTTTCGGTCGGTTGATGCGAATAGTAGAGTAAAGAGCGCTCTCCAACCTTAAAATAGAGAAGCCCTAGGTTGCTGCGGTAGTATTGATTCCCGCAGACTCCACGCCCACTGATAGCGTCCCTGCAGCTGGGGGACATGAAGGGTGTATTCACGGGCAGTTATCAGTTTTGAAAATGGTGTCGGGCAGTTATCAGTTTTGAAAATGGTGTCGTGCAATTTGTTGACACTGTTGTGGAATCTTAAATTTATAATGAGAATACTGACGGTGGGTTTGCTGCTATCTTATACCCACAGTTTTTATTATTTTAAAAAAAGAAATTACCCAAAGTAACGAGCGCTATACCGATGAAGAGCCGTCTGCTTTGAAAATAGCAACCCCCTTGGGTTACACTCTGTAGGTAAGATTCTGTACCCATCATACAATGACACAGTAGTTGTTGCTTTATGTCCATCTGTGGTGAGGTAATGAGTTCGGTTTTCCTCTTTTATCTTTTGTGATTCTCAGCACTTTTAAAGATTGGATGCCTCCATTCAGGGCGACCGCAATACATTTTGCTAACTAATACTAGGTAAGACCTGTATAACATGTGTAAAAATAAATCCTATTTAATACGAGAGACAGAAAATATTTATCCACTTTGTTGTTGTTTAGTACTTTAGCTGGATTGGTAGGATATATCGATACGGACTGGGGTCCATCAACTGCCCTCCCGTTTAGAAACAGAGTGTCCCCCTATGTTCCAGCCATCACTTGGAAACAAGTCAAAACTCGCGATCTCCTGGTAAGGACAATGTAGCTAGAATCAAGTGTAATACAAGAAAATATTCCCGATTAATCTAAAATATAGCTACCAGTTCATATGAACCAAATAATGGGAGGCATCAACAATATGCAGCGGTACTTTGAGTCAGTATAATCTCAAGGAATAGATACCAAAAGGAATGATAAATTAGACTGTCCTTTCTATAATTACCAGTTTGCTGTTTTTTATATTTATAAAAAAATAGTGTCACGATATAACTCGGTCTGAAATAAGATTCTCCGGAATTTTGGTAAATGTTGAGAAGGTAACAGTAATGAGTCCAGGTCTGAGTATCTTGTAGGACCTGGGTAGGATGCAACTACACTACTGCTCAAATATTATAATATAATTGTTGTAACTTATGTAGCGCTACAGTTTGGCTACTAAGCAGGGAACTTCACTGATATGCAAGGCGGTTCACAATATTGTTATATGTTTATGTATGAAAAGTATGTAGAGAGGCTAGTACTTCTCTCCCAATGGTAATATGTTTATGTATTAAAACTATGTAGAGAGGCAAATGCTTCTCCCCCAATGGTGATTTTAATCCTCCTTATATATGTTTTTCAGATTTTAATTGTGGCTCCTGAAGAAGGCGTTCTTGTTCAAACGCCGAAACGCGCGTAGAAGATTGTTATTGTTTGCCACTGTCTTATGAATTTATTAATTGTGTCATTGATATTTTTATTTTGTTTGTCAATTAGTGTTGTTTTTTAATTAGAATAGGTCAAGTGTATAAATTGATTATATATTTGAACCCCAATGGTTTTATCCTGAGTACATATACTTAATAATAAAGCACAATTTTGTACTTTTAATTTGTATGTTGCGCCTTGTGTTGTCGTTACCTCCCTGGTGATATCATACTTGATGGTTATTTTTCACATTGTTTATTTTCCCTGTATAACATATTCAGTTGTACCAACAGGGGGTCCTTGTTATTTTTCGTTTATGTCTCAATCACAGCCACAAAGCCACATCACATGGAAGCCCAGTGGTGGGCCAAACACAGTCCTTTGGGGATTGGAAGTGGGAGAGTGCAGTCCGCTGCAGGATTGCTGTCTAAGTGGCCAGCAGTGATGAAATGCCAGTCCGTGTCGGGGTCAGGGTTCATGTCGCAGAGTGTTCCGGGGGTCAGTATGAGGTGTTTCCCAGGGCATGATGCATATGTCATAATCAGGCAGGGACCGGGCATATGGTGGTGATGGATGCTACTGCCTCCTTCCTCACTAAGTAATTCCCATCCCCTTCTTACTCACCGGATACATCTTCTGTGTCCGGGGTGTGTGGCGGGGTGATGGCTGTATTACTTTGTGCCACTGACACAACAGACTGTGAAGGTGATGGTGCAGCATCACTGTGTGCCACAGACATGCCAGGGCTCGGAGCTGTGTGTGTCGATGTTCCCGCTGCAGTCATCTAGGACCTGCTCAGTGGCAGCAATGGCAAGATAAAGTACTGCAGGGCATTGAGGGTCCCAGTTACTACTCGCTGGTGTCCAGCTGTGGTAGACAGACTTCCAGCCTGCATCGGCTCCATGGTCTCCACTACCTCCGCATCTGTGCCAACTCTGTACTCTGATCACTGGTGCCTGTCTGACCACACAGTTCTTGTATTAGATTCATTGCCCCAGCAAGGTCAGCCAAGGTCTGTGGTGGAGCATGGTGCATACAGGGGGTGTCCGATAGGGACTGTACGTGCTCCCTGATGGGACTCAGACACCCACGTATGGCATCGAGCTTGGCTGCCATGAGTTCGAAGCCCACCGCAGCTGGTCAGCTAACTCCACCTGGCAACGCCACATACATTGTTGGAACTCCATGAATTGGTCGGGGGGTGCTGGGAGACAACCGTGGTGATGTGTGTTTCCTGATGTGTGGTCTGTGCAAGTGTTAGGGTCACCTCAGGGCTGCTGGCCTGCCCTGCTTCTGGGGATGGGGTGCGAAGGGTATCTACGATCTGTTGGAGGGTGTCGGTGCAGATGACCAGGGGGTCCTCTTCATCGTCACTGAAGATATGTCTGGTCTGCTCTGCAGGAGGTGTTGTTTGTCCCTCTGCAATGTGATAGGGGAGATGCAGGTTAACAGAGTTGTACATGTATGTTGGAGATTTGTAGATGTTTATGTTCAGACTGCATGCCAATGTACATTGTGACTGTTTTGGTGTAGCTGACTATTTGATGGCAGTCAGTGTGTTTTTCGACTACATGACGGATGTGTGGTAATACCCATGCATTGTCATCACACAGTCTCAGGCAATGCCTGATCTGAGTGGACAGTTACTACGCATGTACGGGACCTGTTGTGAGTTATATCCTATGGTGCTGGTGTTGCACTTTGTACCTCATTGCCTTCTTTGCTGATGTTCTGTGATTGCTATGTGTCTGCTGCATTTTGGGGAGTTGCCCGTGCAGCTCTGATTTCGTGTAGCCTTCTCCCTTTGAGGCGGAGTGCCTTTGAATTGTGTGCTTTTCAGGGCCTGTTTTGTTTTTTACTTGGGTCATATGTGCTCTGAGACAGATTTTGCGGCCTTGTGCATTGTTCGTCTGCTGCGTGTATTGTAGGGCATGGGTTGTGTGTGCACGTGGACATGTCGGAGTGTGACCTGCTCCTTTACAGATGTGATCCGCACTGGGCTACCTCCGTGTCGATTCATGGCCCATCTCATGTTTTTGGGCTGCTGCCATGCTATCGAGCATGCAGTGTTACTTGCATAGTCAGTGTGGGTCACAGAGCAGCTGCTTTGCTGGGTTCAGCACATGTGCATGGGTTGATTGTGTTATTGGTGATCTGGAGGGGGCCCCTTTGTGCACATTGTGGACGGGGGAATACTTGGTGTTTCTATGTGTGCTGCGGTGTGCCATGGCTCTCAGTGACATGATCCATGGGTCATTGTGGGTGTGCAGTGTGCTACACATAATTGTGCATGTGTGCCATTGTGCCCATCTCCCCCATCACCCAATCCCTGGTCATTACTCACCCTGTTGCTGTTGGGTCAGGTTGTATTGTGCTGTGTCCAGGCCCCCAATTCCTGCCACCGTCTCCACACTGCTGACTGTGGCCACCATTTCCTCCAGCTCATCGGTCACCTGTGTTGCAGGACTCCCACCTCCAGTAGCCCTTGCTGCCTTCCTGTTGACGGAGAGATTCTCCTTGATTTGGCTATGCACTTCATTCGAGTGCCTCTTGACCTCCTCCAGTGACCTCCTCGCCACTCCGACTGCATTGACGTTGTTGACGATGGCCTACCATATTTCCTTTTGGGTTTCCAGTGCTGCAGTGGAGGTGGCGGACAGTTGTTGGTAGTATCCTATGACCTCTGTGATGATGGTCCGTTCTTCCTGCGGACTGAACCCCGTCTTCCTCTTCCTCTTGTCCTTGCCCTTCCCCGAACACGGGGTTTCATGCTGGTCCTCTGTGGGGCTTGTGGGGTTTGACTTGTCCTCTGCACTCGGTCCGGGTGCATCCATGGTGCTATGCAGTTTGACTTTTTTTTTCCTTTTATGGTGCATTTTAATGCCAGATGTGTGGGGTTTGCAGGCCTGTGGCTGTTTTTCTCATTTTTGCAGCGCGGTGTTGACTGTCTCGCTAATTTTTGATTCTTTATCTGATGACTATCGCATGCTTCCGTATTGTTGTGAATTCCACTTTGACACAAGGTTATTTTTCTGCAATGGGCTGCGATGGTGAAAGTTGCGTTACGCTACTCTTGAGGTAGTTATCACACATTCTTGTGAATATACCCCAATGTGATCTAGTTTTTGATCCTTTGGTCTTGGTTTTCTGATTTTGACTTGGGACTTATTTACAAGTCCCTTGCGCCACCAGTGTGTCACTTTTTGTGACGCACCAGCAGCGCAACCATCTGCCCCATGTATACAAGGACACGTAAAGCCACCGTGCGTGGCTTTTCGTGTCCTTGTAAACATGGCCCCTTTACATGCAACACTTTGCATGAAAGGGGCATGCTGTGGGTGTTCCCATGCAACACCAATGGCTTCTGCCACATTTCCAGATTTACGAGAAATCGTAAACCTGAAAATAAGTCAGAATGCTACACCTCCCAAGAGCAGGCGTGGGGAAGCGCAATGAGGAGAAATGTTTTCATTTCTCCACATTTTTTTCCTCTTTCTATGAGAACTGCATACTGCAGCACAGATAGAATGAGGAAATCCCCTCTTGCGATTGTTTATGTGCAGGAAGGTGTCCCTTCCTGCACATAAACAATCAATAAAAAATTGCGTTTTTCAACTTCTATGTGTGCTGCATTAAGCAGCACACATGGAAGTTGAAAAACAACATTTCAGATTGTTTATGTGCAGGAAGAGAAACCTTCCTGTATAGAAATAATCATTCTCCTCAACTCAGGCACCCTTGCACCACAGTGCAAGGGGGCCTGCGTCGGCGCATATCAGCAAATTGTGCGTTAGCGCAGGGGAGAGCAGAGGGATCCATCATATCGTTGTAGACATGACGCATCCCTATGCTTCAGAATTAAAGCTGCACGGTGCAGCAAAATGGCTTGCAGCACCGCGCTGCGTTAATTCCTCGCAAATTAGGCCTTCGGTAGTGTTGTGTTTTGGTTATGTTTGGTTGTTGGTGTGTTGTGAGGAATAGTACTGTTTGGTGTTGTAGCCAGAGGTCTTATTCATTTGATTAGCATATAAGCTCACAGGTGTCAAGGGGCACCTGTAGCAGGTGTGTTTAGTGAATTGTTACGAGTCTTCAAATTTGCCGCAATTCGAGAAGGAGGTCGTCCCACTGTTTGGGTCCTAAAGACAGGGCGGCCTGTCGCTGTCTCCTGTCTAATCACGTTGCATCCTGTTTCTAGTTTGATGAAGTTAATGAAAGTGTTATGAGAGACAAGGTATTATGGAGCAACAGCAATGCTGACCATTGAACACATTTGTTTTTATTTTCATACTTTGTGCTATGCAGTAAAAAATTAAATATTATCATTGGTTATTTCTATGCAGGCACGCTTGTGCATATTGTCTCAAACTGCATAAACTCTAAGGTCTGATTTCTGGCTGTGGGACAAAGAAGTCTGGCTCAGATTACAGGTACTGTATGAGCATTTACAATTATCTGTCAGTTTTGGTAGTGTGCTCGGCGGAATGGAAATTTCTGCAGGCAATGTATATCACTGATCACATCTGGAACGATCACTACAGCAGTGGTGCCAGCCGCACAGCGAAAGTGGGGGTGGTTTGGGGAGAGAAGGGTAGAGGACGCGGGATTGAGGCTAAAAATAAAATATTAAAAAACACCTCTTGCTGCCCAGACACAGACGGACACCACAGTGCTTCACTCCTGGCAGTCTCTGGGAAGGCACAGGCTGCCCAGCCAATCAGGATGCTGCTCTCATGCTATGACAGCAGTGCCAGGATTAGACTGAGCGGCCTGGTCTGCCACTCAGACACTGCCTCGGATACTGTTGCTTTTCTCCAACCAGGCTGTGAACACAGCTGGGTTGGAGAAATAGAAGTGCGCTTGCTGTTGGGCTGGCCTAAGACAGTCAGCCAAACTTACATGCGCACTTCTAAGTGCCTACCACTCCTGCCTGTCATGGCCTGGCCTGGCCCCACACACACAAGTACGGCACTGTCAGCGAGAGCCTCACAGATAAAATGATGTTATTGTTTTAATATCATTTTATTTTTCTATGGCGGACTCTGACCATTGGGGTAATGCTCCTCCACCATTAAGGTGCCCCAGCACTACAATGGGTGCTCCTCATTTGAATCGAGGACTGCCCCAATCAAATGACTCATTCCCTCTTCTAGAAATTAATTTCAAACCGACATTCTGGCGATGGCACTAGAAGCACTCAGACAGCTCTCAATTATGCCAATATCTTACTGATCTATTTCGGGGTAGAGTCTGTGGGCCTCATGTGTGGGAGCTGTGAGGAAACCCCTGCAGACCCCTGGGGAGCGGGCCGGGCATTGCAGCATTGTCCTCAGCCAGGCACTATCATTTCCATGCAACAATCAGGTATTTTCAGAAAATAAATGTCAAAATAGTGGACAATAAACAAAGTTTGGTATTGCACTCACTTGTTCAAAATTGTATTTCAAGTTGATCAAGTTTTCCATGTGTCATCGGTGCATAGGTAGGTACCCTACTGAGCATTTAGGGTATGTGATATATCAGGACATGCGTGTTCTGTAACTACAGGACACCCTCCTACTTTGCACTCCTTTTTACTTTTTAAACATGATTACTCCAATTGTGTAAATATCAAATCATACTGTTTATTTAAACATTCTTTTGTAGCGAGTTTTCATTTCAGGATTGTATTTCATTCATACAAATTTACATGTTCATCTTGTCATCCCAATGCATTTCAAGCATAATGCTCTTCTTCAGGGGATTTATTTAATCTGAAATTATAATACATGAAGTAAGTACCTGAATTAATTTTACCCAACAGTTTTAAATTATCCAATCTTCACATTGTACATATTTTATAGTACTGAACACTGTGCGTTCCTCTGTACCTTATAGCCCCTGCTCAACTGATCGTTTATGTCGTCACTCATGTAACCTAGTGCTTTTAGCCCTTATATATCTGTGCCACAACTTGTTTTAGTGATCGGAACTCCACCCGGTTACCCTTGTTTATACCTAAATTACTCACAAGCCTTCATTTCCAAGGTCGTTCGCACTCTGTAAATTAATAAACAAATAATCCGGTGTAAGGTTCAATTCACCGTGTCTTAATACAGATGCATAGCGCACAATAGCGGTCGTGTTTACCTTCCCTAATATTTTGAACTGTGAAATTTTGACAATGTCTTTCCTTTATATGTGTAAAAGTCTTCTAGTAATTGATATATACACCATTTGCCGTTGCTACACTATTATAACACCAGCCCGAAATATTAGGGAAGGTAAACACGACCGCTATTGCGGTCACGTGATCGGAACTAGGTCATAGAGGCGCACAGGGAAACAGGGCCAGAGCGACGCACGCCAGAGTAGCGAGGGGAGAGAGGCAACAAGACGCATCGGGTAAGAGGAGTGCTTCGAAATATAATACCTACAAGTGCGCTATGCATCTGTATTAAGACACGGTGAATTGAACCTTACACCGGATTATTTGTTTATTAATTTACAGAGTGCGAACGACCTTGGAAATGAAGGCTTGTGAGTAATTTAGGTATAAACAAGGGTAACCGGGTGGAGTTCCGATCACTAAAACAAGTTGTGGCACAGATATATAAGGGCTAAAAGCACTAGGTTACATGAGTGACGACATAAACGATCAGTTGAGCAGGGGCTATAAGGTACAGAGGAACGCACAGTGTTCAGTACTATAAAATATGTACAATGTGAAGATTGGATAATTTAAAACTGTTGGGTAAAATTAATTCAGGTACTTACTTCATGTATTATAATTTCAGATTAAATAAATCCCCTGAAGAAGAGCATTATGCTTGAAATGCATTGGGATGACAAGATGAACATGTAAATTTGTATGAATGAAATACAATCCTGAAATGAAAACTCGCTACAAAAGAATGTTTAAATAAACAGTATGATTTGATATTTACACAATTGGAGTAATCATGTTTAAAAAGTAAAAAGGAGTGCAAAGTAGGAGGGTGTCCTGTAGTTACAGAACACGCATGTCCTGAAAATAGTGGACAAGCCAGCTGTTCTGCCCGTTTTCACACAGGAGCAGAGATTTATTTCTTTAATGAATGGAACTTGACTTTCGTGCTTCACCGCACTAGGAAGAATCACCGTCTACCCCGGTGACCGCAATTCGTCTCCAATGATGAGCTTAGGTTCTGATCTGAACTTCCTCTTTTGATCACATTGCCTGAACCTGGGCAGATCACTCTATTACGTTGGGCTCTCATTGAGAGCCATTGTTGTGAATATTAGTTTAAAACCCTTTTACTCATGGCTCTGATGTTAAAGAACAGAACGTCTGGGCTCCTGAGAAGTTGCTCACTTGTTTGACGATCCAGCATTTACTTTGGGTCTCTAAAGACCTGAAGGAGGCCGAGGAATGGTAGATGATGGTTCATCATCTTCCCCCGTTTTCCCGGTCTCTCTTGGATCTCAGCAGACACAAGGCAGACGTGGAAAGCCACTCCCTTCTTTGTCTTGCAGGATCCTGGAAGACCCATGTCAGGCACATGATTTCTCTCTGTTTTGGGAGGGCCTGTGTCAAGGCCTGACTTTTTGATTCTCTCAGCATCTCTGACAGTGTAGCCCCCTCCACAGTGTCTGCTCTGCTTTCTATCATTCAGAGCAGTGAATAGAACTCAGGGTGGTGGGTGGCTGAATGCAGGGTATTTTTGAAGGAGAGGAGGGTGTCATCCAAAGGCAGTAGGAGACATGTGAGAAAGGCAGTTACTTAAAATATATTTTGGCAGGGTAAGGGGTCTTAACTGCCATTAACCGTTCACATCTCACCCTCCTCTCTCATTACTCATTGACTTTAAGCTTGCCTTCGTCCATGTGCAGCCTAGCTAGGTTCACGCTATAGACATACCACACACATACATACATGAGGGTGGTGGAGGATGATGGAAGGATGCTACATCCTTTTCTTGGGATGGAAGTAGCAGGATGCTGGATGTTCTTTCCATTAATTTTCTTTTTTTGAACTAGAGAGGGATGGCCAATGGTGGTGGAGCAAGGGTGATAAGACACCAGCTATATATTGTTTTTAATGTATAGGACAAACAAGGAATGTAAACATAAATAGGTGATTCAAAAATACAAAAGGGCAATCAAAGAGGCAAAATCTTCATACTTAAAATAAGATCTGCAATAAATGTACCGAGGGAATTGTTTAAGGTGGTAAGAGATCTTACATCGCCGCCAGCTCAACAGGAATTGGAGAACTCTCAAGGTTTCTCCAATAAAATGACCTCATTTTCTAAGGATGAAATCTTGAAAATCCTCTCTGAATGCCCATTCTGCAGAGAACTGCACAGCTCTCTTATCTGTGAAAGATGATTCCTCGGGGAGGGCCCCCACTAATGTTGAATTGTTCTCTTTTTCTAGTTTGCTGACCGCTAAAATCGTAGCTGTCTTGAGACAAATTACTTTAGGCTCCCCAGATTATTCTTGCCTGCACCAGACTTAATTGACGCTTTTTTGGAGAAAGTTTACGCTCAGGTACTGGAGTCTGGAGTTTATCCTCAGCGCTGGAAAAAAGAGATTATCATTCACCTTAACAAGAAACCAAATGGGGATCTGGGAGATTTTAAAAATCTCAGCCCTATCTCCCTCTTGACTGCACTGGCCAAAATCCTTGAGAGGCACATATATCAGGAGCTTGCATTGTTTTTTTTTTTACAGATCATGAGCTTTTGAATTCCTCACAGAATGGCTTTAGGAGGAATCACAGAACCAAATCAGCACTGATCACGCAGTAGATTCCATTACCGACAAGTGGATCAGGAGGGCACAGCAATTCTAGTTATGCTAGATTTATCCGCAGCCTTCAACACCATCTCTGCTCTGCGATTGGTGCAAAGACTTCGTCAGAGTGGGATGAGGGGTTCTGCCTTAAATCTATTGGAATCCTTTCTGATGAATAGAACCCAAATAGCGAGCTGCGGTGACTTTCAAGGCTAAACCTCTCCAGCTCCCCTGTGGCATCAAGGGTTATCCCTCAGTTCCACATTGTTTAATCTTTATGTCACCCCTCTGGCAAAACTTGTTTGCTCCTTTAGTTTTCAGGTATTGTCCTATGTGGACGATACCCAAATCATTGATAGCTAGACAGGATGAAATTGCCCCCGTGTGGTAGGGGCGCTTACTAATTCCGATATATAGTTATATAGTATGTCTATCTGTTGGTGCTCAAGGGAAGAAGAGTCATCCACCCTTCAACATAAGTGACTCACAGGGATCACACAACTATTTCCACGGATCACTGACATAATATCGACGTCACAAATATCGAGATACACAAATATCGAGTGAAAAATATCGAGTGCCAAAATATCGACTCCCTATCTACAAACAGGTAAGTACCAAAATATCGACTCCAAAATATCGACTTACAAAAATATAGACTGTCAAAATATCGATTTTTTTAAATGTCTTAAAATTAAGTTAAAACTAATATAGTAATAAATATATTTAATATAAACTTAGAAATAATTATTTTAAAATTTTAATTTTAATAAATAATTTCTATAATTAAAAACATTATATCACCAAAAATAATACATATATATATATATATATATATATATATAAAAACATATTATTAAATAAACATATATAACATTTTTAGCGTAGCATAGAAAATGGTTAAAATTTATTGTAACAACTATAGTGAGTTCAACATTAGCAAAAGTGTTGGATAGCGTAGAGGTAAAATTTACTATTCCCACTCCAGTGGGTGCAACAGTAGGGAAAGCGCTGGATAGCGTAGGGGTTAAAATTACTATTCCCACTCCAGGGATGTATGACATTACAACGCATAGTTTTACAACACCTACCATTACATCAAAACTTTTACAACACAAAAACTTTTACAACTCATACATTTACAACGCAAGATTTTACAACGCATATACCTTTACAACGCATACCATTACAACGTAAGTATTGGTAAGTATATAATATTTTTTTAATATAAATTAATTTAAAATATTATAATATAATTTAATTTTATTTAATTGTATTTAATTAATGTAATTTAAATGTAATTTTACTTTATTTTTACAAAGTACCCCTGTACCCCAAAAACCCTAAACTGACCCTGAACCCTAAAAATTCCCCTTTACCCAAAAACTGAAAACTGACCCTGAACCCTAAAAATACCCCTGTACCCAAAAACTGAAAACTGACCCTGAACCCTAAAAATACCCCTTTACCCCAGAAACTGAAAACTGACCCTGAACCCTAAAAATACCCCTTTACCCAAAAACTGAAAACTGACCCTGAACCCTAAATATACCCCTTTACCCCAAAAACTGAAAACTGACCCTGAACCCTAAAAATACCCCTTTACCCAAAAACTGAAAACTGACCCTGAACCCTACAAATACCCCTTTACCCAAAAACTGAAAACTGACCCTGAACCCTAAAAATACCCCTTCACCCCAGAAACTGAAAACTGACCCTGAACCCTAAAAATACCCCTTAACCCAAAAACTGAAAACTGACCCTGAACCCTAAAAATACCCCTTTACCCACAAACTGAAAACTGACCATGAACCCTAAAAATACCCCTTTACCCCAGAAACTGAAAACTGACCCTGAACCCTAAAAATACCCCTTTACCCCAAAACTGAAAACTGACCATGAACTCTAAAAATACCCCTTTACCCAAAAACTGAAAACTGACCCTGAACCCTAAAAATACCCCTTTACCCAAAAACTGAAAACTGACCCTGAACCCTAAAAACACCCCTTTACCCAAAAACCCAAACATATAACATTTTAAAAATAATTATATACTTAGCAATACTTACGTTGTAATGGTATGCGTTGTAAAGGTATCTGCGTTGTAAAAACATGGTTTGTAAATGTATGCATTGTAAAAGTTTTTGCGTTGTAAAAGTTTCGTTGTAATGGTAGTGCATAGTAAAAGTTGCGTTGTAAACGTTGCATACCCACTCCAGTGGGTGCAACAGTAGGGAAAGTGTTGTATAGCGTAGGGGTTAAAATTACTATTCCAACTTCAGAGAGTGCAATAATAGGGAAAGTAAATACTTCACAAATAGATATAAATAACATAAATAGTAATACCAATTACAAATAAATAAAATATTTTACTTGTGTATAAAAAATATTAAATATTTATTTATAAATACAAAATAAAATTATTTAATTATAAAAATTGCCTACTCATACTAATTAATTACCTATTAACAATAAATTAATTTACAATTTCAAAATTAATAAATTTATTTTAATTACCAATTATATTTTAATTAATTACCTATTAAAAATTAATTAACAATTAATTCAAAATAAATACCAATAATTTAAATGACATATTTAATTAATGAGAATTAAATTATTTCCCACCCTATTCCCCTATAAACCCACAACCCGCTACAGAAAATAAATGAATGAAATTAACATATTTATCAATTAATCAATTACAATTATTTACCAATCATATTTTTATTAATTACCAATTATTATTTAATTAACAATGTATTCCAAATAATTAAGAATAAATAAATTAACATATTTAATTAATTATAATTAAATTACTTCCCACCCTATTCCCCTATAAACCCACAACCCGCTACAGAAAATAAATTACTAAAATTTAAATATTTATCAATTAATCAATTATAATTAGCAATTATATTTTAATTAATTACCAATTAATAAATAATTCACAATTAATTATAAATAAATATCAATAAATAATTTAAAAAATTTAATTAATTATAATTAAATTACTTCCCACCCTATTCCCCTATAAACCCACAACCCGCTACAGAAAATAAATTACTAAAATTAAAATATTTATCAATTAATCAATTATAATTAATTACCAATTATATTTTAATTAATTACCAATTAATAATTAATTACCAATTAATTCTAAATAAATATCAATAAATAAATTAACATATTTAATTAATTATAATTAAATTACTTCCCACCCTATTCCCCTATAAACCCACAACCCGCTACAGAAAATAAATTACTAAAATTAAAATATTTATCAATTAATCAATTATAATTAATTACCAATTATATTTTAATTAATTACCAATTAATAAGTAATTAACAATTAATTCTAAATAAATATCAATAAATAAATTAACATATTTAATTAATTAGAATTAAATTACTTCCCACCCTATTCCCCTATAAACCCACAACCCGCTACAGACTTATATTACACAAAAAATAAAAATTATTATTAACTTACCTTAAATTCGATATTTTTGTTGGCTATATTATGTCTAGTCGATATTATGTCCATTCTATATTTTTGATTCGATATTATGTCCATTCTATTCGATATTAATTTTCTCTAGTCGATATTTTTGTTGTCTATATTATGTCTAGTCGATATTATGTCCATTCTATATTTTTTACTCGATATTCTGTCCAGTCGAAATAAAAGACTCGATATTATGACTGCACACCTATTTCCACAGACCAGAGCACACACACAATATCATTTCAATGTACATAAAGTAATATAATGTACAGCAACAATATATAATAGTTTTTCTTTTAATGTTCTTTTTTCCGTTGGTCCAGCCAACACGTATTTTGTCACCCAGGATTGACACACGCTTCCTCAGGGCTAATAGACCTTGTGATTGGACGGTCAGCCTTTGAACCGGTTATAGAGCAATTATTGGTGAAACGAAAAATAGAAGTGAATGGAACTAACCAAGTATCCCTGTCCTCTTGGCCGGGGCGGAATTATAACCGGTTCAAAGGCTGACCGTCCAATCACAAGGTCTATTAGCCCTGAGGAAGTCGTGGGTCAATCCCGGGCGACGAAACACGTGTTGGCTGGGCCAACGGAAGAAAGAACATTAAAAGACAAACTATTATATATTGTTGCTGTTCATTATATTACTTTACGCAAATTGAAATGATATTGTGTGTGTGCTCGGGCCTGTGGAGATACCCAAATTATTGTTTCTATATCTGGCGATTGGGCAGGAGTAGTGGACAAGTTTAGGTCTTGTTTACTAGAAGTCAGCACCTGGATGCGAGACATTTGGCTCACAATGAATACCGAGAAGACAGAGATTGTGGTCTTCATGGCAGAGAACTCGGTTTGGACTGACCGCTGTTGGCCGGACAAATGCTGACCTTTACCTGCTGAAAGAACTTCCACTAAAAACCTGGGGGTGATTTTCGATAACACTCTGACATTCAACTTGTAGGTCAATAGGACAGCGATCTCCTGTTTTTCGATCATCATGAGTCTGAAGAACATCCTCCCTTTCCTTCCCGAGGAATTAAGAGTGTCAGTGGTTACTGCACTCATAACATCACACCTTGACTACTGTAATGCTTTGTATTTGAACGTCAACCAGTATTCGCTTAACAAACTTCAGGTTATCCAAACTGCAGCTGCGCGACTGGTGTTGGGCGTTCCTAAAAATCTCTTGGTGAGGGAGGGGTGGTGGACACTGCACTGGATCCCAGTGAGGAAGTGGATGATCTTTAAAGCCCTGTGTCTGGTTTATAAGGCCCTCAACCAGCAGGGCTCTTATTACTTAAGAACCGTTTTCAACTGGTATCTTCCCAGCAGACATTTGAGATTGGCTGGGCAGAGGAAAGCGATTGTTTCCCGTTTCAGCAAGGTGAGATGGGGTGAGCATGCCTTCTCTGTGGCAGCGGCCAGGAAATGGAACACTTTCCCTGCACATATTGTTAGCATTAATTCTTACTCTGCGTTTCGCAAGCATGTGAAAACCTGGCTTTTCTCACAACCGTAATGGCCTTTGCTGGTCTCCCCAGTTTGTTGTTGCTTGTTATAGCGCTCTGATGCCTGTTGGTTATATGCACTTTACAAATGACGAAATTACAAATGAAGAGAGGGTAAGGAAGACCATGATGTTCATGGTTCCGCCTGCACATCTTATGCATGAGATCAACATGCAAGGGAGGGTCATGGACTAAGCACAATAATAAATGAAAGATACATAGCTGTCAATAATGTGGCTTTTTCCACCTCGTGTTTCTAAGTGATATCATAGATAATTCAAACTCTGTCACCTTGTACATGGTATCAATGAGAAATTCTTCGATGGAAAACAACCCCAGTCTGTGTTCACGTCTCGATGTGTGTTTAGC
This sequence comes from Lissotriton helveticus, assembly GCF_964261635.1. Classification (NCBI taxonomy): domain Eukaryota; kingdom Metazoa; phylum Chordata; class Amphibia; order Caudata; family Salamandridae; genus Lissotriton; species Lissotriton helveticus. The sequence continues at coordinate 1,041,868,113 of NC_136061.1, forward strand.
TGTCCACAGAACACGTATTTATTTACAGACCAGAGCATACTCTAGAGGTCACACAAAAAGTACTTGAATACGACAAATTAAACTCATTAAAGTCCACGATGCCTCATCATGGTAATAAATATGTTTGAAAACATAACATGAGACACCTTTAGGTCTGTGAGAGAAGAACATAGATTAGAAAGATATCTGGGGGGTGGGGACCAGACATCACAATGTAGCCAATAATGAGATTTGGAATGGATTCTTTCGGGGGTAATGAGAAAACAGCTATTTATTGTCCCTGATTACATCACGGCAGTAGCAGGTCATCCTCAGCCTGGATTTGTTGACCTTCGTGGGTGGTATTCATCCTCGACATCGTGTCATTTCGGACGCCTATCTCTTCTTCAGTTTATGTCATACTTACTGTTCCTGGTGCTGTGTGTTCACAATAAGAGGAGGTATGCAAGGGCAAAATAAACCTATTCAGGGACATTCCGAGACTGCGGTGTGCAGCTTCACGGTGCTTCAAATACAGGGCAGGGGGCAGGGGGCAGGGGGCAGGCTAATGTAGGCAGATAAAATGATTGTACCAAGATCACACTGAGTGTCACTGGCAAAGCAGGCCTGGTACCAGGACATGACTTGGGGCCCATAACGAAACAAGCGCCGGATTGTGATGTGCAGGAGGCACAGGAAGAGGGCTGCTGTGCTTCTCGCGCCCCAGCCATCCAGTGCACCCAGGCAGAGCAGCGGTTTCACCTCCTAACAGAGTGCATGCGTTTAATGATGAAGAGACAGGCTCTTGACCTGGCTTCGGGGTGACAGTGTCGGTCTGGGGGACGGGAAGGGGTAGGGGTGCAGTCTGCGATGGTACCCACTCACAGGCTGATGCAATGGCAGCTCAGGATGGAGCATAACACCAGCCACGAATTGCAGTCAGCAAGCCTGGCGTCTGACACCTGGTCTTAGGAGTTCTCCCCTGAGAAACGTTTTTTTTTTTTTTTTTAAATAGTTGAAATAGTGCATTTCACATACAATGGTCGCATGAATTTGCTAAAAAACTATGGGTGCCAAGAATGCCCGGACCTTCCCCATGGGTGTTGCAGGTTACCCATTCAAAGATAATTTTGAGCATTTTTAATAAAACTGTCTCGAAAAACCCATACAAAGCCACAGGTGATAAAGGCAGTTTAGAAAAAGATATTCCACACAGTCTTTCATTTTCAAAGCATATTTTACTTCCTTTCATTTTTTATTAAATCATACCCCTTTCCAAGTAGATTCTAATTATTTAATTGATGAGACTCTCCTAAAAAGGTGCAGAGTGAAAAAATAACAAATTACACAAATATCTGAATCGCAGACAGTAAGTTAGAGCCGGGCAGATTTTATAATGTCATATGACAGGGCTGTCACTCAGGTCATGGAGACCTTACATGGTAAGGTCAAAGTCTCCATGTTCGAATAACACCCCCATTACACTAATCTCACAGTTTAGCGTTTCTTAAAGTATCGCTCAAATGCCTGCTTTGTTAGGAAATAAAAAAATTTCTTGCCAGAATCAGCTTGTCATTCATGAAAATACAGATACATTGCAATTAAATACATGCTATTCATTTAGAAAAATAAACTCAGGGCAAGGCAGACATTTTGCCAGGTATTGACACCTTCATGGCATAGACACCCTCACTATTCCAGTAATCACAGGACCAGCACTTTGTCAGGGGTAGGCAACCTCATGTCATGGATGCCCCCAATATCCAAGAATTTCAGTCATAATGCATAACCAGCATTTAGCTAGTGGTGGGCACCCAATGCCATAGTGTCGTTTAATAAAAAGAGCAACAAGAGTACCCCATTACGTTCACTTACCAGATTGTTAGTCATGAATGGTGTTGGCTAGAGCGTGCAGGTGTGTGGAAATTTAAGTTAGCTAGTCAGTTTCAGTTTCAAAGACTTTATTCGGTTTACAGAATAGACAAGCATTGGAAATGCAATAGGTCTCGCATTAGAAAAGTTGGAGTTATTGGTCTTGTAAATTACATATTTTATTTATTTGTTGGTTTTTAAAATTGCTAAATTGATGGCTTTGTCATTTACAATGCCAATAGTTATAACTTTCGCGAATGTGACATCTATAGCATTTGGAATGCAACATGTTTTGTATTTACGTGACTTAGATGGCAGCTCTGGTCGTTAGGCCACATCTCTAGAGAGCAGGAGAGTGCAGCAGGGGAGAGAAGCACAGCAATGCAATAGGTCTCGCATTAGGAAGTTTGAGCTATTGGTATTGTAAAGGACACATTTTTTATTTATGTGCTTGTTTTGAAAATAGCGAAATTAATAGCTTTGTTATTTACAATGCCAATAGTTTTATCTTTCGCAAATGTGACACCTATTGTAACACAATATGTGTTGAGGGTGAGTGAGGGTGAGGGTGAGGGGTTGAGGGTGAGGGTTGAGGGTGAGGGTGTGAGGGGTTGAGGGTGAGTGGTTGAGGGTTGGTGAGGGGTTGAGGGTGAGTGAGGGTGAGGGGTTAGAGTGGGGTGAGGGTGAGGTTGAGGGTGAGGGGTGAGGGTGATGATGAGTGAGGGTGAGGGGTGAGGGGAGTGAGGGTGAGGGGTTGAGAGGGTGAGAGTGAGGGTGAGGGTGGTGAGGGTGAGGGTGAGTGAGGGGTTGAGGGGTGAGTGAGGGTGAGGGTGAGTGAGGGTGAGTGAGGTGAGGGTGGTGAGGGTGAGGGGTTGAGGGTGAGTGAGGGTGAGGGTGAGTGAGGGGGAGTGAGGGTGAGGGTGTGAGGGTGAGTGAGGGGGAGGGGAGTGAGTGAGGGTGAGTGAGGTGAGGGTGAGGGTGGTGAGGGTGAGTGAGGGTGATGGGTGTGAGGGTGAGAGGGTGAGGGTTGAGGGTGGGGTGAGGGTGAGGGGTTGAGGGTGGGTGAGGGTGAGTGAGGGTGAGGGGTTGAGGTGGTGTGAGGGTGAGGGGTTGAGGGTGGGTGAGTGGTGGGTGAGGGGTGAGGTGGGTGGGTGAGGGGTGAGTGGGTGAGGGGGTGAGGGGGTGGTGTGGGTGGGGGTGAGGGGTTGAGGGGTGTGAGAGGAGTGGGGGGTTGAGGGGTGGTTGTGGGGGTGGGGGTGTTGTGGGTGGGTGTGGGGTGGAGGTTGGGGGGGTTGAGGGGGTGAGTGAGGGTGGGGTGAGGGTGAGGGTGGGTGAGGGTGAGTGAGGGTGAGGGGTTGAGGGTGAGTGTGAGGGTGAGGGGTTGAGGGTGGGTGAGTGGTTGAGGGTGAGGGGTTGAGGGTGGGTGAGGGTGAGGGGTTGAGGGTGGGTGAGGGTGAGGGGTTGAGGGTGGGTGAGGGGTTGAGGGTGGGTGAGGGTGAGGTGTTGAGGGTGGGTGAGGGTGAGGGGTTGAGGGTGAGTGAGGGTGAGGGGTTGAGGGTGAGTGAGGGTGAGGGGTTGAGGGTGAGTGTGAGGGTGAGGGGTTGAGGGTGAGTGAGTGTGAGGGTGAGGGGGTGAGGGGTTGAGGGTGAGTGAGGGGGTCAGGGTGAGGGGGTGAGGGTGAGTGAGGGGTTGAGGGTGAGGGGGCGAGGGTGAGGGGTTGAGGGTGAGGGTGTGAGGGTGAGGGGTTGAGGGTGAGGGGGTGAGGGTGAGTGAGAGGTTGAGGGTGAGGGGTTGAGGGTGAGGCGGTGAGGGGGTGAGGGTGAGGGGGTGAGGGGTTGAGGGTGAGGGGTTGAGGGTGAGGGGGTGAGGGGTTGAGGGTGCGGGGTTGAGGGTGAGGGGGTGAGGGGTTGAGGGTGCGGGGTTGAGGGTGAGGGGGTGAGGGGTTGAGGGTGAGGGGTTGAGGGTGAGGGGTTGAGGGTGAGGGGTTGAGGGTGAGGGGTTGAGGGTGAGGGGGTGAGGGTGAGAGGGGTTGAGGGTGAGGGGTTGAGGGTGGGTGAGGGTGAGTGAGGGTGAGAGGGTGAGGGGTTGAGGGTGAGTGAGGGTGAGGGTGAGGGGTTGAGGGTGAGTGAGGGTGAGGGGTTGAGGGTGAGTGAGGGTGAGTGAGGGTGAGGGTGAGTGAGGGTGAGGGTGAGTGAGGGTGGGTGAGGGTGAGGGGTTGAGGGTGGGTGAGGGTGAGTGAGGGTGAGGGGTTGAGGGTGAGGGTGAGTGAGGGTGAGGGGTTGAGGGTGAGTGAGGGTGAGTGAGGGTGAGGGTGAGTGAGGGTGAGGGTGAGGGTGAGTGAGGGTGAGTGAGGGTGAGGGTGAGTGAGGGGTTGAGGGTGAGTGAGGGTGAGGGGTTGAGGGTGAGGGGTTGAGGGTGAGGGGTTGAGGGTGAGGGGTTGAGGGGGTGAGGGGTTGAGGGTGAGGGGTTGAGGGTGAGGGGTTGAGGGTGCGGGGGTGAGGGGGTGAGGGGTTGAGGGTGAGGGGTTGAGGGTGAGGGGTTGAGGGTGAAGGTGAGGGGTTGAGGGTGCGGGGTTGAGGGTGAGGGGGTGAGGGGTTGAGGGTGCGGGGTTGAGGGTGAGGAGGTGAGGGGTTGAGGGTGAGGGGTTGAGGGTGAGGGGTTGAGGGTGAGGGTGAGGGGGTGAGGGGGTGAGGGGTTGAGGGTGCGGGGGTGAGGGTGAGGGGGTGAGGGTGAGGGGGTGAGGGTGAGGGGTTGAGGGTGAGGGGTTGAGGGTGAGGGGTTGAGGGTGAGTGAGGGGTTGAGGGTGAGTGTGAGGGTGAGGGGTTGAGGGTGAGTGAGTGTGAGGGTGAGTGAGTGTGAGGGTGAGGGGGTGAGGGTGAGGGGGGCACAAGTCCTAACAAGGAAGCAAAGCAAACAGCCGGAGAAGAGAGAAAACGGCAGGAATCGAAGTAAAGAGGAGGATGCAAGGAGAGGTACAGAGGGAGTTAGCATAAAAGGAGACACGGCCGGCGGCCGTGAAACTGAAAGTACGGCCGGCCGGCCGTGAATAATTAGGGGATGAGCGCACGCTGAGAAGCTGCCTTTGATGTGGTAATTCGAGGCAGGCAGGCAGGCGGCTGGTGGCATTGTGCACGCGCTTTTTAGGGCTTGCGCTTGCGCAATGACCTAAAAAGCACATGCACTTCAAGAAATCGCCAGTGGAATCGTGCTTGGGTAAACGCTGTTTAAGCCCCTATAGAGCTTCGCCAGCTATGCGCATGCGCACAGCAGGTGAGCCCTAAAAACCATAAAAGATTACAGATCTCATAAAAAACAGGGCAAATCCATATCCTCAGCATATTACACAACAATCCCATTGTATACATAATAAAAATATATAAACACCGTATGTAACAATTATTAAAAAACACACTATAATTACAGAGTGTGTGGGCCATCCAGTTAATAAAATGAGATACAGTTGTTACTTCGCACCAATCTCCCACACCAGTTTGGGAAATTAGTGCACTCTACAATACAGCAAAAAAGTAGCGCACATTTTTAAAACAATTTGCTCCAGGTTGGTTAGTACCTTCCAGATGGTCTTTGGAGTTATTCGATCTTTCATACTCTCCGCGCTTGGAAGCATTTTTGGAGGCTTACAGCTTGTACTGTTCCTGGTTTTATTTTATCTTCTCCGCATTGGATGTTCTGTCACATGGCCAAATGGAGATGGCATTGCCACATGTGCTACTGTGTCGTGAGAGAATTATGCAGTGTTTTGGCGCACCCTTGCTTCAAGAACCGAAGGACAACTGGTTCTTGTCCTTTCTGCCTGTCTGGCTACACTGAGAGCAGCCCCCATTCTGCTGTGAGCTGTGCACTTTCAAGTGTGCCATGGATATATGCTTGGGAATGCAACCAGTCTAATCTATGGACACAGTACTGCTGGCACAGATGCCCTGCACCATTGTCGTTGATACAAAACAAACATTGGGAGCCTAGCAGGAATTCTTCAGCTCCTGGTGTTTTGGATCCTGACTCGTCCCATGCGGATACACTTCTGGTCATCACACCTTCAGAGGCTGCAGAAGAGGGTGGATTTGAACATGTTTAGTAGCTCGGGTGGCATAATGAGCAAAAAAACGGTGGATTAAACCCAGATCTCTTGACTGGGGGTGAGTGGCTGAAAAGTTTCAGCTCTCCATCCATCATCTTTTTGAGTTTGCCATGTTTGCCCTAAATGGCTAAAGGTATGCCCAGACGTGGGTCCCTTGGTCGCTGTAACACTAGATTCAAGCTAGCCTGGCTGATGAGGGGTGATGCTTCGAAACTGCTTCCAGGATTCTTGCTTCCGGTCCAGGGAGGACCTGCCCTGGCAGTTCAGGCTGGAATGTTCCCATGAGGAGCAGGGTTGAGGCTGATTTGCATGTGGCTGGATCCAAACTGTTGTGGCATAGTGAGTAAAAGATCGATGGATTAAATCCAGATCTGAGTGGCTGAAAAGTTCCATCATCTTGTTGTGTTTGCTATCTCTGACACAGTGCCATTGTGTAATGTTGCAGATGTTTCTGGTGTAAATCCACTGGCTATGGTTTCGGTGCCTGAAATTGTTTGCTCCAATCGCTTTAACCTGTTGGTACAACTAGGTAATGAGAACAAGGATGATGATATGTGTAATCATATTGCACTGGGGTCTAGGAGGAAGGTGATGGGTACCCAAGCAGGCATACATTGTGCATGTCAAGTTGAGGTTGGTCAACTCAAAGAAACCATCAAAAACTAAACTTGCTAATGAAGTTTGCTCAATGTGTCTAATTATGGGGAAGCTAGTAGATAAAACTGATATAATAAATGTATTTGAAAAAATCAAAGAGGGAACTAGATCCTAGTAAAATAGGTAGGAGCAAGTTGACAGGGGTCCTGCACAAAATGAAAGCCTTACATTATCTCATGGCGGCAAGACCGAGCAAATGCCAGGACCAAATACTTCCATTTATCAATCAGGACCCTGGAAGATCACAGACATAGGGGATATTCCCTTGTGTACAGACACACTCTCCAGCTGATTCTTGGAATCCCTCAAGTTTATTGGAGTTGGGCCCTATGAATGGGTTAGACAGGCGTTTTCATTATCTACATAAAAGACAAGGTGGGAGACCAAAATTAAATCTCTGGGGGGATCCACTGACCAAGAGAGAGAAAACTAATCATATGACAGAAATATACCACACAAGCTTTTCACCCCAATGTGGAGGAAAAAGTAGTAACATTTACATAGTAAATGTCCCCAAAATATCACAGACTTTCGAACTGTAAGTGCACTGGGTCCCCCCTTACCAGGTACCCAGTGGCAGATCTCCTTTCCCAAAAACTGTACCATGATTGGCGCAACTCCTGTTTCCCCTGTAAGCCCCAGCACATGGTACCCCAGGTACCCAGGCCATGGGGACAGAAGAGGGTCCCCTAGGAACTGCTCGCCCAGACCAGGCAGCGCTGCTAATTCAGGCTATGTGTTCAGGTGCAGGATAAACCAAAGAGTTGACATGGCACACAGCCCTGTGTGCCATGCCATCCTTACACTGCATATAATATAGGTAAGTCACCGCTACGGCAGGCCTTCAGCCCTAAGGCAGGGTGCACTGCATCCTATGTGAGGGAATATGAGCATTAGCAGATATGCCCCTACAATGTCCAGCATATTAGGAGTGTTGTAAGTGAACAGGGAAGCCATAAAGAGCACATGGGCTGGATATTTATTAGCAAGAGTTTCCAAGCTCCATGAAGGCTTCACTGATTTCTAAGATATTTGGTACCAAACATCTTGTCTTAATAAATCCTTGCTGATGCCAGTATTTGATTTATTAATAAATTCACACAGGAAACCCTGCTAGAGGGTCCCCCGAAACCTACCGACCACTGGTGTTGTCCCTGTCTAGTTTTAGTCAGCCTGCCATCACCAGACATGTTCTGGACCCCTGGGTAGAGAGCCGGAGCAACCGGATCCTGAGACAATGCCTGCTCTGGGTGAAAGTGGTCACACCTTCCCCCTGCAGGATCTTCCTCTGCAGAAGCGGGAACTGCAAAGGACATGCTGCCTTTGAACCCTGTCCCCAGCCCTCTGCTGTTAGAAGCAGATGGTGACCCCCCTCCAGTCCTGCTTCACTTTTGGTGTGAGGACTAGCGGGAAAATTAGGTAAAGTAGGAGGTGGGTCTACCTTCACCCTGGACCACCCCTCAGTTGGGGCAGGTGAGGTAGACCTCACATTTCACTTTCCATCATCTTGAAGATGGAGATAGTAGCCTATTAGGAGCCAGGGTATGCCCACCACCCACATGGGGTGAGCATAAAGAGGGTGTAGGCACCCTACAGGTGGGCAGCCCATTGTCTACTACTTAGCACCCCCCCTGAAAACGCCCCTAAATTCAGTATTTAGGTGGCTCCCAAGAACTTGACTTCAGATTCAAAGGACAAAAAGAAGACGGAAGAAGACCACTGATGGACCAGGAAATGAGGCCTGCTGCAACAGAAACCAGCAACAACCTTGCCAGCTGCAAACCGACTAAATAACTGGACCAACTGTCTTTCCTGAAACCTGCAAGGCCTCCAACAAACCCCAGAGTCTTTCCAGCTTTGGAAAATGACCACAATCCTCGCTTTGGGTTTGAGGCTCTAGTCCCCGCTGATCGCCAGTAAAGAACCATGGTCGTTGAGGACCGGCACTTGTTTTGGCAGGACTCACTACTGTAAAGAAACTTTGCAGCATGCCTCCATCAACTTGAGGGATCTTCTCAGGACAGTGACCAACGCTAGAAACAGCCCAGCTCCTGAGAGCCTGTACCCTCCTGCTGGTGGCCCCGACAGCAGAAGCAGCAACGTTGGCACAACTGCCTCTCCTCTGTGACGGTCTGCCAAGCTAGCCACCTGTGGCCCGACCGCTGCTGGTGAACTCAACATCCAGCAACTACGACTTCCGGCACTCCTGCTCCAGGTGCATCTCCACTCCTGCTGTACCCGGTTCCCGATACTTCAAAGACCTTCATCCAGCTCGTGAAGAAAACCTCCTACTGTCCAAGGTAGCGTGGCTTCCAAAACTCCTCGGCAGAGTCCTCCTTCCAGCAACCGCTAGGGTAACTGCATCAGCAGTACTCCACCATCCAAGACTACACCTTCATTCCAGCAACCACGACCGCTGGGTTGGTGGTGCTTCCACAGAACTACAGTGACTGGCTGTCGGCGACCACAACAGTAACTGATCGAATACAGTTGCCTAGATACTGAAAATACTGCATACTTTAAACTGCATTGCCTTTTATTCAGACCACCACAGTCTATAAAGTATTTATTGAAGTATTTTAAAACTGTACAAAGTATATATCCAATTTGAAGTTTTGCTTCTCAAAACATATATGAAAAACTTGTTATTGTTATACTAAATTGGTCTCAGATTTATTCTTGAGTGAGTGTCTCATTTATTGCCTCTGTGAGTACAACAAATGCTTAACACTGTCTTCTGCTAAGACTAACTGCTCGCCCACACTACCACAAAAAGAGAGTTAGTATTATCTTCTTGTTGCCTCTATCTTCCCCTAGGGATATCTCGCATAGTGTACTTAATTTTAGTACTCTGGCCTCAGAGCATGTAATGGGCGTACCAGATTAGATAAGGATCTTAGCTATCCTTTTAAAGGGACTAATTCTCGTACACTAATAGACTACTTTTTGTTGGATATATTCTGTTGGCATTATCAGGTTGGTATGCGGGTCGTAGAACGCTTAGATAGCGATCACAAAGCTCTGGCAGTACAACTGGATTACTCCTTGAATCCCCCTTAGGTGCTAACAGAGGGAAATGTAAGTAATCCTATAGTCCTCAGTAATAACAGAAGAAGGATTAAATGGCATATGATTGAGGAAAATAAAGCTGGCCTAGCTCAAATTTACACTGTCGCTTTGCAGTCACTATCTGATTTTAAAAAGTATGAAGAGGAAGCCCAAAACACTTATTGAGATATTTAGTGACCTCTGTGGGAAACTTTAAAACTTTTTCTATATGGCGAAGAGGTCCTGGTTGATCAGCAATAATAAGGCAAAATGATACGACGAATATTGCATGGCATCCAGGGCTGAGTTGATGGCTGCCATAAAAATGTCCATAGGAACATAGTGGCTATAAAAAGGAAAAAATACAAAGCAGCGCAAACCGAGGCCAAAAGAAAATGGGAGAGGCCCTATGGAGAAATCTTGCTAGTGCTCAAAAATTCAAGGACAGCAAACCGTTTTGGCAAAGGAGCCAAATGATGGAAGAAATGGGTTATATCCAATCGCAAAAATGAATGCATCACTTTAGCTTACTCTACACAAGCCAGTTAGACAACTAGAAGGGGGAACACATTAAAGTTTGTGTTGAGACATCCGAGATAGTGTAATATTGACACGTTTATTTTCATTTTGGAAGAAACTGGGATGGCCCTCTCCAAATTAAAAAAGAATAAAGCACCAGGAATTGATAAAATACTGGGTGACCTCTATCTCTCAGAACCAATAGTTTGGAGCGTTATTTTCAATTGAAATTGTAACACTAAATTGTAAAGTGGGCTGAGGTACTGGTTTCCTGACTGGAAGCAGAGGTAGTGCCTGTATTTAAGAAAGGAGACAAAGGGATGCCTTCAAATTATAGGCCCATAAATCTAGTTCACATCTCACAGAAACTGTTGTCCAGGCATCTGTTAGAGAGGATACATGATTGGATGCATGAGGAACAGATATTATCACCATTACAAGCCGGGTTTATATAGAACACGAGTACTATTGATCAAATATTTAGGTTCTTTATTATCTTATGGAAAGACGTGGCCATCAAAAGAGAACACATATAAGTAGTATTCGTGGCTCCACTTGCGGCCTTTGATCTCAATCCTAGAGGAAAACTGTGGTCAGTTCTTAAGCAGATGGGGGTCACTCAGGACCTATTACATACTATAATAAAGCTCCACACAAGCAACTACGATCAAGTAATATGGGGCCAAAAGGGTGAACTGACTAAATGCCTTAGGATGGACCGGGGAGTGCAACAAGGCTGCGGGTTAGCACCGGTCCTGTTCACCCTATACATCAATGGGATGATAGAATCTCGAACTGATTGTGATGGTGATTCTCTCTTGATTGCAGGACAGAAGATTTCATCATTTCTATTTGCTGACAATACCTTATTAGTCTAAAAATCCCCTGTGGGGTTACAAAACTTACATGATTGTTTTTTACTTTCCTGCGAGAAATTTGAGTTGGATGTCATTGTAGCTAATATGAAATTTATGTAATTCAACCCACATATGTCTTTTAGAGGCAAAGTTAAATTGGGAAATACTTACCAGGAGCAAGTGAAGCAATTTGACTACCTAGAGGTCAGGTTCACAAATATATTAACATGGTCACCAAAAATAGCCAAGAGCCAGCTGGTACTCCAAGTTGTCATCTTTCTCGATTTATACAGAATCATTGTCATATCTGCCATTGTACACAGATGTTGCCTGACCATATCTTTCTAAGAACTGTGAAAGTCATTTGACTAATGACATAGATGAAACATCTTAGCGACATTAGTCTGGGACAAGTGTCTTTTCCTCACCATGTCAAGGTCGAAGACAACGAATTCAGACATGTAGGCGAAACAGTGCAGGGTGAATTGACGTCTATTTACCTTATATGTCCATAAGGAAAAGTCTGGGACACACACCTTCATGAACATAATTTATGTCAATCATTCCTAAACTTATACCAGAAATTCCAATTTCTGATAAGATTTAGTATATAAGGACTGTCACTTGCCCACTTGTCATGAGAGGTCCTTCGCCCAGATTATCACACAAAATTCTTCCAGGGAGGGTCTCACTTGATGCCAGCACACTTCGCAAGTCACAGAGAATACATTTCGACTGGCGCCCTAAGCTGATAAAGGTGAGTCATGTAGGAAGACTGCAGTGTTTTATTTGCCCTTCACAGGGATCACTGTCTTCATGCCTTCCAGGGAGCTTGGTGTTTATTTTTTTTTCTCTGAATTCAAAGAGAGAGGACTTACGTGACAATCATGTTGGCTACAGAGGTCCGCTTGAGGAAGACTGTACGGTGTTATTTATTTTTTCTAGCACACAACAGAATTGAAATATCTGTAAATGAACTGTGCTGAAGATCGAGTCAATACATTGGGGGATGACATATCCACACATTATCGTTGGCGCCCTGTATACTTTTATCAGAAAACCTGATTTAGGTTCCTAAGTACAATAAGGCCAGATGGGGGGGAGAAGCTTTCTGCGGCATGCAGCTAGGGCCTGGAACCTCCTCCCACCATCCGTCAAAAACAGCCCATCACTACTCTCCTTAAGGAAAGAAGTAAAAACGTGGCTATTTACCGCTGGTTTGTTATTTGTTCCTGCAAGATCCAGAGTCTCTCTGAATCTACACAACGGCAAGACGCCCTTGGGCAATTGCGCGCTCTACAAATTCATAAATCAAATCAAATCAACCTGCAAGTGAGTGCCAATGCAATGGTCATTTCAATTGAAGATGAGTTGGCTGTAATGACAGTATGCTACCATACTATGCATACTCGACATTACCCCACTCTACTCTGCACCACTCCACGCCACCGTACTCTACTCTGCACCACTCCATACTATGCCACTCCGCTCCAGAGTGCGTCACTACACTCTTATCTGCACCCTTCTTCGACTCTATGGGCAATTCCACCTACCCCACTCTACTCTACCATGCACCACTGCACTCTTCGCCACTGCACTCTACACCACTCCAGTCTAGGCCACTCCACTCTGCAACACTCCACTCTATGCTAATGCACTCTAAGCCACTACTCTATACCACTCCACTCTATCCTGCACCACTCCACTCTACACTACTTCACTCTACTCTTAAACAATCTACTCTACACACTACACCGTATGCACTGCAATCTACTCCACTCTGCGCCACACCACTCTATGCCACTGAAATCAACGTTGTACCATTCTACTCTACACTACTGCGCTCTAGGCCATTTCTGTATCCACCCTGCACCACTATACTGTACCCTGCACCACTCCACTCTGCTCTGAAACAATCGACTCTATGCCACTGCACACTATGCCACTGCACTCTACACCACTGCATTTTATGATGTGCCACTCTATGCCTCTGAAGTCTACATTATGCCACTGTACTCTAAACCAGTGCACTCTACGTCAATTCACTCTACACCACTTTACTCAGAACCAATGCACCCTATGCCACTGCACCTATGCCAACTACTTTGCACCACTGCACTTTACTCTACTATACTGTGCAAAATGTTACTCTATGCCGCTGCACTCTATGCCACTGCACGCTATGTCACTCTACAGGATTGCACTCTACATCACTGCACTCTACGCCACTCTACTCTGCAACACTATGACTCTGCACTCTATTCCCCTGCACTCTATGCCCTACACTCTAATCGGCCCCCTTTACTCCACGCCACTCTACTGCACTGTACACCACTGCACTCTATGCCACTACACTCTAGCATCACTCCACTCTACGTCACTCAACTCCACACTGAGCCCCTGTACTCTAGGCCACTTCAATCTACTCTGTACTGCTCTACCCTATGCCACTGCACTCTACATCACTGCACTCTAAGCTAATGCACTCTACACCACTTAACTCAAAACCAATGCAATATATGCCAATCTACTTTGCACCACTGTACCTTACGCCATTTCTATCTAGGTCACTCTACTATACTCCAGTCTACTGACACTCCACTCCATGAGACTTCACTCTATGATGCTCTACTCCATTAAACTCTGCTCCACTGATACACTACTCCACCCTTTGTCACTCCATTCTACAGCACTGTACTCCACTCTATGCCATTCCACGAACCTTCTCCACTCTACAACTCTCTATTCAACTCTCTCTATGCCACTCCATGCCACTTTACTCCACTCTATTCTATGACAAACTAGTCCACTCTATGACACTCCATTCTATGCCACTCAACTCTACAACACTCTATGGTACTCCACTCTATGACAATCCACTCTGCTCTACGCCTCTCTACCCTACAGCACACTATTCCACTCAACACAACACCCTCTACACCACTCCATGGCACTCCACTCAACTCTCTCAGTGTACTCCACTTTATGGCACTCAACTTTATGCCGTTCCACTCCATGACACTCTACTCCCGCAATGACACTCCACAACACTGTATGCTACTCAGTGACACTCCACTTCACTCCTCTCGACGCCACTCAACTCTACTGCATGCCACTACACGCCACTCTACACAACTCCATAACACACTACTCTACTCCACTTTACGACACTCCACTCCACTGCGACCGGTTTATGAGAACCAGTCTTCCTACCTAAAAAGGTCTCTGTAGGCCCTTAGTTCCTGCACACTGATCAATCAGCTCTCTGACATGACTCTGTGCTTTTGCCACATAAAGAAACCTGATGTCAGTGTACTGGGGTGGCACTCAGAGGTACTGCCCAAGATTGTTCGGATCCAGTCTGACACCTGGGAAATATTCTAAACTAAGGAATCTGTGTCTAGATAGATAATTTATCAGATAAGGCGTTACTAAAGGTAACTACATTCTTCTCGAGATACCAAATACATTAAGAGGCAATGGAAACAGTAAAAACTACAGAATACAAACAAAATGCATGTGACACAACACAGTGGTTCCAAGTGTTGCTCAAATGGCAATCAAGAGAATCAGCTGCCTAAAATATGCATATTTACTTAGAAAAGACTTAGAAAATATGACTCACAACATACATGTTTTTTACCTTATTTATTTAAGATATGAAGTAGTACTATTTCTTTCAATTAAATCACCGAAAACACAGAACGTATAATATTCTGCGATTAACAAAAATAGCTTCGGAGTGAAGACAGAGCACTGTTTTTGTTGGATGGAGCTGTCCATAGCGCCAACATCCTCTTTGGGAGAGAAATTCATTAGCGCAGAAACTTTGATGCCATATGTGAGCCCCAGAAACCCCAGAACAAGCTGTTCAGAGTGTTGGAGTGAGTGTTGTGAAGAACCCTAAAGCACGCACAGGCAGAAACAGAACTATAGAGAAACAGAGCACTCCCTGCCTCCGTGATAGGGGAGCCATGTGCTTTAAATCGAGAGGCACAAACACAAATAACTTTCTCAAGATGCTGCCTGAAAGCTGTTTCTGCATCTGTTTGCTGCCAAACCCCCCAGATGATAGTCACACAAGAACAATAAATGTGTTTCTGCGAAATTCATCATGGAGCTGTCACTAAACCTTTACACAACGTCAACATTTGTCTGAAGAAATAACCTGCCCGGCTCGTTCTGATCCAGCGACGGTGGGTTTCTATGTGAAACGTCCCAGCATCATTTCCCTGAAATCCTTTATTTATTGATATGTATTGTCTTACTTAGCGCAAACTCCACCTGAACAAGGTTTTATAACGAAAAATGGAACGCAGCTGTCTGGAAAACACAATTAGTCGAATTGCCAGTGAGAGGAATGATAGCAAAGCACCATCCATGCATTAAGAAGTGAAGCGAAAATCTATAGGTAGAAGTTGAAACTGCGACATACTAGAATCACATTGGGAGCTGAGAGTGCAGCAAGGTTAAAAGGTGCTGAACAGTAAGGCCGTGTATCGAGCACATTAAATAGAAAATTAGCCATGCATAGTTTTAGACAACAGAAAAGATCCCATTTTAACATTGACACAAAAAGCCATACATTAGGGCTAATTATAGATGAGGAAAGTCGAGTGGGATTCAAAGTAAAGTAGATGAGGAAGGAGTTGTAGCATTGAAGAAGATATAGCCACATCTTCAAAACAGAGTTAATAAATCTAGAGTAATTCAAATGTTTGTAGAGGGAGAGGAGCAGTGCTTTAAATCGGCCGGTACTGTCAGGTACTGAGTATAGGCACTTTTTTATTTGCGAGGGAGAGTACCGGCACTTTTCAAGAGAAATGTAATACTTTTAATTGGAGAATACCAGCACTTCTCGGAATAAAGCAGGTACTCTGGTACAGAGTACCTGCACTTCTATTTTCTTTCAAGCACTGGAGAAAGTAAACCGAAAGACCCATCCAGAAGCTAGAGCACAAACAGCAGCACTGAGAAGGTATGCAGAAATGTTTGTTTAGGAAGTTTTCTATAGCGCTATCAAGACCCGAAGGTAACAGAGCGCTTTACAGTAAGAGAATGTCATATAATCAACAGAAAACATGACATATGAAAGGTATTAGCAATCAACGAGTGTCAGAGTGAGCGGAGCATATTTGTACTGCAGAACTTCTTTGGTTACAGGATTCGGTGAAGTCGCATAGTTCAGGGGTTGCTTTCTGATCCGAGTTATCCACAACCAAGGGAACGGATAAGGAACAAGGATTTGAGTTGACTTTTGAATTCCACAAAGGACGATATGGTTCTGATGTGCGGGGGGATGGAGTTCCAGATTTTGGGGCATTTCCCGTGAAATAGCAGTCCGCTGTTCTTTTCTTTCTGGTTTTAGGTAGGATGAGCAGGAAGGAGTTAGAGCTTCTCAGATTCCTGGCTTGGCCTGCTTTTTTGAGTTTTTTTGCCAAGTATTCGGGTTTGCCGGTATGGAGGGCTTTGTGGTTTAGGCAGGCCGTTCTGAAGTTACTTCGCATTTCTACTGGGAGCCATTTGAGTTCTTTGAGTGCCGGGGAGATGTGATCAGATTTTTTGATGCCGGTGACCATTCTGGCTGCCGCATGTAATGTTGTTTTGATCGGTGCCAAGTGTGATTTAGGAATACTTGTTAGGATTGCGTTCCCATAGTCCAGTCTTGACAGTACCAGAGATTGAGTGGCCAGTTTGAGATCCTTGTTAGGAATGTAGAGTTTGATTTTGTTCAGAAGTCTGAGGTTAAAGAATGCACTTTTGGCCGGGTTCTTAATGTGTTTTATCAAGTTTAGTTTAGAGTCTAAGGTGACGCCAAGAGATTTAACAGAGTCAGCTAGAGTAAGATTCCCTTTGAGCGCATCGATTGCCTTTAGCCATTCGGTGATTTGAGGGTTGTCTTCCTTGTTCGAGATGAGGAGTGTCTCGGTCTTGTCTGGATTTAGTTTCAAGGGATTGTTTGTCAGACATTCTTGAACATCTTTCAGGACATCATTTAGTCTTTGGATGTCATTGAGAGAGGAAGTTTCCAAATAGATCTGTGTATCATCCGCGTAGAGGTGGAAGCGGATGTTGGCTTTCTTGAGTAGCTTGGAGAGCGGTTCCATATAGATGTTGAGGAGAGAGCACCGATCCTTGGGGGACGCCCTTGTTGACTTGCTGGGTTTTGGAGGTGAAGTTCTTAATATTTATTATTTGCGTGCGATTGTGTATAAATGAGGAGAACCACTTGAGAACTACCTCGCCGAGGCCAGCTCTTTCTTGAAGAGCCTTGATGAGGAGTTTGTGGTCCACCGTATCAAATGCTGCAGAAAGGTCAAGGAGAATGAGGAGGCAGCATTTGTCTGAGTCAAGAGATCCATGGATATCATCTATGATGTTCAGCATCGCGGTTTCTGTGCTGCAGCCTTGTCTAAAGCCAGACTGGAGGGGTCTAGGAGATTGATATTATCCAGATGCTGTGTCAGTTGCAGAAGTACGCAGCGTTCAAGTGTTTTAGAGAGCAAAGGGAGGTTAGATATCGGTCTGAAATTGTTCAAGTCTGTTGAGTCAAGACCGGGTTTTTTCAGCAGGGGGGTGACTTGCCCCATTTTTAGGCAATCAGGGACTGCTCCATTTTTTAAGGAGCTGTTTATGATTTTGCCCCATATAGGTGCAAAAGAGTGCTTCATTTTCTTGATTAGTAAGGGAGGAATGGGGTATGAGATATCTGCTGATGGTTTGGAGGTCGAGATCAACGAGATTATCTCTGTTTCTAGAACGGGGCGAAAGCTAAGCCAGGGGGTGAGAGAAGAGCCGGGAGAGAGGGCCTGAGGTACAGCCGTGCTGCTCTTCTTGGGGTGTGATTTGTTGATGTCTAGTGATAGTTCGATTCTTGCGATCTTATCGTTGAAGAAGTGGGCGAAGTTGTCACGTAGTTCTTTGGACGCCTGTACAGATGAGGACAGTGGCTTGGAGGTTTGTTGTCTGATGATGCTGTAGAGCTCCTTCAGTCTGTTTTTGGCTTTGTCCAGGTCCTCGCGGAAGAAGCTGGATTTCTTGTTTTTGATGTGGTTGTTGTACTTCCTGCGGGCTGATTTCAGTTGGTCGCGAAGGATGGCGGTTGGGTTGTTTCTCCACTTTCTTTCTTTGGCTCTTAGGTTTCTCTTTTCTGCGTTGAGGTCAGCGTTGAACCATGGTCTGGATGGGATAGCTCTGCTTCTTTTGAGCTTTAGTGGCGCTAGTTTGTCGAGTATGGACACTAGCTCGGAATTATAGCAGTCAGAGAGATCATTGGTGGAGAGGTGCGCTTTATAGTCTGGTAGAAGTGAGATTAACTGATCTTCCAGGATATCCAGGGGTACTTGGGAGAGGTTTCTCATCCATTTGGGGGGGGGGGGGCTTTAGGAGGTTGATGAGAGATAATGGGGTGATTGATATGAAATAAGATCTTGCGTTGTCCTTATGGAGGTACTTCCTCATGACATTTAAAAAAGTATCCAATGTGAGGTAGCGGACAAGGAAGTCCCATTCTTGTCCATCAGCGAGGAGTGACAATGGTTAGATAGAGCATCATAACCTTTGATGACCTCTAACCAAATACTGGTGGATACATTGCTGACCATAGTTCTGTTGCTCTAAGTAGCACGAAGAAGGGATGTTTTTCTGTTGCTTCATTTGTGTAACAACGAAAGTAGTTCTACTATCAGAAAGTAATATTTATTTGGTGGTACAGACGGCAGCGATACCTCGCTGGTTGTTATTGTATAGAAGTATTTCCCAATCTACTGATGCTGGAGAGTGGGAAGTATTCCCAGTCTTCTAGGCGGCAGAAGAGGCCAATGGGTGATAATGTGACATTCCTTGACAGTGTGGTCAGTGGCTTGTTAGCAATTTGAGAGATTTGTGTGAGAAACGATCAACAAAAATGTCTGAAGCTTAGAAGAGCAAGTAAGTCCCTACTATTCGGCTCTGTTTACTGATACTGGACCTACAAACTGTGCAGAGCCTTCGTTGTCACTCTTGTATTCTGAAGCCGCTATATTTGTGTGGGAACACTTGGTCAAATAACACAAATTAAGCAAAAAAACAGGGGCCACTCTACTTAGGATGTATGTATAGTGCAGCAAGACGTTAAACGCGAAGATTTGTGTGAGCATTTGACCATTTCTATTGAGGAAAATAAAGGCAGTTAGTCACAGTGGTGAAGGGAATCTCATTAATCTGTGGTTTGCAGTTCCCTTGGATTAGGGTTTGAATGGGCTGCATTGTAGAAAGTTAGTAGAGGATTGGTGAATAGTGACAGAGGTGTAGGGATGGATCCATCCGATGAGACCTGCCCGAAAAATATTGCAGTCCGAGAAAAGAAGACATTGATTTGGGAACCTGTCACGTGATGTACAAAACTCTCTTGCTGCCACAATATCAAACGTTGTGGAAAGTAAGCTCTCTGAAGTAGGAAGATTGGACCTACTTGCTTTGAATCCAGGAGCCCCACACGTGACTTCAAGTGTCAGTTGGCTACCCGTCTGTTTCAGCTGCAAGGACACAACAAGCTTCCCTGCTGCTGGCCTCTACTGGAGTGAGTCCTGACACCCAGGAGGCGCTCCTCCATAGATCCTGGATGTCTGGCTGGCATGAGAGTGTATACTTCAGCTGTACTCTAGGTGAAAAGGTTAGCCTCCTCGCAACTGCGAGTTGAACTTGTAGTGTGACTGTCTGGAATATATGATGATACAACGAATTCCGTTGCAACGCATGCCTTTACCACGCATGCGTTACAACGGAATTCGTTTACCACGCATAAACATTTCCTCGACTATTAGCGTGGTGACGTCATACGTCGTTAAGAGAAAACGATTTCTCTTAAACGACTATGATGCCGACGTGATTTATGGTGAGTTGTTTTATTTGGGGGGGAGACCCCCTCAATCCCCCCCTTTATTTTTTTTACCTTTACCACATATGCCTTTACTACAAACATCGTAGTAAAGGCATGCGTGGTAAAGGCATTAGTGGTAACCACGCATGCGTTGTACTGCATGCGTGGTTAAAGATTACGTGGAAACGGCTTCGTTGTAAAGGCCGTTTCCCGACTGTCTGTTGCGTTTGCCAAAGCGAATTTCCCATGGCTCAATTTTTCGTGTTGGCCCTAACAGTCCATGTCAGCAGCGACTACCTGCATCGACAGCTAAAGTGAAACTGTAATGATGACTAGTTTGTCGAACAGCGGCCATCTACGATGCAAGGTCTGCTCATCGCGCCAACAATGCCGCACATGAACATGGACACGAAAGGTAAACTCTTAAGCGGGATGAACCTTGTCCCTTAATCTGACCCGCACTCCATCGTGGTTGGTCTAAATTTGTATGCTGGTCCAGCGTAACGCGATGTCTACTAGTGGCGCTTTGTGCTTTCCGGTGCTATTTTCACCTAGAACTTAAAAAAGTCCGTAACTTCGGTTGTACAAATTGGATTTTTGTCATTTTTGTGTCTTTTATTCATTAGAATATTCTGTATTCTTCTGTGTTGTGTTTTCACTTTATTACTGGTTCAGCGCTGCATAAATACTTCACTCATTGCCTTTAAGTTCAGCCTGATTGCTTTTGTGCCAAGCTACCAGAGGGTTAAGAACTGTTTATTTAGTGGTTTTTTTGGTTCACCCTGACAATGACTCTGTTTGTTATTTGAGTGGGTCTTCCATCCTTTTCCACTAATAACTCAATTTGTTACAGTGAGTAATATAACTGCTTTCGCTCCATCTTCCCTTGAACCTGCATCCACAAGGTGGAGGCTCTGTGGATGGGCCACTGTGACAACTTTGTCAAAGCAACATCAGCAATGGCACTGCAGAGGTCCCTTCATTGTACTTTGAAAGCCTGCAATCCACATGATCAGCTGTTCCTTTCCATTTATATTTGTGGTTGAGATGAATTAAGTCATCATCCTGGGACAACAGCGATGCTCATTCTCTGTTTCTTCTCCCAGGATAGGCTGCTTCTTATTTCTGTAGGCATTTGGTTTCTGGTAAGTACATTTCCTGGGCCTCAACCCTGTTGACTCGTGACTTAACTGTTACTCATAGGGTACCATCCACAATACCTCTATCTCATTAGTTATTGCCCTGGAAAGATTATATATGGGATAAAGTTCCCCCACTGTACATTAGAAGGATATTGCAAGGCACTGAAGAGTTCTATGACCATATAGAGGAATGAGGCCGAAAGGCCAAGCTCCTTTAAAGGTTATGGAACCCTGAGGTGACTTGCAATATCCTTATCATATTGGGCTGGAGGATTTTATTCAATATAATACGTGGTCACACCATAACCTTCCCCACAAACCACTTACATCCTTGGTGCCCAACTCTTTCACATAAAGGAGAAACATGTTTGCAAACATGAAGAATACAAATAGAATCTTTAGTATAAAATGAAAGACATCAAAAAACTGTTAGATATTTGTTTTAAAAAGATTTAGAATTAATTGAATAAAAAGTCTTGTTAAAAAAAGGTGCTGTAACTCAGAATGGGTAGAACATGCAAAGAGGTTGACATTTTTCTATAATTACCTATGGAGTGCAAAAATATAAGCATGTTGGTATAAATTGCACTTTTTTGCTTGTCACTGTACTGCCAGTATCCTGGACCTGACCTGCCTTTCCCTTTGGCTTCTGACTATGGAAACAGGCAGTGTGAAGTCAAACCTCAGTTTTAATAAGTTATTATAACTGAGCAGCTACATCATTTCTTTTTAATAGGCGACTGTATGACTCACAAGTCACATGTAGCTAGTTTTTTTTTTAAGGATGCAGTAGCTCAGAATGTTTAGAAACATGCAGAAAGATTCTAAATGTCCTATAACTACTAAAGGAGTGCACAAAATAAATATGTTGCCTTAAATATCTCCTTACTGCTTGTCACTATACAGCTAGAAAAACAGAGCACAAGAAAGAAAAGCAATGTTTTGTTTTGTTTCTGCTTAATTTTGTTCCATGACCTGACCTAGCTTTCTTTTCAGCACTGGCTGTAGCAGCAGCATGCATTGTGAGTCTGAACTCAACTGTAATAACTTATTACACTTGAATTCTGACGTAATTTCTTTATAATCGGCAACTGGGTGCATCACAAGTCACCTATTATAAAGAAATTAGAGACAAGTTTTTATACAGGGATTGCAGAATCCCATGTATTACAAATAATTTAGAGATTTTTTTATACATAGATTGCAGTATCCCATGTTTTACAAAGAATTTAGAGATTTTTTTAAAATGGAGATTGCACCTTCCAAGCATAGTTGCAGCTTTCTGTGGTTTATCAGGGCCCCTTTGAACTCCTCCCATTATGTCTTGCATAATTTTCTTCAACAATCAGACTGTGGGGTGGGGAGGGTGGGTTTTGGGTCTCTGGAGCCTGTGGGAGGTTTTATTCCAGACTTCACTTTGCAGTCTTAGTAGAACTTGATTGTAAAGCACAGCACTTTTTCCAGATCTCAAAGACCACAACATATGGTCACCCCACTAGTTTAAAACTCATTCTAATCTCTGATAAATGGACCAAAATGGCACCATGTTAGATACATGTTTAAACCATTCATACATGGTGCAGTGGGAGGGTATTGTATAAGAAGGTATATCTGTGCAGCCCTTTGGCGCCATTTCTAAGTTGACAAAGGGAAAACATTGTTAACAACATGCACCCATTGTTTAAGACAGAGTTTTCTGTTATGGAGGATTTTTTATCACACCTGTCTTTGCTCTGCTGTGGGAGAAACACTTACTATATTCCTTCGACTTGCCCTCTGGTTACCTCCGTTGTCCAAAAATCTAAGTACTGAAAAATAAACCGACCAGCAAAGGACTTCCAGTGCATGATGTGCTGTGCGCTTACTGAGGCTATCTAGGCCCCTATTATGTAAAGGCTGCACTTTCCCTGTTTGCGCCCGGTGCACCTTAAAACAGGTGCACCGGGTGCAATCAGGAAAAGTGCACCCTATTACATGGAATGCGTAGCCCCCAGGGCAGCAGCAAACTCGTGCTGCCCTGAGAGCAGCGCATTCATTTGAAAAATGGAGTCGCTGCTTTGAAGCCGCTTCGTGCTTCACAGTGCAGACGGCAACCCAACTGCACTTTTAAGGGAGATTAGAGATCCCATTGCAGACGGGTGCAGTGAGTGACTACACCCACCTGCAAGGGGATGTCTTGGGGGGCATGGAATCCCCTTTACCTCGCCCAGAGGGCTGCCATCAGGGGGTGCACTGACAGTGTACCACCTATTCGGTGACGCACTCTCAGTGCTTCTTTGCCTCTGCGCCCGCATCTATAATACACGTGGGTGCAGAGGCAGAGAAATCCCCTCATTTGCATTGGGCCATGAAACTTATGCAAATGAGGGAACGCCCTCTGAAGATAGCGCTGATGCTGTATGAGCGTCGGCGCTATCAGTATTACAGAAGGGGATGCACAAGTGTCTGCATCCCTTTTTGAACTCCTAAGTGCAAAGCGGGCGCAAACTCCCGTTGTGCCCCCAGGGCACTTTAATAATACCACCCCGGAGGAGGATCCTGCCTACAAGTCAGATCAGCTCACGCCATCAGTCAGAATTAATATCTAGGGAACAGAGCTCTACGAAGAACTCTCGTGCTCTGTGAATTTTGTCCATCAATAATACATTTTTCTATACGAATCATAAAACACATTGCATTGCATTTGATCAATAGCAGCAATGCTTTAAATGACATGATTTGTAATATAAACTACACTTCATCAAGGGCCAAATCACACAATTTATGATTGGTAAAGGCTCTGCCTCCTAAAGGTTCATTTAATTTGCCCGTGGTATTGGATTTATTACGTAAACAGATTTATGCAAGTGGTGGTTGAATTTGTGAGTGGTAAAAGCTGTCACTGGTATTTTAATTTGCCGTGCTAAATGTAATATATATCAATATTATTTGATATATCACTGGCAGTAACGAAAACTATACCACATGGCGCAATATGGGGCTTTCATCAAGCAATATGCATTTCACTGCTAAAATACCATTGACAAAATCAAATAACACTGACACAAATTAGCTTGCTGCTAACGTCACTGATAAATGTCAATACTGCTGGTACAAGCATGTGCACTGCTAACATGGTGCCTTCCGCATAATTCCAAACCCACCTGTGTAATAAAGGAGCGTTCTATCCTCCCTCACTTTCTCCCTTATTGGAGGGGTCGGACTGGAACATAAAATAGGCCCGGGCACCAGATTAAAAGTGGCCCCCATTAGTGAATTAAAAAAACTTTTTTAAAAAGGACCACGTTTACAAATTTCATGCAGTTTTGAACTTATAAAGACGCTGTAAGAGTGTTTTGTATGGAAGACATGGATTTGAAGTTGCTGCAGGCAATGTTTGTTATGTTATTAGGGAAATCAACAGTAAAAACTGACCTAGCAGACATAAATCAGGCCAACAAACAGCCACAAAATACGGCCGACACCCTGATCTGTCGGACATTGCATGATTGTCCTATAGGTCAGTGCGACCCTGCCTATTGGCCCCAACAAGATCCTTAAACAGACATTTAATATTATATAAAGAAACATATAGCAGCACCACAGCTGGATTAATGGAAAGTATCATTCAACATCCTCTGGTTTCTTCAAGGCTCATATAAAACCACATCTGGCTGGCAGGCTGATGTTTACATCAAAGATTATAAGGAACACGTATTCTTTCCAACCAATATCTACACTGTATCAATTATTCTGAGAAGTCCACCCGAGGACACATGCTTAAGAACGTGTTGTTTAGACTTAATGCGCAAAGCACATATGTTGGGGGAAATTCTGTCACAATTGTCAAAGGGGCACCTCAGATTCGTACTAACTATAAAATATTCTGCTAGCCCAGTGTTCAATGCAAAACAACAGTTGATGGACAGAATGCAGAACAATGTCATACATTCACCCCAGTACAGAGATCTGGGCCTAAATCCATCGTTTTTTGCACTCCACACCACCCCAGTTCAGACATGGCCATATGCAAATCAGCCTTGACCCTGTGCCTCATGGGAACAGTCCAGGCCGAACTGCCAAGCCATGTCTTTCCTGGACCGGAATTGCATATGGCCATGTCTGAACTGGGGTGGTGTGGAGTGCAAAAAAACGATGGATTTAGGCCCAGATCTCTGTACTGGGGTGAATGTATGACATTGTTCTGCATTCTGTCAATTAACTGTTGGTTTTGCATTTGTCACCCCGAGTGGGATGGGTATGCTCAGACGTGAGTCCCATGCTCTCCACACCACTGGAGTCAAGCTATCCTGGCTGAAGACGGCTGATGTGCGAAGAATCTAGAAAAGCTGGGAATTATACATGAATTTAAGGTTCCTTTTACATCCAGCTTTTCGGGCTTTTTGCTAGCTTTGCCAGTCAAGAGGTGTGCCTCAGAAGCATCACCATTCCATTAGTTTCATCCAAGTTCAACATGAGCAAGTGTCTCCCCATCCAGTACCTGACCTCCATCATAACTCACTGATACATAGGTGGAGTCACCATCCAATGAAAGACAATCTGGGTGTTGACAGCATGCATAAAAATGGAAACCCTGTGACTGGATGAGGCGCTCTAGTTGCTTAACAGAAATTGTGAAGAGGTCTGGAGGTGAGAAGAGCCCTGGACAATAGCACCTATTAGATTCTCTGAATGTGAGATTAAAAAAGGCATGGCAACTTCCTGAAGCATATTTTAAAAAACAAAAAAAGAGTAGCAAACATGTAGGGACACCACACCTCCCAGGTTAATAGTCTGAAGGTAAGCTACCAGGATTTTCTTGTTGACAGTGTCAAATGCCAAAAATAGGTCCAAAATAACCAGGTATTTTGACTCAACACCATGAAGTACTTTGTTCTGACCATTAAGAAGTTCTACTAAACTGAAACTGTAACCTTGTTGGGACAGGACCCTACCTGGTACATATCTACCTGATTGACATATTCCAATACATGTCTTTATTTGGGTAGACACATCTAATTACAGCTCTTTAGTCGCCGTTGGAAGCAATGAAATGGGTCGTAAACTGGAGAGCTTCTCTAGGTTGGTCAAATGATTTTTCAGAATGGGCAACTAACCCAAAGGACGGAAAGATATTCATAATAAGTAAAAGCATGAGAATAATTGCTGTAATATGTGTGATACAACGATCTAGGCAAACCTCTGATGTTACAGATGTTAGAACAGAATTGAATTGAGCTTCTGTGATATATTTAAATCCTGTAAAAGTAGAACTATAGTATACAAGTGTGATCAAATGACAATGACCAACTGTCATCTATATTTCTTACGGTTTTAGACATTTGACAGTGGAAGATTTCAGAAAGTTGTATGTTGGAGTGATCATCGAGACAATGGCAGCAGTGGGACGTTCTTTAATGATGTATAAAGAACTTTTTTGTTAATTCTTCTAATAATGTGCCTAAATAAATATGTAACGTGAGCTTTTCTCAGTTCTGATTACTTGGAATTAATTTAAAGTGGAATAAATATATTTTCGGGGGCTAGTTAGCATATTGATATTATTTAATTTTTTGTTAAGCAAAGGTTGAGGCTTATGTAATCTTTATAAACGTTAGTTGGTAGAGTTAATTTAATTGGTTGAAGGAAGGTCGTTCATTTATTATCATATATGGAGCTTAATATTTTTTACCCCTGATTGGACATCAGGGAATCTTTTTAAAAGAGCCCATACCTTGTTAGAGTCATTTACAACTAAGGCCAGGGGGAGTTTATTTAAAACCATTTGAAAAAGTAAGCTTTCCTCAGGCAGTGTGCAGATTTCGGCACTTTGAATTTTACTGATAATGATTTTGTTGATTCAATTGGTCCATATCCTCAGTTGTTGCCCCCGAATGCTACCTATTCCAATCCTTTTCACCTACCAAACCAATGTTCCCAATTACCCTCTTCCTCCTCAGCATCTACTCCACAATCTTGGCACATCTTCCTTCCTTCCCCCACAAATATTGGTCCATCATTCCTGCCTATCTTCAGTATCACAAACAGCCTCCTTGTATGCATCTCCTGTGCACTCTATCCTCCACATACTTTGTTGAGTCACTTCTAGTTTCCTTGCACCCAACACAAACCCTCTTCTACTCACCATTTGCACCCCAACCACTACCCTAGCCAATCCCACTCTGGTCAGCTATTTACACATCCTAGAAAGCACTATCGCAGGCCCCTGTTTCTTCTAGCACCTGCCCTACTCTCCACCATCTGCCTCTACTTTTTGCCCTGACCGAAACTCGAGTTCCCGCCAATTAACTGCTCCTCCTATCCAACATCATGTCCTATACCCATAATTAGTCCATTCAGGAACTAGTCCTTGAGTCTTACAAGACTAACCATTGGGTCACCATCTTCCATGGTTATTTCAGTCTGGATAGGGGCAATGAGAAACACAAAACTGCCAAGTTGTTCTCTCTTCTTTTCTCAATGACAACAATCTCTTTCAACACAGCCAGAAACCTATACACTGTAGCAGGATCATTGTGAATCTAATTATCTAAAAGAATACTTTCTGACAATCGAGGACAAATTTTAATTACACAAATAGTAAATATCAGTGTAATAAAATGGAGTATAATTAGCTGAAAGATGCCCTATCTGCCAGCTAAGTTAAGAAGAAAATGCTTTTAAATGTATTTTGTAAGTATGTTTGTAGGCAAGTGTGCAAATATGTGTGTATGTTTAAGCATGTGTGTATGACTCAAAATAAAGGTGAAAAGGTGTGTGATGTCACTTCCGTTACCCCAGGCATTTTGGTGAATTAAAACCTATGTCCTCAAGCATCACGTCCCTCCAGAATGCCTCTAAATACTGGTACTAACAATAAGAGCTACGTGCAGTGGGTGGAAAAATGCATTGGATGTTGTTCAGCCTCTAATGAAAGTCAGTTTGAAATATACTAGACCTTCAGCCCTTTGGTATACTACAACTTTATCTGAGGCTAAAAGAGGTTGAAAGAAACTTGAAATAGTTTGGTGTATGGATTACTCCATGAAGGTAAACCTGGAAATAAAAGGGGCATTGTCAAACTACACGAAACTGGCGGACTCTGCTAAAACAGAATTCTACTGCAAACAAATCCTAGCCACTGAAAATTCCTCTAAAGAAATCCTTAAATTAGTAGGACCACACACTTCAACCCTTCGTCCTCTTTTATTGAGCATTTATAAGAGCTTGCAAAACACCTCTCCCAATATTTCGAGGATAAATATCTGCCTCACGTGGCAGCCTGTCTCGGACCTGGAGGGGGTTTCTATTGCCCCCTCAATAGGATGTGAGTTGGGAGCTCCTGGCACTTTTGATAGCCAGGAGGAGCCTCACATGAGTTCCTGGATAAATCAATTTGAAATCCTGTCTCTGTAACAATTTACATCTATAACAATTTACATCTATACCAGCTATCAAGCCAGGCTTGCTCCCAGATCCTATTTCCTCAAAGTTTTGGAATATGACAAAGTCAGCTCCTGCACAGCCTCTTTTGGAAGGCCTTCATAATTCCTTAATCAAGTTCAAGTTCAAGAAAAGCTTTATTCGATTGTTATGTAGCAATCATAAAAGCACACAATAATAACAAGCAAAAACAATTTCAATGATTAAAAAACATTACGAATATTAACAATTAAAAGAATTTCATTGTGACAGTCATAAAATTGTAACCATCGTTACTGTGCAAAACTAGCATTCAAGTAACCATAGGTTTCCTGAGATAAAGCACTTTTTTCATGAAGGCTAAAATTCTTAAAACACTATTTTCATTCACTAATAACTGTAAAGACAATAGACGTAGTCCAGATCTCTTTAAAATAGGGACTAAAATCAATCGCCTTTTGATAGAATAGAAGTTACAGAATAAAATAACATAAATCGTAGTTTGGGGGGGAAGAATAATCACAAGGGCAGGGCCGAAGATCGTGAGTCCAATCATTCATAACAGGGAAAGTAACTAAGCGATGAAAAGTCCCCATCCTAAAACGGGTCAATAAAAACCTGTCATAGGCACCGGGGACAAAAGATAAATAGGGTTGAATGTTAAAAGTGGTTAAAATCAGTTCATTGTGCAGGACAGTGGGCTTTAAAATCTCTGAAGTCATTCTTAAGGTATCCAGCAGCGTTAAACACTCTTTTCTCAAAACCTTTCTAGTTACTGTATTCATAGAGGAAGGATTTAAAAAGTACTGTATGTGGCCCAGATCCTTAAAGAAATCATGAACCAACCTCAGCCAGGGAAACCTCGTTTGCTCCTTCTAATTTCATAATGTCTAAGAGAATGTCTCTATTTCGTTTGGTCTCGTCTTTCGTCCATAACCTGTGCCACAATAGCACAGGCTCTATCCTAATTAGATCGGAGATAAACGGGATACCCAGTTCAGCATGATAGACACACCCTGAGGTACCACTAGGTACGGCTAAAATATATTTTAGAAAGAAGTTTTCAACTGCCTGTATAGGGGAGAGATCGACAAACCCCCATACCCCACTCCCGTAAAGAACTGCAGAAACACCTTTAGCCTTATATATCTTAGTTAGTTCCTCAGGAGGGCGTTTGCCAAGTTTCTTGGCGAAGATAGTGAGTGCAGACGTAGTGCGAAAAGGGCCAATTTTTTCGCAGCTACTTCTTGTACCCAGGAATCATTCTGTGAAAAAAGGATACCCAGATAGGCAAATTTTTTAGTGACCTCGATCCTTTGTCCTGCAATATATCTTTATTTATCTTAAAACCTCTGCCACAGCGCATAATAAATGTTTTTGTGGAGTTAACCCTTAAACATAACTCTTTCATAAAAACGGTAAAGCTATCCACAACTCGTTGCAATCCCACCTATGTACATGACATTAGTACAGCGTCATCCGCGTACAATAGGGCTGGTATTGGACGGCCGTCTGCCTGAGGAAAGTCCCGATTATCTTTACACAGGGCTTCCTCTAGCCCGTTTCTATACAGATTAAAAAGGAGTGGGGCCAGGACACAGCCCTGCCTGACTCCACTCCTAATCGGGAATGCGGTCGAACACTCGCCCTTCAAGACGTAGCGAACGTGTGCCTTGGCATCATGATAAAAACATCTAAGAAAATAAATAATATTCACATCCACCCCCAGATCTCCCAGTAGTTTCCATAGTTTCGAATGGACCACGCAGTTGAAAGCGGCTGAGAGGTCAACAAAGGCTAAAAACAAATTCCCTTTCTTAGCCCTCGTGTATTTTCCCACCAGCAGGGAGAGGTTCAATCCCTGTTCTACTGTCCCCAATCCGGCTCGAAAGCCGTATTGCAGATCAGATTGGATTGAATTTTCATCAGCCCAGTCCAACAAGCGCTCTAATATAACCCGGCCCGCTACCTTCGTGATGGAATCCAGCAGCGAGATCGGTCTGTAGCAGCCCGGATCATTCCGTTCTCCTTTTTTGAAGATGGGAATAATGGTAGACTCTACCCAAGTGGGTAGGAATCCGGGCTACAGCTCGCATTAAGAACTTGTACTAGAAGAGGCCCCCACAAAGGTATAATTGACTTAAACAAGTCTATGGGGACCCCGTCCGGTCTGGGAGCCTTGTGGCCCTGACTGGCGTGTAGGGCCCTCTCAACTTCCTCCAAAGTAAACGCTAAATCTATGGAGTAGGGAGAATCGTTAGTGTCTCGAATCTCTGCTAAAGGTTGAGTTCCTACAAAAACATGAGTAAAGTGCTCTATCCACAGTTTCTCCGTGATGGCTATCTCAATGGTGGGGCCAGTATCTTAGATAAAAAAGGTGTTCTGATTATCTTCCAAAAGCCTGCGCTGTCATTAGTTACTGAGGCCAAATGTAAAGCCTACCAAGCCTCTTTACTTAACAAATTTTTCCTATCTTTAAGCACTTGTTTATCGGCCTGTCTAGCTCTTCTAACTCGCATGACGTTCCTTGGTTTCCTGTGCAATTCCTTAATCAATACTTGGATATCAACAGAGTGAAAACAGGCATAAATTGTTCAACTGCTGAAAAAGCCAAATGAAGATCAGACTGTTCTTTCCAATTTTCATCCGATCTCTCTTCTTCCTCTTTGCTTTCAGGCTTTCTGGAATAACACCATATCCTTGAGTTGGTAAAGACCACAGTACTGAAATTGCCTTATTGGTTCCTATTGGTTTGATATTACCTTAGGCTGTCAGCTGATTAGGCAGATCCTGTGGCCTTAGTTCATCTGGATATGTCTGTGGAATTTGATACAGTTTCACATTCAGGGTGTGCTGAATAAGCCTCAGCACATTAAAAGCATGGAGGACTAGCTAGTTCTTGTTTTGCCCTGGCACGCTTCATCCTCTTCTACACTGTGTACATTAGACTGGCTTCCGTGGCTAAAGGGATTATTTTTAAATCTTTATGCATTGAATACAATGCCATTGACAATTTGAGCGCCCTCTACCTGGGGCCAAGGTTCAAGATCTATAGCCCAAATAGGTCTCTTCATTCACTAGATGCTTCACTTCTTTCCGGTCTTAAATGTTAGTGAGTTCGCCTTGGCAGAGAGCCTTCTTAGTAGTGGCAGCAAGGTTATGGAATACTTTGCCTAATACATTACAGAAAACTCCCACTCATTTGCTTATTAGAAAGGCTTTGAGAACCTGGTTGTTTAGTTTATACCTATCGCTTTACTAGTGATAGGACATGATTTGAATCATCTGAGGTGAGTCTATGTTTTTGTCAGGTTTAGATGTGGATGTAGTAGTTGTAGTCTCTTAGCACCAGGACATATGTTTGGTATTTGCATGAATATAAACTTCAAAAATAACATTATAAACTTCTAACTGGCCAAACTCCTACAACCACACAGCCACATCTCCAATTCCAAGACCACAGCACCGATCAAATTGTGAAGACTATACATTTCTTTGCTAAGAAAGTAAAATCTATGATCTTTTACTTCTCTCAAGATCCGACAACGCAGATGACTTAAAGCTGGTCCGCAAAGCTCAGTGGTCCTGGATGCGCTTCAATATAGTTTCTGAGGAAATACTACCACACCCCATTACCAAAGTTGAGCATTCTAGCCACCTCTCTAATGCAATACCTGGTTCCATCAGCAAAGAACTACTACTCCACTGGAACAACCTGGTGAATTACTCACTTAAGCAAAGATTTCTCTGACAATTTAAAATTAGTGAAGTCTACCCCTTCCTAAACATCTCTCAGCTGATGATCTAAATAACCTCTGCTCTATCTCTAACCGTCCATGATTCTTTGTCTCTTGATCTCTGCCTCACACCAGACCTTCTTGCTTTTCGTAAGAGACTGAAAACTTGGCTATTTCCTTTATAGTGGTTCTCTGAACAAGGTGCCATGTTATACTTTGATCCAGTGCCGAGATAGCCCGTTGTGAATGATTGTAGTGCTTTATAAATACAGTAAATAAGTAAATAAATACATTTTTAGGGAATGAGATAGAAATATGTGTAGCCTCAAAACATTCTCTCCACATCCAGACAACCTCCATAACACCTTCCACTCGGGAATCAGACAAAACCATAGCACAAAGCCTGCACTGCTACTAAATGCAGTCACGGCCGGTATGACTCACGGTGGGGGGGGAGCAGAGGGGTCACGTGGGGAGGGGGAATCACGCAGGGGAGGTTAATTAAAGTTTAAAAAAATATAAAAAATTAAACTTACCTTCCTGCTGGCTGGGTCCCGTGTCTTCTCTGCTCTCCAGAAACAGGAAGCAGAAGAAGGTAGCCAGGCTACCTCCCTCCCCTAAGCCAATCACAATGCTGCAAGCAGCGTTGTGATTGGTCAGGATACCGCACAGCCAGCCGCTTATGGGAAGGCCATTTTCTCCATGTAGGGTGCATTGCAGCCTGCATGGAGAAGAGCAGAGTGCGCATAACTGTTTTGGGTGGCCCCAGGGGAGCAACCAAACAGTCTTTGCGCACTCGGGAGGGGGCAGGCACACCACTTCCCCCATGCCTTGCTCTCGGAGCAGCCCATAACCAACACGCCCGCCCACAACCAAACATAAAATGGTAATAACGGAAAGTTATTACCATTTTATGTTTCTGATTCTCGCATTGCCAGAAGCAGTGGGACGACGCTCCTCTGCCCTAGCGGATGAGCCGCCCCTGACTAATTGTTGATGACTTACTCTAACTCCAGCCTACATAAACTCCTGGATCTTTCTGTTGCTTTTGATACAGTGAACTACCTCTCTCTGATTAACACCTTGAAAGAATGGATGGGAATTGAGGGGGAGGTGCTTAACTGGTATTCCTTTTTGTTCAAACTGCTCACAGGTAGTAAAAACAAATGGGAGGTCTTTCTCCAGCAAAGTCAGTCTACAACAAGAGGTGCCTCCTGGTGTGACCAAATTCCCAACTTTATTCAACCTGTACATTGAACTTTGGAAATATTCACCATTAGTATATGCATCAACACAGAACTAACTGAACATTATACCCCTGAATGACATCCTACTACTCTGCAGCACCTTGACCAAAATCAAAAAGTGGATGTCAACCCACCATCTTAAACTTAACCTAGCTAAACAAGGCTTAAGAGAAGCCTTTCCCTCCCTGCATTGCAAACTGTTTCTTGAAGAATGCCATATCCCTGGGTTTATAACTACAAAATCAGCTGAACCTTCAGAGGCAAATCTCTGCTGTGGCCAAGAATCCCCACCTCCAACTCAGACTACTATGGAGCGTCAGACAGTTTATCCCAGGCCAGGACTTAAAGTCTCTAGTCCAGGCACTAGCTCTTTCCAGACTTTACTATGGAAACTGGCTCTTCTTGCTTCCTAAAGTTCATCTTGAACCCCTACAGCAGTGCTGCATGAACACAAGAAATGTAATCGCATCAGTTCCGTCCTGCCAACTCTTCAGCAGCTCCCCAGTGAAGACACAGCTCTATTTAAGACTGCTTGCATCATTCACAAAGCCCTTCATGATTTTCGCCCTACTCTATGGCTGATAAATTAAAAATCCCTGGTATGCAACAAGGATTAAGGAACACAGAATCCCTTGTTTTGGAGCCTCGCAGATTCAGGCAAGAACGCAATATGAAACAGCCCTTCTCAGGAAGTGCATGGAAAATGTGGAACCCCCTTCCACCTGCTCTTCCCGCGATCCCCTGTCTAGCCACTTGTAAAAAAAATACTAAAAGTAGTCCTTTTCGAAAGACACTTTTGCAAAGACTGGGAATACCTCATCTAATTTCCATCCATATGACCTACTGCCCAGTTGTCTGATTGCTTGACCCGTCTGTTCCGAATTGTCATTTATCAGTTTATTTTTGCCAATTGTTATCTGATATTGAATTCGGGTTATTCTGTAAATCACTCTAATCCAATTGAGCCACGTTGATGCTATACAAAACTGCATAAATAAACAAACAAATCAGTAAATAAAAAATACATTTCTCCTAGGTCCCCAAAGCAAGCAAGGTTACCGTGGATATAATCCTTTACTATGGAATATCACAAGTTTATTCTGCATTTATATTCCAAATAACAATTAGGATACTTTCTGTCATAACCCTATTACATTTCTTTAGATGTATTTAAGAGTGATCTATTAATAGGGGTTCCATTTCTCCCTTCAATATTTAGGGCCTTCCTTACGAGTAAGGCGGGTCGCAGGACTGCTGTGCTTGTGGTGGCGGTCTGACCACCGCCCTACTGCGGGTATGCCTGCAGTATTCTGAGTGTGGCAGTTGGACTGCCTACAAGACCGCCGTCTTGGCCAAGACCATGAATCCCACTGGGCCGGTGGTCTGCAACCGGCCTGAATATTCTGGTGGTGCTGCTGCCGGCACCACCGAGCATATTACGAGTTGCCTTTTCAAGGTAATGAGCCTGCCATGAAAAGAGTGCTAGAGAAACAACTAAGGGGGCCCTAACAGGGCCTTCCGCCGGATATGGGCCTGGGGGTGCATGCAGGGGGGCACATGTTGTGCCCCCCTCTAATTGCACCCGTGTTCCTGCATGGATGTTGCCTGCATGCCACACCGCGCAGGAACGTTCTGCAGGTGCTGTCATGGTGGCGGGCTGCATGTTAGGCTCTCCTATGAGACTAACACCCAACCGACATGAGATCGCCACAGCACTGCCTGCCCGCCATGAATTATACTCATAATCTAGCGGACGGGCACACTACAGGCTTGGCAGTCCTTCTGTTGGTGCGGCGGTGCTGGGCCGACAGGAAGTCCGCCAAACTTGTAATAAGGCTTTTAATGCCATACTTGAAGAAGTGAGGATCCTGTTAGCAGTGAGAGAGGCTGAAATCATTCCACTTTAGAAAAAGGCAATTTGATCCCAGTGCGACAACTGAAGACTGGTATCAACGTTGGATGCTATGGGACAAACTCTATCTCCAGTATGGACTTACAACACGTTCAGGTCCAAATTCTTTTAAATGTATTTATCAATGGTCGAGCAGAAGATCGTTTTCATTACTACAGTTATGCCACATTGTATTCATTTAATGCCTCTATTATTGTAGGCTGACTATGCAGGTTTAATTTACAGAGTGGTCAGTGGTGCCAGGAAATAACTGTGTGCGTATGAAAACTGGACTTTTAGGAAATGGAACGAACAGTAGAGATCTGATGCTCTGAAATCAAAAAGTATAAGGGGGTGTTTTTTGTTTGCTTAGTAATCAAGTTGTTCACAGAATGCCGAGTTCTAATTATCTTGCGATCATATTTAATGATGAAGGACAATAATGAAATCAACTTCATAGATCAAAAGCTACCCATACCCCCTTTAGTAAGCAATGCGATTGTAATGGCTTCCTATGTTCTTCAATAATTACCATTCAGAGTGCAAACAGCTTCATTGTTTGAGGTCGAGTTCTCAGTCTGATCATGAGAACTGATCCTATGTCATTAAAAATTAGGTTCTTTTAATTTCTCCCAGAGCTACCTCCATTCTTGTTTGGCAAGAGAGTTGTTAAACCTATGTCTGGCTATGGATTCTTAGGGCCTCTTTCATTATTGCTGACTTTTTGAGTGCACTTCATAACGATCTCCTGACTAATCTTTTGAATATCATTATGTCACCTTTATTGAACCTTATTTTAAATGTACCCACTTTCAACTTGAGGTTCTCCTGCATGCAGCAAGAGCAGCTCTCTAGGACCCTACATGTTCTGGTTTCGGTCTCTGTGATTCTACCATGGAAACTACTGTACATTTTGTCTTTTCCTATAATGTTTACAGCAGATTGAGCCAAAATAGCTTACTCTAACATTTAACAATTCTACAAATCTGTGATATAAATAACACTTTTATTTTATTTAAGTTGCTTCTCCAAAGTTAGGGCCTGATTACGATGCCCGTCGGACTCTCGTCCGACCGGCACCATGGCAGAAGCAGGACAGCCCGACT
Source organism: Lissotriton helveticus (assembly GCF_964261635.1). Classification (NCBI taxonomy): domain Eukaryota; kingdom Metazoa; phylum Chordata; class Amphibia; order Caudata; family Salamandridae; genus Lissotriton; species Lissotriton helveticus. The sequence continues at coordinate 1,041,904,528 of NC_136061.1, forward strand.
AGAAGTTGGCAGTCCTGCTGCCCGCATTACGATGCGACCGCCTTCACAGCGGTCGCAATGTGTATGCGGCGTGCTGCGGGCTGCAACACATGCCGCAATACAAACTGTATACATTTAAAACATCCCTGCACCATTTGGCAGGCACCATGCAGTTCCTGCCACATGGTGCAGGGATGTTTAGGGGGGCACTATAGGTGCCCTCCAGGCCCAATAGCGGAGGGCCAGGGGGAAAGAGGTCCCTGCTAGGGCCCCCCAAAGTCATTTTCCGCCTCCCTTTTCATGGTGAGTGAACCGCCATGACAGGGCAGGTGGAAAGGGACATCCTAATGCCTACGACGGTGCCTGAGCAGACACCGCTATCTTTGCAGGGAATAGGAGTCCGACCACCGCCCTGACAGGATCCTTGATCCTGTTGGACGCTGCGGTCTTTCCCCCCAATAGCCGAGCTCCAACCGCCTGCATCCTAATGCAGCGGTGGGACCAATGGGCTGGATGGTAGGGGGACTGCCACAAACGGCCTGAAGGTGGTTGTCCCACCGCCATCATTATCGGGCCCTTAGTCATGTAAGGGCCCTTTATGAATGTTTACTATTTCATTTATGAATTTTAATGGATTTTTTGGGATCTTATCTAATATAAATAAATTGCAAATTGACCCACGAACGTTCGTCAACGTCACTAGGAAATTCAGATGCTTTGCGTCTGAATTTTGAACTCAATCTGTGATCCATAAAATAAAAATTCTACAAAACAGAGTTTAAAGGGAGGAAGAACCTCAAGAAGAGGGAAGTAAGGAGCATGGGAGAAAGGGAGAGAAAGAGAGAGCTCAGTGGGATAGTACGATTCCTGCCGATATATGCTTGCAAATTATAGATCATGAGTTTAAATCCAACCAGTACTTCATCCTTCTGACATCAATAAAATGGAAACAACTGAGGTGGAGACATATTAACAGCATTTTAAGTGCCAATGGACCATAACGGTTATCATGTTTGAAGAGGGAGGTAAAAAGAGTGTTTGCAAATTTCCCACTGACATTTTGTCTCCTACTATAATTTTGAGATGTGACATATGTACAAAGTGGTCCTGTTGTAAAATGTCCAGTTGCAGGGGCTCACAGATCAACCTGCCAAATGAATATTAAGAATCCAGGTCACTATAATGTAGTTTCAGGTGGGTGTTTGGACAAAATATCTAATAAAAAATACTGTGATACAAAAATATCGTGTCAAGAATATCAGGATGTCAAAAATATTGTGGATAGGAATATTTAAGATAAGAATATCAATGTAAGTGTTGCTTTTAATATAATTGTAATACATATTGTTTTAGAAAATACTGTTGTATATAATATTGTTGGTGTTATCACAAACGTATTTCTTTGTAGTGTGTTTCATTTTATGTGTTTATTAATTTTTTAAAGTGTGACATTTTTGAAATTGGTACTTTTAGTTGTATTAATATATAAAAATAATGCATACAGATTTTTCTGTTTTTAGTGGAGGGATGTTGGGTTTTTAGGGGATAAGGGTGGGGAGATTCCTAAAAAGTGAATATTTGAACTAAAATGTAATGAGAATTATTTTAATGGTATGCAAATTAAGACTGTAAAATGGGTAAATCAATTATGTTACATTATTATTTTTTTATAAATAATATTTCATAATTTTAAATGTATTGACAACTTATATTAAATTATAAAAATAAATGTTATTCTAAATATTTAAATAATTATTTTTAATATAGAAATTTTGGAAAAATTCAATTTTTTTTGTTGAAAACAGATTTTATTAGTCTGCACACTGCAACAAAAGAACAGGTGGCATAGCCCCGTGACCCGGGAGTCTGCTGCACACAGCATTGAACAACAATTACATCGTCAGACATTTTCAGAACAAGCATCCCGACCCCCTCCCCGACCCCCCCCAACTGCGCTGCTACTGTTCACGAAATAACAAAGAAAGGTCAATACATATGGTGAATACATGCCAATGCCACCAAGCCACCCTCCAAGCCCAGTCCACGGCCCCCAGCTGTTAGAGCGGTAAAAGAGCATCAGTCTCAGGTGGGGGTCCAAGTCCAGCCCCCTGTAGTCGGCCCACCTCTTCCATATCCTGTAGTGCTTGCGGGGGCACCCCCTAGCCAGAAATATGGGCTGCTCCATCCCCATGCAGAAGTCCATGTCGCTCTTCCAGGCAGCCAAGGGAGGGGCCCGGGGCGCCTTCCAAGCTCTAGCAATGCCTCGTTTTGCCAACATAAGGCCAAACAACAATAAGTGGCGTTTATACTGATTACCCCCCACCCCCTCCATAACATGCAGCAGGGCAAACTTCGGGTCTTTAGGCAGCTCCCAAGCCAGAACCTCCGATAAGCACCGAAAGACCCCGGTCCAGAACCTATGTAGCGCTGAGCACCCCAAAGTGGTTTGTAAAAGTGTGCCTACTTCCAGCCCGCACCGCAGACAATCAGGGGAGGCTATCATACCCGCCCTCCACAAACGCTCCCGGGTGAAGTAGGTGCGATGCAGATATTTGAATTGTATTAATCGCAGGCGTGTGGAAATTGCCGCCCCCCTGGGGCTCGCCAGGGCCTCTACCCAGTCCTCCTCTTGCAGCTCCCCCACATCCCCCACCCACGCAGTCCTAAGTCTCTGGAGGTCAGAGGAGCAATGCTGAACCAGTGTCTGGTAAACACGGGAAAGTTTTTTGTCCGGCAATTCCCCCATAAGCAGCCTGGCCTCAAGAGGGCTGAAGTCCGGGAGGTGATCAATGTCAGTCAAGTACGGCGTCAGTGCGTGCTGGAACTGTAGGTACCGAAAAAACTGGGAATGGGGCATCCCAAATTCGTCCCGAAGGTTTTGAAAGGACTTCAGGGTGCAGCCCGACAGTACGTCCCCTAGCGAGGAGATGCCAATGGCGTCCCATCCCCCGAAGCCCCATAGGGCCGCTAGGTGGGGCAGCCAGCCATTGTGCCAGAGAGGGGTCTCCTGAGTGAGTATGTTCCACCACCCTGTTCTACGCAACGCTTGTCGCCAGACAGTGAAGACCACCCGTGTGGCGGACGGGAGACTCCGCCGAAGCGGCGCCGAGTACAACAGCGCATGGATGGATGCTGAGCCCATCAAGTGACGTTCCACTGCATAAGCCGGGTCCCCCCGGTCGCCATACCACCATTCATTTAAGACCAGCAGGTGTGCTGCTTGTTAGTAGGAAAGTATATCGGACTTTGCGAGGCCCCCGGTGTAGGTTGACAAGAAACACGTCCGTAGAGCCACCCGTACGGTCCCTCCCTCCCATAGGAACCTACCCAGGGCTGAGTTGACTTGCTGGAACCAACGAGGCGGAATCGGGTGTGGATGATTCTGTAGGTGATATACGAGCCGCGGGAGCGCCACCAACTTGAATATAGCCGACCTCCCGTAAATAGTCAGTGGCATGAGGGCCCATGCCTTCATGTCCTCTCGTGCGCGATTCCAAACCGGGGTGACTTTACGATCACGGGAGACGCCCGCGTCTTCCGATAGGTACACCCCCAAGTATTTCATACCCCCCGTCGCCAGCTGCAGACCCGCCGCCCAATCTCCGACCGGCCGCTGTCCCCCCAAAGGTCCACAGTGTTGATTTGCCCGGGTTTACATAAAGACCAGAGGACTCACCAAAAATCTGCATGATGCGCAACAGCCAGCCAGTAAGAAGGAAGAGCACATCGTCGGTGTATAATGCTATTATGTCGGTAACCCCTGAGGACCACCGAAAGCCCCTGAGTTGGGCGTCGATGCGCACCCATGCGGCCAGAGGCTCCATAGCCAGTGCAAAAAGGTACGGGGAGAGGGGGCACCCCTGCCGCGTACCCCGCCGGACCCGAAAGGACCTCGATATCGCGCCCCCGACACGCACAGAGGCAGTGAGGTCAATGTAGAGCAACTGTATGTAGGCTAGAAAACGTGGGCCCAGGTTGAGGCGCGCAGAAGAGCGAACAGATAAGTCCAGCTTAAGGAATCAAAGGCACGATCCAAATCTGCCAAAAAAAGTGCGGCCGGCTCACCCAAACTCCTCCAAGCAGAGATCGCAACCTGGGCACGCCTGATGTTGTGGCGCGTCGCCCTCCGGGGCATGAAGCCCGCCTGGTCCGGGTGAACCAGGTCAGCGATGTGGGGCTTAAGTCTGTTAGCCAGAGCCTTAGCCAGGACTTTGGCTTCCGTGTTGAGTAACGATATCGGGCGATAGGACGCGTGGCTCTCTGGGGGTCTGCCCGGCTTCAGGAAGACCACCACCTTGGCGTGCCTCCAGTCCGGGGGGAGCACTCCACTCTCCCGCGCCTCCTCGATCACCGGACGCAGGGGGGGACCCAGCTGTACATGAAATCGCTTGAAAAACTCGCTAGGAAACCCGTTGGGGCCCGTCGCTTTGCCAGGGCTCAGCTCACCCAGAGCCGTGCCCAGTTCCTCATCCGTGAGAGGATTGTCCAACAGGTCCCGCACCTCGTCGGGGACAGTCCGCGGGGGGAGGTCATCTATGAACCGCTTGATGACCTCAGCCGTCAAACATTCCCGGGGCGCATACAGCCCTCCATAGTATCGGCAAAGCTTTCCACGATGGCAGGGGGCTCCAAGACGGGAGATCCCGCCGGGTCAAGCACCTGAGGCAGAGGCTGGGCGTGGAGAGCACCCTGACAGAGGCGGTGGAGCATCTTACAAGATTTGTATCCCCACTGGTACACCCGACTACGTGTAGCCAGCCAGGCCTGGCGTGCCGCCTCGAGAAAGATCGCGGCGTACTGCTGCTGAGCCAGGACCAACTGCCGCCGGCAAGATCCACCACTCTCCTCCCTGCACCGGCGCTCCAACTCCTCCAGTTCCGCCTCCCGCCGCACCAAGTCCCTCTGCCACTCAGCACGAGCCGCCGCACACCAGGAGATATCCACCCCTCGCAGGGTGGGTTTAAGAGCTTCTCAAAGGGACGTCGGCGAGTCAACAGATTGTTCGTTGGTGGTCAAGTAGAAGTCGATCTCTTTAGTCTTGTGATCTCTATATTCGGATTGCAGCAAGTGCCATGCCGACATCCGCCACCGAAACGGCTGCCTCGCAGGGCCCAAGTTAAAAGTGAGGGCCACCGGTGAGTGGTCGGACAAAGCCCTCGGCAATATATCCGATGACACTATTCTTCGGGCTAGACCCCTAGGTACGAACAGGTAGTCCAGTCTGGAGAATGAACCATGCACCGAGGATAAGTAGGTGTAGGCTCTATGTGCACCGTGCCTATATCTCCATACATCTGTCCAGTCGAGGCCCTTAGCAAGGGCGCGTAGTTTGGTAGGAGGTTCCTCTGCCCCTATATCCACACCAGTCGCCCCCTGCCGCCACCTATCTACTCTGGGGTCCATCACGTCATTCCAATCCCCCCCAATTATAGCAAGAGTGTCGGGCATTGCACTCCAGAGGGACATAACTCTTTCAACCAGGGGCCACTGCAGCGGCGGCGGGGCATACACACTACCAAGGGTCACCCTGTCCCTCCCCACCGTGCCCTGAACACAAATGTACCTGCCCTGGGAATCAGACCAGCTCTTTTCATGTGTGAAGGTGATCCTGCGGTGTATGAGAATTGCGACCCCCCTAGAGCCCCTCGTGAACCCAGCATGGTAAGCATAGGTAAACCCAAAGCATTGGAGGCAAAGCGCTTTTGTGCCCATTAGGAAGGAGCAGTACATCCGCCCCAGCTCTCTTGGCATACCGAAGGACCGCCCCGCGTTTCACCTTATATAGCACCCCCCGCACATTCCAGCTCAGTATCCGTAGGGTGCCAGGAGTTACCCTCCCTCCCTGGTCAACAACCGACATGTGAAAATAATACAGTATATACAGCGAGTGTCCCGATGACCCAGCATGCAACCACCATAGTACATATACAGCAGCAATATGAGCGCAACCAACCCCGAGCCCCAAACCCAACCACCAACTACCCCCCTCCCCCCACCCCGCACCTCCCAAACATGGAAGCACCTGTCGCGGACGGATCGCGGCCTGGCCCCCAACGGGGGACCAAGACCCACCCCCTCCAAAGGATCCCCTGAGAACTCCCCATAACAAAGAGGTCAGCACCCCCACCCACCCACTCCGATGGGGTAGGTAACCAGCACAATTAGATCGCACCTGAGCATCTTGAGCAGAAAAGCACAAGTAAACATGAGAATTGCATACTTCATTTCACCACATGTGGCAGCTCCCCCTCCAGGCTGTTGGGAATTAGGTAGGATTCCGTCCTTCTTTTCTCTGTCCTCTCTCTGTGCATATGCAGGAGGCCCCGCCCCTTTCCCTGTCCTCCTCCTACCCTCCCATTCTATTAAATACGGGTAGGAGCCATTGCTCCTTGCTTGGTTTCTAATCTGGTTACTTTTGTGTTTAGTACCAGTGTTGTTGGGTTCACGTTTTTTATGGGATATTTGCTGTCAGAAGCGGAGTCACTTTCATGGTGTCTACATGATACAGTAAGCAGAGCGAGGCTTCGTCTCTGCAGTTCGAAATATACCGAAGGATTTAAGGACTACTTACAGTGAGCTGGTTTTCTTCCTGGATTGTAGAAGAAGGAGTCAGCATTCCTGTCACGGTGTAAGTTCCAACCAGGTTACCGGCTGTGCGCGGCTGCTTGCAGGCTCGGGACGGGAGTGCAGGAAGGAAGCATTTCCGGGTATTGTGTAACCCATCATCCTCGTTGTAGGAAGTTTGGACGCTATCACGAAGGAAAAGAATACAGCGTCTTTGGGAGTTGTTTTTTCATGTTTTCTTTTTCTCTCTCCTTTTCGTGGCCACATTTGGATGGGTAGTACCTTGCTGAGATTAAGCATAGGTACGTTTTTCTGGTTTTTTTTGGTCCAATGACATTTTTCCCCTGTATGGGCAAGGAAGGAAACTGACTTGAAATTATCCGACAAAAGGAGAAGAACAGTGCTTTTAAGCCAGCATTCCCCTCTGTGACAATTGAAAGATACAACTGTGGGACTGTGCTGGTAAGCGAGCAGGGGTGGGTTGTTGCCATATATGTGTGGATGTATGTGCACAGAGAGATGATATTGGTGGTTGTATTTATGATCTCTTGTGTTTTCTTTCTTTCTTTCCTTCTGCAGCTTATCAAGCTTTAGCAGTAGCGAGTCCAGAGGGGTAACGGAGTCGGACTGAGTCCATTGGTCTTTCCTTCTCGTTATTTTTGTTTTTTCTCCCACCTTCTCCCTGTGCTCGGGCAGTGGCTTTCGCTTGTGACATTTGGCGAGCCGCGGTCCGAGTGGGGGTAGCGGATTGGGTATATCCTTGCTTCTGCAGTGTGGGTTAAGTCGGGTACAGATCTAACAGAAAACCAAGCCCACGAATTCTTACGCTGCCCGAGCGAGGATGGATGTAGAGGGGGATAGTCAGGAAGACAGGGTCCCTACTATGCAGGAATTAATGGGGGCCATTTCGGCTCTTCAAACGCAGGTGCAAGACCTTAAACAGGAGAATCATGGGTTAAGGCAGGAATTAAGTACTGTGAGGACAAGAGAACATGGATGGGGGTGGGTAAACCTGTCGTACTGCCTGCCACTTTCCAATTTGACAGGGGTTCAGGAACTAGCGGTCCACCCTTGACCACCATTAACGTCACTACCCCTGTACCAGTTCCTTTGGCGGTGCCTGAGAGGTTCACAGGAGATTCCAATAAATATGCTGTGTTTATGAACCAATGCCATCTACACTTTATGTGTCGTCCTACTGCTTTTCCGGACCACTCTGCTAAGGTGGCGTTCGTCATTTCATATTTGGCAGGGACTGCTGCTTCATGGGCTGTCCCTCTGGTGGATAATGATGACCCTGCTTTATATAATTTCTCAGCCTTTAAAGAGCAAATGCGTTGTCTTTTCGCAAAACATGCATTTATGCAAGCCAGCGATGCTGAATTGTTGAAATTAAGGCAAGGGAAACAGGATTTGTTGTCTTATGTATCTTCCTTTAACCGCTTGGTTTCTGAGACACAATGGCCCACAGACAAGAGAACATCTTTGTTTTACCAGGGGTTGTGTGAGGAGTTAAAAGATGTGGTGTCTCAGGTGGTTAATCCTCCTGAAGATTGCGTGGAATTCATTGATCTGGTGGTAAAACTGAATCATAGATTACAGGAAAGGAGGGGTGAAAGATCCCGTTTTCAGGTGTCCCGAGTGGTACCGGTGAGGTCTGAAGTGAAGGGGCCCGTCGAACAGAAACAAACGCCTGAACTAATGGAAATAGGGAGCGTGAGGGGTCCCTTGTCCAGTGTGGAAAAAGGAAGAAGGCGGGCTCAGAATTTGTGTTTGTACTGTGGTCAAGGTGGACATTACGCGAGGGATTGTCCGGTTAAACCATCTGTGTTATCTGTTAAGAAGGATGTGGCTTTTGTCCAGAAGCAGGAGATTCAGGATGAGGAGTTGGGAGTTAACTCGTCTTATCAGATTTCCGGTAAAGTGAAGAGGGTGCCGAGACACTTTACTGTCACCGTTTGTCTAGTTATATCGAACAAACATAGAGCTCCTGTTTCAGCGCTATTGGACTCCGGTGCCACGGGTAACTTTATGGATATAAAGTTAGCGGAGAAGTTGGGCGTTCCTTGGGTCTACAAGGAACAGCCTGAACCTGTGAGAGCAATAGATGGTACTGAGTTGTCCTCTGGGACAATAACTCGCCAAACAGAACCTTTGTGTATGATATGTGACAACGGGCACTCCGAATACATTGGGTTCGACTTGATCGATGCTCCCTCTTTCGGGGTAGTGTTGGGTGTGCCTTGGCTACAGACCCATAATCCTAGAATCGATTGGATTAGGCGGACTGTGACCCTTGATTCAGCGCATTGCTTACAGAATTGTTACAAGGTTGCTACGGATTGGATTACGCCTTTAACCTGTGCCGGGACCGGTGAGAGCGGTGGTGATAGGGAAAAGGTTCCTGAGTCCTATTCCGAGTTTAGTGATGTGTTTGACAAGGGAAAAGCTAAAGATCTACCTCCTCATAGGTCATTTGACTGTCGGATAGATTTGGTGCCGGGCGTCACTTTACCGTGTTGTCGTATCTATGCCTTATCAGGCCCAGAAGAACAACATCTAAAGATGTACATCGACGAGATGTTGGCTAAGGGTTTCATCCGTCCCTCCTCTTCCCCGGTATCCTCCGCTATCTTTTTTATTCCAAAGAAGGAGGGAGGTCTTCGGGCTTGTGTGGACTACCGGGCGCTCAACAAGGGGACTATTAAGAACAAGTACCCTCTTCTCTTGATACCTGTGTTACTTGAGCAATTGAAGCATGCGACGGTCTTTACCAAATTAGATCTTAGGGGCGCATACCATCTTATTCGTGTCCATGAAGGCGATGAATGGAAAACCGCCTTCCGGACGAAGTTTGGCCTGTACGAATACTGTTTCATGCCTTTTGGGCTTTGTAATGCTCCGGCTGCTTTTCAATTCTTCATAAACGAGGTATTAAGGGGTCCGAGTGGGGGTAGCGGATTGGGTATATCCTTGCTTCTGCAGTGTGGGTTAAGTCGGGTGCAGATCTAACACAGGCCAGGCTGCGGGGGCACCGATCCCGCCCAGAAAAATTACATTTTTAGAAATTTTAATTTACTAATGTCAACATTTTGTAAATATTTGTATGGATTTTTTAAATGTTGAAAATGATAAAGTAATTGTTAATAAATTGTTGGAATTTTTTAAACTTTAATTTGAAATTAATGTAAAAAATATTTGAAGTGTTGTATAATTAAATTATGAAAATATAAATCAAGATTTATTTGTGTATTTATCATAGCTTTATTTATTTAGAATGTATTACACAAACATTTGATAATTACATTTTTATTATGTCTATCATTAGAATACATTATATTGTTGGGAATATATATCTTTTAATGTATTAATTTGAAATGTATATTAATAATTTTTAATACATAATTTGAAATTAGTTTCATATGTTTTTCTTTTACTTCAATGTTTTTAAATTTTGAATTATTAAGGTGTTTATGTTATGTTTCAAAATTTAATAATATTAACAAGTAGTAAAAATATATTATTTATAAATCATGATTAACATATTTTATATGTTAGTGTTTAATTTTAATTATAACGGATTTCAGTTTTGGTTATTGTGTCTTCTCAGACATTTTTATTTTATTTTATACATCCAAAATTATGGGTAAGTATGGAGTATTTATTGTGTATATAAACCTTTTAGTGCCCAACCCCTTGCCTAAGATTGAAGTGGAAATTGTAAGTGTCACCAATTAAGGGGCCCATTAGGATGACGGGCGGACTTTGTCCGCCAGCCATCCCATCGTAGAAAGGGACCGCCTGCCATAAGGGAAGGGGTCCCGTGGGGGAAATTAGGCGGGCGCATCCAGCATTCCTGATATTGTGGCAGGTGGTGCACTCAGCACCGCCCGCCACAATGCTAGGAAGGCATGCTGTGCACTTCCATGCACAACATGGCAAGCACCACGCGGTGCCTGCCATGTTGTGCATGGAACTGCTAGGGGGTACCATAGGTACCCCCCATGTGCACCCCCCCACCCTCCCGGAGTCCCTGGGGGCCCGCAACAGGCCCCCAAACCAGACACCGCATGCCTTTCCGTGGCAGCAATGCCGCCACAGAAAGGCATTGGAAAATGCCCATTGTAATATGGCTGGCGGTGTCTGATAGACACCGCAACCATATAGAACCCTTTTACTCCCGGTCGCAAGGCGACCGGGGCGGAAAAGCGGCGGACGGTCTTTCCGTCCGCCGCGGACCCCCCCAGCCATGATAATATGGCGGGGGTTCATTCCGGGCAGCAGTCAAAGGCAGAAATATGCTGGCAGTGCTGCAGCAGCACTGCCAAGCATATTCTGAGTTGCCTCAGCACCAACCTTTTCATGGCGATGAGCCCGCCATGAAAAGGGTGGTAGTGAGGCAGCTAAGGGGGCCCTAATGCTTGCAGGGAGCACATGTAGAGGCTCCCTGGATTTGCACTCCAAGTTCATGCACAGTGTGGCATGCATGCCACACCGTGCATGAAGGTGGAGTAGACGCTCTGAGAATGGTGGTCTGCATGTTAGGCTCTGCTATGAGCCTAACAGACTGCCGCTGTCAGACCGCCGCGCGACTGCCTGCCAGACCAGGATTGAAGTCATTATCTGGCAGGCAGTCGCACCACAGGTTTGGCGGTCCTACAGCTGACGGCACTTTGCATCATCCGCTGTAGGACCACCAAACTTATCAGCCCCTTACTGTTCAGGTATTTCTATATCTTAGTATCTACTAGGGGATAGGAGGGATATCATTGGTAACGTTTTTAGTTTGTGCCATTAAACATTTTAAAATAGGTATATGTGGTAGTTGGCATGTAATGTGTTCAAGGAGTTTAGGGAGTATATCTTTTAATATGGTTGTTTTTGGCTCCTGCGAGCTAGCACTTGCCTCTCTTATATCCTATAATACCTCTCTTACTTCTATTTCTGTCACATTTGGGGGGTGGGTGTGTTCCCTTAAATTAATTACAGCACCATATTTTGTCATGGTCCTCCCATAGCATGCATTAGAGTAATATTTAGTGCATTTCCAATTCACATTTTCCATCAATGACCTATCTTGTTTGTAGATGAATTGCTTTCCTTTCTGAGGTGTTATGTATCTTGCTCTTTCTGTCCTTATATCTGAAAATAGTTTAACTGTGCAAAGAATTAAAAATGTTAAATGGTTAGACATTTGTTATTTACATATACAATTATGCCACTACTTTTCTTATTCATATGTTCTTTTTAGATGTTTCACACTTTTATGAAGCTTTTCCGTTGGGGGTGATGTAATGTGGAGCAGATGCTTTTTCTTCAGTTAGAAGAAAAAAAAGCTTGCCAGTTTCATATTAAATGTTTTTTTGTTGGTAGTTTCTAGAGGTTGAAGTTGTTAGGTTTTATCTTTTTCAGTTTTAGGGTGAGTTTCTACTTCATAATAATTTTCACTTTTTTGCCTTTTTTCTGGTTTGTGATCTGTGCTGTTTGTTGGTAGGGTAACGCTTTCTCGATGTTGTAGTAGTTTCTTTTAGTAAGTACATCTAAAGAGAAAAAAACTGGTGATTATTTCTTTATTTTACAATTTTATGTTTAATTAAAAGTTTTAGTTTAAATATAAGTTTTACTTACTTTACAAGGTAGTTATCGAGATGTAAATATTTCTGTTTTCAGTGTCTGGTCAGAGAATCCGGCAGAATTTCCTCTTCTTCCGGCTTTTGTTATTTTTGGAGTATTAAGTTGCCTTTCATAATGCTGATTAAATTGTGTGTGTGATTTTATTGGTTACGTTTTTTATAGTTTGATTTAATTTTTTTGTTTTGAGTGCTAGTTTATGTTTTATTTATAATGTTTAATACGTAGTTACTGTTGAATATATATATTTAGCTTGTTGTATAAATGCTGTATAAATGTTGATGTAAATCTTTTTTCAGCTCATATTTATATGCATTTTTGGGGGTGGGGGGTGAACTTACAACTTGTTTTTTACCAGTATTGAATCTTTCAAAGATTCAAATGCTTGAATCAGAGTACACATGGAGGAGGATTAGGTCTAAAACCACTCTACATACAAGAAACCTTGTGAAGTAAAAACAACATAGGTGAAAATAATGGAGATACAAGCATGAATAATGGATCATCAGAAGAATTATTGCAGTGAAAGAAAGAAAATAACCGTCTGTACTTTGATGAAGCAGGCGACACAAACTGTCCGACCGCAGCATATGCTTTCCATGCTGAATCCAAAGAGTAGTGTTTTTAGTGAAGGTATGAGCGTTCAACCACGTTGCTGCTCTATAGACGTCTGGAAGCGAATACTCCATCAAATAAGGCTGTAGGCATCGACATCTTTCTCGTGGAGTGTGCAGCAAAGTACCTGGATAGTGGTCTTCCTGCCTTGTCGTGGCACAAAGCAATCGCCTACAACACCCAAATGGCTATATTATTTTTTTGAGAGTGTGCAGCCCTTTTGGAAGGCGAGAAAGAGATGAAATGCTGATGTGATTTTCTGAAAGTCTTCGTTCCAAGAATGTAAAATTACAAGCATTGTTTGATATCCAGACAATGGAGAGCCCTATCCTAAGCTGAAGAAGGGTTCTTATAGTATGTTGACAGAAGAAAAATGGGCTAATTCAGATGAAAAGAACTCTGAACCTTCGGGATGAATTTCGGGTTGGTTCTCAACAACATCTTATCTTCTTTGAACTGTAGAAAAGGTTCCTTGACAGTAAAAGCGTGTATCTCACTGATCCTTCTGGCAGATGTGGGAGCCAATAGAAGGGCTGTTTTCCATGAAATATATTTCATATCTGCCTTGTGTATTGGCTAGAAAGGTGGTTTCATGGTTGGAAAAGGACAGTGTTCAGCTGCCAGGATATTGCAGGAGGCATTGTCAGTGGGAATGCCCTGAGTAGGCCTTCATAATTTCCTTTATCAGTCTGGTAGACTACAGCAAAGCTTCACCAGTTTGTCTTCTCAACCTGGAAATGGCAGCTAAATGCACCTTAATTGAAGAGTGCGCTAAGTCGGACTTCGCCAGGTCAAAGAAATGCTGCTACAGCTGCTCTGGAGAAGAGCTAAAGGAATATCTATTGCTTTTGAAAAACTAGCAACAGAATCTTTTCTATTTTTGCCATATATGTCTTATTAGTTGAAACAGCAAGGTACTGTTCTAGGATAGATCTGCATTCTGATGGAATAATTAAAGATCCAAACTCATGTTCATGAGGTGCCAGGCCCATAAATTGTGGGACTTTATTTCAGGGTGTAATATTTGGCTGCTGTTCATGGAATTCAGGTTCTTCATCAGTTGCGACCGAATGAGTGGAGACACAGACATCAGGAGCGGTTCCGTGTACCAGTATTGTCTCGTCCATGCCAGAGCTATGAGAATTAGATAGCATGGTACTCTCTTCATTTTGCGTGTCGCCCTGGGAACAAGAGAAAAAGGTGGAAACTCTTAAGCGAACAATCATGTCCATTGTATCTGAACGGGATTCCCCCAAGCCCCTTTTTGAGGGAATCTGCTTCCAAACATTTTGCATTTCTTGTTGTGAAACGTTGCAAAAAGGTTGAGATTTCGGGTACGCCACTGCTTGAAGATTTGGGATAACTGTTTTTGGTTCATTTCCCATTTGTGGCATTGACTCGTAGTTCTGCTGAGAGAGTCCACCCATTTGTTTTTCCATGCCTGGGGCACGCTCAACTTGTAGTGAAATGCCATGCTTCAGCAACCATTTCCATATTTCTTGGGCTTGAGACAAGATGCTTTTCGATCATGTTCCCCTTTGCTTGGCTAGGTGGTTTTGTCCGTTCTTAATAAGACAGGAGAATTGTGAATTCTGGGTAGGAAGGTTTGGAGACATAAAAATACAGCCTTTAGATCCAGAAGATTTATGTGTATCTGTGATTCTTGGAGAGACCATTTTCCATGGATGTATAGCTCCTAGAGATGTGCTCCCCAACTGGAGAGCTCTCCACCTCCACCTCTGCCAATGGGTAGGTCTCTGGCATGCTCCACTCAGGACCACTCTTTTAGCAGCAGTGCTCTACCTACTGTTTTTGCCCTAAGAGGTCTTACAGATTGATCCAAAAGGGTTGGACAATCATACTATAAGGTATTATCATATAGGGGAGTACCCGGCACTATACATCCCATCGTAGGTGGGGGGGTAGGGATCTTGTTAGGTCCTGAGGAAACGATCAATGATCTGGACGGACAAACAGGCGTGAAACATGTCGACTTGACCACACATACATGTTAAGGCTATTTTGGTCTATTGAGCCCTTAATAGCCCCATTTTCATTGCTTGCATGTCTGCCAAGGGAATCATCACATTACAACAGCTTGGTATCCATTAGACAGTTTTAATCCATTCTACACCTTATTTTTCACCTACTCCACCCTACCCTTTCACGGCCTCACACATACCTGCATCATTATGGCTATAAACTAAAAGATCTCTGATAAAGAGCCCTTTTGTGGGGCTTGTAGGGCATTGCAACACCAGCCTGATGAGGAGCACGCCCTATGATGAAGCATGACATCCATTTGGATGTGTGAGGGCACTAAGAAATAATCACTAGGATCCACAGGGATTCTTCAGCCTAGCTTCTTTCTTTTTCTTCTCCTACATGAACAGTACCTTCATGATATAGTGATTATGATTCAGGATCTTGGGTACTGGGCCTTCATTAGCTCCCTGTCCCCTGCTTGTGTGTGTGTATAGATCCATATTTTGTAACATACCTACACCTGGTGACTATAATCTCTTATGCCGTCCCTTTCAACAGTGTAATTTTCTAACAGCAATCACCACAGGCATTAAGTCTGTTGTTCTTTCTTAACCAACATGTTCACCTGGGTTTTTGTTGTATGCACCAAGTTGGGAAAATGCTTGCCCCTAGACACAAAATATACCTTTCTGGTGCCTCGCAAACATTTTCAGTTGCATCATACAAAGCATTAAAACGCCATTGGAACTATTTCTGAATCACACAAAAAATGGTCACAAATAGTATGAAAGAAATGTGTCTGAAAATAAGTGCCATGAAAAAAAGTTTAATGCCTCGCTTCACCTAGGAAACAGCACAAAACAATGTTCCTCTTTTTAGGTACATGAGATAAACTATTTTTATTTGTCCGTGTTCATTTCCTAACTTGTGTCAGGTTAGCATGCGGGTGAATAATGACCAAGGCAGGAAACAGGGACATATTATTTGTTCCTGTTGAGTGAAACAGATTTTTGTTTTTTTTTCTCCATTTTGGATGTACATCACATTTTCCTTATCTCTCCTCGTCCATTGTTTTGGCACTCCCAGTTTATATCCACAAATGAGTATGTTTTCCAACTATTTCTCCACCAACCTCTTATATCCGCTTTGCATACTCAAGATGAGTTGTGAACTTGTGTAGCCAACGTTTCCTTATGTTTTCTAAGGTTATGAGGGCTTCCGTTTTCATATATATGGTGACTAAGGGAAGAGTTGTGGTAATCCATTGCTCCCTTTGTTCCCATGGTTAAAGAGCCTGAGCAGGGTATCTTACACCCTTTATATTTTTCCTCTAAAATTATACATATAT
Source organism: Lissotriton helveticus (assembly GCF_964261635.1). Lineage (NCBI taxonomy): Eukaryota > Metazoa > Chordata > Amphibia > Caudata > Salamandridae > Lissotriton > Lissotriton helveticus. Next base: position 1,041,920,651 of record NC_136061.1, read on the forward strand.
TTTATTTACAGTGCATCCACTCTGTTGTTTTAAACTTTAGGATCACAGAGAGAATCTTCTTTTGATGTTAATTATATATTTTATGGAGAAACGCCACACTTCTCACAGTACTTTACCATCTTTAAGCAAAATGATTCTTTATTTCTTAGGCAAATCACAGTTGAATATCGTTTAAACAAGCATTGGCCAAGACAATAGGCCCTGCCTTTTCGCTATTGGCATGCCTAACCTTTTTTTAAGCCAATTTTGAACAGCAATACCAAAAACAATCAAAACAAAGCATGATTATGTGCACGTTTGCATGCTGAAGGATTTCATAATGCAAGTGCATGTATACGTCTGAACATGATGGCCAAGCATGATGAGGTGTATACATGCATCACCTCACATACATCATAACAAGGCTGCATGATGCACGGCAGCCATTTTTAAGTTTGCATTCTCATTTTGTGTACATCCATGTCAGAACTATAAATTTAAATGCTAAAAAAAGAAAATGAAGTCTGCATGTAGACCAAAAAAGGAAGTGAGCAGCTAGTGTGGGTACATGTGGGTGGCACTAAAAAAACTGTATAAAACTTTTTTTTTAAAATGTAACACAGGAAGAAGGAATGCTGGTGGAATGGAAATCATCAGGCTAGGATGTTTAAATTAGCAAGTTGCAGAGCATCAATTTGCAGCTACAAGGCTCTTGTAAAAAATAAATAATTAATTAATAAACAAAGAGGGGCCGACGATTACGATGTCGTTAGGAAAGCCTCTGACCGCTGGTCGGAAGCTTTCTGACAGCGGTCGGAGGCTTTCCGAGAAACAAGGTCGATTTGCGGTCCGACCGCCCGATTACGATGTCGGTGGTCGGGACATAAACCGGCCTGTCATTTCGACTTCGTTCGTACCGGCTTCTAGAGTCTTCTAGCCGGTCGGAACCGCACCGTAATCCCCTATGGGTGGCGGTTCTGCCATTCCATTACAATGTCTGTTTCCCACAGCCTTTCCGTGCCAGTCATTCTGACATGGAAAGGCTGTCGGAAAGCCCCCTTGGCTCTGCGGTCTACGGTTGGTGGTCGAGGGGTACCTAGGATACCCCCCTGAAAAACCCTGCACTGTTTGGTAGGCAACATGGGGTGCCTACCACAGGGTGCAAGGGTTTACACATACCCCCATTTCTCTATAGGAGCCTGTATTATGGCCGGTTTACGGTAGTGACAAAAGCTACCATAGAGGAAATTGAGTATGCGACCTAACAGTGTTTGGTCACATCATATTCAGGCGGTCGGGACCCCGACCTGAGGTCGGTCGGTTGGTCCAGAGTCCAAGACGGGGTCGGTTGGAAGCGACTTTGACCGACATTGTAATAAACCCCGTATGTTCAACAGGGGAAGTGGGGTGGGAGGTATTGGGGTGAGTGAAAAGACAGGGGAGAGAAATATATGTACTTCCAGTGAGTACAAAGTAAGTAAAGAGGGCTTTCAATTATGTAATTAAGGGATACAACTCATCCAATCCCAACACTGTGAGGCAAAAATGCTCTTGGGCGAGACAACACTAGAATAGGGAGGAAAGCTACTGAATCAACAGTAGACCACAGAGCTAGACAAAAATGCCATCTAATTGTTATTGTTATTGTTATTGTTATATTGGATTTGTATCGCGCCAATCACCTACAGGTATCTAATCATGATCAAGGGGCTGATGAACAAGTTACTTACCTTCGGTAACGCTTTTTCTGGTAGATACAATATCTGCCTGTGGATTCCTCACCTTGTGAATATCCCCCTGCGTCAGCAACATTCGGAAATTCTTTTTGTAGCTTCGCGCCGACGTGGATCCGGACGTCACAGAGGCACGGCATCGCTCGCGACTCCGCTGACGTCACCGACGCCTATAACAGGCCCACGCCGGCGTGATGACATCAGTTCCGCCCTTTTTTCCGTGCCTTCGAGGCACACGGACGGACCAATGACAGTAGACATATACACAGTATACGCAGTACCAAAATCAAGGTAACACACACAGTGTGAAGTAAATGCAATAAAACATTAGACAATAAGATAAATACATAATAGAAACACTGGCATAGAAGAGTGGACAACGGGGAGGCGGGTGGGTCAGTGAGGAATCCACAGGCAGATATTGTATCTACCAGAAAAAGCGTTACCGAAGGTAAGTAACTTGTTCTTCTGATAGATACATCTGCCGTGTGGATTCCTCACTTTGTGAATATAGTCCCACAGCAGTCCCCACTCCCGGAGGAGGGTGTCCACTCTTCTAAACGAGGAAATCCTGGAGGACAGAGCGCGAAAAATGGCCGTCCCTCCTCACCTCGGTATCCAAGCAGTAATGCTTCGCGAAAGTGTGGAGGGAAGACCAATTTGCCACTCTACAAATATCCTCAACAGGAACACCTCTAGCCAATGCTGAGGATGAAGACTTAGCTCTTGTAGAATGAGCCCTTATACCCTCTGGAGGTTCCTTACCGGCCAAAGAGTAGCAGATCTTTATACAGAGGACGATCCATCTCGATAAAGTTCTTTTATGGACCGCTCTACCTCTCTTGCAGCCAGCAAAGCCAACGAAGAGCTGGTCATCCAAACGACAGTCTTTAGATCTGTCCAGATAAAAAGACACCACCCACTTGGGGTCCAGACGGTGCAACCTCTCCTCCTCCTTGGAAGGGTGTGGGGGAGGATATAAGGTAGGAAGGGTAATGGATTGACCAAGGTGGAAAGGAGTCACCACCTTAGGCAGAAAAGCAGCCCTGGTCCTAAGAACCATTCGATCAGCATGAATGGACAAGAAAGGGGGCTTGGAACTAAGAGCTTGAAGCTCACTTACCCTCCTTGCCGAGGTTATTGCAACGAGGAAAACTGTCTTAAGAGTCAAAAGCCTCATAGGACATTTGTGAAGAGGCTCAAAAGGAGCACCCATCAGAAAAATCAAAACAAGATTAAAGTCCCACTGAGGCACAATAAAATGAGTAGGAGGGAACTTATTCGTGAGACCCTTCAAAAATCTTAAAACCACAGGAGATTTAAAAAGAGATGGCTGGCCAGGCAAACAGAGAAATGCCGACAGCGCTGAAAGATAGCCCTTCGCTGTGGCAACGGCAAGCCCCTGTTGCGCCAGAGAAAGGGCAAACTGGAGAACATCAGACAAATGGGCTCTCAAAGGGTCTATAGATTTCTCCCCACACCAAGTGACAAATTTTGACCACCTATAAGAATAGAAGGACTTAGTGGAGTCACGCCTGGCTGACAAGATGACATCCACCACGTCAGGCGGGAGAGAAAAAGAACTCAGGTTGCCCCGTTCAATCTCCAGGCATGAAGGTGTAAGGTCTGGAGGTGGGGGTGTAGAACCTGCCCCTCCATCTGAGAGAGGAGATCTGCCCTGTGAGGGAGACGGAGCGGCGGGTGAGAGGAGAGGTGGAGAAGGTCTGAGTACCACACCCTTCTTGGCCAATCCGGGGCGATCAATATAACTTGGGCCCGGTCTTGGTGAATTTTCCTCAGAACCCGAGGAATCAAAGGTATGGGAGGAAACGCGTAAAGGAGTTGCGAGTTCCAACTCAACTGAAACGCGTCCCCCAAGGCTCCTTGCATCGGATACTGGAGACTGCAGAATGACAGGCAGTGAGCGTTCTCGCGAGTGGCGAACAGGTCCACCCGAGGAGTCCCCCACATCTGAAAGATGTCGTGAACAACCTCCGGGTGAAGTCTCCACTCGTGGTCAGCAGAGAACTGCCGACTGAGAATGTCTGCACGAACGTTCTGAACCCCAGCCAGATGATTTGCCATCAGACAAATCTGATGGTCCTGAACCCAGGACCAGAGACGCAGAGCCTCTCTGCAGAGACACTGCAACACCACTCCTCCCTGCTTGTTGATGTACCACATCGCGGTCGTGTTGTCCGTCAGGACCTGAACCGACCGACTGCGAAGGGAAGGGAGGAAGGCGCCAGACGTATTGCCCGTAATTCCAGAAGGTTGATGTGAAGCAACCTTTCCTCTGGAGACCAAAGACCCTTGACCTCCAGGTCCCCCAGATGAGCACCCCACCCGAGAGTGGATGCATCCGTTATTACTGTGGCCACCGATGGAGGAAGTTGAAAAGGCTTTCCCTGCGACAGATTGCCTTCCACGCTCCACCAAGACAGATCCCCTGCAGCTTCTCTGGAGATCTTCACTGACTCCCTGAGATCTCCGTTGTGCTGATACCACTGCCTGCGGAGGCACCACTGGAGTGCCCTCATATGCCAGCGTGCATGGTTGACCAATAGAATGCAAGAAGCCATCAGACCGAGCAGGCGAAGAACCTTCAGGACTGGAACGACCGCTCCATTGCAGAACAAAGGAATCATTTCCTGAATGTCGCGAATCCTTTGAGGTGGAGGGAATGCATGACAAACAGTAGTGTCCAGTACCGCACCTATGAACAGGTTGCGCTGGGAGGGCACCAGGTGAGATTTGGGTACATTTATCGAAAAACCCAACTTGTGTAACAACTGAGTTGTCTCTTGCAGATGATGGAGCACCTTCTCCGGCGACTCCGCTTTGATCAACCAGTCGTCCAGATACGGGAATACATGTATCCCCGACCTCCTGAGATGTGCTGCCACCACCGCCATCACCTTGGTGAAGACTCGAGGTGCAGTAGTAAGACCAAACTGGTAGTGTTGCGACCCAACCGTAAAACGGAGATACTTTCTGTGCGACTTCAAGATGGGAATATGAAAATACGCATCCTGCAAGTCGATCGACACCATCCAGTCTTCTTTCAGCAGCGCTTGAAGAACCTGTGCAAGAGTGAGCATCTTGAACTTTTCCTGTTTCAGGTAAAGGTTCAAGATCCTGAGATCTAGAATTGGCCGAAGCCTGCCATCCTTTTTGGGGCTCAGGAAATACCGGGAGTAGCATCCCTGACCCCTCTCTTGCTCTGGAACCACCTCTATCGCACCTTTTCGAAACAAAGCCAGGACTTCTTCCTGCAGGAGAAGCAGGTGGTCCTCCGAACAATAACCCTGGCAAGGAGGATAATTTGTGGGAAACTCCCGAAAGGGAAGAGCATACCCATTCTCTACAAGATTGAGAACCCAAAGATCCGATGTTATCAATTCCCAATCTTGTAGAAAATGGGTAAGCCGGCCCCCCACTGGGCCCACATGATCCGGAATGGTGAATCTAGGGCTGCTTTGCTGCGGTGGCTGGGGGCTGGGATGGGGAAGAGGAGGAAGAGAGGAAGCGTTACGGCCCGAGCTCGGGCCCTATGTTTGCCTCTATAAGCTCTGTATAATGTGTTTTGCTGCTGCTGTGGCTGCTGCTGGGTTGACTTATAGGTTCGAAAAGAAGATCTGCCAAATCCTCTTGAACGTCTTCCAAAAGTGCCCCTGGTCTGAAGGCCCAACGACTTTGCTGTTGCTCTGCTATCTTTAAAGCGTTCCAAAGCAGTGTCTGCCTTTTTCTCAAACAATCCAGACCCGTCAAAAGGAAGATCCATTAATGCAGCCTGGACATCCGTGGAAAACTCACTAGACTTAAGCCATGCGGCTCTTCTTGTCACTACCGAAGAACCCATGACCCTCGCCACAGAGTCAGCCGTGTCCAATCCACTTTGAATAACCTGCCTTGCTGCAGCTTGAGTATCAGAAATTACTTCCTGAAAGTCTTTCCTATCCTCCTCAGGTATTTTGGGCACCAACTGTTTCACAGTGTTCATAAGAGCGTGGATATAACGCCCCATCAAACAGGTTGCGTTTGTGGACTTTAAAGCCATACTGGCAGAGGAAAAGACCTTTTTAGCAGCCTGATCCTGCTTTCTCGACTCCTTTTCCGCTGGGACCTGCAGAAATGCACCCATAGATCTTTTGGACCAGGCAGCCTGCACCACCAAACTCTCCGGCAGAGGATGAGAAGTTAAAAATTTCGGGTCTTCAGGAGCTGCTCTATACCTCCTAGCTACAGCTCTAGATACAGCAGGAGCTGATACAGGATTTTTTTCAAATCTCTAAAATTGGATCCTTTAAGGCATCATTAAAAGGTAGTAAAGGTTCAGTCACTGAAGAAGGAGAGTGAAGGACCTCTGTGAGCAGATTAGATTTAAATTCTGCAGTTGGTAGAGCAATGTTCAATACATTTGCGGCTTTCTTTATCACCACATGATAAGGTGTCACATCCTTTGAGGGTTCATTAGAAACTGAAACAAGGTCCCATTCAGGTGACAGTTCTAGGCCACTAGCTACAGACAGGTCCTCAAAAGGGTCCTCAGAATCTTGTAATTTGCCCTCCTCCAGATTTTCCCCTCTATATCTTTCCTCTTCCAATAATCTTTGGGCTTCACGCCTAGATCTTAGCTTCACATTCGAAGTCGTCGGATCCGCAATCGAATCCGACGGAGCCGGAGCCGGCGTCGAACTCGACGACAGACGAGGGAGAGATTCACGACGTCGCTCAGGGTTCGGCATCAAAGTTGATGGAACTGGAGTCGAAGGAATCGGAGTCATCGATCTCGGCGTCGATGGCTTCGGAGTCGAAGGCCTCGCCGGAGTCGGATAATGCCAATGCGGCGTCGGAGCTGGCATAAAGGGCATAAAGGGCGCAAGTGCATAGGAATGAGGAACACCCAGACCATATGCCATCGGACCCATGGGACCAGTAGGAGCCCCAGAGGGATACATAGCCCTTGAATAGATTCCAAACATCGCATTCAGGAAATGCGTAGGGTCCTGACCTGGAGCCGGGAAGGCTGGGTATGAACCCCCAGGTTGCTCTTGAGGGCGTGGAGTCGAAACGACGTTGACCTCTTCTTCGGGCTGGTGCACCGGAGTCGTACGACCTTCGGGCATCTGAGCTCCACCCTCACCAACCTCCTCCTCCTCACCTTCATCCTCCCGATCTGAAGGATGGAATGGGTCCGGAGATGGAGCAGTCTTCTGCTTCGGCGAACTCGGTGAGTTCGCATGCGACGCCTCAACTTCGACATTGTGTTCCTCCGAAGCCGAAGAAACTACCTTCTCGATCAGTTTCACTTGTGACTTCGGCTTGGAACCCGACTCCTTCCTCGATCGATGTCGGGATTCATGGGTTCTCTTTTTATGCTTCTTTGTAGAAGATCTTGAAGCATGGGCTGAGGACGAATCCGACCGCGACCTCGATCGAGAACTTGACTTCGAGCGTTGAGTTCGCAATCTTGATTTCTTCTTTTCTTTTCCTTCTTTAAACTTGGCAACTAGAAGTTTTGCTTCTCTTTCCCGGAGGGCCTTTGGTGTCATCTTCCTGCAGGATTGGCAGTCCTCGACGTCGTGGTCGGAGCTCAGACACCACAAACAGCATTCATGCGGATCTGTAATGGACATTATTTTGTTACATTCTCCGCAGGCTTTAAACCCAGTCTTCTTCGAGGTCATGTTGAAAATGAGAAGACAAAGAGACTAGAAAATTAGCAAGTAACAAAGTTACAGTAAAGGCTACAGACGATCCCTGAAAACCGTTAGCTTCGACGACGCGGAAAAAAGGGAACTGATGTCGTCACGCCGGCGTGGGCCTGTTATAGGCGTCGGTGACGTCAGCGGAGTCGCGAGCGATGCCGTGCCTCTGTGACGTCCGGATCCACGTCGGCGCGAAGCTACAAAAAGAATTTCCGAATGTTGCTGACGCAGGGGGATATTCACAAGGTGAGGAATCCACACGGCAGATGTATCTATCAGAATCAAAGACCACTCTAAGTATGCTTATGTATTGGAAACATTAGGTCTTACCAATACACAGCTATAGGTCTGTAGTCGAGGTTTAACAATGGTAAATGGTTTCACCAACAAACTCCTAATACAAAGAGGGTTTGTTCTCAATTGTTTTCACCAAGATTGCATAGTCCAATTCATATAATTATACACTGTAATAATTGTAACACTCTGCCCATCAGAAACTGAGGGTGTCGAAATAAAATTATGGGATTGTGATGCCTCTCAAAACATCTCCAGATTAGTATGGGACAGATCCTGACAATATATGCACAGTCGACCAATTGAAAAGAAACCTTTTTATTGGGATAAACAGGGCAATTAAAATCTACCCCACCCACTAAGACATAGGGCATCATGGTAAAAGGGCGGGGGTCCCACGGGGGCAATTAGGATGTGCCTGCCACAGTGGCGGACTCATCCCATATTTTTAACATTGCGGCGGGTGGTGCTGAAAGCACTGCCCACCGCAAAGCTAAAAATACATGTTGTGCTTTTCAAAGCACAAAGTGACAGGCACCACGCGGTGCCTGCCACGTTGTTCTTTGAAAGGCAGGGGGTACCATCGGTACCCCCCCGGAGACCATGGGGGTCCGCAACGGGCCCCCCAAGCAGACTCTGCATGCCTTTCCGTGGCGGCAATGCCGATATGGAAAGGCATTCACAAAGTCACATTCTAATATGGCTGGGGGTGTCTGAAAGACACCGCCACCATATTGAACCCTTTTCCGCCCAGTCGAAAAGCGGCAGATGGTCTTTCCGTCCGCGGCGGACCCCCTAGCCATTATAATATGGTGGGGGGTCTTTTCTACAGGGATGGCGGGCGGATTGCCACTGCCGGGGCGGTGGTGACTACTGCCGGCCCGGCGGGGCAATCCGCCCGCCATCCTAATGGGGCCCAAAATCTCTAGGGTTTTAAAATGTCATTAGTAAACTAGCATTCTCATTTGCATCAGTTCAGTTAGCTAGGTCTGTGACAACCTTTCAACATTTGAACTACACATTCAGAAGAGGATTTTGGAGGCCTCCTTTTTATTTTTTATTTTGGTGAATGCCACCAGGCGGGGGCGTATAATTCTGTTTGGTGGACCAAAACATATAGGTACAGCTGTTATCCTGGTGATGGCAGATGCCACCAGATAAACTTGGAAACTTTATCCTTTTTGCCTGCGTGAGTTGTCAGTAAGAGACAACTCCAGTAAAGTCACTGAACAGTCTGTAACCTTTTCAGAAATTGTGTTGCTTGACATCCCACTTCTCTTGTTTGTTTGTTTAATGTGTTTATTGACATTATCCATAAATAATCATCATACACAGTAGATAACTTTTTCATACAGATGTATTTGTCATACAATCACTTGGTTGTTACCTCAAATTGGGTGGCAGGGATTTAACTACCAAATAAATCAGACATTGCAGGAGGGGAATGATATAAAATCATTCACCTTTCAGGCATCCTCCAGACTTTTACGGACCATAAAAGTCCCAGGAGGTGAGGAATCTATGTTCACATCCTCTTCTGTCCAATTCTGACTATGCTATCTCATCACTTTTCTGTAAGTGTCATACTTTATGTTTATGTTTCCTGAGAGTTTGCGGACAACACAACAAAGACACTGTTTACGTGGCCAGTTACTTCAATATGGAAACTGGTTTCCTGGAGTCATAGCCCACCTGCAGAGACTCTTCACCTAAAATGATGGTTCCACTTCCATGAAGGCATTTTTAAGATGGCCACCTTTGTGTCTTCCATTAATTCAGTGGCAAACTTCCAACCATCAACTAAAACCGAACTTGTAGGTTACCTCCCCCATTTTGGGAAACCATAGTTCAGTTCAGGAGCCTGCTTTCCCCTTGGTCACACCAGTAGCATTGAATGCCAATCCCTTGCTTTGGACCCTACCTCACTGGTGGGAGAGGGTGAGATGCATGCCACATGGACAGATTCCCATTCCCATACACCTACCTTCTCTCAACAGATGTTTACTGCTCTCTACCTCAAAGATAAAGCGCATCTTCTTTTTTTTTTTTTACAGAGTTACCGTTTATATGGCACTGAGACATTTTTTAAGATGGGCTATTACTGGGAACATTACATCAAAACATGGACCCTTTTTATTGAAGTAATTCCAGTTCTCCTCTATATCTGTCTATCAAAACAAAAATGGGATTATGTCGATTGTTTCTTCATGTGTGGTTTCGTGTTCGTTTACATGGGATGAAGAAAATGAACCTCGCTAAACCCAGTCACCTTCATTTAGCTTTCTTACAAACATTCATGCAAAATATACTCGTTCTTCTACTTATACCATTTATTTATGCAACTACTAGCTTGATTGTATCTGCAGAGATTCTGCTAAAGTCAGATGTCCATAAATTAGTCTTTGGTGCGTTATTAATGGTCCTATTTATCTTACAGATGTTATTTAGACTGAAATATTAATATGCTGATTTTAATATTTTAATATATGTGAATCCATAGAGGCCTGGACATGTTTGACTATCACGATTGATCAATCTCTTAGAGAAAGAAAAACATTAGATTTGCATACATACCAAACTTTGCAAATATTAAAAGTGATTATTTAAGATCAGCTTTTTAATGATATTAGCATAATATATGTAAAACTATTTAGAGGCGATAAAGTCATAATTTGCTTCAACATATAAATATACTTTTAAATTGTTACATACTAGAAATCGAAAATATTACAATTTTGTTTTCTACGTCATTCATGCCGTAGGCCATTAGTTCGGTGTGCACTGTTGTGCTGGATTACCATAGTTTGCACACTATATTTTTGGGTTCCTGTATTGCCTCTTCGAAGACAAAAACTTCCACAAAGTGGTATTGAGCACAAAATGTTACTTGATCTCCATTAAAACACAAATGATAGCATGATGGCGCTATTATCTCCAAGCTCACTTTCTAAATCTAATTAAGATTATATTACAGCACCTTATTTGAACGTTCCACACTTAATGCACTTGTGGTGACTAGGGCCAGGTGAATTCTAAAATAAACCTTTTCCATTATTTTTACAAAATGTATTGTACTGTGGAAAATTAGTACGGTTTGGTAAACATTATCTGCGCCATCTTGCCTTTTTCCCCGGATGCCACACTTTTTGTCGTGTGCACCCGCCATTTTAGGTGCCTCGATCAGAACCACCCTCTGCACGCCACTGGCCCCCAGCATAGCCCTTCGCCCTCGCAAAGCCCGCACGCTGACAACCCCCACACTCGCATGCCTTGGGTCATAAACCCCCCTTCAACGCAGCTCTGCCTCAGAACCCCATCCTGTTCCCAGCGCGACACCTCCCTTCATTCCTTTTCATGGTCCCAGGCCCTTTGATACAAACCCCCCCCCCTTTTTTCCTGTGTGCCCGTTTGTCTTCCTCTTTCCCAGGCCGACACCTAGCTCTGCCGATACTGTTTATTGCCCCTCCCCGTACAGTAGAAAGCTTCCCTCATCAAGGACCCCCGAGTTGATCAAAGCCCCCACCCTATGAGATCCGATCAAACCCCCACATTCCGTGAATCGGCGGAATGTCCAGCTGCGCGATAATCATCACCTGTTGTGACCGGGGTGGGGACTTCAACTGTAAATGTGTGTGGGAACGGGCCTGTAGGGGAGATTCAGAGGATGTCCTTTCATACTTCAAAGCATTACAAGACTGTGTTACCTGCAATAAAATTCATTTAACTGTGTATAAGAGGCCAGGCCTCAGAGATGCGGTTAGAGCACCTCGTGACGATACTGGCTGTCTGAACTGATGTGTTCTCCTCCGGAGAGAATAAACCTTGTTTCCTGCCTTCCAGTCTCCAGCGCCTGCCTCTTCATTGGTTAATATTTTGTGGGTTAAAGAGGCGATACCGCCGGGCAAATATTGATTGTCCATTGACCTTAGTTTTAACAATTGGCGTCCCAAGCGTGGGGCCCATCAGTGACTCGTGGATCCAGTGGGAGAGGTCCTGACGACAGAGTGAACGACTGCAACGATCGGGAGAGCTCTTGCCCAATAGACCCTCGTCTGGCAGCCGATCATCCGAACTTCACTGGCTCCGAACAGACCTCTCTCGAGTGATCTACGGTCCTGACTGGGAACCATCAGGAGTGCCGCGAGGAATACGAGGAAAGGAGGACGATCGGGCGCTGGATTCGGAAGATAAGAAACTGTCCATACGGTCGGTCCGGGTAAGGTCGTGTAGACACGACGAATTGCGAAATAGTTGTTTAATTGTTCAGAAAATACTAGTATTACTCTTTGTTGACCTATTTGGAGATTCACTGTCTGCAAACGGAGAAACAGATAGGCTCTTTCTCTTTGCAAACAGTGAAGGATAAGTAACGCAGCCAGCGTGCCTATCTTTCTCCCCCACTGATTGATTATTTATTCACGAATTGTTTTCGGGAGATTCCCTCTCCCACACTGATTAACTGTTTTTTGACCCCGAGCTACTGTTCGCGGATTGTTTTCTGGAGATTCTCTGTCTACAAACAGGAAAGAACAGGTTCCCCTTTGCAGATAGTGAAAGGGTAGAGGACGCAGACCTTTGCGGATCTACTTATTCTTCCCACTGGTCATTTATTTATTGTTTTGATATTGGTTCATGAGGTATTCACTGCCTGCAAACAACGTAGAATAGAAATATTCTGTCTAGTCTTTACACACAGTGATAAGATAGGCAGTGCTGACTTTTTGTCCTCTTCGCGAGCCGTCATGTCTGTCTTCTCCCCACTGGTCGATAGTTGGTTCAGCCCGGACCGTTTATTAGAGGTGGATCATCTAGCTCCGCTGGAAGGCACCCCTAATAAAGACATGTTCATAAACTATGGATTAGTTACCATAGCCTATAGTAAACTGTGGCACAGGTATACCAAAGAAAATCAAGAGAAACAGTGGCCACTGATAGGATCCTTCGATCTTGATAAAATAGAAACGTTAGAAATAGCCCTTCGTAATAATAAGACAACGCCTATTATGCTCGACAGTCTCGGTATGTGGCGCAAAGAAGCAATGCAACGAAAGAAAAGAGACGAGGACAGAGTAGGTAAAGGAATATATCGACAGGACAACCCCAGGACACAACGACCCGAAAGTAATCCCCCGACACTGCGCACAGGGCGACCAGACTTAGGGCAAAACCAATGTGCTTTTTGTAAATATGCCGGGCACTGGAAAGCCCAATGTCCGACTCTACTGAACGAGAGTAGGAGCAGAGGGCCGACAGGAATAACAGGCCGGCAGAAAGGGAAAAGGCGCGAGACAAAGATGAATCAGACCGACATGGACAGGCCAGATAGAACCACCACGTTCGATTATGCCCGATGGCACAGATTTCGCCAGGCCGATTTCAGCGACATGTTCGAGTCCTCATAGATCAAACAACGCTAAGACGGGAAACCCAGTCTAGCTCTAAATTAACCACGACAAACCCCGAATAAAGCAAAAAGAATAATGTACACACGTGATCAAGCATTCTTACGTTTAGCCAAGTAGGGAAAAGTTTAGGGTATTTCGAGGTAAGGGTTACACGAGTATCCTCCGCCGAGAGGACTAGGGATATTGCCAAATATTTGAAAACCTCCTACCTCCTTTTCCGCATCCTTATAGGCATATAACTAAAAGCTGCCCCATTGCTCTCCAATTGCGTACAATCAAAGCCACCAGAAAAAGGCAGCCGACGAATAAAAAGACAAGAAACAGGTAAAAAGAACTCAGAACAATAAGTATGCGCAGCATACAGAAAAAGATAATTATGGCCAATAACTGTTTTATGTTTGTCTTGGGTCTTTGTATATAATACTTGTACTGTCTCCCCGTCTGAGTTTGTGTGTACGTGATGCATGAATCTACGTCATCCCTCTGCCTGTGTTTCCGTGTTACTTAACTTCTGTTATCAGAAGCTTTAGCATGAAACAACCTGGAAAGAAAGGAATGGGAAAACGAAATCAGTAGGCCACTGATGAACATGAACTTTTATTTAACATAACGAGCAAGAAACAATAACAATACGTAATAATAACACCTATTAATGCCCTAACAACAGGAAACGTTAGAAACAAGAACGGTAAACTGTAGAAAATGAAAGTCAGCAGAACATCCCTCCCCCCCCACTCTGGAAACTTCCAAGGTGGGGCGGGGTTGCGGCTACGCCCAGCCGGCAGCAACCCATATAAGGCGGGTCCTGCTGCCAACAGTCGGCCAGGAAATCGTAACATAGGGTGGAGCCGGAGGAGAGACAGGGGCCAGCGGGACCCAGCCAGGGGATCGCCTTGACCACACTGGAGAGTTGTAAGGGGGGGAATGTCTATGTCCTCGACCCTCCTCCCTCTCTCTCCCAGTCCGGCCGCGGTGGCACGTGATAGTTGCAGATAGTCCCGCCACATGCTCCCCCAGTCCGGCCACCAATGGCCGGGGACTGGGGCCAACTGGATCCGGCTGCAGCCGATGAGCCAAGGAACCCGTTCATGGGGCCAGAGCAAGGGGCGTCCGGCCGACATCCACCGGAAGCCCGGCCCAGAGACGGACGGGACATTTTTTCCTTTTCTCCTCCGTAATGGCAGCGACAACACGCCAGGCGCCACTTCTTTCTTTTCTCCTCCGTAATGGCAGCAGCAACACGCCAGGCGCCACTTCTTTCTTGAATAATGGCTGCGACAACTCTGGAAGGGGGGATGTCTTGTACATACCTCCGCGAAAATTAGTCCAGGTCGGGCTGGGAGGGAGAGGCGACGCGGACGAGCCTCTCCCACCTCCACGGATAGGAGGCTTCCCAGCCCCAGTCCGGCCATCACAAATACCTCTGCAGAAATTTGTCCAGGTTGGGCTGGGAGGGAGAGGCGACGCGGACGAGCCTCTCCCACCTCCACGGGTAGGAGGCTTCCCAGCCCCCGGCCCGGCACCGAAATCCTCCAGCCGGGAGAAGCCGATACTTGCGCAGCACCGAACATGCAACGGTGCCGATACTTGCGCAGCACCGAACATGCAACGGTGCCGATACTTGCGCAGCACCGAACATGCAACGGCAGGTGGCCATACTTCCGCAGCACTGGACATGGGACTTGAGGAACACGGGATGTGGAGTGGCCATCATGCATGCCCATGAAAGAGAGCAGCGTGGGGTACACCGGGAGAGGGAGACGGCGCGAACGAGTCTCCCTCGCCCCCCCCAGGTGGGGGCGCCACAGTTGCACCCTAGCCGAATGTCCTGCTCCTACGACACAGAGTTCCTTTTCTTTCACTCCAAAAGGTCTCCTCCACTCTTGCAGACTCGACGAAGGGCGGCTGCTGCAGGCCTCAAAATGGCGTCTGGGCCCCCTGGAAGGCGGGTCTAGGCCGCTAGAGTAACTTTGACCAGCAATATAACTCGGACGCTTGCCCACCGGGGCACGAGCCCCCACCTCCGACAGCATCCCCACAGCCTTGAAGATTCTACAAAAGTCCCAGGAGCCCTCGCCCCTGCCGGCTCCCGGTGAGGAACGACTGCCTTGGTCGCTAACGAAAATAACCACGACATAGCCACCCCTTCTGTTAGCACGAGTGTTTGAGCTGCCGAAGAGGACTCTGGTCCAACCGCCGGTTATGGGAAACATTTTGTCTCTGATGCTACTTCCGGACTAACCCGGCCCCACCCAAAATGGCGCCGGAATCATTGAGAACTTGCGAACGCCTCGTGGTGTTTTTTTAGCTAAAAAGACTCGATGTTCTGAAATATGTATATGATCCTTTGTACACTTGACGAAAAAGAGGGAGGGTTCACTCGACGAACATGTAAAAGGGTCCCGTGAAAAGTGTTTTTTTCAAATGTACAATTTATTATGATGTTTATTGTAGCCAATACATAACCTCGCTTACGACACACACCCACGGTATACATATAGGAAATTTGATTGCAACTAGTCCAACTGTACTGCCAGCTATGAAATGAATGCCCCTTGATCCCTCAACTATCGATAGACATTTTAGTCCCCTGCAAATGAATGAATAAGCCTTTTTAATATTTTTAATATTCCCAATACTGCAAAATAACCCCCCTACTGTACGCACTTTAGCCATTGCCGTGCCCGGCCAAATACGATTGCACTGTCATATCTACATGCTGAACGATTGTGCAAATAAAGGTTTTCCGAACTATGAAATGGGTATTGCATGCTTTTTTTTTTTAAAAATGTGGGGTCAGCGGGAGAGTTTTTTGTGCACCCTGCTTTGTTCTCTTTTTAAGGTTATTAGAAGATGGTTGCTCAGCTCCAGAGGGAGGATCGAATCTAAGACACGATACTCTGCCTCCAAGTATGCGACTGGCTCTGGAACTAACGCATGGAGAAGGACCTCGACTTCTGAGGACGGGTAACGTGAAGCGGTGTAAATGATAGAACGTTATGAAGGTACGACACTCAAAGGTACTAGGGAACAGAGTTGGCCGAAGAGCTGGTATGCCTTAGACCATCACAGCATTGGAAAAGATTTAAGGGCCCCGATAGCTAGATACATCTACCAACTAGATACCCCGCACTAAGAGCCCCTGATTTTTAACGTTTCCCTACACGCGACCTATAAGGACACGCTGCCCCTTTTTCCCCCCCCCTGGCTTCAGAAACCAAGACCCCAGGGATTCTATCCCGAGGAGACAAGACGAGTATGAGGTAAGTAAAGAACTTTCGTGCCCATGCATTTGAAATGCGCGAATGTTGTCCCCCTCCCTTCCCCTCTTTTCCTCCCCCTACAGGTTACACTGGAGATCACGACCGAGGTATGGTGAAGATCTGAAGCCCCGCCATGTCTGATACACGAAGCGGACTAACGTTGCCAGATGGCACCTAAGCACACCCACAAACTGCTCTTGTAACGAAAGAGCTAATAAGTTGTATAATATGATAAAACACGGTCACCCCTAATCCGTGTTGCGTGAAGGGGCACGTGTCACGTATGTCTGAAAACACGGTCCCCCTAATCCGTGCTGTGCGAATGGACACGTGTCACGTATGTCTGAAACTATGAGAACATGTTTTTGTGCGACTGAGGCGCTGACTTGACTGGTCGGCGGACCAAGAGTGCGAGAAGTGCGATACAATGGTGTCTTTTACTCAATGCATGCCCCCTCTACCCTGCCTAATGCTCGTCCGTCCCAAACTGCATGTTTTCGAAATTCTAACACGGACCCGTAATGTCTTATGTTGTGTAATGCGCTGAATAGCCTATCTTAATACACGGCCACCCCCCATGTCACACGTGTACTATTTAGCCTATTGTTGCACATCTCTCTCTCTCTCTCTCTCTCTCTCTCTCTCTCTCCCCTCCACACTCTCACTCTTCCGAACGACTAGCACCAAAATTGGCAAACCACCACCCCTAGTGCACCCCCCAATTGGCTCCAAATACCGCAAGTATTTGCACAAAATTTGTCTTAAATATAATCACCCTGATGCCGTGTCACTACCTCTCCTTTCTGCTAAATATTGATGAAACCTAGAATTGGCCAAAACGGGAAAGGACAGGTAAGACGACTAAGGTTCCCTAATCTGGCCCGTAATAAGGGAACTACATGTCAGTGGCTTCTAAAAAAAAAAAAAATTGCCTCAGGATAATGCGACCTTCCCCATCCCGAATTGTCGCAATCCCCGAACAGTAAAAAGTGATCGAAACATCCCCGTCTTCCCAGAACCCCCTCAGTTTTGTATCAGCTGCCCCGGACGAGAGTTTTAAAAATGTCCCTCACCCCCTGTTGTAGGAAACAAGTCGACTTACAACTAACACGGGCCAGCCGTTGTTCCTAGAAATGATCTGTTGGTGGGCAAGCTACGGAGTTTTAGAATTCGAGAAATGTCACTGAACACTTACCAACTGAACTGTGGCCTTCTGCTAAATAACGCCCTTATGACACAAAGCACGATGATAGTCCCTAACCACAGTTTGCTATGTCCCTAGTTGTTTCCATAAGACCCCGGTTTTTTTAATAAAGTAATAAGGTTGTAAGAGGCTATGTAGGAACTAGACTGATGTTTGCGAAGTTAAAGATTAGGCCGAAATGAAGAAATCGTTGCAATTAACCCTGTTGAAAGTAAAATGTTTAGCTGAAAGGTAGGATGCATTTATAGGATGGAAAAATGTTTAGCCTATGTTCGTCCCTCAGAAAGATACCCATCAGACCATGGTGATAGCACGTTGCATTTTTTTGAAAAATATAAAGTCCTGGAGAACGGTATAGCTTTGTAAGGCACGTACTAGGAATGTGGGTCTCTGTCAGAAGATCTGACGTAACTGTAATACACAAAATACGATGAATAGGCACCAGATTTCGTACCACGACAATGAATGTAACGCCAACAAGCACCAAAGAAATAGTTACGAAGGAAAGTTATAGGAAATCCAACGAGCCCATCATCAATTATTTATATGATGGTTGTGAACCCCAATGTAACGGATGTTTCTCATTTGCGTGGAGCTGGGAGAGAAATAGACTTATGTGATTACCTTCCTCTGCCAATTCTCTAAAGACTGTCTTTTCAAACTCATTTAAGGGTACCGCTGTCGGAGGAAAGAGAGACCGGATGTGGGAGCACGTGGCCTGACTACAGATTGTGGAACATCTGCGACATTGGCCAAGGCGAGACCGCGACAGAAAGGAGTTGCAGGACGAGGCACTGTTTCCGACAAAATGAGAGGAAAGGGCTGACCTGATGCCCCTGCTCAATGTTCAACGTGTGCCGAAAAGTCCCCGCTCTCTGAATTCGGTCATGAGCCCGCCTACCTGAAATTTTCCGTCCCCCTGGTCTGTTCCCGATTTGGCCCTGCTCCATCCCCCCTTTTTTTTCTCCGACCTACCCTATGGACTACTTACACACACTCTTCTTCCACCTGAACTTTTTGACAATCGACTCCAAAGGACACAGGGCGAAAAGGACCTTCTTGACCAGGAAAGCGAGGAAGAGATCATGCCCTGCAACGCGGAGCTCAGAAGAGAGCTGGACTCATCGCTCCACCGTGCCAACAGAAGACGACAAAGAATGCTGAGAACTCACTAATAACGGTCCATGACAATAGGACCTCCCCTTCGAACAATGGCGCCTCTGATTATCGTTTTTACTACGTCTCATCTCTCTCCCAACCACCATTGTATTGATCATGCTCCAACTAAAAATGAACAGAACTTACATATGTAATAACCTATCAGTTCACATTCCGAATGACCACAAGTATCTATGAAATGTACTCAATGATCACACTACAGAATCGTTTTGTCCGATATTGCATTACTATGACCTTCCTGCAAACGAGTTTATCGATAGACCCGCCTCCTAAGACGAAATATTTTAAATGTAATGTTTATAGCTTCTTCACCTGGGTTCCCATTTCTTTACTTATGACCGCCACAGTAGACATGGATAGGAAATAGGCCAGCAAGATGTCTTGGATATGTTAAAGGGAGGACTGTGGAAAATTAGTACGGTTTGGTAAACATTATCTGCGCCATCTTGCCTTTTTCCCCGGATGCCACACTTTTTGTCGTGTGCACCCGCCATTTTAGGTGCCTCGATCAGAACCACCCTCTGCACGCCACTGGCCCCCAGCATAGCCCTTCGTCCTCGCAAAGCCCGCACGCTGATAACCCCCACACTCGCATGCCTTGGGTCATAAACCCCCCTTCAACGCAGCTCTGCCTCAGAACCCCATCCTGTTCCCAGCGCGACACCTCCCTTCATTCCTTTTCATGGTCCCAGGCCCTTTGATACCAACCCCCCCCCCCTTTTTTCCTGTGTGCCCGTTTGTCTTCCTCTTTCCCAGGCCGACACCTAGCTCTGCCGATACTGTTTATTGCCCCTCCCCGTACAGTAGAAAGCTTCCCTCATCAAAGGACCCCCGAGTTGATCAAAGCCCCCACCCTATGAGATCCGATCAAACCCCCACATTCCGTGAATCGGCGGAATGTCCAGCTGCGCGATAATCATCACCTGTTGTGACCGGGGTGGGGACTTCAACTGTAAATGTGTGTGGGAACGGGCCTGTAGGGGAGATTCAGAGGATGTCCTTTCATACTTCAAAGCATTACAAGACTGTGTTACCTGCAATAAAATTCATTTAACTGTGTATAAGAGGCCAGGCCTCAGAGATGCGGTTAGAGCACCTCGTGACGATACTGGCTGTCTGAACTGATGTGTTCTCCTCCGGAGAGAATAAACCTTGTTTCCTGCCTTCCAGTCTCCAGCGCCTGCCTCTTCATTGGTTAATATTTTGTGGGTTAAAGAGGCGATACCGCCGGGCAAATATTGATTGTCCATTGACCTTAGTTTTAACAGTACCTGAAGGTATTTTTGAGAGCTTTCAAAAGTTTTGTCAAAAAAAGCATTTGAGAATAGTTTACATTTTAGAAAATTCTAAATTCTCTAGAATCTAACTGCACAAGTAGGGTCAGAGTGACAGTATAGAATGCACAGGACTGCAACACCTCATATACACCATAACAGTGTGCCCTTTTTGGGTCTCGCCTAAGACAGTGTGCATGTGCTGCAGCTTGCAAGATATATTGTTTACTACAATGGGCATGGATCCTGCCCATTGCTCACCATTCATTAGCATCACTGTCACTCCTATTTGCTGTCTCCTCATAGATCAGCGTGTGACAGCTTCACTTCATCTTCTTTTGTGTGGGGACCATGGACCAAGTACTGATTGCTTCATCTTGATTAATTTTCTTCCGCTGCTAGCACTGTGATTAAGGTACTTTGTCTCTACTCACCCCGTCCTTTTTGTCCTTGTTGCTTTTTCCCTTTGTCCGTGTTGCTTCTTTTGTTCCATCCCACATTATCCATGTTGCTTCTTCCATTCCCACTCCCATTATACATGTTGTTTCTTCCCTTTCTACTCCCACCCTTCTGTTGTCTGTGTTGCTTCTTCCCTTCCACCTCCCACCCTCTGGTTCTCTGTGTTAACACCAACAGCCAGAACATAAAAGCGCCATGGTGCAGCAAGCGCTGGGCATGCCATTGCACTCTTCTTACCATCCCATTGGCTATGGTATCCACCCCTCCCTCCCTCCTGTTGTCCATGTTGTCCACCTGCCATAAGACAAAAAAGCATTTACAATGCAACAGATCTTGAATTTACGCGAGTTTAAGCTATTGGCATTGTAAATGACAATGCCTTTTATTTATGTTTGAAAAACAGAAACATAAAAGGCACTGTCATTTACAATGCCAATAGCTCAAACTCGCGTAAAAGGCGAGACCTATTGCATTGCAAATGGTAGGCATCACGGACAACGGGAGGGAGGGAGGGAAGGATTGCGGGGTTGGGGAGGGAGGAAGAAGGCACGGACAACTGGAGGGAGGGCATGGGGATTCAAGAAGGCACAGACAACGGTAGGGAGTGGGGTAAAGAAGGTACGGAGGGGGAATAAAGAATGTACCGACAACGGGAGGGAGGGCAGGGTTGTAAAGAAGGCACCAAAGCACGTCGTGCCTGCAGTAAGAGAAACTCAATAAAAAAATTGGTGCTTAAAGACTAAATAACAGGTACCATGTAACAACCGAAGTAAAAGGGCCAGTTGCCATGGAAGGTGACAAATGAAGACAAGGGGGGACTATGAAGGGACTAACAAGCCTATTTACGAATCAGAAACCCGCATTTAGGAAGGACAATGACACAATCCAATGGCAAGTATATTTGGAGAGTGGGCGGGGCTTCTATTCCCTAAAACAAGTCTCGCAGAGCAGCACATGCGTGCTGACTCTAGGCTGGCCC
The DNA here is from genome assembly GCF_964261635.1 of Lissotriton helveticus. Classification (NCBI taxonomy): domain Eukaryota; kingdom Metazoa; phylum Chordata; class Amphibia; order Caudata; family Salamandridae; genus Lissotriton; species Lissotriton helveticus. The sequence goes on from NC_136061.1 coordinate 1,041,942,131, forward strand.
TAAAAAGTATTATGAAGTGGCCATGAAATGTGGACAGCTGCTATGAAGACTCTGTAGAAATAGCAGCACACAAATACTCATTACCAATGTAACTACATCCGGGACCCGGCTGTTGTCAAAGGCAGAACTAGTGATACCCTGTGGATCTTGTAAACTATGGAGCCATTTGGACTGAGAAATGTTTCATTGGTAAAAATGCTAGATGTCTACCAGCAGCATTCCAGCAGCAATAATTTCACTACAAACTCAAATAAATTAAATATTGTTTTTTTCGGCCATAAAATATTATTTACACTAAGAGGGTTCTTGTTAGTTGATTAATCTGATACTTTATTGTGTGCTTTCACCCCCAGCATGAAGTGCAACAATATTTTTCACTTGTTCCAGCGTTTCTTTGTTTTTGCATGTGCTTAGTGGTAACTCTTTTTTTTAATGATTCCCACCTTCCTTGGATCACCTTAACTGCAGGCAGCTTATGTGGCATGACCCCTAACAGAACCTCAGAAATATGAGGAAGGGAGCGACACAGACCACTCCGCCACTGTGCAGATTAACTCAGAACCAGTATTGCACGTGATATTTGACACTCAGAAATCCTTGGAAGCACATATAGGAGGAATAAGTGTGAAGAGGGGTCTGCTGTATCAAGATGTGTAAAAAATAGCAGAACGTGTTACCGATGCGAAGTCTAGGACTTAAGCCACTGAAGAATTAGTTCACACACTGACAGCAGATGTCACCCAGCTTAAAAAGGTGTGGACCGCTTGGAGATGCAGAAAGTAGGTGCAAAAGGAATAATCTCTGACTTCTGGGTATACTTAAGGGTACCGAGAGATCAGATCTCATGAGATTTCTCACTGCTTGGCTGAAGACCAACGTCCTAATGACGGTGTTTTGAATTTGCTTTGTATAAGAGAGGGTCACATTTTGCTTCTACTCACAAGCATAGAGCTGGAGCAGTTGGTCAGACATGATTAGAATGTAATTGTTTATCCCAATGTTACTGTACACAGTTGCATATGGCCTGTGAATATTGTTTTAAGTTGTTGAAATTTTCAATTCACATTCTGGGAAAGGTGATACCTATACATGCTTCAAAAATACATAGAGGGTCCCTGAATAGCTAGATTTATTTGCAGAAGAGTCCAGGGAAAGATACACAAAGCAAACAAACATGAATACTTCTCCAAATCTGCATATAACAAAACAATACGTTTATGATATACAAATACCATAGGTCAGACTTTTTGGGTTTATAGTTTATTCATTTTGAGTACAAAAATATTCATTTTTTACCCTGTTTTTCAAATTAAATAAAGTTTCATAGCATACATTGGTGTTTTATTTAATTAACACCTATCAATATATACAATTAGTAAGCACCACAAATAGGATCGAACAATACATGTATTAAATCTGGGTACAAATGAAACACAGGAAGGTAGATGGCCAATTGCAAAACAATCACAACGGAAAACACACACTATAAAATTACGTAACAATATTCACATAACAAACATCAAAGAAAGAGAAAATCAAGGGGTTCTAAAAATTATTACTCATTGTAATAACAGTTATAGTACAGTAATGCTAGTACTACTATAATGTGTATTGAAACAAATGGACAGAAATGCACCGACGAGCGTTTTGGAAGTTACAATTCGATGTCAACAACCTTCATCAGGGCGCTGTCTGTGCTTTTACGTTGGTGGCAATGAGCCATCCACTCAGAACATATTCAGTAGAACTATGCACATGGCATGGGGCTCACACAAATCTTCAAAACAACTGGTTATCAAGAAAGGATCATCATTCTTATGATATGGGAGCTTAAGGCCAAGGACTGATAAGGAGAGAAGTCTGGATAAAAATGGCTTCCACTACGATTTCACAAAAGAACAACGCATTCCATAAGAAGAAGGAGAGCAACAGGGGCTCAGATAGCCAAGGTGGAAGATAGAAGCTCGATGTTCGCAACCAAGTTAGAATAAACTAGGGGCATGGTCCTGGGATAAGGAGCTAAAGAGGTCTGGCAAAGTATTACAGGATCAAACGTGCCTCATAGTGGCCTCGATTAGGTCATCAAGGCCACTATGAGGCGCGTTTGATCACTGGATGGCTGTGTGAAGAGTACTGATACTGTCAACATACAGCAGTACTTACTGGAGGCATGTCTCCAATAAGTGTAAACACAGTGATGCTGCTTAAAAATACTTGCTCTGTGTAATACATTTACTCTCAAAATCTGATACCGCGCCCAGGCACAACCGAGCCGTCATTCACACAGTACAACAACGCTAAAGACAGCGACAACCAGGTACAGAGAAAAGCTACAGGCAGTGATCGCTGAGTGCAAGTAACCGTTAAAAGCGGGAAAACATGTCTAACACAAAGAAACACTCAAGGAAGTAAGGACCAGGTACGGAAAGTGTAACAAGTGGCGATAACCAGGTGCAAGAGAACGTTGTGAGCAGAAGCAGAGAAATGCAGAGAAACATTAGCAAAGGCGACAATCACATATAAAGAGAATACAATCACACATAACAGGGAACAGCATATACTCTCGCCAGTTAGGGCCATGACTGATTATGATGCTGCTGCTTTCTTAAAACCACAGCTTTCCTTCGATACTGCCAAAAAGCAGAATATTAGCAACAGATGGGCTGCCTCAATTGAAAATGTTTATGATTTCATTGATTTGCTGGAAGAAGCAAATGACAAAAAGATCATTAAGTATTTAAAGAATTTGGCAAGTGAAGGAGTCAAGGAAATGATAAAGAAAATACCACAAAGTGGTAAAGTGACATACTGTCAAATGAAAAAATCATTAAACACCAAGTTCAATCCAATGCCAAATGTCGGCTACAGAAGGTACATTTTCAGTCAGGAAGGGCAGATAACTGGTGAAATGATGGACTAGTGTATAGAAAGACTTGATTCACTCATCAAGCATTGCAAGTTCAATGAGTTCAATGAAGTGGCCATACGTCTCAGAGTAATCAATGGTTTTCTCTTCAATTCCTTTAGACGGCAAGAGCTGAAAGAGACACTCACCTTGGAGTGAGTACTCATGGCTGCTACAGCAAAAGAAAAAGCTGACAGACAAGCATCTAACATGGAGGCTGGAATGGCCCAAAATGAATTAGTGCTGAGTTTGAAAAGACAGTTGAAATACAAGTTAAAAGGCCAGAGAGTGTCTCCAAAGAAAAATAAGTTGTGTTTACGATGTGGATTTTCCTTTTCACATGAAGGTTAATGTTCCACCAGATATGCAAAGTCTGCGGGAAAGAGAACCAATTTGTAATGGTTTGCAAAGTAAGGGAAAGACCAAGTGCGTCATGTCTAGAAAACAAAATGGTGGAAAGACCTACCGCATCATGTCGGGAAAACAAAATGGATACCAGAAATATCAAGAGACTTTCCAACTACGCCCACAAGGCCAAGCAGCAATATCAGTTGGGGCAAGTAAAAACCGAACAACATCGATTGTCATCAAATTCCTCATCTAAAAGTTCATCGTAGTAGAGCGACATTGAGGAAGATGAGTGTGCAATGTCAATGTTCACCACTGGATGGGGTGAATGGGTGCTCCTTACCGTTTATCATAGACAGTGGTTCGTCGAAAAACATTATGCCAGTGGAAAAGTACAATGAACTGTCTCCAGTGTCCAATTTAACTCCGTCGAAAACCATAGTGTATACGTCGGCTGCTTCGAAGGCACTGAAAAGTCAAGGTTCATTTATGGCAACTGTGAAACTTAAAAAGACGTAAGTACAAACACCAATTCATATCCTCCCAGGCACTTCATCAAGTGCATGCTTACTCAGTTTCAGCACTGTTGCTGACATTGGGCTGATTTCTGTAAACTGCAACGTCAATGCCTATCATGAGATAGGGAACCAGTTTCCATTGTTGTTTCATGAACTAGGAAGACTTAAGACAATGATAGTGTGACTTCACATAAATGAGGACATCTGGACAGTAGCGTACAACATAGTTGGATTGCATTTCATTTACAAGAGGCTGTTAAAAAAGAAATTGAGACATTATTGAAGCATGACATCATTGAGCAATCCACTTGTCTGACGCCATATGTGTCCCCCATTAGTGGTAGTGCCGAAAAAGGATTTTGGAGGCGCTGTGCACATCTGCGTGGATATGGGCCAAGTGAACAAGGTGATTGAAAGAGTATGACATACAGGTCTGCACACTGCTGACATGATCACGCAGCTGAAGTGAGCCAAAGTCTTTTCCCGCCTCGATTAGAGCTAAGGATATCACCGACTCGAACTGGAAGAAAATTGCAGGTACATTACTACCTTTTTAACTCATGTTGGGTTGTTTAGATATGCAAAACTACATTTTGGAGTGTCCTTAGCTGCTAAACTTTTTTGAGATGTCCTTCATTGCTTCATACAGCTTGTCACAAATGCTTTCAACAGTGATAACATATTAGTTTTTGGAGCCGCACAGAAAGAACATGATATAGGTCTTGCACAAGTCTGTTGTATACTTGATGAAGCAGGTCTCACCTTAAATGCAGAAAAGTGCGAGTTTCATAAACAATCCTCAAGTTTTTCTGTCATACCTTTTCTGATGGGGGAATGACTCCAGATTCAAGTAAAAGTAGAAGCCTTGTCATCCACTTCTCCCCCATAAGATGTAACTATGCTGCGATCCTTTCTTGGTATAGCTAGTTACTGTTTGAGGTATATATGTGACTTTGCCACTGTGAACGCCCCTTTGAGAGATTTGACAAAACGAAATGTTCCATTTCAACGATCACGTGATTGTGAACAAAGTTTCAAGAAAATCAAACATGCAATTGAGAGCACCACTGAAATGGCATACTTTGATCGGAAATTGCAGACAGAGATTGTTGATGATGCGAGCCCAGTGGGTCTGGGTGCTATCCTTGTCCAGCACACTGAACATCCCAATGCCCCAAAACACATCATGGCTTATGCTACCAGGAATTTGTCATCAACAGAACATGCCTATTCACAACCTGAAAAAGAAAGCCCCGCTGGGTTGTTGGCTTGTGAACATTTTCAATTGTTCCTGTATGGGAAGCATTTCACGGCTGTCACCAGCCCACAAGCATTGCTCGCCATCTTCGGCAATCCTAAAGCCAAGATGTCCCCTCACATTGAGAGGTGCGGGTTTCGACTGCAAGAATATGATGCTACATTTGTGCATCGTCCAGGAAAAGATCAAAATCTCCTGTGTCATGGCACCAGTTCTAAAGTGGCTGATGCCCATGTCAAATTCATTGTGAGTTCCAGTACACCTGCTGCCATCTTGGTAGAACAATCAGTGCTGCCACGAGCACTAATAAAGAGTTGCAAATCCTCAAAGACATCCTTACCCATCAATCGTGGAGAAAGAATGCTTGACCTCTTCATGATCACCTAGAATACCAGAAATTCCAAAAATGTGCAGTAAGAACTTTCAGTCACTCCAGGAGGCATCATATGAGGAGGGAGAATTGTCATACCTGAGAGTCTGAGACAACAAGTCATTGAACTGGCACATGAGGGACATCATGGAATTGTTGCTACTAAACAAGGTCTACGGGACAGTTTGTGGTTCCCTCGTCTTGATAAAAGAGTAGAAAAGAATGAAAAACCTGTCATTTGTGCAACTGCTTCTTATCCAAAACTAACCTGCATCCATTGTCTGATCTCCCAAAGCATGCCTGGGAGAAGATTGCAAATTATTTCTCTGGGTCGCTTGAAAAGGGACATCAACTACTAGTTATTCCATTCTTGATGAATACTCCTGTTTTCCTCTTGTAGAAGATTTGGCATCAACCACTCCTGACAGAGTCTGTGAGAAGTTAACAGTGGCGTAACATAGGCCCCGCAACCCCTGCAGTGCAGGGGCGGGGATTGCTCCATGGGGCCCCCTCAGATCAGTAACCTAGCTGGAGAGTTCCTGACTGACTCCGGAAGGGGACCCCTCCATGTACTTTGCAGCGGGGCCCCTCAACTTTTGTTACGCTACTGGAGGTTAGAGAATATTTTTGTAACATGTCGATGAATAAAGACGTGTAATAACAAGCTCTGTGTGTGGTGTAAACATTTTATATGTACCCGGGCTGGGGTAGAAGCAACAAATACTACGTGGCTTGAAGTATAGTAATTCATACCACTTCTGACATTCATGTGCTGTAATTAACAGGCGTTAATATTACCCAAATTAATAGTTTTTAGTTCTCCCGCCTTAGAAGCATGAAGTGTGAGTTAGTCTTGCCTAGCATGAAAACGTCCGCCCTTGACGGTAAACTAAGTCACTTATCCTTTTTGTGAACCATATGCACAACTGGTAAGCCTTCAACAGTCAGTTAGGTGCAGGAATACAACTTGCCTCATTCCAAATGACAACTTGTGGTGATCTTTGAGAGTCTCACCAAGTCTGGTTTTCAGTATAACCAATGAATATGCAAATAAAGCAAATGCAGATTCACGCATGCAAATTGATCTCATGAATATTTACTGCACGTATGTTGATTCGGCCCGCAAGGACCATGAGGGAGTGCCTATGTTGCTGCATCGGAAGGTAGGAAGGTGCACGCGATAATGAGGGATGCTCAGGCCCAAATAGATGACTTTTCGTTCGGGAATCATTTCTTGAGTATTTCCTACCAATATGGTCTCTTGCGTCAAGTGAAAATATAGAAAAATTATTAAATGTGTCTCATTTGCTTCGAAATTCTCTTTACTTTGTGTTATTACCGTATAATGTCAAACTCGCACGGGATATGATTGTACGATAATTAATATTGTGCTATGAATTATCAATGTTTTACTCGGTTTCTGCTTTCTTTTACAAAATTAATCATTTTCTGTCATGTATTTACTTCAAACATTCGACAGTTACATCAAAACAAAAAATATGTGAACATTCCCAGATGAGCAAAATCAGGAACGATTTTCTTGAATGTTAAAGACAGTGCATAATTAATTGCCACTACAAACTACTGAGGACCCGAGAGTACAAGGTTTAGAAAAATGATTGTATCCTTGTTATATTTAAAAAATAAAAGTGGAAATGTAAAACACTGATTTACATATTCCCAGGAGTAAAACTTTGCATTGTTTAGTACAGCTACCACACGTTTCTGTTTGCAGTTTAAACCACTTCTATAAACTTCAGTTTTTGCTGAAACAGAAAACGTTTCTGTATGTTCAGTTACCGAAATATAAACTCATTTTTATACCTAAACAGATTCTAAGAAATCGTACCAATACATTTAAGTAGTATTGGTGTTTTGTTTCCTACATACTAAACTATGCTTTTAGCTGCCTCCTACAATCCATAATACTCAATAATACTTTGTCATCGAGTCGTTTCCTACAGTATGTGTGCTCAGACACACTGATTGCACTCCACTGTTACAACTTTAGAGAAAGCAAAGAGTCATATACAGCTCTTATAGTCCATGTCTCAGGTAGACGAAGACAATCACACGATTCCAGTAAGTGTCCAAAATGAGGGGAAAGCACAATATGTCACATACTTATCATAGCAACATCTTTATGAATTGTACTATTAGCATTTCTGTGGGGGTTAATAATGGAAGCTAGTTACTAATTTTCAGAGACCCATTGTCAACAGTAGAAAATAACTTTCAGGTTGCCAGTAGCTCTCATACAATGTGACCCGTTCATTCGGTGTGTATATACTCCATCACAATAAACAATAACTTATTTATGGCACTGTATATCACAGTTCTTGTAGTTTCTAAGCACTGTTAATGGCAGAGTTATTTTTACTTAAGATAATGCAATCAATTAGGATTCAGCAATTGAATGAAGTAATGTCATTTAATGTGCTGTGAGGGGTGGGGAGTGGAAGGTTAACACTTTGAGGGTTTGTTCTCGTTCTATGCCTGTTGCAGTGATAGAAACAAAAATGCTTGTACAATTGTTATGCTATGTTGACATTGCTGGTTCCGGTGTTGGGGCTAAATGTACTGTGCCTGCAAGCTATTCAATAAAAATAAATAATAATAATTAAAAAAAAGATAATGCAATCAAATGATAGACCTTGGAAGGATGACAGGCTGAGTTGGGCTTGCTGGGTTTCTTAAACATGAGCAGCGGGTCACATCAGATGTCAGAGAGAGACCTTCATTCGCTGAATCATTTTGTCAGCCAAGGATGACTTATGATTTAAAGACAACGGACACAAAACCATTCTCATATCTAGATTCCACAAATATTTCACTGTTTTATTGAGAAGCCATAAAGCTGCAAAACGTAGACAATCTGAGAAACTTGATTTTGACCTCTGAAGAGACTCCTTTGGTCAAGCAATGGCTTTATTTTGACCACCACTTCAATGAATTCAAGAAGAAAATGAAGGGAGCTAGTGAGCATTTGTGTCAACCAAAGTTCCAAACATCTTTGTGTGTGTTTCACCTGAAAACTGTCTAATACAATGAATTGAAGTTTGTGCTCGAGTTGTGGAAGTAGATGCATATTTGTCTGTCTTTCTTTTTTGTCTTATTCGATTATCCTAGTATTTAGAATTTAAAGGAAAAGATTCCATGTGGGAAAAGATTCACATTCACAAAGATTATGCTCTGAGATACTCTAAAAGTACTCCTGGTTTACTCATGATTTCAAGTAGTAAGTCAGGAGTTAAACAAGAGTAAGTCACACTCATTCATACGAAGATCTTTGTGAATCGAGCCAAATTAATTCTTCAGTCTTGTGTTCACTGAGCCGTTACATAACAACATACAAGAATGTGAAAGATTCCCTTCGCAGATGCCTAGTTATTTACGTGTTATTAATCACATACATAATTAATACACTGCACACTGGTACTAAATAGTTATGTGTGCTTCGCAGGGTCTTGGGTCGAGTAGGTGCAGATCTGTACCTCCTTGGGCTGTTCCCAAGGCTCATGGAGTAATTGTGCCTCCTCACTGCAGGGGGCCACAGAAAGCTGCTTCCTATTAGGGCCCATGGATATTCCTTCCACATAAGCACAATTTAGGTGTAAGATTGCCCTTGGTTGGCCTTAAGATGTGCACTATGTTAGGGGTACTAATTGTATGTACACGTTGGTTCAGATTTACTCTGCGTTTGTGCAGAGTAATGCAAGTAGAAGCCTCAATCAATTTTCCATTGCAAAATACATTTTAAGCTTAGAAGTTGACAAGCAAACAACATTAAAAAGCTCTGCGCCGCAAAGAGCTAACCTCTACATACATAAACACAAAGCAAGTTCCATTAAAATAACACCACCAGGCAGGCTATCCATGAAATCCTAATGAGACGAGGCACACACAATGGGCAAGAAGAATATTGTGTGATAGTCACATGTGTAAAGTGTAATTTTTCTGAAATAACAGAATTTACGTGGCTTACCGTTGGGTGGTTCTTATCTTTCAGACTGTACTTGAGGGTGTACCACAAGGACAAATGTCACGCATTACCAGCAGCCTTCTCTTTGCATCATCGTGCAATGTTTAGAATAGTGCTACAACTGCATTTTTGTGTGCAAACATGGCCGGCTACATCATTGGCACGTGGCTCTTTGTAGCTAGTGCACTGCACAATGTTTTACCATTTAGCATGTATGTTTTATAATGAGCTGATTAGCCTAGGCTCCTCTCTTGGCTAATGACATTCACCTTGTGCACAATATGTATATAACATCCTAAGCATGTAACACGTGTTGCTTAAAGGAACCAGAACAGGTCGGTCTATGCACAGCCACTGATTTTGTGGCTGCGGACATTTGGAATGGGCACAGGATACAAGCAGCAACAATCCTGAACCAACCAGGCAGGGGAAACAACTCCTTCTGAAACTTAAAATATGATTGCAAATCGTGATATGACACATCCTATGTAGGCCCAAGTGAAATGTAATTTATGCTGGAGTAATCTCATACACGTTTCAGGATTTCACTTCAGCATTGCTAGACGAATTGCTTGAGGTAATGCTATTATGTGTAATTGAGACTTTTAGTAAAAATCCCATTGAAAGCGAATGAACCAAATGCAAGGGGCTGTTGTGCGCCTCACGCGCAATTTTGTGCTATTTTTAGACAAAAGCGTCCTCACACCAAAAATGGGTGTGAGGACAAAATTCGCACAAAAAAAATAAAGCAGAATGACAAAACTTGGATTTTGCGTAATAACGTGAAATTTCGCAGGATGATTGGGCATTTCATGTAATTTCTGCAAAGGAAAGTGCATGGATTTTGCCCAGGCCTAGAATGCCTCAATTAAAACGATCAGTGGCCGCTTAGTATTGAACTGGCAGCTCCATAGAGGGACAGAAAGAATGACGTTTCCTTTAAGGGTGAACCCCAAACCCCCACATCTTCTTGGAAGTGCACTATGTTTACATTCGTCTTCCGTCCAATCTCCTGGCAGTCACAGTCGCGTTATATGTGTAGGTGCATCGCTCCCAATTACTTGCTGTCTCTTCCCAAGGCGTTAGGAGGTGATTTACTTGAGAGATTATCTCGAATTGGTCTATTTTACTTAACTATTCATATTAATCTTCCAAAGCAACATCTTCCAGATGTAAGTAATTATCCATGGTGGCTTTCCGAAATAGATCATTAACTGGAGAGGAGAGATCACAAATCAGAAACTTAATTTGATTCACATCTCTTCCAAGTGAGCCTCTAGACGCGTGTGCAGTGCCGAACGGAATCATTTACTTGTGAAACAGGAAAAAGCTGAGAAATATGTTTGGCCAATGCCTGTGCTTGCTAATGTTTTATAAGCCATGTGCACCATGGGCTTTTGTGGCTCAGGCTAGGGCAGAGGCGAGCGCCTGTTTTATGGGCATTTAGCCCAATATTTCTGTTAGTGCTTTGGTTTCGCACAGTACACATGAGAAACAGAGAGGCAAACCTTGCCCACTCTTTTCAAGCTGGAGTATTATAAAACAGGTGCTCAGGTCTGTGGTGCGCCTGAAAAGACCCACATTATGATATAGGTGTGCTTTCCCACTGCAGGCGTTTTCTTGCACTTTATCTTCCAAAGACAAATGATCATAATTTATGGTTGTTGCGATTTAAAATGTAAATATGAACACCATATACCTTATGGATGTGGATATTAAGCTTTTAGTGCCCCAGCTTTTAGTGCCCCAGCTGAAGGCACATTCTCAAAAGTAAGCATACACGTTTCCTGTAAAATTTTATTCCATGTGCTTTTTTTGTTGCTATTTTTGTTGTTGATTATGTTATAAAAAATTGCTTTCCGACTGCTAGAGCGATTTTGCATCTGTTTTTTATTCGTTTTATAAACTCTTCACTGGTGAAAAGGTGGTAGCACACATGGTGCTACCTCAGTGGTTGTTGCATGTTTAGGTGGTAATGACCAGGTAGCATTCTATTCACAAGCGGGTGCAGTAGTTTACAAGCAATGTTGTAGGCAATAGGTCTGTGTAAGAAATTGGGTTACTGATTGAGGGAGTGAAACACTACTCAAGTCGGAACTACAATCCATGTCAATGTGAAATCACAACAAAACCCCAAATTAACTTGTGCCAAAAAGCACAAAGCTTCAACTGAGAGTATCTGGTCACGCTGGACCGGGACAAAGACGCAAATTCAGGCCGACGGCGATGGAGTGTGGGACGGATACAACCCACTGAGGCCTGCTGAACAAGAGTACCTTAAATCGTGGTTGTGGAGCGTTGCGAGGTCCTGCGTCGAGGATGCGTCACGCAGCCTAGGCAATGTGAGGTCAAGGTCAGAGATGCGACATGCATCGTTGGGTCTGGGGAACTGTGAGGCTGCAATGTGAGGTCCTGCTTTCGACGAAGGGGCTTGCAATGTGAAGTCCTGTGTCAAGGATGCGTTGGGTACCGGCTGGTTCCAAATAAGCTGTGGGGCTTGCGATGCATAGTCCTGCGTTGTCAAAGCTGTCATTGAGGAGATGCGAGTGCCTGCTGAGATGATGCATCGTGAAGTGGCGGTTCCGACGAGGCTTTGGGATGCATTGGCGATGAGAAGTTCTGGTGCCGGGAGTGTCCACACAGCAGATGTGATGCATCATTTCTGCTCGGGTTTGCTTCGCGCAGCAGAGGAGCTGTGTTGGTTCTGCTGGGTCCACAAAGAGGCTGTCAGAGCACCTTCAGGCTCACTTCCAATGGTCCAGGACTGGGGTGGCACCACTTGACAGGGTAGGACTCTCAGTTGCTGAGTTTAGGTGCTGGTTACAAAATACTTACCCTTGGAGTCACTCTGGTGGTCCTGGGTACAGGTTGAAGGCTCGCATCCTTCTCACCCATGAAAGAGGTAGCAGTTCATCAGGGCAGCAGTCCCTCAGAATGGCAGTTCTTTCAGCAGCACAGCAGTCCTTCTTCCTATCAGAGTCTTCCACAGGTTCAGAAGTGTACTGAAGATTTGGTGTCTGAGGTCCAATAAACCTGGTGCCTTCTTTAAGTGAGAGAAATGTCTAGAGGATTCACTTTGAAGTGATCAAGTTTCCTGCATCCCTGGCCCTGGCTCCAGACTAACTACAGTCCATGCAGTCCTTTGTGTGAAGGCAGAACATAGCCTTTTTAGGTGTAAATGTGGCTGTGCCCCGCACTGCCTTCTCATCCTGCCAGTGATGCTTAAGCTCTCTATTGTGTGTTGCTGTCTAGGAGGAATACACAAAGATCAACTGCCAACTATGTCTAGGCAGTGACCCAGAGACAGGCAGGAAAATGGCAACTTTCTAAAAGTAAACTTTTCAAAATCATAATTCAAAATCTGACTTTACCATAAAAGAGGATTTTTTATTACAATTCAAAAGACACCAAACATGAACTGTTCACCTGTTCTAATTTGGAAGTTAGCCTTATTAAATGTTATCCCATGGGAGAGGCATGTCTTGCAAAACTAAAAAAGTAATTTTGGAGTTTTCCACTATCAGGACATGTAAAACCTAAAAGTACATGCCCTACTTTCTAAATACATAGCACCATGCTCTATACTAGGTCTATCCTAGGGGTAACTTATATTCACTAAAAAGTAAAGTTTAGGCCTGGCAAAAGGTTTTTTGAGTGAATCTAGAGAACCCAAGGGTTGACTAGGGCGAGGACGCGCAACAAAACACCAATAGGTTAAGTTAGGCACAATCCTCAATCCAACAATAATTGAACAGAGCTGAAAAGGTGCTAATAAGCACAGTATATTAATGTCATCATAGCAAATTTCTAAGCAAAACAGTTCATACGATTGAAGTGTCTCACAAATGTTGCTTCATATTCGATACACAATTAATGCATAACAAAAAGAAGGTTGAGTGCTTCTAGTGCAATTTGGTCGATATAACCCAATTAATTTCGGGTATGTGCACCCTTCATCAGGGGTAACTGGAAGTAAACAAAACATAATTGACATCATTCACTGTAGAGAAAAATGTGTTACTGCTAACACACATTGTTCTGTATTCAGAGTGGTGTATGGTGAAGTAGAAATGAAAAGCGTATAGCAAAGTGGCATCAACTGGAATGGTATAGAGTGGGACATCTACAGTGCAGTATGGTACAGTGGAGTTACATCCTCTCGACATTATAGAGTGCATCGGCGTACAGTGTATTGGCCGACAGTGGAGTGGCATAGAATGCCGTCTTGTACAGTGTAGAGTCACATTATGGAATATTTTATAGTAAAATAGAGTACAGTGCAGTGGCGTACAGTGCAGTGTAGTTGAGATAAGCAGTGTAAGGTAGAATGCCATCGACTGGAGTGGCATATGGTGGAGTGATATAGAGTGGAGTGGCTTCCTGTTAAGTAGTGCACAGAGGACTTCCATAGAGTGGAGTGTGGAACAAAGTACCAGGATAAAGCCAAATAGCGTAAAGTGGGGTGGAAGTGATTGGAGCGGCGTAGAGTGGAGTTATGCATGGCAGAGTAGCATACATTGGAGTGGGGTAGAGTTTAATAGGGTACAGTGAAGTGGCGCATAGTGGAGTAGCATAGAGTGGACTGGCATACAGTGTAGTAGCGTATAGTGGAGAAGTGCTGAGTCGAAAAACGTTCAGTGTAGTGGCAATAAGTCATAAGACGTACAGTACAGTGCAATGGCATGTAGTGGAATAGCATAAAGCAGAGTGTCATACAGTGAGATTGGGTTAACTGTAGAAGCATAAAGTGTAGTAATGTACAGTGAAGTGTCATTTAGTGAAGTGTGGCACAATGCTTTATTATAAAGTGTAATACCGTACAGTGGATTCTGGTAGAGTGCACTAGTGTATACTGCAGTTGAGTACAATGGCGGCTGTAGAGTGTAATGACATACAGTGGAATAGCTTAGAGAAGAGTTACATACAGAGACGTATTGTCAAGTAGAGTGGCATTCAGTGTAGTAGCATACAGTGGAGTGGCATGTATTGCAGTGTTCACAGTGTAGTGGCATAAACTTCAATATCATATACTGGAATAGCATACATTGCAGCAGTGGAATATGGTACACTGGACTGGCGTAAACTAAAATAGCATAGACTTGAGTGGCATAGAGTAGAGTGGCATACAGTCAAGTGGTGTATAGTGGACTTGGGTAGAGAGGAGTGAGGTACAGTGTAGTGTGTTAAAGTGTAATACTGTAGCATACAGTGGAGTGGCATACAGCAGAATAGCGTACACTGGAGTAGGGGGGCATGTAATACCGTACATTGCAGTAGCAAACAATGGGGTGGCATGCAGTGAAGTAGCGTATACCACAGTACTGTTGGGTGGTCTAAAGTTCAGGTTAGTGGTGTTAAATGTAGTGACGTACAGTTGAGTGTCATAAAGTGAAGTAGTGTACAGTACATTTTCATATAGTGGAATGTAGGAGCGTACAGGATTAAAATTAGAAGCGTACTGTGTAGTGACGTACAGTGGAGTGGCAGTTACTTGAGTGGCGTTGAATTTATTGTTGTAAAATGTAATAGTATACAGCGGAATGTGGCAGAGTGGAGTGGCATATCCTCCAATTCAGTACAGTTTAATAGCGTTCAGTGGAATAGCGTAAACAACAGTAGTATACCATAATGTGTGACAGAGAGTAATAGCATAGAGTACAGCAGCATACCATGGAGTTGCATACAGTGTAACAGCGTACAGTTGCAAACTTTACAGTATATGGGCATAGAGTAAAGTGGCATACACAGGAGTGTAATAGATAGAATGGTGAAGAGTATAATAGCATAGACCAGAGTGGTGTAGAGTGGAGAGGCATCCAGTGGAGTGGTGCTAAGTACTTTGGAGTGACGTACAGTGGATAAGCGTACAGTGTAGTGACGTATACTGGACTTATATAAAGTGGAGTGGCGTACAGTATATAGCGTAGAATGGAATGGCATAAAGTGAACTGTTAAAAAGTCAAGTGACGTACAGTGGAGTGTGTAAATGCAATAAGCTGTACTGTTAAAGTGTGCTAAATTATGCCAATGTTATGTTGCCAACATATATATTATAATGTGTAAATGTTACCTCTTGGTGTATATGTAAATAGTGTAAGTAATGTTAAAGTTATATAAGTTGCATAACATGTAATGATATATTGTTCCACGGTATAGTATAGTAGGGTCATGGTATACCACAGTTCACATGGGTAAAAAGTGATTATATGATTAGTTAATGGCTATGTTTACTGAGGGTAAAAGGCAGCCTTTATATTTATAACAATTTTGCATTGTTCTGCGGTTTGGGTTTCACGGTGTTCTATGTTAGGGTCTCACATATAGGTAAGTATTAAGTTTTATTGTTGTTCACTACCTATTTCCACTTATTTTAAGTGGTACTTGGTTACCATATTTGTGTATAATTTTCTTTATATTTTTAGAGCAGTCTGTGGTGAACTGCGTTTTGGTTATAAGAAGTGCAGTAATTTTTACTAAATAATTCGCTACTGTGAACCTTTTTTTGTGAATAGTTCAATATATAAATAATAGAAAATACACTGTAGCCAACTATATTTATAAAATTGAGTGTCTTACAGTGTATTTACAATTTTTAAATGTATATACGCTATACCTTTTTTAAATATATAGACACTTATAAATATTTTTCCCGATCTATTACCAGTTTACTAAAGTGATAATGATATGGGAAAACCCCCAAACCTAATAATTACCTAGATTGCAAGGTTTAACACAGAATACAAGCAAAGCTGACCTCAAAACAACATGGCTGCCTTTAACTTTTGTAAAGGCAGTCATTAGCCAATCACCCAATGACTGCTACAATGGCAGCAGATGTCACTAAGTAAAAAAATCTTAAAATTCTTCAAATGTTCAACTGCTCTACCCCACAGAGTCAGGTGTGCACCCTAATAGGTAATTCAGCCAAATTTAGTTAAAATCCGACTGGTGGTTTTCGCGGTACGGGAAATACAAAAGTCTATGGAAAAAGCATTGGATTTTACACCAGTTTTGGGACCCCCCTTTTTTCTTTGCACCCCCTTGAGCAATCAGCACAAAACCTTCAATCATCCAACAATGAAACAGGTGCACCAGGTCTGTAAAGTTTTGTGGACATTCGTCATACTGGCGCAAAGTTATAAAGGGCCAAATATCAGAAACATCCAATCTGGTGACCCTAACTATAACAACAGAGTGCCACTCTGTAAAATATATATATATGCTTGTCAAGATGAAGAATACAGCATAATCAGGGAGAGAGTTCTGACTGAATTGGAGACATCAGGAGCAGAGCTCAGATTGAGTCTGGGTAATAGTAAGAGCAAACTTTGGAGCAAATCTAGGTTTTAGCAGTAACATGACTCTGAATAGGTCGGATATTTTCATTTCCAGAGCACTGGGTGAGCACGGATATTATGTGGAGCACAGTTCTGACAATATATAGATATCTGAGGGACTGTAGGTGCCATTAAAACATGGGTTTATTTAAGGTTTGGCAAATGTGTGACATCCTCTAGAAAGTACCAGATGCCCAGTGTGCCAAACCTGTGGTCCTCTCTTTCTCACTTTGAGTTGGGGAACCTCCTTGTCTCCTACTTTAGGACATCAGGTGGCTCCACCCTCATCAATTCCCCCATTTGAAGACTTCTCCCTGCACGTTAGGGCTATTGTTGTTATCTGTTCAAAATATTTCATGAAAGTCTTTGATAATAAATGACATACATAAAAGATCTCCGAAAAGGAACTACCAATGCTTCAAAAATACCATATTGATAAACATATAGATAAGAGAAACAAGATTATAATATAAAGTACCTCAAGAACAAAATGATATCATCATAATGAAAATTAAAAAGGACAATAGCATAGACTTACAATAAATAGCTTACAGAAATACTAAGCTAAAAGTAATAGAATCATTAGATATATCTAAATTAGTACATACTAGGGATTAAAAATTAAATAGTTATCAATTGGTTTCCAAAAATTTAAATAATCTGAAATATTATGACTAATACCGGATAAAGTGAAAATAGCACCCTTTCTCGAGAAAATATTCCAAGCCCACCATGTATGAACAGATAAAGACGATGTATCTTTCCAATTAGCAGTAATTATCCTTACAGTCACTGACATTAAAAATCAAAATGCTTGCAATTTAGTAGTGAGAGAAGAGGCTTTCAAAAACTAATTTATATGATTGTTTATCTATTACATTCAATATAAAAGTAATTCTATGCCAAACCTCATCCCAAAATTTCTAAACAAAATGACAATCAAATAACATATGTCTTAGTGAACCCACATCTAAAGAACATTTCCAACAATTGGAAGAGGCTGAAAGTTTGGCATTATATAAATTTAAAGAAGTCCAAAACAATTAAAAAGTATTTAAGCATTGGTTTGATATAATGTTATAGGTAACTAACCCGAAATAGAATTCAACCTATTCATCCTCAATGTATCCAAGGATAAGGACAACTCTAATTCTACATTCCAAAAGGTGGAAAGAAAATTGATATTATCAACAGCAGAAATATTAAACTTTTGATATAGTAATGACACTGTATGGGAGGAAGACGATATTGTTTGAAGGTGCATTTCTAAATCAGATGAATTAATGGAAGCAAAGCTATTCGGGAAGGAATCAAGAATTCACAATAGCAGATGATTGCAAATGAAATCTTTGTTTCAAGTCATCAAAACTAACAAAGACATTATTATAATAAATATCTTTAAAATAGAAAATGCCCGCTCTTATCCATGAGTTCCAAAAATGTGTGTGGCAAACCACTTTTACTGATGGGTTATACAAAAGCGATAGGCTCAATTTATTAGAAACAGAATCTAAATTATGTAAAATGAATCTAGTAAATTTCATCAATATTGATTTATTTAAAAACATAGACGAATTGGACATTGTAAGTAAAGCGGCTAAAGGAAAAGGTGATACTAAGGGGGCCCCATTAGGTTGGTGGGCGGACTTCAGTCCGCCCGCCACCCTAGCGGTGCTGAGAACGGCCGCCAGGGGTGCGGCAGTCCTGCACCGCCAATTAGGATGCGACCACCACCCTGGTGGTCACATCATGCATCTTTATCATTGTGGCGGAGGCATTCTGTGCATTGCCATGCCATGCACAACGTTACAGGCACCGCGCGGTGCCTGCCACCATGAGCATGGCAATGTAGCTGGGTATCATAGGTACCCCCCCAAGTGCAGCCCCCAGCCCCCACAGCAATTCCTGCATGCCCTTCCATGGCGGCATCACCGCCATGGAAACGCCCAAACCGCCAGGCATAATAATATGGATGGTGGTACCTTCCAGGCACCGCCACCATATCATGCCCTAGTTCAGCCCGGCCGGCAATCATGAGGATTGCGGACCAGCAGAAAAGCAGCAGATGGACTTTCCGTCCGCCGCAGTACCCGCCACCATGGTAATATGGCAGGGGTAAGTGTGGTTGTGATGGCGGGCGGATCGCCACTGCCGGCCGGGCAGTGTCGATCTGCCTGCCATCATAATTACCCCGTTAGTTCTGTTCAATGCATAGCCAAGCAGGTGAATTATTATGATCTAAATGTTGAAACCATAAAATACTTGGTTTTAAACTAGAGGCTTTATGATATTTTAGAAAATCTGGTAAACCAACCCCTCCATTCATTTTAGCCAATTTCAGATTTTTATAACTTAACCGAGGTGATTTATTATCTTTAGTTTCATAACATTTAAGAGGGAGTTGAACAGGTATCAATGACAAAATATAAAACAGTTTAGGAGCCAAGATCATTTTAACTGCGTCTATTCTTCCCCACCAAGATAAACATAAGGAGGACCACTTTTGAATTTCACTCTTAATGTATGCCAAAGTAGATTCCAAATTTATGGTCAAAGTTTGTTTTAAGTTGTTGGCAAATGATATACCCAAATATTTAAGTGTATCTCTGTGCCAAACAATATCCTTATTAGAAAGCATATCAGGTGAACAATAAATATTTAACAGAAATAATTCTGTTTTATTAGTGTTAAGTTTATAACCTGAAATTTTAGAGTAGACAGCAATTAAATTCAACAATGGAATAATGGAAAATTCAGGATTAACAATATATAAAAGAATATCATCTGCATACGCTGACGTTTTAATAGGGACATTGGATAGTTGAAGGCCTTCAATTTCAGTACAATTCCAAATAGAAAATAATAGCCGTTAAATAGCAATAAGAAAAGTAATGGGGGTAGAGGACAACCTTGCCAGGTCCCTCTAAAAAGGCAACATTTCTGGGAGAGTCTACCATTAATAAAACGTTTGGCAGAAGGACTAGAGTACAGTGCTGAAATCATATGGATAAGCAAGGGGTCAAAATTAAAAACAGACAGTGTGCGAAAAATGTATTACCAATGAATTTTATCAAAAGCCTTTTCCGCATCTAATGCTAGAAGACCAACAGGACAAGGTAATAATGCTCCAGCATCAATAGCATGAAATAACCTAATATTATTTGACAAATGTCTCTTTTTCTTAAAGCCAGACTGATCCACATGACAAATAGAAAAAAGTATACCAGCTAACCTGATCGCAATAATTTTAGCATACAGTTTATAGTCTTGATTTATTAAAGAAATTGGATGGTAATCAGTAACCAATGAAGGGACCCTATCTGGTTTTTGGAAGGAAAATAATCAAAGCTTCAGTAAATGAGCCAGAAATCAATCCAGTATGTCTA
Source organism: Lissotriton helveticus (assembly GCF_964261635.1). Lineage (NCBI taxonomy): Eukaryota > Metazoa > Chordata > Amphibia > Caudata > Salamandridae > Lissotriton > Lissotriton helveticus. Next base: position 1,041,962,235 of record NC_136061.1, read on the forward strand.
AAGTGAGTAAAGAAAGAAAGCAGGTACGATGAGAGGTGAGTTGAAAATACTTTATAAAATTCCGCAGGAATACCATCCGGACCTGGAGATTTCTTTAACTTTAGTGATTTAATAGCTGAAAGTAATTCCTCAACGTAATAGGAAGTTCCGATTTAATTCTATTGGTTTGTGATATTTTAGGTAACTCACACCCTGCTGAATCCAAAGAAGGTGGTTTATTATATAAGTCTGAAAAGTATGCCATGAAATCCTTAATTATATCCTCATGAGATAATGCTATAGAGCCATTTGGAGAGTGAATAGCATTAATTTGAGTTTTATCATTTTTTACACGGAGATAGTTAGCTAAAAGCCTGCCAGACCTATTAGCGCTAAAACAAAATTTTGCTTTATTGTTAGAAACTTGTAATTCAGCTCTATTGCTTAAAATATAATTCAGTTCATAACATAATTTCTGTAATTTAACCTTATATTGGAGGTTGTTAGATGTAAAACACAGACGCTCAAATTTAGCTATCTACTTTCCCAATTCTTGTGTTAAATAAATTATTTTCATGTGCCATAATGAATAGTCTCTCCTCTAATAAATGCCTTAAAAGCGTCCTATTGGTTAGCAAGAGATGTAGAGTCTTCAGTGAGGAATGAAAAATATTGTTGAATAGCTGATAAAAGTCTAGGTTTGTTATTGTCATTAAGAACAATATTGGTGTTCTTACTCCAGCGTTGACTATTTTGATTTGAGTTACTAAATGAAAAACAGGAAATCACATCATGGTCATAAATATCTATATTTTGAATGTCAGGATTAGAAATTGAGGCAATTAGATAAAGAGAAATTAATAAATAATCTGTCGGATTATGGAGATTCCAAATATCAACCATTTTTGTAGTCTTCAAAAAGGATTTGAGAGAGAAAAACATTTTTTGGGGGCAAATTTTGGCTTGTGAAATTCTATCCAGTAATGGGTCAGATATAAGATTAAAATCTCCTCCAATCATCAGAGGCACATTACCCAATTTTAGAACCTCTGAAGTAAATCTTGACCAAAATTCTGGGTCATCATTTGTAGGCCCATACACATTAATTAGATAGAAACCTTAATTTAAATTTTTATATTAGCAATAATGACCCGACCTTCTGAATCAGAATGTTTATGCAAAATTTGAATATGTAATTTGTTTTGCAAAAAGAAGTTCTACCCCATTTTTCCTATTGAGAGCCGGAGAAGAAATAACATCCCCCACCCGTTTTTTATTCATACAGGACAAGATTTTATCATCTACATGAGTTTCTTGAATTAAATATATATCTGCTTTATGTCTAGCTAAATAATCTAAAACCTTAGTACGCTTAACAGGGTGTCGTAAACCCTTAACATTAAATGAAACAATTTTAATACTGTTACCACTTGCCATTATGAAAAAAGAAAGATTAGAAAGATAGAATGAAAAAAGAATAGTAGCTCGAGTATCACTATACAGAGGACACAAAAGACACCAACGAACAGTAAAAATAAAAACTATACAACATATAAACATATATAGAACTTCAGAATCACACACGCATGTCAAGAAGAACCTACTCCGCATGCCCTAAAGACATACTCCAGTTAAATAAACATGCTGGTATTAAAATCAATCAGTAATACAGTCATGTAGTAGCTTCATTTGTATCCATAGAAGACTGAGACTGCAAAACCAGAAATTGGCGAAGCTCCTCAGGGTGTTGAAAAGATTTAGAAAATCCATCTTTACAAATATGCATAGTAGATGGATCCAACAAGCCATATTTATAACCAGTATTCCTCAGTCTGGGACGAAGATTCACAAATTCTTTGTGAATATTGACGGTTTCCTTAGCAAAGTCCTCATGAATATATATTTTATTCTCATTGACAATTAACAAAGGGATATCTCTGTCAGCCTTTCGTATTAAAATTAGCTTGAAAATGATTTGACAAGGCTTATCTTGCCTTGGGTTGCGATGAGAAGGGATTCTATGCGCTTTATCAATCTCAAATGTTTCAGGAAATTTAATGTACAAAAGGCCAGGAAGTAGGTTTTCCAAATAACCCCTGCAATCATTAACATCCACATCCTCTGGTAAGTTAAAGATACACAGGTTATATTGCCTATTGCGATTTTCCAATTCTAATAATAGTTTATTCATTGGTTCAACTTTCGCTGCAATAGGCAGAAGATGGTCAATTTTATTTTTATTGTCCTGAATTTTAATAGCATTGTCAGAAACCTTCATAGAAAGACCAGCCATGTCTTTACGTAACTTTTTTATTTCCACCGCAATATTGTCTGTATTTGAACGCACCGCTTGTAACTCCTCCAGTAGAGTGGATAATGAAGGCTCATTAATATCTACTAATTTAGATCTAACTGGTGGAAGAGAGTTATTTTGTTTTCGTATGGTAGACATATTGTGAGACTGCTTGCCTTCAATAAGTACAAGAAAATAAATGCAGCAATAAAAAGGAGCAGCCTAGAGCAATATTTCAATTAAGTATACTGATAGCATTATGAGTTCCAGTGATTGTGACTCTGTAAATACCAGAATTAGTTTGTAGAAAAATAAAAGATATGCATACATACTTGTTTTTGTGGAGACAATGCTCCATGAGCCTTAGAATGGGTGGGAAGGTAACATTCGGTGGATGGAGAAAAACGGGTATGGATTTTGAACACCAAGATACTAATTTCCTCAAAACACATCCATTCACATCAATTGCCTGTGCCAAGATACTAGTTGTCTCCAAACACATCCGTTCACATCAATCGGCTGTGTCGTACTTACTGACTCTAGGACACTGCCACGCTTAGTTATACACTGAGACTGCGGGGCAGGGACCTTAAGAAGTGACTGCAATTAGTCGAGTTGCCATCAAAATCGCTCAATCAGTGCGGTACTGAACTGCTCATGGTGACCCGGAAGTGGTTGATTCAGGGATGCCCTTAGTTCTATGACTGTGCTAGAACCTGGAAACTAGACTGCTAAGCTGTGAGATATACGTGCCAAGGCGTTGTCCCAGAAGTCCTTCTATTTTATTGTCTGTGTTAGAATAAGAAAGGCAAAAACCTGTGCATTGGATCGCTAACTCATTTCACCAAGCAGTACTCAGAGTGGTCCATTGTCCCTGTGGGAGTCCCTGGAGTAGTCATGTTCCCTGACCAGCGACGTTTAGTGCAGATCAAACGTACTCCTTGACTAGCTGTTAACACTGTGCCGCGCATCGCGCATAGTGTAATATTTACAGAAAGTATGATTTTCGTATATTTGTTCATAAAGGACCCCGTGAGAAAGAAGAAATGATAATTAGAGTAAGAATACAGGGGTCAAAGTATGAAGGGCCCAACACGGCCGGATGATGAGTGGCGATGGCGTTTCTAACCCATGTACATATCTACATGGTGAGGTTCTGAGGTCATGGGGGAGTTGATAAATAGTGACAGGGCACCATCTGCCTAATAAGCATTGTGTTATTAATACCCATTCTAGGTGCGGTGGTGAGGGGTCAGGTCTACCAGAATGTGGAGGGGTACGGCTGATTGTGCGCCAGGAGGTAGACATGGTGTCACTTCCAACTGGAGTTTAGGAGAACTGGCCCCAGGGTATGTTGCCATTCAAACCCACTATGTGGGTGCCTAACCGAAACACCCATCGTTGTTCCTTCTCTAGAAGGCCACTCTCACCATCTAGTTGCTCTATAACAGTCCATAGTAAATCCTCCACAGTGTGTGCTGTGGTCAGGTAGTGTCTAGCCATCTTGGTGGTGCCTTTCTTGCAGGGAACATTACTTTTATGTTATCCAATGCAGGTTTTGACCGGTCTAGATGGTCATACCAATGTACTCTAAACCACACGGGCACGTGATCTTGTACACAACGTTTTTGCTATTACAATTGGTACACCTTCTTTGTTCCCACTCTGTCCCGTTCCTGATTTTGATGTGTCTACTCCTCTTCATGAGGTGACATGTACTACAATTCCTGCAAGGGTGGGGTTCCTGCACTAGGGGGAGGAGGGGGCTTGTGATTGTCACGGGTGGTCCTGTCCACGGTCTTGTGTGGACTAGCATGTCCTTTAGATTTCATCCCCTTTTATGCACAAACATGGGTTTCAGTAGGTTGAGGTTCCCACAGTTTAGAACTCTCCAGTGCTTGTTCACTCTCTAGGATACCTGGTTAGAGTGGGTGTTAAATGTGGTGATGCATATTGTTCTCTCCTCCTGTTGCTTTGGTATTCTGTCTTCCAAAAAGGCATCCCTGTTATTGTTCCTTGCCCTTTTCATAGCTTTGTTTATGATCACCTGTGGGTAATTACGTGTCTCTAGTTTGGTTTTTACATCGGAGGCTTGTTTTTTGTAATCCTTTAGCTCAGTACAATTTCTCCGGAGTCGGAGAAATTGTCCGTAGGTAATGTTGTACCGGAGGTGGTGGGAATTGAAACTGTCGTACAGTAACAAACAGTTCTTGGCTGTTGCTTTGAAATGTGTTGTGGTCTTCAGGGTACCACTGTCCGGATATATATTCAGATCTAGGAAGACCAAGTAGTCACGTGAAGTTGTGTTTGTGAATTTGAGAACGGCTTTCTGCTGGTTGAGCCAGACCATGAAGGCTTTGGTGGATGGAACGTCCCCTTCCCATATCACCAGGACGTCGCTGATATAAAGCTTCCAGGTCTTGATGTTGTGAAAATATTGATTATCCGGGTGCAGGATCTTGTTGGTCTCGAGATAGTGTACGTAGAGACCAGCTAGACTGGGAGCAAAGGTGCTCCCCATGTTGGTCCCATGATTCTTTAGACAGAAGGTGCCCTCATATAGGAAGAAATCCCTAATGAGGGCCAGAGATACGCACTCCATGACCACATTCCGTGGTGTCTGGTATTCTAATGTGGTGGTGAAAAGGATCACCACAATTATGGATAGTGTCTCATCATGAGGCAGACTAGTATACAGACTCCCCACGTTGAGCCCCAGTAGGAGGTGATGATCAGGATCAAAGGTAATATCTTGGAGAAGTTGTAGGACAGCTTTTGTCAATAGGTATTCTATATGGTAATCTGAAAGAGAAACACAATATTAAAAACAAGGCATGTACTGCATCCGACGTTAATTGTGGTGACTTGTGTGTCATGTATTGTCACTTTTACCTACAGGACACGGCACTAGTGTATTGCAATACAGTTAAGACCAAGGAGAATACATATATGTTTTTCACTATATATATATATATATATATATATATATATATATATATATATATATATATATATATATATATATATATATATGCATATATATATCACTTTTCTTTCAGGTCATCACAATTAACGTTGGATGCAGTACATGCCTTGTTTTTAATATTGTGTTTCTCTTTCAGATTACCATATAGAATACCTATTGGGTATTGTATCTTGTGCATGATTTATTGCCTCTTCACTTAGTAACACTACTTGAACATATTACCACTCTAGATATTCACCGACATTGTTTCGACTATAAAGTGAGAAAAGAAGGGATCTCTTTTTGTCCTGAAGAAGCATGTGAGCTTCGAAACATGTTGACATACACAGGAGTGATCGCTCATTGAAGCAGGATATCTCTAACCCACTTTTTTAATAGTACCAGCCCTAAGGAATATTAAAGTTTATAGTCCACACGAGCCAGGTACTATTTAACACACTTTTTTTCACTTATCTGTGACCCTTCCACTCACTTTATCCTACACTACACATAGTCCTGAAAATCAGTTCTCCCCCGTAGTCGTAGATCGTAGCACGCCCCATCCCGCAGCCGGAAGACCCCCATGATGAAGAATGACACCAAGGGCTGTTTTGATGTGTGAGGGGTATTTAAACAAACACTATGTGCTTCCAAACTTTGTAGGAAACACACGTGACCTGTGATTACTTTATTCTGACATCAATCCCGTGGTGAATCTCTGGTTTTTAAACATTTCTAGAGGAGGACGTATCCACCTCCAGTGCCATGATTGGACACTACCTCTTCACTCCGCTTTTTAGGTCGAGCCTTTGCTCGACTTTATTAAGGGGCTTTTCAAAGAGCTACCCGCCGGCCACCAGCTTGCGGTTACGTGCACAAGCACGCGAGCTTCGCTCCGCCTCTTCAATCATTGCTGCACGCGCATCCCTCGCGTGCTTAGCACGTCATCGTGATTACTTTCGTTTTCATCGTGATGACGTGCTAAGCATGCGAGGGATGCGCGTGCAGGAATGTCTACTGAAAAGTAACATTTTAACAAGTGAATGTGCACTGGCGTGATAAACGTGTATCATGATCACCAGGAGTACTCCTAGATAGTGGCATCTTTTGCAGTTTTTCAAGCCTAAAGTCTTGTGAATTCCTTGTAGTCATATATTTGGACTTAAACATGGTGATGATAGACCTGCGTTTGCACAAGTTTTTTTTTTTTAAAGACTAACAGTGTCGGACCTGCTTCAATCATTAAGGTCAAGAGGTGCTACAAGGGACTTGATTCTGGGGAAAAATGAGCTAGATTAGGAGTCGTATTGAATTATCGCACTCCAGTGTATCAACAAGATATCACATTTAAAAGTCAAAACAATATAAATAATCAATGGAAGGAGAAAAGGACACATGGAGATGATAAAAATGTATTCAGAGAAGATTTTTATATATATCTGGTAATGTAGCTTCAAATGAAAATATGGGGAGACATATACAGATAAATGAATTCAAGCAAAAAAGTTAAGAACAGAGTTATAAATGACATCAACACATCAGTTCACAACTAAACATCAACTCCTGACAGTTATAACAGACAACCAAATTCATAAATTAACAATGGTTGTGTGCTTGTGCCAATGCAACGTATTCTGGAGATGATGGAAGTGTCGACGTTTCGGTCTAATATGCTGTCATCATGAAGACCATCATCAGGACCAAACAATTCATTGCTGGGAAAACCCCCTGAAAATTCACAATGGAAAACTTCTCTTTGAAATGAGAGGAAAAGGCCGTTGACACCGGAAAGAGAATCTGGACTACGGCGTGTTAGTTGACGCTGAGTAGTACAACACTATCCAAAAGTCGTCTAAAACAGAATGCAGCCGTGTGGAATTCAATTCCGTTGAGTTCAGCAATTCTGCGTGCACCGACCTGCTACAATAGCACTCAGTTGTAAAATTGTGGGTTGGCTTGTATGTGAAAGTCACATCTTTTTCATTTACAAAAGCCTAATTGCTAATGAAATAATCCAAATAAGTGAAAACCATTGCCTGTTTTTAAATACTGCTCCCTCGAACAGTAAGTACCTTGTGAATTACATTTAAACAATGTCCGATGGTTGTAAATATTGTTACTCGATGTGTCACGTTCCTATTACACACCTTCAACGAACGAGCAAAATGAAAATCTAACCTGTAAGTAACAGATTTGCACAAAGATGAAACGCACCAGTAGGATGATACATTTGATGGGCAATATTTCTTAATTTTAATATAGTTTTTTTTTACATTACTGGCATACCACATTCTAGTATTTAATTATTGGTGTGGGAGCCATTAGGACGCAACAGTTGTATTATGTAGTGTAGTTTGTCAGCTGGGAAGTGGCCTCATGAATATGTTGAATAACATGGGATTGTTAAAATGGGACTCTAAATACTGCAAAGGAGGACTTCCAAAGTCTAAGAACACAAAAGAAACAAGCACTGGCATAGCCAATAGGTCTCGACTTTAAAACCTTAAAAGTGTTTAGTTATCCAGCACAATATCCTTGGTGTAACAACATCAAGTGGTGCATGGCTAAACACTTATACGGTCCCAAAGGCGAGACCTATTGGCTATGCCAATGCTTGTTGTTTCTTGGGAGGGGTGCAGATGGCCCGTGCCTCAGATGCCTAGTGACAGAAGGATCGTTCTTCCATGTAGTGTGGGATTGCTCAATAATTCAGGCATACTGGAAGAGGATATATACTGCACTTAAAGAGGTCATGGGGATGCCGCTGGCTCTAAATCCTCAGACTGCCCTGCTCGGCATTATGTCTGGCAAAAGGGGTAGATGGACATTGCGTAGGTTTGCTTTCACATGCATGTTAAATATTATAAGGGACATTGCAAAACATTGGACGGCTGTCCTCGCTCCACCCATGGATGAGTGGTACAGGAGCATGGACAGGTGTGCAGTATATGAGGAGGATGTGTATAAAGTAAAAGATGCACCCAGAAACATAGGAAAATATGGGGCGGGTGGTAGGCTAATTTTCATTCCATGAATACCAAGATGTAAGACTGAGGTCATCAATACTGAGTGTATGCACTCACCTCTTTGGTCTTTTCTTGACCTGCTGGAAGGCTGGGATAAAATGATTGCTTGTTGGGGGCAGTGAGCAAGAAATGCTAGGGGGATACCTGGTTCTCGGTTGACTGTTGGTTCTATGCAATAATGAAATGAATAAACAGAAATCTAAACAAAAATCTCTGCTAATAGTGTGATTTATAAGACTCATTTATCATAACATACTGTTGTAAAATTAACTCTTCTTCAAAAGAAAACTATATTGAGGGCTTTATTTCACTGCACAGTGCTCTGAGGATATATCCTATGGCCCAGCAACAAATGGGCATGGTCTAGACCCAGTAGAAGCATTGTTTTCTGATACATCACTGGACATTGTTTTTACCGGGCACATTGTATTTCAGATGGTAGTGATGTTCTAGTAAAGTGATCCTTATGCTTTATACCACTTTGTAAGCGTAACACAGTATTTTGGATGTCCACTATTACTCTTGGTATCGCATGTACGAATCCGATAAGCATTACTTCTGCTGAGGAACAAAGGTTAAGAAAGATTTTGACTGTGGCACAAACAATTAACCTGTAGTGCATTCAGAGTTTCAGGCACAGACCGTCAGAGAATTAATGCATCTACAAAGCGGTTGAAAAATGTGAGAACGAAATGAATTCACGAGGCACGTCTTGAAAACAGATCATTTACGTTGAAAAGAACTAGCTCCTCTCGGGTAAAGACCGTGAAGTGCTTTAAAAGGGCATGTTTCTGCATATTTATTATCAGCACCAAGATGCCATTTTGATGAAGAATAGGCCATTTATAAATGACTTCTCTGCCATACCAGATTTACAGCGTATTTTACCGATGTATGTGAGATTGTGTGATTTAAAAGGATACCAGAGGCCCCATTTATACAGAAATGTTTTGAGGGAGCTTTGCAAAACTCCCCCAAAGGCATGCACACGCGCAATCATACACACTCACTCACACAGCAACCACCAAGACACACATCAACACAGGCACACACACCAGTGCTACTTTCCCAACTGCAAACGCCTTTTGTCATTAGCTACACTTATTCGACTTTTAATAACACATGGTACTCGTGTTTGGGTCGAGAATACGGGTGCAGTATTTCTGCATCAAGAATTACAGATACTATAAGTTCTAGTTTTTCCAATATGTGGTAGAGTAGGAAAATTGGGAATTTATTCATGGATCTGTGTTTCTACACCTGATTCCTATGGTCTCAATTTTCAGTAGGTTTCCCATTAGGAAATGTAACGAGCATTTATCTGCCCATGGGGGAACACTGGTAATGTGTCAATCCCACACATCTTGCAATCCCCAATTCGGCTGAGTAGCTCTGTCAATAGCCGAGAATTTACTTCTTTGAGAGTAAAGTGGGCCTCATTAATAAAAATGATATTACTATATTCCCTACACGCTATCCACTTTATTTGCTAAAAATAGAAAATACACTTTCTGATGAGTCGGCTTTCCCATCACTTAATAATATTCCACCTATGAATATATGAGAAGATAAAACATGCTTTCTATCGAGCCAGAGAGCATTCCCAGTTGGAAAGTAGACTGCAATTCTCTGAATCCAAAAGAAGCCAGCGCTCCTCAGCTTAGGGTCAGAAACACCTTTAATTTTTTTTTTTTTTCAGTAAAATTTTATTGAAAATTATATTTACATGGTGCATTTTTAACGCAACTTTTTCCTCTATTTCCTTTTTAATAGAGATCCTAGAAACCTGACCTCACAAGGTATTCTTCTTCCAGTATTCCTGCTAACAACAATAAACGATTAAAGCCCCCTTCTCAAACGTTCTGTGTCCATGCTAATGATCACTTAAAGTAGATAATTCAAATAGATTACGAAGCTATAGTATGGTAACTGAGGATTTCCTCAATATGTTGAGGTTATGCTACACAGGAAAGCCTGACCCAGGAAGAGCCTGATACAAGCTGACCAGCAAATATGCAGTCTTCCGTGGGAGACTAGGCACCTTTTTGCAACATAATATGGGTTTGCATAATCCTGCATGCCCAAGAATATTGCAAATAAATTTGGGAGACTGCCAATAAGGCGTCTTTGGAAAAGAGAACGTGTTTTAAAGCGCCCTGTGACAGGGCAGATCCCCGTGAAGTACTATCACAATTTGCTTGAATTGTGCAGCCCTGTGGAGCAAGGCTATTACAACAAGTTTTAAATCATATGACTGTCCTATAAACGTGGTAGGACGTTTTACCTTCTATAATATTTATGAAATTTACAGGGAAGCCATCTGGAGCTATTCACATAGCATCCAATTTGTCAGTTCTGCATAAAGCGAGAGCTAGTGTGCAACTGTGTACTTCCACATGCTATGACTATGCAAGAAGCAGTCTTAAATGTATTTATAACACAAGTCGGAAAAAGTATTGCATGCCCCTGAAGAACCCGCCCTCCCCACAGGGAATTATTATCAGTAAAACAATGGCACTGAGAGCAAGGAACCCACATCTGTTCATATCCTTGACCACTCAGGGCATTACATCGAACACACAAAGGGTGGTAGGAGGAAGGCTTGCAAATACTGTAAACCACATGCAAACTCTGTGCCACAAAATGCAAGTTAAGCATCACTGAGGAAGCTTAACAAGTCTGGAACTTTTCTGAGTCGGTTCTGGTCCCTTCTGGTGAGGGCTTCCCTGGCAGTTTAAAATGGATTATTTCCAGTAGAAGAGTCTGCACTGATCGGATAAGGCAGGCCTCTGTCTAGGGTGGCATTGTGGCTGAATATGCAACCCAGAGTAATTCCCAGTGGTTTAGACTAATTGCAAGCTTTCCTCCCATCACCCTTTCTGTCTTGGACATTCCACAGTGGACAGTTGCATCCATAAAAATGATGGATTAAGCATCCTTTTAAAGACACTGTTGAATGTAAAAGACACGCTGATGGTTTGGAAAGAGAATAGGGTGTGAGTGGTGAGTTATGTCAGAGATATAACAATACAGTGAGATGCAGAATCTGTCCCTATGCCAGCCTGGTGCCCTAAATAAACGCAGATAACCACCAGAACTGCAGATTCATCAGTGGCTATTGAACCCCGCCGCAATTTTGAGTCTCAGCAAAACACAATGAAAACAACAAATGCTTTGTTTGTTGAATAAGGGTGCAGCATGCTGCATTGACACACAGTTATGGCGCAGGAACAGAAGACAAATAAAAACCTAGGGGCAGATTTACAAGCCCCTTGCGACATCTTTACGACACTATTGAGTTACTTCTGTGACGCAGCAGCATTGTAAACAATTCGCTACTATGCAATATATTTACAACGTGAAGCATCTAGTGAGATGCGTCACATTGTAAAGCCCTGCGCTACATTATGCCTGCACCAGGTATAATGTATGCAGGGTGGGCGTTCCGTCGCACGGAAGCCTCGTAAAAGTGACGCAGTGAAAGCTACAAGATTTCACAGAGTCACTTTTACGACCCCGATACGTCAAAACCTTACGCCTGCTTGAAGGAGGCGTAAGGAGTGACACTGCACAATAGGTATAGACCGCCCCTGAGCATTGCTGGAGTTGCGTCACACTTGCGACACTATTCAAGCAATGCGCTGCTCTTACAACAAAAGATGTGACACGCATCTGACTATCCTTGCGCCACGGTGCGTCACATTGTAAATGCGACATATCCGTGGTGGCTCAAGGGTATTTCTACGTGTTGCATCTTTACTGGCGCATCCCTGCTAATATGCAGAGATACACCAGTCCTTGTAAATCTGCCCCCCAAGATTCTTCTTTTCTGGGTGAGGGGGAGCAATAACCTACTGTGTAGGTATATATATATTGTATCACACCCACTGACAGATGTTCAAACGTTGCTGCAGAGATTCTTTTTCATAATTTATTTTGTTAATTAATGCAGTGGAATGCAGTGTCAGAAGACATGTTTTAATTGTCTGATCTAATTTGTAAGCCGACCATAGACTATGTCATCATTTCGATGTAAAGTGGCATGCGTTCCTTACAGAGAGCACACAACTTTAAAATCACGCAATACTAATACAAATGTTGCAGTAACCATCAACCGTCTTCATCATCAAAGGGAAGTTTGTGAGCCATCATTTAGAACTGCAGAGTGGATGAATCTCGAAGAATCAATTTTCATTGCATATTAAAGTAATGACATATCCGACGTATAACATAACATCAAAAACAGTAAGATTCAACTATTCACTGCTAGAGACATGAAAGAGAATATAACATAATAATAAAAAACAAGATTTTTTAAACAGTTCTACTCTAAGGTGACAGAGGTCATTGTTCACATTAGTGTCTCACTGGTTGTTCTTTCTTGTCAGTATCCTTTGCACTGGATGCAGATAGGGACATGTTTGTTGACTTGCAAATTGAGAAAACTATTTCTTAAACAGATTCCGACTTCTGAACTGGGGAACCAGGATCAAATCCTGGGCCTGTGTTACTGAAAAGGCGCACTTTCCCTGTCTGTGCAACAGCGCACCTTTAAGAAGGTGCACTAGGTACACACGGAAAGTGCGCCCTATCATGAAGAATGCTCTGCCCCAGTGCAGCCGCAAACTTAAATATGCAGCAGCTGTTCTGCAAACTTAAATATGCAGCAGCTGTTTACAAGCTGTTCCTTGTTTCTCTGTGCAGGCGGCACCCACCTGCACTTTCAAAAGGGGTTAGAGATCCCCTTGCAGGCGGGAGCAGTGTAGGACTGCGCCCTTATTCACTGCACCTCCCTGCAGGGAGATGTCTGCGGGTTCCATGGAACCCCCTTTCAGCCCTAGAGTGGGTTGCCTTATGGGGGTGCACTGACAGTGTCCACCTTTTTGTGGCGCACTGTTAATGCTCCTCCTAATGGCATGTTTTCCTCTGTGCCCACTCGGTAATATGGCAAGGACTCAGATGCAAAGTGATTCCCTCATTTGCATGAGGCCAACCCCCAAGCAAATGAGGGAATGCTCTCCCGCGATAGCACTGGCGCTACATGTTCCCAAGCACTATCTGTATTACTAAAGGGACTGTACAAGCATCTGTGGTCCCTTCTGTAATACCAAAGTGCCCCGGGGACGCTCAAAGCGGGCACAAATGCCTGTTGCGCCCCCAGGCACTTTTTAGGTTTCGACCTGGCGATCTGCGCAAGCAGTTCGCGCAGGTGAAATCTTTTGTTTACCATACTGGCTATTGGAACGTCCCCCACCTCCCAATGGCTAGCTCCATAAATGGAGGCTAGCCATTGGGAGCCGGATCTGTCCGTCAAGGCCGGACCAGATTCGGGGGCGTTCCCGCGATTTTTTCCCTGGGCGTCCCTCTGTGCGGCGGTGGGCGGAGTTGTTTTTTTTTCTCGGCATCCAGCTCATTCCGCGGCCGACCGCAGCCGCCGGAGGAAGTCCAGTTCCAGGTGAGTGCTTTTTATTCCGCCCCCCCCCCTCCCGCTGTCTGTGTGGCCCTTCCCGCCCCCCCTGCCGTGTCCATTTGCCCGTTACCGCCCCCCTCCCCCTCCTGCTGCTAGAACCGGGCCTGCTTACGGGGGTAAAAATGCAAGGTATGCCGTCCGGCTCCAGTGGGGATGTAACCGAGCGGCACAACAATACGCTTGCTACAAACAGAAAAACAAGGTATGCCATCCGGCTCCGAGTGAAAGAGGAGCTGAACAGCAAAGCACATGCAGGAGTAAGCAAGGTGTGTCGTCCGACTCCGGTGGGGGGTATGGAGCGGAACAACAATACACTTGATGAAACAACAAAAAAGGCAACCAGGCGTGTCGTCCGGCTCTGAGGGGAGAATGAGTGGAACAACAACGCGCTAGCACATAAGGATAAGGCTTGCCGTCCGGCTCCCAGGGGTTGTGAAGGAGCAGAACGAGCAAGCACTTACCGAAGCAAGGAAGCCTGCACAGAGAAGTCTCCAAGGACAGGATACAGTGAGCAACAGGACGCTAGGAGCGGAACAAGGACGCAAGAAGCGGCAATAGGAAGCAACGAAAGGGGGGGCATGGTCACGACGAGTAAGGAAGTAAGCCAAGCAATGAGTTACGGATGAAGCAGCTTTTTACGTGAGTTAGGGGCTGTCTCCAAATTACTCATCGTGAGGGAGGCACCTCGCAATATACCCAGTAATGTCAGTCTCTTGCCCTAAGATTACGCTCTTTTCCTAACAGAATGGAGATGAGCTTTGACATGTAACTAAAAAGAAAAAAATATTCAGTAATCGACGGGGGCGCCGTGCCCACCGAGGAGCCGCCCGAGCTGGGTGAGCAGAAGGGGCGCAGGGAGGGGGCATATCACGGGCTCATCGAGGCGGCCAGTGAGGACAAATGGGCGGCAGGGAAGGAGGGCACCGAATAATCCATCAGTAATCCAAGGCCAGAGAGGCTTCGGGCAGGACGGCAGGCGGGGAGGGATTGTAGTTGTAGGGTGTTGGGTGTCTACAGACAAGTAGGATTAGCAGATGACTGCAGGCTCTTGCAACCGTATAGTTTCGAGCGCTACACTTGCAAACCATTCATTTTAACTGGCCAAGACTACAGCTCCCAGAATGCATTTGGTTCTAGAATTAAAGGAAATCGCTGGGACATGGTGGCTCTGGAATCATCACATACTAAGCGAGGCTTGAGCTGCAGGGTCGAGTTGTTTTCCGACGTGATCGGAAGTGAGTGTACAAGGTTGGCTCCGGTGCAGGGTGGGGGAGGGGTGTATCGTGTTGTGCTTGAAGGGTGGCGACCGGTGATGGACGGTGTTGTGGTGTGTAGAAAAGAGACTGGGGCTTGAAAGGGGGAGGAGTGGGCCCTAGTATGCGTGCACTAAGAGCCCCGGTCGGTGATTTCTGTGGGTCGAAACTGCACCAGACAGAAGCTCACGTCCTCCAAAGGGCTCCGTAATCGTTATACGGAAGCCCCGTTCTCTCTGAATCCCCACAGATCCGTCTTCGCCATGTTGGTGCTATTAGAAACGGCGGCAGGGTACACCATCTTCAAGGTAAGGAAGGGGTGGGTCGGTGGGCAAAGGGGGATACATCGTGAGCACCCCGTGCTCAGAAACAGGGACTACTGTTCAATTTCACCTTTTGCTCTTACACTGGCCATGCAGTGCTATTTTCTTCTAGCGCCACGTGTTTGTTTGGCGAGGGCATATATATATATATCTTCTCCTCACCCTTCACTATTACCGTCAGTATTACCTTGACTACCTCATGTATTTGTGGTTGCTCACAGTTTTTACTACCTCATGTATTTTTTTTGCTCACAATTGTCACTATTACCTTATGTAAATAACGTATGTTTTTGCAATCTGTTGTTGTAATGTTTCTCATTATGTTTCATCTCTGTTCTTAATGTGAAGCGCTCTGACGCCTTCGGGTAAAGTCCGCGCTATATAAAAATGCATAAATAAAATAAATAAATAATAAATTCAAGTAAGAACGGGCTTTGGTTAAAGTGTCTGATATCCTGGAATTGTAATTCACAGAAAAGTTGGTCACAGGTTATTTTAACATTGCCCACAGTGTCGGCTACACCACTCGTATTAGATTAACATGGGGCGGGCCAGTGTCACGGGAGGTTAGACCACGTGCTCATGTGATACACTTAAAATTAATTAGTTGCCTTCGCTTTATTTCCAAATCAAAGGGAGACCAGGCAGTTGATCATTACAGTATTCGATGCAATATCTATATCTTTCTTTTCACAGCATTCTATGTAATCATAGTCGTGCCATATAGAAGAAAATAACAGGAATTGAACATCAACAAACTTGTTATCGATTTCCACATATTCATAACATTCGTTGTAACAAGTGTATCCCGTCACCGGGGAATCCTGTATTTCTACAAACATCCGTTTTGTCTGGAGATATTTACACAATGTAAAAGCAGTATACCAGATCTTAATTAATTTGCATTAAATGATCAGGTTGTGAATGTGGCCTGGAATATTTTCATATAGGGTGTGTTGAACTCGGAAAAGTATTTCAAAGGCCATGATACTTACATTTGTTCTTTTATTTGGCGTTTTTGGGAATTTTGGAACTGCGTTCCCCCTTGGTGGTGTCGATAAATTTTCTACCCCGCCTTGTTATGGGTCTCATCCTTTGGTGGATATTTTTCTGGTATTATTCTAATGGTCTAAGGTGCAACCTTAATTTTTATTCTTTTCTTGTCAGAATGGCGAGAGCTGGAAATCCTTCCAGTGGCTCGGAGGGAGAGTCGCCTTAGTGTGGCTCTAGTTAGCGATTGTTGTTGGTATCTCTTGGGTAATCGTTTGAACTTGATCGGGGCCCGAGGCGGCCGTACCCGACAACAGTAGAATCTTAGACCCCCAAAAGAATGCATGTCTAAAAACAGTCTTAATAAGAACACACAATACAGCGCAGCCGCTTAGCTTCATCACGGTCGAATATACAATGTCATGTTTTTCAGTCTCTCTTCGATCCGTTTTGTCCATGTTGGTAGCACCTTTTGTAGCTCTTAACTCTAGAGCGGTCAAAATCGTACAGTTTGGACTGGCTGTTTTTCTTTTTTTTTTTTAACCACCCACACCACAACCCTGTCGGTATCTGATGACTAAAGATTTATTTAGTAGCGCCTAAATTAGCCCCAATTTGATGCATCATCAGGGAACGAGTCCTAATTAGTGTGTGCCAAAGGCGAAACCGTTGCATTGTAAATGCTTGTTGTAATATGGCCCCTGGTCTTGACTCAACCGCTTTTGAGTCTGGGCAAATTGCTTGTTCTTGCTGTGTCTACAAAAGTTTGTAATGGAAACCGGTACTCGTGTGAAATGATTTAATTCCTTTGTACCAACTTTGCGCTATATAAAACTGCCAAAAAAGTAATAAAAGATAATATGTTTTGACACTTGCGCAGCTTTCATGTTTTCTAGTTGAGACGATTTCCCCATTCAAGACAAACAGCTGGTTGATTACTACTACTAAATGTGATCACTTTTTCAAGTGACAAAGGAGTGTTTTCATTATGCCCTTCAAATATATGAAAACCGTTCCTTCCAAAGATCAGCTACTCTTTAAAAGTACATTGTGATACACTGAAATTAGTAAACAATCATCCGCCTTTAATACTTTTGTTTTCATGCTTGTGTGTATTTAATTTTAAAATGAATATCTCTAACTGTAAAACTGAACATGATGCAGTTTATCTTATCACGAATCTCTGAATTAAAGTACAAAATATTAGCCACAGATATGAATTTTATTGTGCGGTGTCATGTTTTTCCCATAGCTTCCATCATATAGAAGCACTCCAATCTAGATATACCCAATCCAACATCCTATGCAGAGTTAAGTTAAACACTATGGTAGTTTTGACTGGAGAGAGAGGGAAACGGCTTGAGGAGGCTAGGTCAAAGTCACACAACATGTCAAGCAAATTGAAGGTTTTCTGGGGCACACTTTGTCTTCATTTTGTAAAGTATCTGCATTGTTCAATAGTGAAAAGCCTGGGATTACTTTTGGATTTATAGAGCTGGATATGGAAGGCAGTAGTGTCTCCCTGACATGCCTGAGGTACCCCTCAAACAGCTCGGCCATAAACTATAATCTACAATCAATCTCACCTCTGATCGTTTCAAGAATTACAATTGATGCCTGTGTCAGAGCTAGCCGCCAATGAAATTTTTGTTACTGACCACAGTAAATCTGTGAAGACATTACCACGCTTTTTCACACCTTTTTTCCTTTCAATGCAAATTGGGGGCAAGTAATGATTGCTCCCGTGGGAATCTATCATAAAGATCATGGTGTTAACAAGAAGGTACTTGCATGCTCTCTGGCTGGTACCACTAATACGTCGCAGAAACTGAATTATGCGTTTGCTGGTTTTATGCTTTGCAACATTTTGTGACATCTCAAGTCCACATAGGCCTTCAACAAGTACAGGACAAACAACAAAGTTATTCTGGTCAATCGTTTTTCACTCATTGTGCCACTCTAAGCAGAGCAGCAGTTTTCAAATCGGTCCTGTCCTGTCCTGGAAGTTCCGGTCAGTTTGAATAGCCATACTAGGTCCCATCCAGACAGGAACACTAGCAACCCCAGACTGGTTGTGGCGTACTGAGATAGTGAGATATAGTCTGAGACCTTTGTCACAGGGAGAATGGCTCAGCATACCTGTCACCCACATCTCAGCATACCTGTCAC
Source organism: Lissotriton helveticus (assembly GCF_964261635.1). Taxonomy (NCBI): domain Eukaryota; kingdom Metazoa; phylum Chordata; class Amphibia; order Caudata; family Salamandridae; genus Lissotriton; species Lissotriton helveticus. Next base: position 1,041,980,703 of record NC_136061.1, read on the forward strand.
ACTTAATACACCAACTGAAACAAACAAATTGATGGAAAGAAAGCTTGAATTAATCTCAGCCACTGGAGATAACTCTGAACTGCATTCCAGTTCTTCATTTTATACCCACTATGCCCATGGGAGTGAAGCAATACACAGCAATTACATTTTTTTTTTTTTTTTTGTGTAAGACCTTTATTGACACAAAGCAGAGTACACAGCATGAGCCTACAACCCTGGGGCCGGCTCGCTATTTCAATGCAATCAGTTAGTAGTTATCAAGCGTGTTATGAAGCAGAGCGTGTAATCTGTAGGTACTACCACCCTCAACATCTTATAGAGGACTCATTGCTGACAAGTGACGTGAGTCTTACATTTTAACCTTATATATAGAAAAACAACATACCCCAACTTAAGACCTCACAGCATCATTCCATACGACCTAGATGTTCATACAATCATAGCTCCAGGGCCCACCCTGTGTGTGCCTTCATCCGATCTGTACCTGTGCACCAAACATCCCACCCATGAGATTGAAACAGAAGATGATCTAATCCTCCTCCCTGTCCTGCAGTGAGGTAAGGTATTCTGTCAAAAAACACCATATATCCTTTGGTCTGGACCTCGCTGGCAATTGCTCCTCATATGTTTGTAGTCTGTCCCGGCAGATGGACATATCATGAAGCCATGTTTTCTTCGTCGGTACCTTTCGGCTGTGCCAACATTGCGCCACCTGTCTTTTTGCCAACAATAAAGCAAGTGCACAAAACCTGCGTTTCAGCGCTCGGAATTGAGGAACTATTCCCAGTAAACAGATCTTGGGTGTGCACTGTACCTCTTCCCCTAACATGACAGCTAGTGCGGTAGTGACCTCCCCCCAGTACCCTGCCACCTTTTCGCAGTCCCAGGCCAGATGTGCAAAATCCGCCCCCTCCCTATTGCACCTCTTGCATCTGTCTTCCTCCTGTAGGCCAAACCTAAGCAGTTTGGTCGGTGTGTAGTAGATCTGGTGAATAAATTTAAAATGTATGATTCTTAAGTTGCCGTTAGGCGTCAAAATCTGTGTTAACGCGCAAGTGCTATTCCATTCCTCATCTGTTAACGGATCTTCTAATAGCGCATCCCACCGCCCCCTAGCCTTCTGAGTGTGTCCCGCCAGTTCCGATTGTGCAGCTGAGTATAATCTGGACACTAGATGGGAAAGATCAGTAGTAGTAATCAGTAGTTGTAGTGGTGTAAGGCAGTCTGGTTCTGTTGGGAATGTAGGGTAATGTTCCCTCAACGCTCTAGTCAACCTATAGTACGTGAAGCGGAACATGGGAGTCTGGTTTTGGATATAATTCAATTGGTCTAGTCCTACGAACGTTCCGGCTTGAAACACATCTCCTAGCTTGTCAATACCAGCTCTACTCAGCAAGGACATTCCAACCTTTTCACCAGTGACTGACAGCGCCTGGTGATGTTGCAAAGGCATGTCCGGTGCATATAGCGGGGTCTTGTGGGCCAGCTGTCCAAGCCTGTGCCACGCTCTGACCGTGGTGTCCACTGTGTTGATGTCCATTGCATGCAGTGGCGGCCTCGAGTGTGATACGATCGCAGCGAGGGGGATGGGATGAGCATCACCCTCTTCAACGGCCGTATGTGCAAGATATGGGACCTTGTGGTACCAATACGCCACATACTGTGCCTGCGCGCAGAGGTAATAGAGGAGAAAATCGGGCACACTGAAACCGCCCCTCGCAAATGGAAGCGTTAGAGTCTGCAAATCAATACGAGCCTGTTTGCCTGACCATATCAAAGTCCGCACCATGGATTTTATGCGGCGGAAGATCTCACGTGTCGGCGTGATTGGAACGTTGTTAAACAGGTATAATAGTTTGGGTAATACGTTCATCTTGACGATTGCGATTCTGTCGGCTAGCGAGAGTGGCAATCGAATCCAACGTTGGATCTTGTCTTCAAGCTTAGAGAGTACCACCCCATAGTTCGCTCGCAGGACCTCTTCCGGATCCCTGTGGAACATGACCCCTAAGTAGCGAATCGGTTCCTGTTGCCAGTCCAACGGGAAATCCACGTCGAAGGGCAAAGTGGTGTCAGTCAGAGGTATTATGGAGGATTTGGACCAATTAATCGCCAACCCCGAATGTCCGCCGAAGCGGATGTATTCTCTGAGCAGCGGGTTTAAATGGATTTCAGGGTCACGGACGTATAATAACATGTCGTCCGCGTAGAGTGATATGTGAAGTGGCCTGGCTGCAAATTGCAGTGCCGACTCTTTGTAGTTCTGGCGCACTATGCTCCAGCGCCAGCGCAAATAACAGAGGGGATAATGGGCAGCCCTGTCTAGTGCCACGCTCAATATCGAACGGGTCTGAGATATAGCCGTTGATCCTAACCCTAGCGCGTGGTTCTGTGTAGAGCAAGGTGACCCACTGTACAAACCGTTTAGGGAACCCCATTCGGTTCAGAACGATGAGCATATACCGCCATTCAATGGAATCGAACGCTTTCGCGGCGTCAAGCATGACAGCCGCAGCTTTAACCGAAGGTTGAAGGTAATGTGAAAGAGCAAACAAAGATCTCGTGTTATGTGATGTGGATCTAGTGGGTACAAATCCCGATTGATCCGGAAGGACCAGACGGGTCATCAAGGGGGACAGTCGACCCGCCATCAGTTTTGCGAGGATTTTTGAGTCCATGTTAATCAGGGATAGAGGTCTATAGGAATCGCATTCCTCCGGATCTTTGGATGGCTTTAGAAGAGCAATGATCATGGCTTCTCGCAGAGTGGGGGGGAGTAACGATTTCTCGAAGGCAGCGCCATACATGTCCACTAAATAGGGAGCGATAATATCCGCAAACTGTTTGTAAAATTCAGAGGTGTACCCGTCAGGGCCCGGCGCCTTGCCATTCGGAAGCGAAGTGATCACTTCTGTCACCTCCTCCACTGTGATGGGCCTAGCCAGGTATTCCCTATGTGCATCCGATAGCCAGCCAATCGCCACATCGTGTAAATAGTCATATGTGTCCTCCGCCGGGGCTGGGGGTTGCGACTGATATAGCGTGCCAAAGGTGTCAACAAAACATTTCAAGATATCTCCAGAGTGCGTTTGTGGTACACCTTCCTTAGAGTTTACTCTGAGTATCTCTGTGTGTCCCCGTCCCTCACAAATTTTACGCGCCAGTGCACCCCCTGGCCTACCCCCCTCCCCGAAGGCTCTAGCCACTTGTGGGCGATCTAAGTACTTTATCTCGGACTCCAAAAAGTCCGCATGCTCCGTATTCAATGCACGCAAGCCTGGTAAATGGGAAATATCCTGTGTCGTCTCATACAACAATTCCAAGTCCCTCATTCGCTTCTCACAGCGACTAATTTGGCCCCTGATGTCCCTGAGTATCCCTATGGTGGTGCTTAAGCAGACTCCCCTGATCGTAGCTTTGAATGCCTCTCAGAGAAGGCACGGGTCTTCCGTTGTTTGTGCATTATTAGCAAAGTAGTCTTTGATAGCCTTTTGTATTGTGTCAACATAGACTGTGTCTGAGAGGGCACGGGCATTGAAACGTCACTGGAAGGGGGGGGGGGGGTGTAACGTGGCAGCTCCACCTGCAGCATGACCGGGTTGTGGTCTGATAGTGTGCGGGGCAGCACCTGTAACTTACGAACCCACAGAGCCATGTCCCTAGAACCTAGCCAGTAATCTAGCCTGGACCAACTATTGTGAGACGCTGTGATGTGTGTAGCGCCTGGCATATCAGTGTGTTGCAACCTCCAGAGATCCGCTAAGGCCAAATCCTCCATCATGTGAGCCACCATTTGTCGCGATTGCTTGTGCTGTTCTAGCGAGTGAGAGGAGCGGTCTAGCCCATCCTGCAATGTGACGTTCCAGTCCCCCCCGCAGAGTATGTGTGCGCTAGCATGTGTTTGTAAGTGTCCCAATATTTCCCGGAAGAATTCGGGAGCATCCGTGTTTGGTCCATAGACGTTCAAGAGTGTCACTCGTTGGCCCCTCAGTGTACCTGTCACCAACACGTATCTGCCAGCGGGATCATGCATAACGTGCCGCTCCTCAAAGTTGACCCCTTTCCTGATCAAAATAATCACCCCGCGGGAGTAGGAAGAATAAGAGGCCCTATATACTGACTCAGCCCACCTCTCACCCAAATGTGCGTGAGTGTGTGGTGCGAGGTGCGATTCCTGTATGAACGCTACATCTATGTTCCATCTGTTAAGACTAGCAAAAACCTGCCTGACCTTCTGAGGTCTAGAGAACCCCCTTATGTTCCAAGTAAGAACGTTCAAGCATAATCTGCCCTCCTCCCTAGAACCCATTGACATCTGCGAATGCGATATACTCCATCCCTGTATATACCAATCCTGCATGTGGTGCCCCTCCGCCCTCAGTGTAAAGAACAATCACAACAATGACAGCACAGTCCGGTGTAGAACCTAAGAAGCAATATATTTGCAATGTTGTCGGTCTTTGTAAACTTTCAATCATCCCCCCTCCCCTAATCCCACCCACTCCAGCAACCCCAACCTGCCGAAGCCATATCCCCTCAGAGCACAATTCCCCCAAACATTTAACCATCAACACAGTGCCCATACTGAGAACACTTAGTGGGTAATGCCCTTACGGAGGTCCGCTAGGAGCACAACTCTACACCCGGTGGTCGGGTTCCGGCGATACTGTAACAACTGTATATATGCATAATACATGTGATCAATTACCCGCCCCCCCCTCCACTTCTCCAGTACCTCGGCAATATTATACAAGTAATAGCAGTGCCATAGGGGCATCACAGCAACAACCCGACACCATCCGATGTCAGTGGCCGGCAACACCCTCATCACGCCCCTCGTACCTGTCGCCACCTGTATTAAGTGCGATGCAGCCAGTGGGTAGCTCCGTCAACATAAATGCAAATGGGCTGACGACAGCTGGAGTCTGTACCACAAGTCAGTGTACCTCATTATGTGAGAGTCACCGCGCTCTGGTGGCTCACGAGTGGAAGAAGTCCTTGCTAATGCAAGGGGTGGGAGCCTGTCAGCTGCCTCAGGCATCAGTTACTGCAGCAGCCAGTCTCGGCTTCGTGAACAAATGTACTGTGTGGCGAAAAGTTTAGCATGGGCCAGCTACAGGCAAATGCAAAAATCAAGAGAAAAACAGATTTGTATTGTAGCCCCCACCGTTTCAATGGACGGCAGCCTTAACGACATACTGCGAGTGTCTTAAAGCGACATTGACCACCCCCAGGAGTACGGCCTCGGACGGAGCCGTCCAATACAGCCAACAGTGGCCACGTGGCCATCCATGGCGCGAAACAGTACAACAAAACTCACCGCTGTATGACGAGAGACAACGTCAATGGCTTTAGTCCGAGTCTCTGTGCTGGTCATTTTGCGAGTCCTCTCTCGACTCACGCTGTGCCCTTTTAACAAAGTCCTGGGCTGCCTTGGGTGTTGCCAGCACGATTGCCTTCCCCTTCCACACCACTCGAAGCCGCGCTGGATATAACATGGAGTAGACAATGTTCAAATCACGCAACTTGGCCTTCACGGAGGAGTATTCCTTACGTGCCTGTTGAACTGCAACCGTGTGATCTGGGTAGAACTCCAGGGAGTTGCCTTGATGGTTGATTTTGCCCTTTTCCCGCGCAAGCCGGAGGATCGTGTCTCTGTCCCGGTAGTTGAGAATTCTCGCCACAATAGGCCTAGGTGTGGCGCCAGGCGGCGGCTTGGGGGCTAGCGATCTATGGGCACGCTCTACTATGAAGACCGATGATAGGGCCTCCGCGCCAAAGAGATCTTTACACAGATTTTCGACAAATTGCTCCATCCGCCCAGTGTTGGTCGTCTCCGGCAGGCCCGCTATTCTAACGTTATTGCGCCTCGAGCGCACTTCCAAATCCTCCTCCTTCGCTTTGATCACCTCCAAGAGACGTTCCATTCCTGTGCATTTCGTGGTGGAGGTCCGCGCTTCATCTTCAACGGCGGAGATCCTGGTCTCCGCCTCATCCAGACGTTCGCCATGCTTCTCCTGACGGGCGGCCATACCATCCATCCTGCATGTGAGGTTGTCAAGCTTACCATTTATGTCTTGCAGATTTGATTGGATCGCCAACAGTATCTTCTCCATGTTGGTACTGGGTAGTGGTTCGGCCGCGCCGCCATCCTCCACCGTCCCATCCACCAGCCTCGTCGTCTTTTTAGTGTCGAAGGAGATCTTTGGCTGTTGTTTATCAGGTTTCCCCATGTTGGTGGAGGGGGAAGCCGCCTTCCTGAGTACGGGCCCAGATGCCCTCGTGGCTCTTACCGCTGTCGCCGTGATGCCCCGGTACAGATAGTAAGCAGTCTTGCGTGATACTGTCCTTGCTTCTAGTCGCTCCTCATCAGACAGCGCGATTTTCAAGGGGGGGACGTGGTCGGTGCCATCCCACCTCAGTCCGCTGTGACGCAGTCAACGATAGCCTGCACCCCTGTCTGGGGCCCCGCAGCATGCAGCAGGATGGGGAACGCCTCTCACTGTGTGTGACCCTCCGACGTTGGAGCTCGTAGTCTGGCCGGCCGGACTCGCGCCAAAGCGGCAGTGCAGGCGGCGACAGTGACTCTGGCCAGTGCAGTCAGCACTTGTGTGTGTACCGCGGTCCGCAGGTAGACGGTGATCCCCCTTGAGCCCCCAGTCCAGTTCAGCAGTGTCTGCGTGTTTTGGCGCGAAGGCGGCTATCTCGGCGCTCCGGAGTCTCTCGCCGCCATATTGTCAGGCACTCGGGTCCAGGCGCCGGCACAGCCCTTTGGTCGTAGACGGGGGTGAAGGACAAAGCCATACATACACACGGTCCCTGAGCGCCGATCCTCACCCCCGTGTGCCGAAGTTAGTTCAAGAAGCCGATTTTAAGCCGAGGCACCTCGCATGTCAGGGGTCCGCAGCCTGATGGCGGCCATATTGTCAGGCAAGCGATCGCACTCCACATCAAACACGGCCAAAAGTTAATGATACCGGAGTGTTGGTTGAGATACACCCCTACCGCCGACGCACCTCATCTTCCCCCGATGTTTGATGGTCTCCGAGAGTGGATTAGTGGGGTGAGGGCGGCATCCGATCACTTAGATGGTGATCGCCCGGCGGAGCTGCGGTTCAGGCAGCCATTCCGCTGTGCGCCCCCTAGCGCCTCCCAGCAATGACATCTTTTGAATGTTTGTTTTGTAATGAAAGATAGTAACTCAGAGAATATAATTCTCATTTATCTATTCATTACTGAAAGTCGGAATTCACCATTCTGCATGGTAGCTCAATATTCATTATGAAAAAAAGAACACATTTCTTGTATGTTAAACTGTGGTTTTGTCATTTCTTGGTGCTGCAGATAAAAAAGTAAAAGACACACAATTGATGGACAGAATGCAGAACAAATCAAAACATTCACTCCCAGTCAAGAGATCTGGGTTAAATCCATCATTCGTTTGCTGACCATGCCACCCCAGTTTAGACCTGGCCGTATGCAAATCAGTTTTTACCCTGTGCCTCATGGAAACAGTCCAGCCCGAACTGCCAAGCCAGGTCCTCCCTGGACCGGAAACAAGCATCATAGGACCGGTTTCGGGGTTTCACCCCACATTAGCCAGGATAGCTTGAATCCAGTGGCACAGTTAGCCCGGGACCCACGTCTGGGCATACCTGGCGCACTTAGGGCGAGAAAACAAAAGACACACAATTGATGGACGGAATGCAGAACAAACCCTATCGCCCTATACACCGGACCACCGACATAATGTTGATGCATACAATATTGAAAAAAGAAAAATATTGGAAATTAAATATTGCTAACAAAAATATTCCCTTCCTATATTTAACTTGTAAAACTACAAATATCAAAAACACAAATATCACTGATTAAAATATAAATTTTTACCTTGATCGAAAACAAAAATATTGTTAACTTTAAATAAAATCTATGTCAAAAATATCCATTCACATAATATCGACTACAATATTATCTTAGTTTGTATGTGTTGAAGACAGCATGTGTGCAGGACTGTATGGGTTGATGAGTGTGTGTATGGGTGTGTTAGTGAGTGGATTACTGTCTCAATAGTGTCTTTTTGAGTAACTACATATGTTGTAAACTAGTATATGTCAGTATTTGTGTATGTAAGTGAGCATATGTGAGAGATGAGTGATTGGAAGAGTTCCTGTATAAATTAGAATGTGTTTTTATAAGTGATTGTTTAAGAGAGTAAGTATGTGTAAGTTTCTGTAGAAGTAAGTGTGGTGGTGTGTGTATAACTGTATATGCAAGTAAATGGATGTGTGATACTTTGTTTGCATGTGTGACTATGTGTGTGAGTAACTCTATGGATGAGTGTCAGTGTGTAACAGGATTTATAGGTGTATGAGTACATATGATGAGTGAGTACATGTATGAGTGACTGTATAGGGACTGTTGGTGAATGAGTGGATGTGTGTGTAGATCTTGGAATTACTGAATAGGTGTGTTGTAAATGGTATTGGTAAGTCCATTGTTTTGAAAATGTTAGTTTTCATTTTTGAGTGTGTATATCAAAGGTTATATTAGGGTGAGAGGAGGTCTGCCACTCTATCACAAGGATATCGTCATCAGTGATGTAATTTGAGATGTCATCAGTGATGTCATGAGTGATGTCACTGACCATGTCATGAGTGATGTAATATGTGACGTCATCAGCAGTGCATTGCGGGTGCGCGAGTTATAGTTAGCTGGACTAACTTTAACGTGGGAATTTCAATGGTTTTGTACGAGTGAAATGTCCAACTAACTATAATGCCCCTGAAACCTATGTTTTTTTCAGTGAATTTCTAAGGTTTTTTAAATGCTAATTCCTAACTTTAACGTGCCTGAAACCTATGGTTTTTTCAGTGAATTTCAAAGGTTTTTTAAATGCTAATTTTTAACTATAATGTGCCTGAAACCTATGGTTTTTTCAGTGAATTTCAAAGGTTTTTTAAATGCTAATTTGTAACTATAACGTGCCTGAAACCTATGGTCTTTTCAGTTAATTTCAAACTTTTTTAAATGCTAGTTTCTAACTATGCCTACAGAGGTGAGACATGTGAAGAAAGAAGAAAAACACACAGAAAGAAGAAAAAGAAATGCAGAAAGAAGCAACAGAAGTCCTCAAAGATGAAGAAAAGTGCAGGAAGAAGGAAGACGTGTAGAAAGAACAAACAGAGGAGCAGAAAGAGGCCTTGTTGTAAAATCATCCTGTATCCTCAAATTTTTCAGATGGGTACTGGTGGTAACTGACTCCAACTAACCAGTCCTAGAGCCATTTCTATGCTAAAAGACACTTAGAATACAGTGAAAACACCTACATACACTAGGGAACACTATGCGTTGGGGTACCCCTGTGATTACCATGCCCTCCTCTTTAAGACCCTAGTACATAATAGGGCAGGGGGATTAAAACGACCTCTTAAAATGCACCACAAGGCGCATTTGCACACTGGTAAAGGGAGGGGGGCTGAGCTGACATGTGCAATCACACCCTGTGGCTGTTTAAAGTTGTGAGATTAAGTCCCCTTGAATCCTGAGAGTCCCTAGGGTCCAACTAGCCCACTAGGTACCTCCAGTAAGCGCCACAGAGCTGCGTTGCAGAGAGGTGAAAAAAGGGGCATGGCCTGGACCACCTCTCTGCAACGCAGCGCAGTTGCGCTTACTGGAAGCACCTGGTGGGCTTGTTAGCCCCCTGGGGCCCTCAGGATTGAAGGGGAATTATTTCCCCAACTTAAAACGGGTCACAGGGCATGTTTGCACACGTCACCAGAGGCCCCATCCCCTCCCTTCCCCACTGTGTAAACACACCCTGTGGCCGTTTTAAGTTGGGAGGTTAAGTCCCTTTGAATCCTGAGGGTCCCTAGGGTCAAACTAGCCCACTTGGTACCTCCAGTAAGTGCCGTAGCAGAGAGGTGTAAAAAGGGGCACGTCCTGGACCACCTCTCTGCAACGCAGCGCAGAGGCGCTTACTGGAAGCACCTGGTGAGCTAGTCGGGACCCAGGGGCCCTCAGGATTGAAGGTCAATTATTTCCCCAACTTAAAATGTGCCACAGGGCTTATTTACACATGTCACCTCAGGCCCCGCCTCCTCCCTTCACCACTGTGTAAATGCGCCCTGTGGCCGTTTTATGTTGGGAGATTGGGTCCCCTTAAATCCTGAGAATCCCTAGGGTCCAACTAGCCCACTAGGTCCCTCCAGTAAGCACCACAGAGCTGTGTTGCAGAGAGGTGTAAAAAGGAGCACGGCCTGGACCACCTCTGCAACGCAATGCAGTGGCGCTTACTGGAAGCACCTGGTGGGCTAGTTAGCCCCCAGGGGCCCTCAGGATGGAAGGGGAATTATTTCCCCAACTTAAAATGCACCACAGGGCGTGTTTGCACACGTCACCTGAGGCCCTGTCCCCTCCCTTCACCACTGTGTAAACACGCCCTGTGGCCGTTTTAAGTTGGGAGATTAAGTCCCCTTGAATCCTGAGGGTCCCTAGAGTCAAAGTAGCCCACTAGGTACCTCCGGTAATGCCACAGAGCTGCGTTGCAGAGAGGTGTAAAAAGGGGCGTGGCCTCTGAACACCTCTCTGCAGCGCAGCTCCCTGGCGCATACTGGAGGTACCTGGTGGGCTAGTTAGCCCCCAGGGACCCCCGGTAGTCAAGGGGAATTAGTACCCTATCTGCAAACGCGCCAGGGGCCGCGTTTGCAGAGTGTTGCAGGGAGGGGGCGGGGCCTCCGGGGTGATGTCAGTCTTTTAAACAAAAGACTTTTCCTAAGTTATTGGTCCTGGGGACCCCATCCTCTTGGGCCTGACCCCTTTTGTATTTATTTTTTATAAAAATGTGGAAGGGGTCCGCGTGGCCCCGGTCCAGAGGCCATAATTGGCCCCGGGGACCCCATCCCCTGGGGCCCGGCCATTTTTTTAAAATTAAATTTTTGGAGGGGGGTTGCGTAGCCCCCCTCCTTCGGCCATTTATGGCACCAGGGACCCCATCCCTTGGTCCGGCCTTCCCTTTTTTTAAAAAAAATAAATGTTTTTTTATAATTGGGGAGGGGGGCCGCGTGACCCCCTCCCGGGCCACTTATGGCCCCGGGGACCCCACCCCCCGGGGCTGGCCCTCTGCGTTGGGGCCGTTGGGGTCCCCAATCCCCCCACGGTCCCGCCGGCTCCCCGCGTCCTGCGGGAGCCGGCATTGCTTTTCCCCGTGTGGAAAAGCAATCTGCTTTGGTATTTGGAAGAGAGAGCAGCTTTCCTGCTCTCTCTTCCAAATACCAAAGCAGAGTTTGCTATGGCAGAGAAGGAGCAGCGAGGCTCCCGCCCTGCCATAGCAAAACTGCAGTGTCCCCCAGGCCACTGCAGAAGCCGGCCCTGGGGGTGGAAGTTCCCAGGGCTGCAGGGGACCGTGAGCCCCCACAAATATTTTCGAAAAGCCCCGGAGTGGCAGTCCCCGGAGCTGGGGGGGTCTTGGAGCCCCCACCCATTTATTTTCGAAGCCCCGGAGGGTGGCGGTCCCCGGGGCTGGGGGGCTGTGAGCCCTCTGCACATATTTTTTAATAAAGCCCCGGGGGTGGCTGTCCCTGGGGCTGGGGGGCCCAATTACAATAAAAAATATAGCCCCTGGGACTTGGCCCACCTGGGGGCTAAATATTACCGAAGCGCGGGAGCCCGCGCTACGTTTTGTTTTCCGCCCAGGCCCCCCTAAGCAGGCCTAGGGGGTCAGAATGTTTCTACTCTGCCCCCGTTTCGCGTTTTGCGCATTTGTTTTACTGATTTCTTGTGCCTCGGTTCAACCGAGGCACAAGATGGCTACTAACACTTCCTGGATTGGAGTGTTGACAGCCAATTAGCATGCAGCTTGTGATCGGAGTGTCCGCGGATCCTCAGGGGCCAGAGATATCAAAACGTTTTAAATTTTGATTTTCTCAGCAACTACTGAACGGATTTACACCATTTACCAAAAAACCATCATTCTGAACCAAGGGCTACCTTTTTGCCAAATTTGGTGTAATTCCGTTCAGCAGTTCAGGCTGTAGCTGTGTCTAAAGTTTCCTAGGGCAAATTGCATGGGGAAAACACGTTTTGGGACCCCCCTTTTTTCTCGGCCCCCGCTTGCCGAATCACCCTGAAACTTTCAGGATAGGAGCGGACCGGAGCGGGCCATGAATTTCACGAAGATTCGTCAGCCGTCGCCAAAGTTACTGGGAATAGAATGTTGCGAATTTCCTATGGAAAATAGGTCCTAACTTTAACTACCTACTGGCGACCGCCAGTAGGGAATATAAATATATATATATATATATATATTTATATATATATATATATATTAAAACTATCAAACTATATATCGTACATATAAAATAAAACCTAAATTTGCGTTTACCATAGAATGACTGAACTAAGAAAACATTTCGAACTAAAACTAAACCAATCAATAAAATAAAACTATAAGCAACTTTAACCAATAAAAACAAACAAACAATTAATGCAACTCAATAAAGGCACACTAATTTAAACAACTAAATACTTCAAAAACAACAAACACTGCAAGACGAGGAAACTCTTACAGATTTTCTAACCAGACCATCAATGAAGAAATATATACATCTCAACAACTACCTATCGAAGTTGCTGATTAGGATGGCGGTCAGACTTTAGTCCGACCCCCACCATTTCACTAATGGGACCGCCCAACAGGCTGTTGGTGGTCCCGTCAGAGGCATTTCAATGCGACCACCACCACGGCGGTCGCAATGCCTATGTTTTGCATTGCGGTGGGTGCTGCTGGCTGCAGCACACGTCGCAGTGCAAAAAGGGGACACTTAACATATCCCTGCACTAGCCAGCACTCAAAACCCACAGCTGAGGGCCAGGGGAGAGGGGGGGGCGCTACAGGCCCCCAAAGTCCCTTTCCGCTTGGCTTTTAATGGCTGGTTAACCGCCATGAAAAGGCACGCGGAAAGTGACATTGTAATGCCTATGGCAGTGCCTGGCAGGCACCACCACCATTGCCGGGAATACAACTCTCTCCGCTGCACCGACGGGCTCCAAGAGTCTGTCGGATGCATGGCGGTCGGCCTTTCCGACCGCCAACCATCCGCCGCCATTGTAATATGGCGTGCAGAGAACATGATTACTATGGCGGTGGAATCAGCCCCCAAGTAAGTAAAACTTGTATTTACACTAAAACGTAATTGTTATTAAACTTAAAAACATAAAATAGCACCTAATTATTAAAACACTCTCCAACTTCTATCTCTTTACATAAACGTCCTAAAAGAAAAACATATGACTTGAAAAAGCAATAAACTGCCAGAAAATGACAACAATCACAAGCCAGAAAAAAGATATAAAAAGGTAAGTATTCATAAATTAATAAAAATCTATAAACATACCCAAATAGCAAGCAGGAATAAACCTTATGACCTCAACCTCTCTAAGCTACCAACAAATTATTAACATTTAAAACGAAACTGTCTTTTTTCATTCAACAGAAAAGCAGTGAAACTGTGTGAAACATCTAAACAGAACATACATGTAAGTATACAAAATAGAAGTACTTGCATATTTTTACATGTAAATAACAAATGTACTAACTTTACAATATTATATATATTTGTACTATTATACTACTTTCAGATTCATTGACAGAAGCTGAAAGTATATCACTTCACAGAAAGGGAAACAGTTACAAATTCACATGGGCTACACATACAGCTAAGAAGGTGCATCACCAGAAAATATAAACTGGAAATGTACTAAATATTATTCTAATGCATGCTATGGAAGGGCAACTAAAAAAGATGATGATGTTGTAATTCATGGAGGGGAGCCCCCCACCCTCCTTATATGGCAGAAAATGAAGTAAGGGAGACATTGCAGTATATAAGAGAGGCATGCGCTATTTCCCAGGAACCCTTAAGCAATGTCCTTAAAGATATATTACGTAAAGTCCTCAAACACATAACTGGCCACCTACCACCTCTCCTCACTTCAAAACGTTTAATTGCAAAAACTAAAAATGCCAACAGCGATACCCCACCTGCCCCAGAAGATACCACAACATACACTTAGCTGAACATTAAATAAAAACACATAATGGGGAACCTTTCCTTTTATATGACAACTTAAATAATGAAAGAGAATCCTAATATTCTCTACAGCAGACAACTTACTTAAACTTAGCCAATGTGAAATGAGCATGATGGATGGGACCTTTAGAATGAGTCCCAAACCATTCAAGTATGTATATATATACACCATGCATGGTGAATATCAAAACACAAATATCCCTTTTGTATAGGCCCTACTACCAAATAAACAAAGCAGCACTACCCCCAAAAAATAATCACAGACTTTGATCAAACCCCTGATTCAAATCATTCTAAAGGTTTACCCTCACACAGCCATACAAGGCTGTTACTATCATTTCAATCAAAGTATATAGAGACACTTCCAAAAATCTGCACATAGGGGCCGATTATGATTACGGTGAATCCACATCCTCCGGGCCGGCGGAAGCCACCGCCGGCCCGGAGTATGCGGATTCACCGCTGCGTTGAGTGTGAAGACCCCCCGCCAGATTAGGATGGCTGGAGGGTCATCGGCGGGCGGGTAGACCGTCCGCCGCTTTTCTTCCGCGAGACCACGGACGAAAAGCTCTAATATGGTGGCGGTGTCTATCAGACACCGCCAGCCATATTAGGTTTTGCCCTGGGACATGCCTTTCCGCGGCGGCAATGCCGCCACGAAAAGGCATACGGTCTTTTTTTTGGGGGCCCGTTGCGGGCCCCCAGGGTGAAGAGGAGGGTGGGGGTGCACATGGGGGGTACCTATGATACCCCCTGCATTTGCATGCACGAAGCGGCAGGCACCACGCGGTGCCTGGCGCTTTGTGCATGCAAATGCACTGCTTGCAGTTTTAACATTGCGGCGGGTGCTGCTTCAAGTAGCACCCGCCGCAATGTTAAAAATACAGGATGTGACCGCCAGGGTGGCGGTCACATCCTAATTCGCACGGAGGGACCGCCTCTGCCCCTGCGGACGGTCCCTCCACCTCTGAGGTGGCGGACGGACGCAGGTCCGTCCGCCATACTAATAGGCCCCTAAGTGTAGAATATTCTACGGTCAATTTACCTTAGAAATAAAAGCAAATGATAGCACTAGCCTATGGCCCTGTCACAGAGGAAGCCACCCACTACAATTCACAAATATAAAGCCCTTTCTACCAACAGAATGAAGACATACTTAGCCCCCTAATGGCCTCTTTCGAAGACACTTGGCTTGGCAGACTCCGGACACAGACCCCAAATCAAATTCCAAATACCATGGTGCAATGTCTATGACAGCACCTTGGCATAGGAAGCCACAACAAACAACGCAGTGGGAGGATGGCACAATACTTTCCAATCCATTCTAGGCAGAACCTAACCTATACTATACAAATTTATAGAAGCATTACAAAAAGAGCAAGTCTATCAACAAGTAAGAATGGAGCAATCTATTAGTCAAATTGGCCCTAGACTTATCAAACAAACTAAAAGAATGTATGGCATTCTACAATTTAAAGTCAAACTCTTCATAAATAGCAAATCAGTGCAATACTTAGAAATGATAGCCAAAAGAATACTATTAAATAAATAGTAACATACCAAAGTCCTCAAAAATTACAACACGTTCTAATCCAACATACCTAATCTTTTTTTATTTTGAACAATAATTATATGTTATTACACCAGTCAAAACATTAATTTAAAATTCCAATGCTTATAAAGACTGATAAAATAAAAAAATATATAAAATTGTAAATTTAAACGAATCCAATAGAAATCCCTTCAAGCAAACCAAAGTATCTAGGAATCATAAAAAAGCTGAAAAAGTGTCTTTAAAAAAACCATTCCCACTCCAAACTAAACCGTTAAGGGGTAACATTTATTAGTGCCACTCTAATCCAACCATATTGGGGTAAGGTGTTGGAAACTAAAGGGGTGACATTTACTATTCCCACTCCAAGCGAACAAATTTGGGTAAGGCGCTGGACACTAAAGGGGTGACATTAACTATTCCAACTACAATCACATCCAAATTGGGGAAGGCGTTAGACACTAAAGGGGTGATATTTACTATGTCCACTCCAATCTACACCAATTTGGGGTAAGTGGTGGACACTAAAGTGGTAACATTTTCTATTGCCACTGCAAGCCAACCATATTGGTGGAAGGTGTTGGACACTGAATGGGTGACATTTACTATTCCCAATCCAACCTAAACCAATTTGGGGAAGGTGTTGGACACTAAAGGAGTGATATTTACTAATCCCACTCCAATCTAAGCAAATTTGGAGGAGGCGTTGAACACTAAACTATCTTCCTGTCTGTTGGATAAAGGCTTCAAGCCTCAACCTAAACAGAATTTTTAAATGTTTCAACCAGGGCACCTCCTAATGAGGACTGACCCCTATTATACTGTTTGAAAAAATAAATCAATAATGTGACTTACTGAATGAGCGAGGAGTGTAACCAGCTGGGATAAAGGAGGTGAAGAAATAGTATCTATTAAGGTAGCTAGCTACAAGCCTATCAGTGGGATTGTCGAAATGAAGAGTAAAATCCCCTTGCAGGGTAAAGTTGGCAAATTGCACTGAAGATAAGCCTGTGCATAATCTAGATATTTAACAAAATCGCTGGTGTAGTCCAGAGGGTTATAAATTAAAGCGTTGTAAGCTGAACGAAGACTAAGAGGCGACTCAAAGGTGGAAAATTGTAGTGTCTGCTTAAAAGCAATTCCCCCCCCCCCTTCTTCTGGGTCCCGTCTAAATGTAACGGAGAGTAACCTTCAGGGATCTTAAAAGTAACATCGGGATCAGCCGAGTCCCAATGCCAGGTCTCAGTCAAAAAAAGCACATCCAGTTCTAGACCACTCAAAAGATCAAAGATATTCAGTGCATATTTATACAAAGAACTGACATTAATTAGCATGGCCAATGTCTCTTAGCTGACTAATCCTCAATCCTGCATCTACCAACTGCTTGTGACATCCCTCTGCTGACTGCAGATTATATTTCTTGACAGAGAGCGCAGTATGACAACGAAAAAAAGCAACCTCACCCAGGCAAGACCCCACCTCCAGCTTCACAGGCAACACAATGGCAGCCTGAGTGCTACCACCCCCTAATGCCATGTGACCCAGCTATAATCCCATGGGCAGCATGGCTGGCATTTGCCGCAACATGGACGCAGACAGGCTTGCCTTCAACATGCCAGCAGCTTGCCCACTCTGCTCAACCGCTCATCTGTGCGTATTAATCTGACTCCCGGATGAATAGAGAGCAGCCTGCCCAAAATGGCACCTCTAGTCACTTACGAGGAGTAAAAATGGCTGCCTGGCCCTTTAGTGACCTACGCACTGAGAACAGCTGAGGACTACTGTTGCAATCAAAATGTCCCCAAGATACCTGGGTCCCGCCAGCCCCACCACAAAACTTCCTCGATCATTTTCCCATTGAACAAGACCTGTGGAGGAGCAATTGCTGTTCAATCTGCTATTTGTGACCAGACTTATAGGGAAGTTACTTATGACTTCATACTTTCTCTATCAATAATTGCATGGATAAATATATCACAGAGTGCACTAACACCAAATTTCTTAAATATCTTCCAAACTCTGTACATCATTTCAAAATTCGAAAATCTTATGCATTTAGAAAAAAACACAGCTTGATGTAAACATCGTTCAAAGCATGACATCCTTGACTTTGCCCAATCTAAAATGCTTTTGCTAATTACAAGTATGTATATTTTACACGAGGATAAATAGAAGCCAAGGTGCTTTTTTGTATCTCTGTTTATATTTTAAAATCCATAAACATATGATTTAATTTTAATTTAAAGAAGTGATTATGAAAGTAGAATTTACAAGATTTTTTTCAATGCAGGCTGCAGTTAGGCATTTATTTTTTGACTCTCTCAGGTATCAGAAAAAGAATGACAAAGACCCTACCTAATAATTCTGGATGTTCCAACTTGTATTTATACCCATGAAATGTCACAACATTGGCTCTCAAGTCATACTGTTGTAGAGTAGGTGATCTAAGACAAGGACATGTTAAGACAGACCTGTACATATTTTTATATCAAGCACCTTGGATCAGATTGAGAAGCATTTTGTCCCACATGTTCACAAGCACCTGCATTTTCTGTGTCAAAAAATTCATATCGGTCTAAAAGATACTGCAATTCAATAGAATATGGTTGTTATATTATAGATCTTAAGTCGAGCACAGAGAAGCACACAATAGATATTGCACCATACATCACACAATGTACCACCTTTTTCTGGTGTTTGGCTACACCCCTCGGAATAATGGCAAACTGGTGTTAGAACATCGGAATGTTGGGCTTTCCATTGAAGATAATGGAGTGCTCCGGGCTTCTAATGGCCGGTAGAACCCCGGAGAATCAACATTCCAATGTTTGTTCAAAGTTGTTGCTGTGAACAAAGGCCTCACAGAACCCAAGGGGATTTCAACTCCCTCAGGTTCAGTGAAGCCTTTGTTTTACAAATTAGAAAATTCTGCCCTCTAGGGGAGGAATGCTCTAATAGCCTTAGAGCCCTCCGTAGTGGGCTCTACTGGCCATTAAAGGCCTGTCCCTTGTTAAAGGCCCTCGCTGAATGCTATAACAGGCCTATGGCGTACAGAGTCCGAAACAGCGGGCTCTAACACTATATAATACACTTCCAACAGGCTCAAAGTACAATATGAATTCAGGAAAGGACATTACATGTCCAACTCAAAGCAATACCTGCATGATGCACCGCTTCTGGTGGACTCCTGCAATTCTCAATTACAGGGGATTTGATGGCAGTCTGTACTTGGCCCTCGTGCACAGGGTGGGTCACAACAAATTGTGATTCGTGAATGAGATCAAGACCCTAGGCAAAAAACAACAGGTCTTTTAAAATGTTGACAAATTCAGTGTGTTCAACAATGTGTGTTCGAGTTGTGGAAAGGTATGGTCTTTAGGTGACCTGTGTGTGCTTTGTCTAAATGTTTATGGGAAATCAATAGCATGGGGGATTTGTATCTATCGTCACTAGTAATAATGAGCAAAGTTCATAAACAGAACGACGCCATTTTGTAAAGCGGTACAACATTAGAGATGGGCATTTTATTTATGCGCCATGTGCAGATTTCCTCTCAAACCTAATTTGAATGTAATGGAAAAGACGCTATAGGAAGGTATTAATCTGCTTAACATTTTTAAATTCATCATCCAGAGGATTTTTTTAATCTTACATATGCTCAGCAGAGTTACTGGCAAAAACTGTGCATTCTCTTTATTTCATCCTTTCAACATCAAATGGTAAGCAGCAAAAATTGGATCAGACTTCAAAGACGGCTGCGCTCCAAGTCACAGAGCAGCCCCTCCATTTCACATATTGAATTCGAGCAGGATATCAAAGTGCTACCAAAGAACCTCAGGTCCTTACTGAAAAAAAGAGGCTCTAACATCTGTAGAAAGTCAAGTGCGCAGACAAATCACCTCGGGGAGCTGCTCGCATTTATTCTCAGCAGCAAATCTCCAGTCTTTTATTCTCTGGCCCACTGTACCTCCCTGTCTTTCTGCAGCACTAAAGTCCTGAGCAAGCAGGCTTTTGTCTCAGCGACTTCAAAACATTACTCCTGGTTTCATGTTCTCTTGGCGCAGCCAAGCCACCATGAACTCATTCGAGACCTGTGAACTTTAGGAATTTGGCAGTAGAAAGCAATGTCACTTTAGAAGCAAACGTTAACAGTACCTGTTCTCTTCCGGCGTTGAAACACTCTGGCGCTGCCGGAGGAGTCCTGCTGGGCTTCTCATGTCTAGAATGATGTCAAGAAAAGAAAACGCAGTGTTATATCAAGGGTATCATCTAGCCTTGCAACAAGTGATCAAAAATGTCATCTGATTACTATATTTCATCCAGTGAGAACCGCCTTTTGACTAGCAAGTGAATATCCGTGTCACTATGCATTTAAGTCTTCAACTGAAGAGATTTTTTGGTGCAATAGTGAAATATCCTTGATTTACAATACAACAACAAAATAATTGTAGCTAAACTGAAAGACCTTTTTGAAGCTTCATTTGAGTATTTAGAGACGTGCTTAAAAAGCCTTGCAGAGAATGCATATATTAAATTAACTCGCCGATTTTTGCATGAATTATAACAGCAAGGTCCCTTTTACGGGTAAAGCGCACTTTTCCTTGTTGCGCCACAGTGCACCTATAAGCATGTGCGCTGGGTGCAAACAGGGAAAGTGTGCCCTATTAGGGAGAACGCACTGCCCTCAGAGAAGCTGAGATCTCGCGTTGCTCCCAGGGCAACACATTTGAGAGAAATACGGGCAGCTGTTTAAAAGCTGCTCTGAGTTTCTCTGTGCAAGCAGAAGTCGCCTGCTAGAGATCACCTTGCAGGTTGGTGCATGGGACCCCATTTTTCCCCTCCAGAGGCTTGTCCTCACTGACAGTGCACCACCTTTTTGAGGCGAACTTTCAGTGTGCCTCCTAAGGACATGTTTGCCTCTTGCCCACATCTGTAATATGGCACGGGCACACCCCCATTCAAATGAAGGAACACCCTTTCTTCATAGTGCTGGCACTACATGTGGATCCGCACTATTTCTATTACAGAAGGTGCCGCACGAGCATCTGCAGCCCTATTTGTAATACCAAAGTGCTCCTGGGGCACACAAAGCAGGCGCAAGTGCCCATTGCACCCTCAGGTCACTTCTATAATACGACCGAGGTGTCATGGTCCCAGAATAAATGTAACATTGAATATGGAAAATATCAAATGCTATTTTCTTGTCTTAACATGCAGTAGCAGTTTTGAGCCTTTCAATGTTGTAGCCAAAATTCAATACGTAGGGGCCTATTCACAATCTGCACTTTGTAGTACTATTTTGATTTTCACAAATTATATGCAGAGGTATATGCCTTCAATTGTCCAATCTTTTTCTATGTGGAGATGTCCGCCCCGACTGTGGAGTGTATGCAAATGTAAGTATATATTTTAGCGGTTCATTTGGGAAAATTGAGAATTTTTGCAAGTAAAATGGAGGGGCTTAAGGAGGATTAAAGAAGGGTTAAGGGAAGATTAGAGAGAGGAATATTCAATCCAAGCCAATCCAATCCAAGGAATTTCTTAAACGCATGGCTACCCAATGGGCTTCCCAGCGCTAATGGGTTTTCCAAGCTCTCGTGCATCATGTTCTTAAGTATACAGATGTGTCTTGAGTTGTTTCCTGAATATGAGTAGGTTCTTGTTCAGCATGAGCGTTAGGGGTAAGGTGTTCCAGAGTTTGGGGATTAATATGGAAAGCAGGGTCCCCCACTCTTGGCTTTCTTCACTGTGGAAATGGAGAGTAAGATGAGATTTCTGGATCTTAGCTCTCTTCTAGGGCAGTACGGGCAGATGAGATGCTGTAGAGTTTACGTTCCCTTTTTGTGCATTGCAGGATGGACCATGCAAAGAAGTTTAAATTTAATCCTCGTTTGTATTGGCAGCCAGTGTAACAGAACTAGTAGAGGACAGGTAGCCTGATATTTAGGGATGTCCAAAAGAATCCAGGCCACAGCATTTTGGATCACTTGGAGTAATTTTATGACTGCTTGCGGAATTCCCAGATAAACGGGTACCGGTAATCAAGGTGGAACAATACCAGGCCTTGTACCACCACTCCCCGTACAGGTACTGGCAGCCAACTGAGCAACTTCCTGAGGGTTCTTAGTAGAACACTTTCTAGCCTGAACCGCCATTGTAAGTTTGCTATCCAGCATAATACCAAAGCTTTTTACTTCTGACTTGGAGGGGAGGGGCGATCTCCAAGAGAGGCGGACCAGCTGAGTTTATTCAATAACAAAGGATTGCTGCCAACTGCCAAACCTCTGTTTTGTCGCCATTTAACTTAAAGCAGCTGGCAGCCATCCAGCCTGCAACTTGCTTTAGGCAGGTGTTAAGTTGTTGCCATATTACTCCTGTATTAGTAGTGAATGAGACAATAATCTGTGTGTCGTCAGCGTATGACACAATTGAAAAACCCAATGAGCAGATGATGTCTGACAATGGACGAACATAAAGATTAAAAAGTGTGGGACTCTGTGAGGATTCCTGAGGGACCCCACTTGGTAGTCGATGGGCATAAGGAACTGCCCTTTGCTAACTTGGAAACTTCCGCTGTTCAAGAAGGGCAAGAGCCATTTTAGTGCTCTACCGTTATTACCGGCGCTTTCAATCTACTCAGTAGAATTGTGGAATGATATGCACATAGCCACAAATTAGCAAGCCCACTCCTATTCCAAACTGTACTTCTGTAGTGGCGACTACCAAAAAGGATCAAAAACAGTTCTTAAGTAATCCTGCTCAGAGCTGGAAAAAGTCCAGCACCACCCATGGCCCTCACAGGCACTGCAATACCCTACCAATGAAAATAATGGCGTAGGAACTTAAAATAGAATAAAGCCTCATAGGAAATAAGGTTAATTATAATTATTTAAAATAGGTCGAAATATAAATAATTCTCATTTATTTTTGAAAACATCAAGCTTATTTTGTATTCTATTTCAACATATTTTTATAACATTTTAGAATTTAAAAATTAAGGTGTCATGAATTGTTATTTATTTAAAAATAAATGATTTTTTATTAATACATGAATATATATTTTGTTAAATAAATGGAATTTCTTCTAATTTAAATAATAATTACCTTTTAATTTAAAAATGAATGATTAATGCTGTAGCAAAACATAACATGCAATAAATACATCATTAAACACATTTTCATGAAATGTTTTACTAATTTATTTCCAATTAAGTGAACTTGTACAACAAAATAAATCATTATTCCGCTTTAACAACTAACTTGAAAATTAAAATCAAATTGTTGTGAATATATTAAATTACATGAACATTTTTTTTGATTTACACAACTGATTAGAATTAATCAAAATATTATTATATTTTAATAATAATTGATGTATCATTTATTTTGTAATTTTAAAAAGTGATTAAAAATATGGTAAAACAAAATAAAAATGTTTTATTTTTAGATGAAGTTATTAACATTACAAAATGTATTTATATTTTAAAATAAATTAATTTAATTTAACATAACCTCTTAAGTGGTCCTCCCTGCCTCCATTTTATTTTATGGTAGGGGGAGGCAGTATCGATGGTTGGCCATGTGTGGAGCAGGCCTTGCTCCTTGTAGACATCTGTAATCTTACACTTGTAAATTTGACTCCAACTCCATTTTTGAAAGGTGGAGATGTGTAAGGGCCTGATCACAAAATTTGGCAGTCTATAGGAACACCAAACCTGTGGTAGAGCTGCGTTAGAAGTCGGGCGCACCACATTAGTGGTCCAAGCACTATACTATGGCGGTCGGACCGTTTTGGGACCGCCACAACCACCACGGATCTGCGATACCTAGCAATGGCTCCGTGGTCTTGAGGCCACAATATGCTTGGTGGTGCCACTCTGGCACTGCCAAACACATTAGGAGTTTCCTCACTGCCATAGTTTTCATGGAGGTGAGGCCACCATGAAAACTGTGGTTGTGAGCAAAAAAGGGGGCCTCGGTAAATAAGAAATGGTAAAAATGAGTTTTTGAGATGTAGGTAACCTCAGAAATACCGAATTTGCATGAAAATCGGTATTTAAGAGTCGGTATTTACCATGGATTCCAATCAGGTGGTAAACAGGTGCAGGGTATAAAAAAGGCCCCAAAATGCAACATTTTCTCAACAATGGCGGCATTCTATGTCACTGCGAGGCGGCTACGTCTACAAGCAGAAGGAGAGAGGGTCTGGAGGAGGGAGGAGCAGGTGTACAGGCAGAGGATCACTCTTTTCCAGTTAACTGAGCCAGAGATCCTGCAAAGGTACAGATTGGCTCCCCAAACTATCCTGGACCTTATCAAGGACCTCCACCCACTGTTGGACCATCCAACCCCAAGGGCACACGCCATCCCACCCCATGTGCAGGTGCTGTGCAGCCTACACCTGCTTGCATCTGGGAGTTACCAGAGTGTGGTTGCTGCGGTAGGTGGGGTGTCCCAGAGCTGTCTGTCACGTTTTTTCCAAAGATTCCTTGATGCCATGCTGCAGAGAATGCACCACTACATCAGCTTCCCTGCAACGCATGCAGAACTGCTAAGGACAAAGACAGACTTTTATCAGATGGCGCATTTCCCACACATAATTGGCTGTATTGATGGTACCCACATACCAATATGCCGACCTGCTGCCACAGAGTACATTTATCGGAACAGGAAGTCCACCCACACCATAAATGTACAGGTGATCTGTGATTCCAAGTATATGATCACTGACCTAGTAGCCAAATTCCCCGGGAGTACCCACAACTCCTACATCTTCCAGAATAGTGGGATCTACGCACGCCTGACAGCAGGGGAATTCGTAGAAGGATACTTGCTAGGTAACACACTCTGTGAAACTCCCTTGATACGTATTGCAGGTGGATGTGTGTGTGTGCATGTGAGTAATGAATTTTCTTCTTACCATAGGGGACAGTGCATATGCCCTCCGGTCCTTCATCCTCACTCCCTACCTCAACCCTACAACACCAAGGCAGAGGAGATACAACAGGGATCACAGAACAACCCGAAACATTGTGGAGCGCACCTTTGGCATGTGGAAGAGCAGGTTTCGCTGCCTCCATAAGAGTGGAGGTGCCTGCCAGTACACACCTGTAACCTGCTGCAAGATTGCAGCCTGTGCAATGCTGCACAACCTTGCGGTCAAGAAGGGCACAGCAGTGGAACTCTCAGATTATGAAGACCATGATGATGAGGAAGCAGTGCCTGAACCACACGCATCTGGAGTTGCAACCCCAACTGATGGCAGACACAGACCTGATGAGATCACACGCAACTACTTTTAAGTAAGTGAAGATACACAGACAGGTGGAGTTAGTACCAAAAGTAGTTTAATTTTGTAATGAGGTAGGTTATCAAAGCACAAATGTGCAACAGAAAGTATTTAACTGCGATGATGTCAGTGCTGGTTCATCTCACCATGAACTGTAAAAGTTATTTCCTTCCACGCTTCCCAGTAGCACTTGTAGGTTGCTCACCCTGCTCACTCTCTTGCTGGCCTGTGGCCTCAGCGTGGCGCCTGTTCCTCCTTGTTTCAGGGACAAGGGTGCTTCCCATGCTGCTCCTGCTTGTGCTCTCCTCACTTACAGGCACATCCAGAGCAGCTGTATGTGCAGTTTGGGCATTCAACAGCGCCTCAAGAGCACTGGACATCCTGCCCATGCCCCTAGTGACCTCATTTGTGTTTTGGGTCATAGCCTCCTGCATGTTACTGCTTCTCCTGCATAACAGGGATGTGGCAGTGGCCAGGCGGTTGATGGCTTTGCTTTGGCCATGAGCACGCTGCCTTTCCTTGAGCCTTGCCTCGAAATCAGTGTCTAGCAGCTGCACCGAGTTGTGAATACCGCGCATCCCTGCTGCCATCTCTTTGTTGACTAGTACCAGCTCACTAATGCCCTTTCCAATTTCTCCAATGTTACTGTTCAGGGCCCTCATTTGTCGTTGGCATGCCTGGATGGATCTTCCCTGCATCCTCTGTATCCTCACCAGGCTCCCCTCCAGACCACGGAACACACTTGGACCCTCAACTGGTGCATCTGCTGACCTTTCTTGTACTCTGCGGCGTCTTGCACCACTATGGGACACCCCTGCACTGGAGTGCGTAGTACCAGAGCTGACATCTGCAGGCAAGTTGTGTGTGTCGTCACCCTCATTGTCAGCTGCTGCTGACTCCATTTCAAGGAGTGGTGCCACAACATGCCTCCTGCTGGCTTGTGATGTAGGTGTGGGATCGTGCTGTGATGCTGGCATTTCTGGGGATGACTGTAAGAGAGGGGATTGAGATCTGCCAGGGTACGCAAGGAACTCTTGAGGCATTTCTGAGTCTTGTGCAGAAGGATGGCTACTTGATGCACCTGTGTCCTGTGATACGTTGTAGGTAGTGGGACCTGCCTCCTGACTGTCCTCCCTCTCAGGTGATGTGACTTCAGTCTCCTGCGACCGCCTGCGGGACGATTCACCTGTGGACATATGAGCGTACATTAGCTAAGCGCTACTGTGTGACAGTCAATACAATTAAATATATGTCACATTTGCAATGTTCTCTATGCAGTCATTTCCTTAACTGGTTTGTTGGTGTGCTGTATGACATGTTCTTACATTCACTGACTACATATCTCCTCATGCATTGGCCCTGTATAGCGCTAGCAGTACTGGACTGGGGTTCACTAGCCCACTTAGGGTACAGGTAAGGATGATGGTATGGGGGGAATGCTGTGCATGTGTCTTACCTTTTTTGCTTGCAGTTCTGGCTGAGCTGTCCACTTCTCCCAGTACGCAGATGCTTTCAGGTTCAATGGTAGAGGCCACCATCTCCTCCAGGTCAGTGAGGGGGGGTGCTGGGTTCTTGCCTCCACCAGTTTTTGATGCCTGCTTGTGATGTTCTGCCATTTTCTTTTTGTTTGGCTCCTGAGGTCATAAAATCGTTTTTTAAGGTCCTCTGTGCCTCTGGTGGTCACCCCAACTGCATTTACTTTCTCCAAAATGTCCAGCCAGATCTTTCTTTTGGCAGATTCTGCCACAGTGAGGGACTGCCTGCCAAACAGTTTGTGGTGCACCTTCACAACTTCCTCCACAAGGACCTGCAACTCCATGCTGCTGAATTTGAGTTTCCTCCTCCTCTCAGTCTGCTCTTTTTCCTTGCTGCTTGCCATTTTACACTTTTAAAAGTGCACCAAACCCTTTCTGCTGCTGAGTGACTCAGCTCTGCTCCAACTGCCTTTCCAGAAGCTTCTAATTAGTTGCAGCTGCCCGTGTAGCCACTTCCTGGGAGGGAGTGGGAGGGTGGTAGCACCTGATTGGCTGACTACATGAGTTTCACTTTTGTTTGCTTTCCGATTCTGTATTTACCGATTCGGTATTTACCGATTCGGTATTCCCAATGCATTCCTATGGGCCTTTTGGCCTTTTGGCCTATAGGAATGCATGGGGAATACCGATTCGGTAAATACAGACTCGGTAAATACCGATTCGGTAAATACAGAATCGGTAAATAACGATTCAGTATTTTCCGATTGACCGATACCGAATTTTTCCGAATCGGTATTTTTTACCGATTTTTTATCTACATACCATTTACCGATTCTCAAATACCGATTCGGTAAAATTCGGTATTTTTAGAATCGGTAAAAACGGATTACCTACATCTGGCCCTAGATGTGCTTTTACTATAGTGTAGAGCAGTTAACTATAAATCTAAGCTACTTGCCAGGTGGGTGGAGGTCAAGAAGCACACATCATACCAAAGCACAGACATTAGGTTTTTGTACGTACAAATGTCAAGCCTGAGTGAAGGGCTACAATTCTGTTGTGACTTCTGCTCCTCCCACTCCCTCTCTGTTGATGTGTAGACATATATATCGGAGAAAACGGGGGAACTTGGGGCAGGGAGACAGAAAGAGATAGAGAGGGAGAGAAGTGCCACTTGTCTGTATCTTAGAACTGCAAGGAGGTCAGTAGGTTCAGTAGGGATCTAGATCTTGGTCACAATCAAGCATAGTACTATCAGGCAAGTAAATACAAAGAAGTAACCAAATCAACAAGTAATTAGTGAGTTTTTCTTACCAACCTCCTTGGTGGATTGAGCTGTAGTGAGCCCCACACTGACCAGGATTCTAGTGTGGAACGCCAAAACACCATATGAAGGAAGAATGCACAGAACAAGCAAGCAAAGGAAGAACCATGTTTATGGGCCTCTAATACACGGTAACAGGAAAAGGGAAAACAACTGAAACAGTGAGGGAATCGGAATAGGGTGCTGAACTAGCCAACCTGGAAAGCCATACAACACAACAGAAAGTTGCCAAGGTAGACTCTGCATGCTAACATCTGGCTTAAATAGCCCTGCTACCTATATTTCCCTAAAAATGTTTAGCCTCAGCCAGAAGTGAGTACCCCAAAGGAGTCAAGTTCTTGATTTTAACTTCTGTACGCTTTTCCACCACTAATCTTACAGTCATTCTCCTAATAGCTGCAAGTGTAGCTGAAATTAGGCACGGGCAAAATGTAAATTACGCTGGCGTAATTCACATAATTTCGTGGTATGCCAGTTACATGAAATTCTCAAAATCACATCATTATGCCACTTTGTATACTAACTTGTCATTTGCTGTAACAATTTATCACAAAACTTGCTATTCATGGTACTGCAGATGCATAGGAATAATTGGACACCACTGGCTGTGACAGAATTTGACTCTAGGATGCATTTCACGCTAATACGTAGCGCAAAATGACGGATTTTCCATTTCATGTCATTATAGTAATTTCTTGTAATTTTGATGAAAGTTCACATAAATATGCAAAAGCAAACTGTGTGAATTTTGTACACCCCTTGCTGGGCAAGATAATCTGTCCTGTTTCCTCACTTATGCTGTATTTGTTCGTTCACCAAAGCGTGTGTGATTCCTGCCCATGATGTCAGACAGACTGTTACTCAAATTCTTGACAAAAATGTACACAAAGGTAGCGGACAGAGCCTCAATCAACAATTATAATAATCAAAACATGTTTCCAAATAAGCTGCCAAACACAATCACAATCTACTTATGGAAAAAAACATAAAGGGGAGTACCATATGAACTTCTTATATAACACTGTTCAGATTATTTCCAGGACCCCTGTGCACACTGTAACATATTTCTTAGTAAGATGTAATTTATATATATTCCTGGCATACATTTTTCCAAAGGTATTGGGCAATTCTGCGCCAAACTTTCATATAGGGCATGGCAGAAGGGCATATGTTATTAAAAATAGCAAATTGTGATTACATTTGACAGAATATTTAACAACAACATATGTAAACGAGAAAGTTACTAACCCTCCTTGAAAACATTGTTGATTACAGCAGTGTTAAGAAAGAATTTGACAATTTGCTTCATTACATTGCTCTTTTTTTATATTACACTAGCTTACCCGTCGCGCGTTGCTGCAATCTCCGAAGAAAGGAAATTCAAGGAAACTCGTTATGATAATATTCAATTTTCATTGTGTCGTTTTTATTGAAACTTATTCATTTTAATATGGAAAACATTTCAAAGTGTCGTTTTAATTCTATTTATTTATTCGAGCGCTTGTGGATAAACAATTTTTTTTCCTTCTGGTGCGTACATCA
The DNA here is from genome assembly GCF_964261635.1 of Lissotriton helveticus. NCBI lineage: Eukaryota > Metazoa > Chordata > Amphibia > Caudata > Salamandridae > Lissotriton > Lissotriton helveticus. Next base: position 1,042,009,975 of record NC_136061.1, read on the forward strand.
GTATTCGAAAGACTATGAGGGCCCTGGGGGGGCCGATATTTAAAAAAAAAATTATGCCAGAAACCTTTGCGGGAGTGTACTCAACAACTTCCCAAAGTTTCCTGGTGATCGGATGAATGCTGTTTTAATTCTATTTATTTATTCGAGTGCTTGTGGATACACAATTTTTTGTTTTTCCATCTTGTGCGTACATCAGTATTCGAAAGATTATGAGGGCCCTGGGGGCCGATATTTAAAAAACATTTATGCCAGAAACCTTCGCGGAAGTGTACTCAACAACTTCCCAGAGTTTCATGGCGATCGGATGAATGGTGTTTTAATTCAATTTTTTTATTCGAGTGCTTGTGGATACACGATTTGTTGTTTTTCCGTCTGGTGCATACATCAGTATTCGAAAGATTATGAAGGCCCTGGGGGGCCGATATTTAAAAAAAATGTATGCCAGAAACCTTCTAGGGAGTGTACTCAACAACTTCCCAAAGTTTCATGGCGATCGGATGAATGGTGTAGTAATGCATAAAGGACAAACAGACAGACGGACAGACAGACAGACATACATTAGTTTTTATATATATAGATTATGATACTTTATTAGATTTGTATTTTTCAATGGTATCCATTCTCTATGTTCTTTTCTCATATATACTCTTTTTGGGCTGTCCTTACATGCACATATTACAGATCAGCATTTTTTAGTATTGTTTTGCTAGTTTTTCATGTAATTGGATTTCGGTCTTCTATTGGATTGCTATAATAGTTATTTTTTTATTTATCGTAATGTTTATCCTTAATGAAATAGAAATGTATGGAACTTTAAAAAAAAGTGTTTACTTTCTCCAGTGCATCATTTGAAAGGATACATAGAAGACCCCAAGGATACATAGAAAGTCCAAAGGATAGATAGAAGGTCCCAGTGACCATCTATGGACCACATCTTTCCATGACCAACTGGGATACTCGCTGGCCTTCTTATAAAGGGAGGCCAATTGTGCCTCTGTGTAGATACTGACTGCAGCAAGGGCTTTGCTTGAAATAAATGCATTAGAGAATGGCAAACTATGTGGAAGTTGCAGAGTCTGTGCACCAACGACATATTATGGCATGCTGAAGATAAAACAGTTTTCTAACAATTCCTATATTGAGCTCCATTGTTCCCAATTAGGTTTGTGGCATATGATTACAGATACACACATACATGTACTATGTGGATAGTATTTTTGTTTGTTTACATGATGTGTTTAACATTTTTCATACTGTGTTCTTCCAATGCAACCTTCTGAAACTGTATTCATTGTGGATAAAGACATGCTGTTCCCCCACACAGATAAATAAACCTTTATTAACAGAATGGTTATATAAATCTTAGTTAATACTGTCCTGTTGAAATTACAAACGGTAATGGAAACAATGAAACATGCTGAACCAAAGAGTTACGCACATGCACTAGTAATTTTACTTTCCATTGGACTTCGGATATAATACATTTTTGGCATGAAAAGTTTCTGGCACAACTTTTAGCAAACTACTACGTTGTTTTGTTGCCATGCTCAGATTCCTACACTGTCTCTATAGAGGTCCAGGGGTATCCATTATTTTCAGTAATAAGACCTACGTATATTCAATTAAATCATCCTGAGCTGCTAGCATTATTAGTATTCTAATTATGATCACAGTAGACGACATTACATTAGTGGCCATCCTGTGCAAGATTACCAACTTTAATCACCTTAATACATGGTTTCCAGCACTAATGTACAAAAGTCTTTGACAATTTGGAATGTCTTTATATGGATATTACATAACAGCCATAGCTGGCACAAAGTTAATATTATTTGAATTAAATCCCCCCAGCAACGCACAATTTATTACTAAAGTTTCAGATTAAAATATATTTTGAATATCTGCCATTTTCGTCTTGAATATACTCTTTTTAATTGGTAAACATATATTAAATTGATCAAACAGAAGCTTCTATTTTGATAGACTGGACTGCGCACTCATTGAAGAAGTCTGGGCTACATAGTAGGTCAAAGAATGTTAGCCTTTTAGTGCAACCTATGATAGTTGTTACAATAGTGAGGCCATGCACCACTGCCCATCTACAGCCAAGCGAAGCGGAGGAAGCAAAGGTTGGTCCCGTTTTATCCTCAACTTCTTACAAGCATATTGATAGCTTTTGCTTACAAATCCTGTAAAAATGATGAAGACCCTATACCATTCCTACAGACCCACCTGTTCCACCACCACAGAAAACCAGCCACAGATATCTAGGAACTCATTAATTACCCCATATTCTTCTATAAATTAACACCCACCTCGAAAACCAGTATTAAATAAATAAAGCCCTATGTGGTTACCAATTTTACTCGTAGCTTTTTTGGTTAACCATAATTTACCTATGTTGTCCATTCCTTGATAATTAGGGACCACACAATCCTAACGAGTCGCACTATAAATGTACCTTTTGTGTCAAATCTTTCTGGTGTATTATCAGTCTAAATTTGTACAAAAATAAATGCAGCGGCCCAATGTTTTTTTTAGGAGCCCCCCACCTGCCCTTTCAGTGGTGGGGATGCCAAATATCAATACTTATCTAATATCTAATCTCGATTCCACTTGTTCAAGACTCCACGAGTTAGTTTACTTGGTAACATCATCCAACAGGCTACTGGTGGTTGCTTATGTGAGGCATTGGCTACTACTACTTTTTAAAGCAAAAGCACACACTTTTGTGTAGTGCATGGATACACTGCTTATTCAAACCAGATGTGTTCTGGTTATAGCCATTCCATGCTAATGCATGGGAGTGTCTTCCAACTATGTGAATACAGGGCAGTGTGGAAGTTAGGGGCTCAATATTTTTGGATGTATCTTGCGAGGAGGGCTCCAATCTTCTCCTTAAATTTACCCTTAAGCGCTTCTTATGATTTTATTGATTCCTCTTCATGCCTTGATTTTTCTTCCACCAACCCACACTTTGTGCCGCTTTATTTCATTCTTCTGAATAGTTTTTTATCCCTAAATTCTCCATTTGTCACTGTTTTCTTATCTTTTTCTAATTTTTCTCTCGTTTCTGCCTTCTTTTGTCCTGCTCTTGATAAAAGTCTAATGATGAAAGCTAGGTGCTTTATTTAAAGTTTAGAGGCCAGCACTTTGTTTCTCCAGGTTATTAGAGAGAAAAACTCCATTGCACTAGCAGACTATAGCTGCACAGCAAATTAGTTTGTTTTTCAAAAACAAACTACCAAAGCAGGCATTTGTTGTTGAAAATCAAACTATTAATGGCCATGACTCATTTAAAATATGCTTCCAGCTTGTGGGGGGTGGTCATTGATCCTATTGCCTGTTCACATTACAACAGAAAAACAAGCATTGCCTAAGCCTTTGGGACCTATTGGTTTGTCAGTGGTTTTAGCCTTGCTGCACAGCATCCCTCATGCTCGGCAGCATGGCGTCTAAAAACACTGAAAAAAGAAGCCTATGCAGCCAGTGACATCATTTTGTGGACATGCGCACCAAGCAAGCACACCTACAAATTGATGCAAACATGGTTTTTTCATTTGTTTACCAATCCGAATTGGATCAATAACAGATACGGAAAAAAAAGTAGCACGGAGAGTGGAAACTATGAATTGGGGAAGCTACATGGTGGCATGGGTGGGGGGGCGGGGGGTGGAATACTGAGGATCCAGGTGGGGAAGCAGCTCAGAGGGAAACAAACAGATAAGATAATGTGAAGTTGGGGGAAAGCACTCAGGTGAGAAAGAAATGTATAGGTGTTGGGAGAAGCCATTGAGGGCAAGTGCATCACGGAGTGGGGTGGGGAGAGCAATACGAGTGTGGCAGAAAGGGAGGAGTACATAAGGGAGACAGCTGGATAATACACAGCCTTTTGAAGAATACTTAAGCTGAAAGAAAAAATAGTGCCTGAAAAGGGAGCAGTGGAAGGACACAAGTTCTATGTCCATGCTCCAAAGGAGGAGCAAACACAAGAAGAAGAAGGCAAGCCCACACACACTCACAATTATGAATCAAGCAAATGAGAATGACAATGAAGCCAACCAACAGTATACAATGGGCAGGCTCTAAGTTCACTGTAAGCTGACAATACGTCTTCCAACAGACAGTGCATGTGCTGTCTAGTAGGCGATGCCTAATGATTTTAGAATGCCTGCCCTCAATGGATTGACGGATGACCCAATGTCTGTCTGATCATCAGCAAAAGATGTACGCTGCCAGAGCTAGTTGAGACTTGTGGAAACATGGAGGTTCCCTAGACACTAAATAAAGGAGGGGGAACTGTGAGTTCACTAGACAGGGTAGCCCTCCACATTTGAGGTAGAGTACCCTGTCTGCCAAAGTCTAAATAAGCCCCCTACCCCTAGGCCCCAAAAATGAGTGTTGGTGCCCACCATCTACAAAAAATGTCACAAATTAAGAACTGTTTGTACAGCGTTATGTTACTCTTTTCAGTGCAGGGAAGAAAGAGAGCAGGAGATACAGTATGTAAATTCGAAAATACAAGAAGCTTTGACCACTATCAGGAGAGTTACTTCGGTGTAGCCTTGTAAATCAGCATTAGGAGAGCATATGTTGGTGCAATGTTCCACTTTCGTTGGAGGATGACAATCTTCCACAAGGATTTGTAATATAATTTGAATGAGCCCTTTAGAATTAGTTAGCTAAAATGAATCAGTGTGCCCAAAGTGATAATTTCTATTTGATTACAAATAAATTCGACTTATACATCAAAAATTCAATTTTAAATGACACACGTTTGAAGTTGGGGATTACAGTAAGGGACTGAAACAGGATAACGAATGGGTCAAATCCAGCTCAGCATTTTTTTAGAACTAGATGGCTTCGCATTGTTAACACCTTTAAACTCTGGCGGATTTTCAAGATTGTGATACAAGCAGTAAAAAATAATCACTATTTTACTTTAAATTAGGTGATTCCATTCTGATCATACAGATCTACTTGCGTGATTTGTTTTTCTCACCTTCTTTTTCAATTTCCTTTTTGACAACTATGCAGTATTTTCTCTTTAAAATGTGAAAAAATGACTTGTTTGAGTATGTTTTTAGATTTCTGGATTTTGTATAAATGTGTCTTATTGATCACTGTACAATATTTAATCATGTGCTGCTTTTTTTGTCATTAGTCTCAACAACTTATTTTAGATAATCTGATTTCGTGATCATCATACACCTCTCTCTATTACAATACATCTATTTATTTATTTAAAGTATTTGTAAGAGCGTCACTTATCCACAAGCTGATATTACGACGCTGAAATAGCTGCTTCCTCAGGGGTTCCAAAGATCCAGTACTGGCAGTAAGAATGTATAGAGATCTGTAAAGAGACAGGTTTTAAAATTTTTTCTGAAGATAAAATGGTCCACCATAAGGCAGATATCAAGAGGGAAGAAATGTCATGTGCTTCTAGTAAGAGAATGAGCGTCCACCTATCCTTACTCTATTAACGTGCATTGTTTTAGCTAATTCTAGACTCTTGGATCTCAAATTACATGAGTGTTTGTAAAAGTCTAATTTATGACGTAAACACTTTGGACCAGTCTTGTAAAGTGCCTTGTGTGCATGGCAAAGGAATATAAACTTCTCTCTTTTACGCATTTGCAGCCAGTGGAGGGATTTTAAGCAAGCTGAAGCTGAGCTAAATCTGTCTTTATTACAAATGAGTTTGCAGCTACATTCTGGATTATTTAAAGTTGAGATAATAGATAGTCTGCCATTCCGATATACAAGGCTTTTCCATAGTCCAATCGACTTGTAACCAGGGCCTGAATGACAGTTTCTTTTTTTCAATATCTCAAAGCATTTAGCACATGCGACATTTACTTTTTCCAGCATAGAAATGGAGTAATCTATCACAATTCCCACATTTTTAGATGTTTTCTTAGGCTCTGGAGCTGCACCGGAGGAAGCCGGCCACCAGGAGGCATCAAAAATAATCTGTTGAGCTCTGCCAAAGAGTAATATCTCTGTCTTTTCTGCATTCAGTGTAAGACAGTGAGTCTTCATCATGCCCAATAGAGATTAACATACATGGTTGCAAGCAGTGTGTAGAAAAATCGGTGCAGAGATTCCCAATCATTTACTAAGATATGGGAGTGCACTAGGGGAGTTCAGGTGTGGGTATCTAATGACTTCAATGTTCCTCCAGTACCCAGCACTCGAATATTTCTAAAGGAACGGATTCCGTCGGCAGACTTTAGAAATGGCTGCAGAAGAAAGATGTAAGGCACAAAAACCCAACTTGGGTTGGATGAAATAAAAGTGAAACATATATTCGTCTTCAGGTTCAGAGAGATCAGGCCCAACCCAACATTTGGTAGTGGTGAGATTTCCAGATTCCTCGGCATACACGCTGTTCTCATAAGGGTAGTGTACATCAGTGATGCTTTCTGCTTTCTGTGGGAGGTTACTGATTGCTAGAACCTTAACCATTTGCATAGTTGAGATCTAAATACAGCAGAGTTGAACAAAATTAAGGAACCTGGTTGTTACACGTGGCGGCAGGAGATAGACATAATATACAAAGGGGAGTTATGTAGCAATCCCCAACACAGAAACAGAGATTACTTTTTCTAAATAGTGACACCTCCCCATCACTCTCTCTTTTCATGACCTACTGGCCATGAGCTTCATCAAGCTCACAATAATTATTATAATTGAAACACATACTTTTGACAGAGACAAGATTTTACATTGAAACAGGGAAAAATAATATAGAAACAGTGTACACAATTTTCAAGTAACTTAATTTTTATCAATGTGTCTCGACAGCCAAAGGGCACACATTAAAAGTGTTGTAAAAATTGAAAACAGTGTGATCCTGTTTTTTTCTGCAGGGATGTTAGTGTTTTTTTGACCTCATAAAACTCTCATTCATCTGCCTTGCTTCTCTAAAGGATCACACACCTCCTCAATGACTTGTAATGAACAGTCAAAGTGCATTAAAAAAGTATAAGAACCGTGATCCTGTGTGCAATGGGGGCGGGTGAGTGAGTGTGGGGGCAGGGTCAAAAGCGTGGTTAAAAAAACAAAATATTCAGTAACTTTTTTGGTCTTTCACTTGCAGGTAATCTATATATATAAAACCGAATGTATGTCTGTCTGTCTGTCTGTCTGTCTGTATGTCTGTCTGTTTGTCCTTTATGCATTACTACACCATTCATCCGATCGCCATGAAACTTTGGGAAGTTGTTGAGTACACTCCCGCAAAGGTTTCTGGCATAACATTTTTTTAAATATCGGCCCACCAGGGCCCTCATAATCTTTCGAATACTGATGTACGAACCTGACGGAAAAACAAAAAATTGTGTATCCACAAGCACTCGAATAAATAAATAGAATTAAAACAGCATTCATCCGATCGCCAGGAAACTTTGGGAAGTTGTTGAGTACACTCCCGCAAAGGTTTCTGGCATAAACATTTTTAAATATCTGCCCCCCAGGGCCCTCATAATCTTTCGAATACTGATGTACGCACCAGACGGAAAAACAACAAATCGTGTATCCACAAGCACTCGAATAAAAAAATAGAATTAAAACACCATTCATCCGATCGCCATGAAACTTTGGGAAGTTGTTGAGTACACTCCCGCAAAGGTTTCTGGCATAAACATTGTTAAATATCGGCCCCCCAGGGCCCTCATAATCTTTCGAATACAGATGTACGCACCAGACGGAAAAAAAACAAATTGTGTATCCACAAGCACTCAAATAAATAAATAGAATTAAAACAACACTTTGAAATGTTTTCCATATTAAAATGAATAAGTTTCAATAAAAATGCACAATGTAAATTGAATGTTATCATAATGAGTTTCTTTGAATTTCCTTTCTTCGGAGATCGCAGCAACGCGCGACGGGTAAGCTAGTGTAATATAAAAAAAGAGCAATGTAATGAAACAAATTATCAAATTCTTTCTTAACACTGCTGTAATCAGCAATGTTTTCAAGGAGGGTTAGCAACTTTCTCGTTTACATATGTTGTTGTTAAATATTCTGTCAAATGTAATCACAATTTGCTATTTTTAATAACATATGCCCTTCTGCCATGCCCTATATGAAAGTTTGGCGCAGAATTGCCCAATACCTTTTGAAAAATGTATGCCAGAAATATATATAAAATTAGATCTTACAAAGAAATACGTAACAGTGTGCACATGGGTCCTGGAAATAATCTGAACAGTGTTATATAAGAAGTTCATATGGTACTCCCCCTTTATGTTTTTTTCCATAAGTAGACTGTGATTGTGTATGGCAGCTTATTTGGAAGCCTGTTTTGATTGTTATAATTGTTGATTGAGACTCCGTCCGCTACCTTTGTGTACATTTTTGTCAAGAATTTGAGTAACAGTCTGTCTGACATCAAGGGCAGGAATCACACACGCTTTGGTGAAAGAACACATACAGCATAAGTGAAGAAACAGGACAGATTATCCAGCCCAGCTAGGGCTGTACAAAATTCACACAGTTTGCTTTTTCATAATTATGTGAACTTTCATCAAAATTACAAGAAATTGCATGTAATGACATGAAATGGAAAATCCGTCATTATGCGCTACGTATTAGCATGAAATGCATCCTAGAGTCAATTTCTGTCACAGCCAGTGGTGTCCAATTATTCTTATGCATCTGCAGTACCACAAATAGCAAGTTTTGTGATAAATTGTTACTGCAAATGACAAGTAAGTACACAAAGTAGCATAATGATGTGATTTCAAGAATTTCATGTAACTGGCATAACACGAAATTATGTGAATTACGCCAGCGTAATTTACATTTTGCCCGTGCCTAATTTCAGCTACACTTGCAGCTATTAGGAGAATTGACTGTAAGATTAGTGGTGGAAAAGCATACAGAAGTTAAAATCAAGAACTTGACTCCTTTGGGGTACTCACTTCTGACTGAGGCTAAACATTTTTGGGGAAATATAGGTAGCAGGGCTATTTAAGCCAGATGTTAGCATGCAGAGTCTACCGTGGCAACTTTCTGTTGTGTTGTATGGCTTTCCCGGTTGGCTAGTGACGTATAAAATAATGCACAGCTTGAATGAAATGTAAATGCAAGTTAAGTTAATCGGTGGGAAGCGCACAATCGTAGAGCATGAAACCTCTTTTTGCTAATACACGGCAGAGAGCCACAAAATTGAATCATGGTTGGTCAGTAGAGAATAGTGACTTATGTATGTTTATGCAACAAGTTCCCAGTCTGTGAATATGCAAGTCATTATTTTGAATTCGCATTACATACAGTATAAGATAGGCTGCTACAAAATGTGCAAACAGGTTTAAGATAAAAAAAAGTGCTTCCAAAATGTAGATTTTAGTAATAACCAAACTGTACATAGTGCACATATTTGTATACCTGCCTTTTAAAAGCACACATTTCACAGCTCAGCTGGTAACTCCCTTGCAATACCACTCAAAAAGAATAGATGTGTGTCATCATGAAGCTTCAAGTGAGTCCATCAGTTAAAGCCAATACCATCTTCCAAACACTCTTTACATTTGTAGGTTGACTAGTTATGCACATTTACATTTATTTCAGGCAAGTAGACACCCCAGCAAGAAAGCTTGTTTCTTGTTTAGCTGTCTGTCACTCCCTCCTGCCTTACACTTCAACTGAGGTATTTCAACTCTGGAATTAACTGTCCCGGGATGGGTGTCTTTTTACAAAAAGTTGGGGAACTCAAATGTATGGGTACATCGCGCCCCTCACATCCTGACCAATTTGACTACTTCTTGTAATAATCTTTTAATTTACACTACTCTATTCCGATGTTTTCCCAAATATTAGCAGGCTTTTTTCTCTCACCGTGGTCAACTACTGTTAGCATGGCGAGTGCTTTATAACGTGGATTCCTCTCTCATTTGCGGTACTTGACCTTTATGAGCAGTAAAATCATGCAGAAGTTCTATAAAGGAATTTAAAAAGGTCAGCCATTTTGGGATTCTACCATCCTTCTATTTACACTTGTTCATTGATGATGCTGCAATCTTTGAAGTGTGGGCCAGGCCACAGTGATGCCACTGCGCAGCAAGGGGCTCTCATTCCTAGCACTTTATAAACTCTTTACATTTGCTGTTTCTCCCTCTACCACTCTACCACTTAGGACATAGCTCGTCATAAAGTGAACGATTCACTAAAAGCACTTCACCTACCAGTATGAGGGACAAGTCTGTGGTTAAAAGCATTTTTGTAGAGTGCCTATGTCTGCCAATCCAATGTGCCCCAAACTGGCTCTGAGAGGTTAGATAGTATGGCTCCATATCTGGAAGGGAAAGGCCAAAGGCCCCACATTAGAGGGCAATGCACTAGTTTTCAGAGCTACTCCCTTTTACAACAGCTGCCCAGAATTAGCCTATTTAGCACTTTGTCTAATTTTTAAAAGAATGTAGTCTTGAACAACACTGGTATATGTTCTCCACTACTGTATTCTAATAATAAAACCTCCTGCCTCAAAGCCACCCTCTCCAGTGGGAATTTAAACCAGAAAAAATTCTATTTTAATGTTCTTAAACTACTTCAGTTCAAAAGCCGACTTCTATGGCTGAGAATGTAAAAGAGGTCATAGCTAATCGCGAGGGGGGGGGGGGCGTGGCAATGTACACCCCTCGCATCCCGTCACCTGATGTAAAGGGAAAAGGCAAGACTTGTTCCAAATAATCCTTAGTCCTAAAATTCATGCACTTCCTTCCACATCATCAAGGAAAATGGGTTCGCTTACCGGATCTTAATTTTACATAACAAAGCCATGGTGTTTAAAGAATCCAAATGTTCTGCTAGAGAAATCCCTCCTGTGTCTTCGAGTCTTCCTTCAGAGGCCCTGCATTTGGGGGAGAAAACATTCTCTTTACCTACAGCATTACCCAGTCCAATTCTCCCATTTTTGTCATGCAGACGTTTGTATAGAAAGGGCAACTAATTAATTATCTCATTATTCAATATTTCTGCAATGCATACTTTTTAGAAAATATTTCAAATCTATTCAGTCAAACACTTTCTCAGTACCTGAGGATGTGACCGTGGGAAGTATGCCCCAATCCTGTGTCTCAGAAAGCCTTGTGTTATTCTGAATTGTCATCTTTGTTATTATTGATCGCTCTCCCAAATTTCGTGCTCTGATCTTCATCTATTTTATGACATATCTATCTGATGTCTCCTTTACAGAAGATTATGTTGATCAAAGATAAACAATTGTTCACATCTTTTTGCATTGCTCCACTACATGTGAGATCCCTTTTGGCTATATTGGTCTATATATATATATATATATATATTCCAAGTACTCGTCTCAGCACTCCACAATTTTCGGAAAAGAAGACGAAGCGGACGCAATATTCCAGTGCTTAATCTTTCTTTATTATCTGCCCAGCACCGCCGCCATTACGCGTTTCGATCCTCATGGGACCTTGATCACATGACACGCTACCAGGTACAGATCACCAATTTAAAGTGACAGTGCAAGTTTTTTTCTCTTCCTTTCAGCATGGACATGCAAAACAGACTTTAGAAACTTTCATTACAGCACTTTTGCAACATGTTACATTATTAAAAGTGCAAGTGCTACATGTAAAATACATAGTATTGAATAGAAACAAGGAAAACAACCTTGGCAAATGTAATTTCTTTGCTTATGCCAAGTAATCCATTTCTAATAATTAATAAAGTGCAAGTGCGAAGATCTTCCTGTGCATAATTCATGATATTAATATATCCCTCATGCTAGACTCAAATCATCTCATTATCTGAGTCTTAACCTTTACATGTCTACTCACTATTGCAACTAGGCACGGCCAAGGGCAATAATTGAACCAATTGTATATCTTTATAAATAAAGAAATAAAGATAAATAATTAACCACAATTGTTTTACAATTAAAACTGCATATGTACAATAATGTTGTACGTTATGATAAAGTCAATAAAACGTATGTTATCAAATTCTTCATATTGCAATAGTAGTGGATATCAATTCATATATGCACAATGATTTTCCTAATAGCCCTGCTAATAACTCATGTTGCATTGCAAACGAATAAAGCCCAAGTGGGCAATGCAGTCTGTTGCCAAGTCCATGATATGAAATACAAGTGTAAATCTGTTAAGTGTCACCAAGTGATAAACAATACCTAAAACCCAAAATATGCAAAATTGTAATAAAAATTCAATGAATATTTACAAAAGCAGCTTATGTTTCTATACAGCAATGGGTAGCAATAGATTCCATACTGATTTTCACTACAATATTATAGAAATGTGTACATGTCTTCACTAGAATTCAACCCATTGGAAGTTTTAGTGTTCATTTCTAAAATATATTTTGTCTCAAGTTGTCTTAACATACTGTTTCGATCTCCTCCTTTTCTCAATGGGGGAATAGAATCCACTACAAAATATCGCAATTCACAAGACTTCTTTGCATGTCTTTCATCAAAATGACGGGCAACGGGATAGGTGACATCTCCGTTGTTGATTGTGCGTATGTGCTGGAGTATCCGCTTGTGGTCCTGCAACCGTGTACTTCCGATGTATCGCAGGCCACAAGGACACTCCAGCACATACACAGCAAATTCCGTCTTGCAAGTGAGTTCCTTAGAGATTTTAGTCAACCTGTTACTGAATGGTGTACTAAACTCAGTCTTGTTCACACCATGTTTGCATGCCTTGCAGACTGGACATTTAATGAAGCTTTTGCTGGCCTGAATCCAGGATGTATTCTGCATCAACTCAGGGCTACTGCTGACCAACGTATTACTCATGGAGCTAGCTTTCCTGAAAGTTAACTTGGGAGATCTGGTCACTTCTTCACCCAGAACAGGATCATTCCTTATTAAAGCCAAATTCTTATTGACTATCTTCCTAATAGTACGATGTTGGTTACTATATGTTAAGATAAGTCTCATTGGCTGTTCTTGCATAGGAATATTATCCTTCAAAGATTTAACTTTCAGTGCATGTGCTCTACCCTGGTCATTGGCCCTAGCCATGGCTTTGTCGATTACATTGGGGGTATAACCCCTATCAATGAATCTCGTCCGGCATTTTAACTGCGCTTTCATACAGTCATCGTTCGCGCTGCAAATCCTCCTAATGCGCAGCATCTCCCAGAAGGGTATGCTTCAAATTAGATGCGCTGGATGGTGGCTGTCTGCATGTAATAATGAATTGCCGGCTGTGCTTTTACGATGTAACCTTGTCTGCAAATTGTTTTCTTTGTCATAAATCTCCACATCCAAAAAACTAATGGAATGAAGGCTAATCGGATTCGTAAACTGTAGATTTAAATTGTTCACATTGATTTGCTCAATAAAATGGATGGCCCCTTCTTCTGGCCCCTTCCATATAATGAGCAAATCTTCTATGTATCTGTACCAACGTATTACATTGTTGTTCATAATGTTCTGGAATGACTGAGTCAGGACCTGCTCCTCCCACAGCTCCATGTGCAAACATGCGTAACTGGGGGAGAAGCAGGCCCTTATCGCCACACCCCGAATTTGTTGGAATACCTGTTTCTGGAATTGAAAGAAATTGTTATCTAGACACATAGATATGATGGCCATCGGCATTTTGTTGTGTTCAGCATAGCAAATAGGTCTCTTGTTAAGGAAGTGTTCAACAGCTTTCAGTCCATCTCTGTGATGAATGGAAGTATAAAGAGATGACACATCCAAGGATATAAGCAAATAATCTGATTGCCAAACCACTTCCTCCAACTTACATAGAACATCCCCTGTGTCCAAAATGTATGAAGGTAATGACCTTACATGATCTTGCAAGAAGAAATCTACGTATTTACTAGCGTTTTCCTTGATACTGTTGCAAGCAGATATAATGGGCCTGCCGGGCGGATTTGCCGTGTCTTTTTGGATTTTAGGTTTAAAGTATACCACAGGCATCACCGGATGATCATTCTTCAGGAACCTGAATTCCTCTGAAGATACTAGGCCCGTACTCTTCCATGCTACTAAGCTTGAGTAAAAGGAGTCCCAGGATGACTTGACCACTATCATACCACTCCGCTTGTAGCAATTCTTGTCATCAAGCAGTTGTAAAGCTTCTGCCATGGACAATTTCCGCAGCCACAAAATAATGTTCCCAACCCTTATCCGATTGGCGCACAATCATGTTGTTATCCAATCAAAGTTTTTTCATTAGTTTAAAATAAGCATCATCATGGGCGGTGTAACGTTTTTTCATTAGACATTGTTTTTTGTGAAGGATTTTGAGTTCCTGTGTTACCTTTTCATGGAAAACGTTAATATTGTCTCTCAATAAAACAGGACAAAACTTAGATTTTGGTTTAAAACAAGTCAATGGTGCTGTTATTTGGTCCTTGGCTACCTGACTATATGACCCCATTGAGATTTAATTCTCCCTCTGTAAATCATGTAGGTCACTCATCAATTCAGCATCATGTACTGTCAAGATTGTTGGACTCCTCACTGTTTTATCAGGTGCTGTTAACTGTCTTGTTTTATGTGGACCTTGTAGGAGATGAAATTTCTTCAGTTTTATTTTACGCACAAACTTATACAGGTCTATGCGACAATCAGCATACTTAAAATCACTCTTAGGGCTAAATGTCAGGCCAAGAGACCATATTGAATTTTCTTCTTCAGTTGGGGGATTATCCGTAAGGTTAATAACAGTTTGTGCTTTCCTGGTCAACAAATCAATATTCATTTCCGATTCCATTTTTTTTTGTTTTTTTGGAGAATTGCTTTTTTGTTACATTGCTTGCAGCATTTTCTGCTCTCCCATCTTTTCCAATTTCTTTTACGTTTTTCGTGGCACCCTGGACACGTGGACGGAGTATCTGACGCCTGTCTTGTCTCAGACAATCCACCTCTTGCGCCAAGGTGTACTTTTGAAACCCCAACTGCTGAGCTCTCATTCTTTCATTGTCAGATCCGCTCTCAGCTGCTGAGCTTAAATCTGATGCCGATACAGACACTACAGATGATGTCTCTTTAGATTGTGTCAGGGAGGTTTGCATTGTCTTATTTTGCGCTTTGACATTATCGTATTTTCTCGAGAAAGTGAAAATGTGTTCATGTTCGTAGTCGAGTTTATCTCGCTGGAAGTTGAACGTTTTTCTCTTCTTTATGACCTCTTCCTCCCGAGATAAACGCATTACCATTTCCTCTATGTACTTGGTGATAACATCAGTAACCTCCATTTTGTTAATTTCGGCTTCGATTGCATCTATTTCTTTTTGTAGCTTTACCTGGTCGCTTTCCGCATATTTTACCAGGAGAACTACCAACCGCCTCGAAGATTCTAAGTTCACCTCTGCCCATTCAGCGAGCATCAAAGGGTCCGTGTTTTCATAACTGGGGGCTAGCATAATGCGTAACCCCAGTTATATATATATATATATATATATATATATATATATATACACACACACACACACACACACACACACACATATATATGTCGAGATGTCAGAATACTCCTCCCCCTCTGAAGAAGGCCGATGCGGCTGAAATGCATTAGGAAGGAAGGACAGCGGAGCTTGTGAAAGGACAGCGGAGCTTGTAAAACTGGTGAATTAAAAACGATGTTTCTTTACCTGTGCTGAGTGCGCCTCAATTCTTTCCGTGAGGAGAGCCCCTGGATAATATATATATATATATATATATATATATATATATATATATATATATATATATATATATATTCTCTATTCACAAAGCTGGTAATTGAGCGAAATGATATTTCCACTCCTTAAAAACAAAATTATTCTACTTTTCATAGCTTACCAAGCTTCCTAGGGAATATTTGCCAGAAACCTTAAGTACATTATAATACACATCTATATTTGAATTTAATTAGTAATTCATACACAATTTTGTACGTTTTTCAGCATCTGGTCTTTAGAATGTGTTACATTTATTATGCAATTAATACAAGTATGATATATGCAAGTTAACTTATTTCTTATGGCTAACAATATTAGCTCTCGCTCCATGTTTCTCATACTGCAAGATGACCTGTGTCCCTATTTTCCGCATTTCTCTATCACGGCCCTCCCTATTCTGCTTCTATTATCACCTGAAGCAGGTAACCCGCCTGCCCCCTGGGCTTCCCAGATCTACGAAGCCAAACTCCTTTCCTCTGTCTTCACCTAAAGTATAATTTCTTACCAGATTTGAAGAGGTCACTGCACTACAGTCTATTTTAGACTCCTGTCATGCCACCAAAACTGTTCCTTTAAAAAGACACTTCATGAGCCTAACCCTTTCTGATGTTCCCAAGTTTTCAAAACTAATTTTGCAAGTCTTAATACTTCACAAATGTGCACACCACTATCATAAAAAGTTGCAGGAGAACAAGGGACTCTCGAGGTTTGATGCAACTCAAATGTGTGCAGGTGACCAGGGTCTAGTCACCCAACATGCATGACGATCAGTGTTGCATGGAAGATACAATTTGATGAGTCACAGCTGTCAACGCTATGGAGGACCTGGACCTGGGGTACTCTTTAGGGGCCATCAGCAAGAGAACAAAGCCAAAGAGGCAAGGAGATGGTCATGCTGAATGAATGCCCAGTTGCCATTCATCCATGTCAGGCAGCCATGACTTCTTGTGTTTCCAGCACACTCTGCACTCAGCTCAATAAGAGGCTATTGTTCGTAGCCCTTGAATCAACATTCCAATCCCAGAGATTGAAGCTAGAGATGGAGACAAATTATTTCCCCAATATTCAATAAGGAATATGGGTGCTCCTCCAGCAGGCATCAGACTGCATGCATCGGGCAGTGGTTTTTTCATCTGTACCAGGCAGTTTTGTCCCTGACAGTGTCTATGCAGCAGCTGTTAAAAGACAATCTCAGTCTATGATTGATGGTAAACATTAAGCAGGTCAACAAAATGTTCTTCTTGTTTTCCCACCTAATATTTACAACAGTATGACTCATTTCCAGTTTCAGAACGGTGCTTTGGTGCAACAGATACAACACAGCCCCTTGGATTAAAGCCAACAAAGAAGGAAGCATCTTGCATTCCGCTGTTCCTCTCCTGCATTCCGTAAACTTGGCCCAAAGTGGGGCCGGTCCTGCCTTCTAAGGACTTATATTAATAATAATAATAACTTGACATGGAGATTTTCATATTGTGGTTCTGCCATTTCTAAGTGCTGTAAAATGCAGTAGTTACTACCACTTAACATAATGGTTCTTCATTTACTGACCTCGAAAAGATGGATGGTTGATTTGGCAACTTGTGGCCTGCAGATCACTGCAAGCCATCACCCTCCCAGCTTTTTCCACACATCTAGGTCCCATCTGCCCCCTGCGCCATCCTGTGAATGGATTCTCTGTGGCTGGGAGGCACAGTGTTATGCTTCCTTTGACTGGGGGGTAGGGAAACCCCTTCCTGAAGGTATTGTACTAAAAGTCTTTAGAGATGAGAATTTGGTTACTGTCACTCAAGGTAATATTAGGTGGGGAAATTAGCTGTGCCTCACAAGGGTTCTAGTAGTATAAGGGGATTAGCTCTTTGTTTACAATGATTTTAGACAGGCAATAAGATAACTTAAACAACACTGGTCGGGATTTTAAAAAAAAGTCAAATCTAATGTTTTAATTGATTTTGACATCCATACGTAATCACAAGCTTCAAATTTGACTTATGTAGTATTTTCCGACCTAAACTTAGAAGTATAGAATTGAGTCTGTGCACCAGTTTGCACTTTTAAGAACATCATATCTTTTGCGATGTAAATGGAGAGATATATCTTTTAGCTGACATTCTGGATTTGAACTTTGTGCAGCAATGAAAATTGTTAGTGAACAGCTGACTTATCATGGTATTCAAATAATGAAAAAAACATGCACATTGGTTTAACTATTTAAAATAAAGGCCTTAAAGCCTGTTGTACCAGGATGTGCTGTTAAGCATATTGTTATTTATTGAGAAGGTGGAGGAATACCTCTTTCAAGCTTGCATGCTAAATTTGAAATGTGTGCAGCTCTGCAAAACCTCTGCACATAATTACAGCTGACTTGTCAAAATTTCATATGTAGTAATTTAAATTAAAAAATGGATTTCATTTTTTGAGAACAGGACATAGCTGGAATATATAGATAATAATAAACATATTAGGAGCACTGTGTATACAGCTTAAGGTATGTCAGATCAAATCCACCCCATTTATTTAATTGCATTTTTATCACTTAGCTGTTTAAAGGTGGTTCACCAGCCCTGCTTTTTTAGGTTTCGCCTATTATCATTCGCTTGCGAATGTAATAGGCGAAAATTCAAGTGCTCAATCGACTAGTGAAACCACTGCGGTTTCTTCACAGTGCATGTGAGTCACAGCGGGTCACGTGACCACACAAGCACGCGCATCTCCCTAATCCGCCTGCCACACTTCTCCTCCCCTAGCTTGCATTCCCGCCCCCCCCCCCCACCAGGCTCTCCCGCCCCCATCCGGCTTCCCTCCGGCCATTTGGCAGCATTGCGAGGCCAGCTGACATCTCCCTAATCCGCCTGCCGCACTTCTCCTCCCCTCGCTTGCATTCCCCCCCCCCCCCCCCCCCCCCCCACCAGGCTCTGGACTTTCGCCTCTTGCCGCGTAATCTTCGGTCACAGGGTTGCATCGGTAAATGGTTGGAGGTAGATGTATCTGTTGTATATGGGTCACAGTTTTCTATTTTATGTAAGGTAGCTGGTTATTAATGCTTTTGTTACAGCGAGCCATATTTTAGCTGTAGGCCACTACAAGAGATAATTGTTATTCATTAGTTGCAATTGTAAATAAATGTTTAGGCCGGTACTGAATAATTCTCATGGCTCACTCTACCCTTCGTGACTCCGCACCTTTCTACCACCTTCCACTAACCCCATTTGTGGCTTCCACATGAACATGGTTTCGTCAGCAGTGCGTATTCCTATTCCTCCAAACTATGTACACAAAACTTTTTAAAAAAACATCGCCACTGCCGCTTTAGAAGCGGCTGTTGAGTGTTTTATCAAATGCATCACAATTGAGTCGGTCAAAAACGGTATTCCGTGAACATCGTATAACCAGAAAAGGGAAGGCGAGGATGTATACAAAAATATCGATTAAGTGAAAAGTTAGAACTCACAAAGCCCCTATCGACTCTCGCTGTAAACAGGGTAGTAACTTACATGTCTAACAAATGATCGACGACGCCGCCATTCATTTCAAGGTCCACAGGCAGCAGCTGATGCTGAAGGGACCGTCACCGAATTTCTATTTGTTTCTAAAAAAATTAAGTTTTACTCTTCGCTTTTTTCCCCACACCCAATATATTATTCTATTGTGTTTTCTTGTAAGTACGTGCGCAGAACATCGGTGCTAGTGCAGTTTGATTTGACAATTAACTCCTCCTACAAGTAGGAGCTCTAACATATACACACAGAAGGTTTGCCCGAGAGGCGAGTTGTAGTTTTTATCTCACAGAATAAGATCATCTCCGGGAAGTGAGACACTTGCATTGACTCGTGATGCAGAGAAGTAGAATGGTCAAAACAAAACAGCAGTGCGTTTGAAAGAAAAAGTGGACTAGAGTAACCGAACCATTTCCTGTCTGTAAGAGCCATATCGGTATTTTACAGCGTGGCGGACAAAATATTCAGAGATTCGTGAACCGGGAAATCAAACCTAAAACCAACCTTTTACATATATAAATGGCGTGCAGTAAACATGCACCTTACCCAAAATTATAGTTAAAAACTGAACAAATAGCTGAATTAGTTTGTCAGCATTTTTTTTTGTCTGCATCAAAAATAATGAACTTGATTAAGGACTGTTTTAAAACAACAAACGTACTAGGTTTTGTTTTACATCTTTTAAAGCAAAATGATGAATCCGCAGCATTGCGAGGCCAGCTGACATCTCCCTAATCCGCCTGCCGCCTGCCACACTTCTCCTCCCCTCGCTTGCATTCCCGCCCCCCCCCCCCCACCAGGCTCTCCCGCCCCCATCCGGCTTCCCTCCGGCCATTTGGCAGCATTGCGAGGCCAGCTGAAGAAAAACATTTGTAGCATTCAGTTTAAGACAAACAAAGAAGCCATGCAAGCCAGAGTTGTGTGCCAGAAGTTAAGTAAAATGTCTTATGTGTGCTTTGAAACAGACTGCTTTACGCTGAAAGATTGTAGAGCCTACACAGCTGGCATAACACAGATAGTCTAAGGGGCTCTTGCTAACAACATCGGTATAAAAGAATGACAAATCTGCCAGAATAGGGTCACTTGGGTCTTTCAGTGCAGAGCTGTGTGACAGCCTGCGAGTTTTCGTTTCCACTCGGTGTGGTTCTGAGCTGTTCATTTCCCCTCCGAACACCCAAACAAACAGTCAGTAGTATCGCATTAGCATACACACAAGCCTGCTGACGTGTTCCTGGGCTGTTTACACCAGCACGGGTCTCTGACGGTGGCCTGCATTTTTTTTTGTCACCTACCTCTATCTATCGGAGTCATAGCGTTTTTAAACACAAATTGAGTCTAACCGATCTTCTTGAAAACATAGGCATTTTGCAGTATTTACTTAGTTTAGTGAGAAACCTCTGCCCATGCTTAAAGTTGTTAACACCTGAATGGTAAGGTAACCTTTGGCACCACGGTTAGTTCACCCAACACCATACCGGCATATTTTAAAATCCCTCCGACAAATTAATACGCACAAAATAAATAAATAAATAAAATAAAGCCTGCTGTGGCTCGTGCCAATAGTTATGCAGTACAGTTGGACTTGATGCAATTGAGACAGCCAAATGGGAGGGTGCTTGCTGTTGCCCCGCGGAAGTTAAACAATGTGTGGTTGCTGTACACCGCCGTCTCCTCTGTGATATAGAACATGTTGGGCGCTCATACTAGCTCCTACCAGTCCGATCGTAGGCGGGCAGACACAAACAAGCTTGCTTGCCGAGGTGTGTACCGAGAGATGGCGCAGAAGAGAGTGCATGTTAGACTGGCAGACCTAGTAAACAGGCTTGCGAGTCTTTGAGAATAAGGCATGCTAAGGAAATGGTGGGAGGAGGACGGTAAACTTAAATGCTTGTCAGGTTGCACCTCGGGGGGCAGACGGGGTACGGGAGGGTCCTGCAAGAGTCCGACTATGTTTTTATAACTTCACTTGTAGGAAAAGCAAAATTACGCTGGAAGATAAGTCGGGCACTTGTCAGGACAAGCACTGGCGTGGCCAATAGGTTTCGCATTTGGAAAGTTGGAGCTATTGGTTTTGTAAATGACATTTTATATTTATATATCGTTATTGGCATTGTCAATAACAATATATAAATATAAAATAGCTCCAACTTTCCAAATGCGAAACCTATTGGCAACGCCAGTGCTTGTTTCTTTAGAGATAGGGGTACCACCATGTCATAGCAACGAGACCTCAGCTGGCTCAGCCGTCGTAAAACCTTTTCCTTTGCCCCATGTGCCAAATGGCTACCCTGGTAAATGCATTGGAATGCCTTCTCTATTTAGGGTACACTTTTTAACACATATGTTTCCTTTCGGGGACAGCCATATAAGGCATGGGGGACCAGACCAAGAAAATCGCCAAATGCCCCAGGCACACAGAGAAATTGTCATGCACATCATACCCTTTTTTGCGTATTTTGGAAACAATCCTCTACTAATGATACACAAAAAAGATATGAAAGTGCTCCTGCCAAGTCTGCAGAAGTACTTTGGCGAAAATGATCCCTGTCATACAAGACGAGATCACTAAATTTGGTGGGGCAGACCTTAAATGAGATCCTTAACCTATAAACTTCCCGACTTCTTCAGTCATCGCCTTTCCTTGGGAAACTATATGAAACATTTTGATTTTCTTTTTCTTCTTCCATTTCCTTCATCTTGAACATATTTCACAGAAGTTTTTTAATTTTCCCAATGTGCTTGCATCTGGCCTTCTTTTATCCCTTCTGTTACTCCTTGTTTCTCATGCCTAGTTTGCATTCTCCCAAAACCAGTTAGAATGCTCCCTGTCATACCTTTATTTGAATCTTCAAGTGGCTGTGCCAATCTTACTCTTCATGCTGGCCATAGATTCTATGTAACCTGCCATTTCAAATGAACTAACATTTTACCAGTAAAGCAGCTCATTAGATTAAGCTTTGGGAACCACCGGTTTCAATCCTTAAAAGGCAAACTAAGGGCCTCATTACGATGGCGGACGGATTACAGTCTGTCCGCAATCGTCTCAGAATGGGGACTGACCGCCCACAAGGCGGCCTTCCCACATTCTGAATTACGATACAACCACCACCACGGCAGTCACATTGCCTATATTTTGTATTGTGGCGGGGATGCGCCTCTATACAAAAAATAAGGTGCGCGCATATCCCTGCACTATGTGGCAGGCACCATGTGGTGCCTGCCACATGGTATAGGGATATGTAAAGTGCCCATGTCCCCGGCCCAGGAGGGAAAGGGGGCTGCTGCGGGCCCCCAAGTCCTTTTCTGCCTGCCTGGTCATGTCGGGTTAATCGCTGCTGACAGACAGGCGGAAAGCAATGTTGTAACCCTCATGGCAGTGCCTGACAGGCACCGCAGCCATTCTGGGGATGGAGGGCGGTCTGCCAGGCAGGCAGAAGGACCCTG
This sequence comes from Lissotriton helveticus, assembly GCF_964261635.1. Classification (NCBI taxonomy): domain Eukaryota; kingdom Metazoa; phylum Chordata; class Amphibia; order Caudata; family Salamandridae; genus Lissotriton; species Lissotriton helveticus. The sequence goes on from NC_136061.1 coordinate 1,042,032,600, forward strand.
GTGGTTGGTCTTTCTGACTCCCACCGATCCGACCGCCATTGTAATGCGGCGGTCGGATCAGCCCTTCCGAATGGCGAGGGGACCCCCACCGACGGCCAGGGGTGGCGGTCCTCCTGCCATCGTGATCAGGTCCAAAGTCTTTGATCTAGTACTATGTCTCCTAGTACTATCCTTATTATAAGCATTCTTTGTATTATTATTATTATTACTGACTCCAAGATATTTATTAATTCATAATTTTGCCTGAACGCAACTTTGTGGTCCTGGAAGATAAGAAAAACCTCTGGATAAAGAGGAACGGAACATATGTAGCAATGAGTTCCCAATGACTATAGTAGTGAATTCCACATCTTGGGGAGTGGGGGGAGCACCAGGGTAGATCTCCTAAGCCCAAGGAGGAACTTGAAGCTTACTTTGACGGAACAGAGAACTGGCAGGTGCGCACTCTTTGATACAATAAGTTATGCTTATTCAGATAAAGGGTATAAGGAGTCAGACAGCTCTCTCAGAGTAACTCTCATCTACAGGGGGAGTATTGTATATAGATCTCTGCCCTGCCAGCCGCGTCCGGTCCATTCGGGCTGAGGGGCCACCCCCCACATTTTGCCCCTCACGAACAGTGTCTATCAGGTTGACCTTTGTTCAGCCTGACAGACACTGTTCATTTTCAGGTCAGGTAGCCAGGAGTCAGACATGCAATAAATGCTAAGGCTCCTGGCTGCCTGAGCTGAAATTTGTTGGTCTGAGGAAGTCACAGCTCCCTTGGGTATGTCCTTCTCAGCTCAGCAAATGTCCCTGAGGCCCTCCCCTCAGTGACGAAGGGTAGCGTCACTGATTGCCTCGCACCTGGGCGCTTCAGTTTTAAGCCCTGAAGCGCCCAGTGTCGAGTGTCAATCAGTGACACTTCATCACATAGAGGGGTGGTGTCAACAATCTCACTGACCCCATCGCACTCTGTGATGACATTGGGACTGCTGCCTGCCCTCATTGGGAAGGCAGCAGTCCCAAGCTTCCTTGGACCTCTGAGGCAGAGCTGCAGGTAAGTGGGTGGTTTTTTATATTAATGTTTGGTGCATGCGTGTGAGCACGTGTGAATGCATGGCAGTGAGTGTGTATGTGTATGTGTGCGCGTGTCTCCAGTCCGTCTCCCTCCCATCTAAAATTACCGGCTGCCACTGTCCCCTGCTTCCTGGTAATAGTAGACACACATGACTGTAGATAGTTTACAGCATAACATTATTTATTATCCCATAAATCTTGTATATCACAATGATGGTAATAATTATGGTAATCTATGCAGTCATAATACATTAAAAAAAGAACATTAGGAAAATCCCAAGCATATTTCACCATACTTCACTACATTCCCAATTCGATTAGTCTAGTCCCTACCTCATATCTACGCATGAGTCCTCAGCCTAATGATTGTTATATTGTCTGAAAGGTTATTAGAACTCGTAATTTATTTCTATGGCAAGATGCTCGAGTATCCCCATATACCTTACTAATTTTGGCATGTCCCCCTTAGTAATCAGTTCCCATGTCTACCCTGCCCAAATGCTCACATCCTTTTATATTTTCACCTCCAAATATTCTCTATCGTAAGAGGAGGGGGGACTCTTGTGCAGCTTCTTGTATCATTGTTTCAGAACACTAGCAATGCCTCGCGTAATGATGTACCCAAAAGGCAGTGAAATGTAACGATTTCTATTTCCTTCCATTTCTGATTTGCACAAGGCAGGATGGCCTTATAGCTGTAGCTTTCAGAAAGTGAGGCTTCTGTTCTCTGTTTTTTTAGTGTGACTAATGCCAACTTGCAGCTCTGAAAGTACTGTCTGGAAATAATATGGAGATCTTGTTGTACACAATGTTAACACAATTCTAAATATTAGTTTTCTAGACCCTACCTGTTATACACACACTTGAAAGAGTTGGAGGTTTCATGTTGTTATGTGATCAGGCTTCGCTTGTATTTACGTGTATATATAATGTTAAACACCCTGCCACACTCAATGGCAGTCTTCCTAGAAATAGATTTATCCAATTTCTCCTGAGCAGAAATTGTGAAAGAGATGGGGCAGAACTGGAAAAGCACGAGGTGGGAGGGGCTCAGTCACTTTGTTGGGGCAATGGTGATTCAAGCTAGCCTGGCTGATGACGGCTGATGAGCCAGAAACCAGTCCCAGGATGCTTTTTTCCGGTCCAGAGAAGACATGGCTTGGCAGTTCGGGCTGTACTGTTCCCATGAGGCACAGGGTCAGCCTGATTTGCATATGGCCATGTCTGAACTGGGGTGGCGGAGTGAGCTAAAGAATGATGATGGATTAAACCCATATCAGTTAACTGGGGGTGAGTGCCTGAAATGTCCAACACTCAGTACATCATTCCCTTTGGTTTTGCTTTGTTCGCCCTAAGTTGGCAGGGTATGCCCAGACGTGGGTCCCTTGGCTTGGCAGTTCGGGCTGGACCTGTTCCTGAGGCTCAGCCGGGAACGCGCGCGCTAGGCCAGTTGATACATTTACGATTTAGGCTTAGTATTTTAAATATTCTGTGACAGTGAGTTATTGATGCTAATGTTTAAAATCAATCTTGTTGACAGTGTGATTTCGATGCTACTGTCTAACATTTTGTTGCGCTGACATTGAAGCGAGCATTTTAATATTTTACCCCTTCCTGATTTTGCACTTCGGCTAAAACGCTGCTTACAGCGCGGCCGCCATCTTGGACGTAACTGCGGTCAGCACGCTAGTCTTTAGCGTCCTCTGACCATAAAACACCCTCCTTCTAGCGCCACCTTAAACCTGTTCCTGAGACTCAGCCGGGAACGCGTGCGCTAGGCTAGTTGATACATTTGCGATTTAGGCTTTGTATTTTAAATATTCTGTGATAGTGTGTTATTGATGCTAATGTTTAAAATCAATCTTGTTGACAGTGTGATTTCGATGCTACTGTCTAACATTTTGTTGCGCTGACATTGAAGCGAGCATTTTAATATTTTACCCCTTCCTGATTTTGCACTCCGGCTAAAACGTTGCTTACAGCGCAGCCGCCATCTTGGGCGTAACTGCGGTCAGCACGCTAGTCTTTAGCGCCCTCTGACCATAAAACACCCTCCTTCTAGCGCCGCCTTAGACCTGTTCCTGAGGCTCAGCCGGGAACGCACGCGCTAGGCCAGTTGATACATTTGCGATTTAGGCTTTGTATTTTAAATATTCTGTGACAGTGTGTTATTGATGCTAATGTTTGAAAACAATCTTGTTGACAGTGTGATTTCGATGCTACTGTCTAACATTTTGTTGCGCTGACATTGAAGCGAGCATTTTAATATTTTACCCCTTCAAGATTTTGCACTCCGGCTAAAACGCTGCTTACAGCGCAGCCGCCATCCAGGGGTGTAACTGCGGTCAGCATGCTAGTCTTTAGCGCCCTCTGACTCACTTCCTCTCTCCTATATCTTTCGAATGCCATGAGGATGTGCAGCGGACGAGTGCAGCGGGCGCGCCTATTGCGCGCCGATGGTGCGCCGATGGTGCGCCCAAGGTAAGCCCGTCTGCGCCCGTCAGCGTCCCGGAGGCGCCGGGTGTCGGGCGAGTGGATGGATCCTTAGCCACCAATCTTGGTAATGTGCTTAGATATGAGCCAGGCTTTTTAAAAACTCTAAGAGACAATATTGGCTGTTGCTGTCTTGTGTTCCCCAATAATCTTAAGGGTGACGTACGCTGCACTAGCTTTGGTTGGACACTCTTCAATGAACTATCTAGTATGGAAATCCCGAGTTTCCTATACCCTGATGTTCCGGTTATGTCCGGGGAAACCTTCAAAAAAACTACTCTTGCATGTTACTTAACAAGCGGTCCTTGGGCAAACATGCCTTTGATCTGTTCAATCTACTATCTGAGTCCAACCCTGCGTGTCTTTTCCTGACTGAGACCTGGCTTGGAGATTCTTCTAGCCCTGACCTATCTAATGCTCTCCCCCAAAATTATTATATTTTGAGGAAGGACCGGGCGATGGGCAAGGGAGGAGGAGTTGCAATTGTGGTGGATAGCCGCTACACTTGCTCAATTGTTCCAACGGACGATATTCATGGGGTGGAGTCTCTTGGTTTTTGTCTGTCGTTTTCGCCGTATCATTCTTGCTCCGGTCTACTGCTGTATAGGCCACCTGGCCAGGCTGGATCTTTTCATGATGAACTTCATACTGCCATCTCCTCAATAATTATGAAGTTTAAGCACTGTCTGCTTTTGGGGGACTTTAACATCCATATGGATGTGGCAGACGCGGCAGATACCATTAAACTTCTGGACGTTACAACTCCCTTTGGCTTTATCCCTTATCTTACCACAGCTACTCATAATAAAGGCCATACTCTGGACCAAATTTTCTCTACTATTCCTATCACTTCTTCCCCTCCTCTACCTTTGGTGTGGTCGGATCACTATTTAGTGAATTTTGATATCCCGCGTGTTACCAAAACGGCCATTAGCGGCTCTAGTCCGCAGCCCACTGCCACTCGATCCTTCCATCGTGTGTCGCCTGATATGCTAGCACAATCGTTGGTCTTGCATCCTTGCCAACTTACAGGAGATCTGGACTGTGATTTAGATCTTTTTCAGTCCTGGCTCACACAACGGCTCGATGAGTTGGCTCCTCTCTCCATTTGTCGCAAACATAACACGCGTGTTTCGGCTCCTTGGTTTACTCCGGCGCTACACAAAAGTAGAAGGCTTTGTAAGAAAGCTGAGAGCCTGGCACAAAAACTATGACGATGTACTAAAGGAGGCTTATAAGGAATGCATTAAAATTTACCATAAAGACCTCATCACTGAAAAAAAGTTTCATTTCTCTAAAAGAATTGAAGCAGCAGCAAATACTAGCAAGGAAATCTTTACTATAGTCAAGGAATGTACCTCCCATTCTACTTCAATATCCAAATTTTCTCCATCGGAACTTTGGATTAAACAATGGGCCAACTTCTTTACTAACAAAATTAAAAGCATTCAAGCTTCATTTATGTTGACTTGCCCACCAAGTGATCCTAGCCCTAATCTCTCCGCCTCTTTTTTTACTCCAGAGCGCCATTTGCTTCCGAATTTTCCTTCCCTCTGCCCACAAGCATCACTGGAACTTCTATCCAAATTAAAATCTGGTTCACCGGCGGATCCATGCCCTGCGAAGTTCCTGGCCAAGATAGCGCATGTCATCAATCCCATCATCAATCCAGTTCTTAATCTCTCTCTTAAAACTGGCACTGTTCCTAGCACTTGGAAAAAGGCCCATATCCTCCCGCTTCTAAAAAAACACAACCTTGACCCCGCTGTCCATCTTAATTATAGACCGATTTTGTTACTCCCGGCTTTTGCCAAAGTTGTAGAAAAACACGTCCACTCCTCCCTTTCAAATTTTCTAGAGGCTCATGATATCCTCCATCATACTCAGTCCGGGGTTCGCTCAAATCTGAGCACGGAAACGGCGCTGCTGGAGGTTACTGAATCTATTAAGGAGGTCTTGGACAATGGTGGGAAGGCGATGTTGGTTCTGTTAGGCTTTTGATACCGTGCCCCACAACCGTCTTCTTTTAAGACTCCAGGAGATTGGTTTGAGAGGGACGGTACTCAGCTGGTTTGCATCTTTTCTATCCGACCGCCAACAATCAATCTGGGCCCCTCCATTCTTAGCCCCAGTTCCACCTTTGGAGGTGGGAGTCCCACAGGGATCAATCCTGAGTCCTACTCTTTTTAAGATATATATATGTCCCCCCTGGCTGTTCTGGTTGAGTCTTATGGTGCCCAGATTGTATCCTACGCCGACGATACGCAGCTTCTTTTCACCTATGATAAGAACACAGATTTTAATGGCACTAACATCATGAGCTGCCTCGAGGCAGTTTTTTCGTGGTTCCAATTGAATCAACTAAAGTGTAACTCTGACAAATCAGAGGCTCTCTTTTTCGGCTGCCCCCCGGAGGCCAACTGGAAATCCTGGTGGCCCGTCGACATGTTTCCCCCATCTTCTGCTACCTCCATGGCGAAAAATCTGGGTGTGAAAGTGGACAACGGACTAACTCTCAAACCCCAGATTCTTAGTGTAGTAGGACAATGTTTTGGCCTTCTAAAAACTCTCAGGAAAATCCTTCCCTTCTTATCACATGCCCATAGGAGGATTACGGTACAGGCCTTGATTGGATCATGGTTGGATTACGCCAACATACTCTATCTAGGCCTCCCGGAGTATCTCCTCTCCCGTCTACAATCTGTTCAAAACTCGGCCGCAAGGGCAGTCTTTGGCCTCAGTCGTAGGTCCAACATCTCTGCTCTTTTAAAATCGCTCCACTGGTTGCCAGTGCGTAAACGCATTCTTTTAAGACCCTTACCATGGCGTTTAAATCTCTTCATGGCATTGGCGCCTTCTATCTAAGGAAAAGAGTGTGCTTTTACTCTCCGTCCAAAAGTCTTCGATCTGCTTCCCAGGCATTGGCTGTTGTTCCTGCAATTAAACGAGCCCGTTTGGGGGGACGTTCATATAGACTTCTGGCACCCCAATTGTGGAACAAACTACCACTGTCCCTCAGGAAGCTAGACAACTTGCTCTCCTTTAGGAAGGAGTTCAAAACATGGCTGTTTGGACAGTAGCCTTCTGCGTTTTTCGTTCCTGGCCCTGCAGGTCTTATAGCGCCAGGACACTCTGCCCGAGTAGCTGAGCGCTCTATAAGACCACTCCTTTACATAATATAACTGTTACCATGAGGCACAGGGTCAGACTGATTTGCATATGGCCATGTCTGAACTGGGGTGGTGGAGTAAGCTAAAGAATGATGATGGGTTAAACCCAGATCAGTTGACTGGGGGTGAGTGCTTGCAATGTCTAACACTCCGTCCATCATCCCCTTTGGTTTTGCAATGGTGATCCCACAACCAGCAAAGTGATAGAGTAAATGATCTTTGAAGAAAGTGGGGATATATATTTCAATTAACTGAGTAGTTACGCCCCTATATGAGGAAATCCACTGCTAACAGCAGTTTAAGTATTGGTCAATGCAATTAAAGTAGGGACGATAAGAAATTTGGTATGGTAGCTGAATAACAAATGTATGCGTTTTATCAAAGCCATGCATGTTGGGCTGATTAAGTATAATTTGCACTTTAAATCTTTTTCAGCAGAAATGCTCAGTGTTATACAAAGAAAAAATGCTGTGGGGGGTGATATGAACACCATATTAGTACTTGAAAGTTTTCTTGACAATATTATACTATTATTAATCAGAATACGAGAGCTATGCTAGTACAGAAAACCACTTTTGGATTCGCCAGCCAATTATGTATAATAGGCAGTGCTGACTGCAGGCAATATCACTATAGAATAAACTCCCTATTGTATGGTGCTTTAATATACTAGACCACGGAAAGACTTCATAAGTATTAAATACAAACCAGGGGAACTGTTTCACATGTGGAAACGGTATATGGTATATACACTTTTAGACTTTTTAGTTGACTTGATGAGTTCTCTGCATTATATGAATATTGCTCCCAAGTTAGTAACCAAATTAACTGACTGATCACTCTCTCCTCATCAGAATACCAAAATACGTGAGCTGATCTCTTAGCCTCAGCCACCAAACAATGCATGTGACTGATCTGGAGAACAAAACAGCAGTTTGACTTGGTCATTATTACCCAACAGGAGATTAAGGGTGAATAGATGAGCATTATGAAGCCCAGGTTTGATTAGTGGTAGAAAAGTGTAATGTAAATAATGGACTGTGAAGTAGCTGATGACAAAGACCATGTTAGAAGAAGAGGGATGGACTCTGAAGAGGGGAAAACTAATACAACCATAAGTGTTAAGTTGGAAGATTAGGGGCCTAATTTAGAGTTTGGCGATGGAGGGTACTCCATCGGGATAGTAGAGAATATTACCTCAGCCATCCTGAAGGCCCTCTGCATGCCAAATTTAGAGCTGCCCACCGGACCAGTGGACAATTCTGTACATTGACAGGAACTTCAATGACAATGTATGAAATGTTTGACAAATGGTTCATTTACATTTCTTAACATTTTTTTTTCAAAAACAAACTCCAGCAGTGGGAGTTTTTAGAAAACAAACATCTCATCGCCTCCACACCCTGGGAATTTTCTTTGTTGTTTTTCTGTGACTTACTACCATGTTGTTTTGGGGAGGTGACGGACAGGAAATACTAACCTTTACATCGTCCACCATAACGAGGGTGGAGAGTGTAAAGTCCTTCCTCTGATGGCTCTTACTCCATCAGGCTGTTGGAGGAAGTATTCTTCCAACGGAGTCAACAGGGGCATCATTGACACAATACTTACGATCCACCTTACTCTAAAGGGCAGACCATCAGTTTGGTGGTCAGGACATTCTGTCTCATTTGCAAAGGAGTACAGTACCCTGTCCGCCAAACTCTAAGTCAGCCACTAGTCCTCTGCTCAATAATGTTGTCAAAAGATAAGACTTATGATATGTCCTTTTTAGGTCTGGCCTGCAGAGAGCTTTTAGTCCCCTATTTTCAAACAATCTGTACTGGACCATATCAAACACAGTAGGCATAGAGCCAGCCCGTTGCTTACTATTGGTTGGCTTTCTTATCACTCTCTTTTGCTTACTTCACATTAATTGACTTTCCTTCATCTGTTTGTATTTGTCCCTTCCCTGGTGCATAGCTTCTTTATCCATACTTTTGATGGCAAAACGTATATCTTGCCACTGCTCACATTCGGAGAACTACTTATTTATTTTTCTTTCAGCACTACATAAGAGGGCAAGTGAGCCCAAGCTTGCTCCCTTGTTTTCTGCTTCCACCCTGCCTAAAATACCCTATGTGCTCTGTTTCACCCTCCTCCCCCACACCAAGTTAATCTATTGCTTATCCACCCCTCCCTGATTTTTCTTTTGTTTTTTTAAAATTATTTTCTTTCCTCTTTCTGATTCAAGTGCTTCCTTTGGTCACCCACCACATCATGGTCTTTAGAAAAAGCTTCTGTTTACAATTTTGTAGGCTCGAGCAGTTGCCATTTCTTGCCGGGCCACTCCTTTTGTGAAATTCAGTTTTGCGTTTGTTTAAATTGATGTTTTTAATTTGCCACTTCAAGATTGGCATACACCATCTTGAAAGAGTAAATGTAAAAACCAAAACGGGTGGTTGTGTCATGCTGTATGTGTTCACATGCACAGTGACATATATGTATGCATATGTCATCACGCTGGGCTGCCATAGTATCATAATGCATACATGGATGTGTCATGATTTACACAGACATGCATCATGACGCATGCACACTTTCAAGCATTGCACATTTTCATTTTTTCTTATTTTTCCTGATGCTGCTTCAGCAAAAAGCGTTTATTTTTGCCTATGCTGAATAGCATCAGCAATTAGCACTGGCTAAGCCAACAGGTCAGGAAAGTGAGCCCCATTGGCTTTATCATTGATTGTTGTAATTAGAAAGTACATAAAACATCAAATTAAGATCAACTTAGCCGGAGTACACCTTGACAGAGTTGGAGTGCCTTCAGGAATGTCTTAAGAATGACAACAACCCTGTATGGTGTATAATGGATGGACGACAAAATTAGACAGGGATGAAATAAGGTACTGTTTGCCATTTTGAAAGTAAAACTTCTGATCACTTTCCTATTGTGGTTCCTGCTTTTGAAATTGGAGGGCCTGATCAAACAAAAGGCCTGATCTTTTCAGAACATTGGAGTTCTGGACTTTTTGGTTCCGTCCAGAGGTGTCAGGGATAACACCCGAAGACCCCGGAGTTCCACCTGTCTCGGTGCACAAACAAACAGAAACACGGGCTTCTCGATGGTGACGTCAAAGACCAAAGGTTTATTACTGCAGGGACACAGAAGTCACAGAAACTACACATGGGCAGTATCTAGGAGCCTGTTCGATTTGTACAAAGAGGGTTGCTCCTTATATACTAAATATTGGGCTTCAGGCAAATTCTTTACATGTTACCATAGTTCTAAACATTCGTGTCTTAAACAATAAATATTTGGCGTTGCACAGGGATCGTCAACAGTATCTGATGTCAAAACATTACAAATGAGGGGTTCCCACTAGTCCATCATAATCCCATGTCAATTCTTCATTCAAGACCCGGACCGCCTCATCGTAAATTTCGTTACCTCCCCCCAATAAAGGCCCAGAAGGAAAGGAGCAGAGCCAGGTGCAGAAGATAGAAAGACAGGATAAGAAATGTTTGTGGGTCGTAAATGGGCACGGTTACCAGCTTCGGCCGCCTAATCATGATCAAGCCAACGAACACAAGAACCAGTATAGCAGGACTGGCCTCAGGCTGGGGAGGCAGTTCTTGCCGAGTCATGCTGCTACAGCGTTGCTGGCCTAAGGTGCACGTGTCACTCGCAAGGTGAATCGCCGGTTAAAGCCTACGTGTCCTTTAATGAAAAGAGGTCATTGCGTGTCCATTGACTATGTGAGGGCAAGGAATACAAAATGGCTTCCGTGTTCTAAGATGGATGCCACGGGTAGAACAGTAATGTGTTTGTAACTGGAGTGCTCTTGCTCGTAGCATAGCGAAAACACCAGGATATACTAAATGGATCATTTGCGGTTCACTGATACCAAAATTATGTATTTACGACAATGTTACAAACACGAGTAAAATCGTCACGGAACCTCAGACCCTCCTTTTGCCCTTACATAGGCAATTACTCAGTCTATATCAGAGTCAGAGTCTAATTCTATGCTCATTAGGTTAGTGACATGTTGTTGTATCATCATCCTGTCTCGTGCCTTTTCTCCTAATGCAGGTGGTTTTCTGAAACAGGTTGCAGCACAGAGGCTACACAGAGCGGGACCACATTGGATAATAAGACAGCACGAGAACAGAAATACTAGGATGACACCAATGACCATCAGAACCTTCCATCCCCACGCTGATACCAGAGTCCAAAACCACTCCATGAAGGACCAGTTTCCCTTATCTACGTGTATAGAGTCGGAAATCTTATGTAGCTTAGAGATTGCTTCATAGACTGTTGGAGCATTATTTGGAATAAAGACACAACAGCTCGATTGGATCATTCTGCATACCCCACCTCGATCTGCAAGTATTACGTCTAGAACCATACGGTTCTGCAACGTCATGAGACGATCCGCCTGAAGCTCAGCTGTTAAGTTACTAAGGGCACCAGCAGTTTCTGTAATAGTAGATTCAACTACCCGTGTTAGTTGACGAAGATTTCTACTATTGGCCATAGGCCCCCAAAACGGAAGGAAACCTTTGAAGAAGTCTCCAGCTTCTTGACCAGCGGTATCTTCCTTGCTGAAGACACCTCTTGCTACTCTGGTTTTGTGATAATCTGAAGAAGCAGTGTATGTCGGGGGTAACAATCGAGCAATATAACATGAACCTGAAAAGTCAGCAGGCAGCCATGTATATGCTCTGTCCTGACAAATGAAGTAGGTACCCCTAGCAGTCAGAAAGGCAGGGGAGGAGTTAGACGGAAATACGTAAGTCTCAACGCACTCACTCCTCCCTAGCTGAGCTCTCGGATTTCTCCCATTTCCTTGTAAACAGACCTGACCTCGGTGAGGCACGACCCAAACTGAAGTGGAGCTTTTACGCTTGCTTTCTCCCAAACTAAGGCGATACTCTGTAGAGTTCCAACTCAAATACACCAGTAATTCATCTCTAGGATAAGATGGAGTATTATTGACGTCTTTAATCATATCAATAATTCCCTGGACTAAAGCTTTGTTGGCTGAGTTGTATTTAGTGGACCGTGGTGGACGCGGAGGATAGGTCTCAAGGGCATATGAAAAAATGGTCTGAAAGGCCTGAAATGATCCATTATAGCTGAAAGGCAAGACTAGATAGGGAATGCCTTTATCCATAGTGTGAGGTATCAAGCCACACACCCAGCAGTCTGTAGTATTAACTATCAGCTGATGTTGATGCAAGAGCTGTACAAATGTATTGTTAATAAATTCTGAGCGTCGAGCTTGTTCATGTTCAGGAAATGAGTGAAAAGAATGCATAGAAGAAACCGTAGAAGTAGTAGGATCAAGGGAAGGTACTGTAGTTACTGGCAAAAAAATCAAATGTACACCAAAGACGATTCCACCCACCAACGTTATCAAAACAATTAAAAATGTAACTGCACATTGCATTAGAAAGCATTTGCTGTGTAGTATTCTGTACAGTCTATTTCTGCGAACATAAATTACATTTTCTCGTTGTAGCTCAGGAAGCTCCATCTTCTACGACCGTTCGCGACCACTGATGATGTGTACGTAGATGAAAATGCCTCTATCAGCCCTGGGAGTTCCCAGAACTAACAGAAAGATCGACCTTGTGTCTGACCCCCGCAGATTCAACTAGGCACACAGCCACGACCCTACGGCTACCCAGACGGCAAGGCAATTTTAAAACAAAAAGAAACAATACAAAGTATTAGCAAACTTCCTGGCTGGAGGCAATGTATAGCAAATTCAAATCTGAAAATAGGCAGTTTCCTGCTTTATTTGTCCATATTGCGAGAACGTAAGTTGTATCTCAGTTTTGCAGGAGCTGTCTGATCTGGAAACAATGTATTTTCAGCTGACGTTGCAATGTTCACGTTCGCAGATGGCAAATGTTCTTTTGGTGCAGATGGCAAACGTTCATTGGGTGTGGATGACAAATGTTCAGGGTTCAAAAGAGCAGTTTCAGGAGGAGAGTCAGAATTTGGTGAATCCGTGATCAGTTCTGCATCGCTGAAAGGTATGAACCTGGGGACTTGTTCCGTTTCAGAGGCACCGATTCCTTTCTTTACCCAGTTGTCGTAAGGAAGTGGCAGAGGCACACGTTTAGCATGTGTCGTATGGATCCAATTTCTCCTTCCGGCCACACGAATAGCAGTTCTCGTTGCTAGCAGGACTTGGAATGGGCCAATGAATCTGGGCTGAAGATTTTTTGTTCTTGCAAAATTTCTGATGACCACCTGATCACCCGGTTTCAGCTGATGGCCTGGACTCTCCGGTGGCTTTGGCAATGCATCGAAAACCTGTTGGTGAATAAGACTCAATTTAGCAGTCAAGTCGAAAAGGTAATCAATTAACATTGGGTATTCCAGCTGCTTAAATTCTTTCGGTCTAGGTACCCCCCAAACATTTGCAGGACGGCCAAAAACTATTTCGTAAGGACTAAGCCCTACTCTAGAATGTACAGTTGCTCTTGTTGATAGCAAAGCCAAAGGCAATGCGTCTGGCCAGGACAAACCCGTGGATGCTTGTATCTTAGCGAGTTTCAGTTTAAGGGTGCCATTGTAACCCTCGACTAAACCCGCGGACTGGGGATGATTCGCACTATGAAATTTCTGTCTAATCCCTAGGCCGGCACACACACTCTGCATAACTTTCCCTACGAACTCACTTCCGTTGTCTGACCATACAATCCGTGGCATTCCGTATCTGGGGAAGTATTCTTTAAGAAGAATTTTGGCAGTGGATAAGGCAGTATTGTCCTTCAGTGGGTATGCTTCGATCCATCTGGAGAAAGCACAAACTACCACTAGGACGTATTTCAGATTATTGCAACGATCCATGTGAATGAAGTCTAGCTGGATCACCTCAAAGGGGCAGGAAGGAGGAGCGAAGTGACCTGCAGGTGTGGGGATTCCCTTGCCAGGATTATGCATCAAGCATACCATACAATTTCTCACCACTCTCTCTGCACACTTACTAATCCCGTCATTCTTCCAGACCGGAGCCAACATCTTACAAATCCCTTTTGAACTGATGTGCGCTGTTCCATGTGCCATCGTTACTACTGCAAGCACATACGCATCAGGCAACATCCAACGCTGTTGTTCCGACAAGTCAATCCAACACCCACTCGAGTCCAATTTACCCGTGCTCTCTCTCCATGCAAGTTTTTCCTCCTCAGTCGCCTCTTTCTGAATTTCCTTCACGCTTTCCACTGTGTTCTCACACATTCCAGACTCAGAAATCCATCTTGCAGACGTTGCAACATACATTCTACTCATCATATTTCTAGCTGTCTGTTTTGCGATTTCATCAGCAAAAGCATTCCCACGACCAACATCATCCGTGATTGCTTTATGAGCACTGCATTTCACAATCGCAACTTCAGTCGGCAAGGTTAGAGATTCCAACAAGTCATTAACTAGCTGACCATGTTGAATCTTAGTCCCATGGGACGTAATGAAGCCTCTTTCTTTCCACAAACGGCCAAAACTATGGGCCACGCCGAACGCGTACTGACTATCTGTGAACACATTCACTCTCTTTCCCTTAGCTAAAACGCACGCTCTTGTTAGCGCGATCAATTCTGCAGCCTGGGCAGAATTCTGACTCACTCTTGCAGTCTCCACAATCGTACTCAAAGTTGTTACTGCATAAGCAGCAGTCACATCACCATTCTCCAATTTGAAGCAAGACCCGTCAACATACAACGTGCCATCTGGATCTGATAACGGAGTGTCTTTTAGATCGATTCGTCCTTTTGTTTCTTCCTCCGTTTTGAAACAACAGTCGTGTGGTTCGGAATCACTCGACTCTTGGCTAGTCGGCAACAATGTTGCTGGATTCAATACATTGCATCTTTTGATCTGAATATGACTAGCTAACAGTGTCAGTTCATAACCTGATAATCTAGCACTGGTAAGGTGTTGCGTCTTGGTTCGGTTCATGAGTGTATCCACAGCATGAGGAACCATAACTACTAGCATGTTGTTCATTACTAAACCAGCAGATTGTCGAATGGAAGCTGCAGCTGCGGCTGTAGCTCTCAAGCAACTAGGCAATGCTCTAGCTACTGGATCTAATGTTGATGAAAAATACGCACAAGGGCGTTGTTTATCACCAAATTTCTGCGTCAAAACACTCAATGCACAACCTTCTCTCTCGTGGACATAGAGTGTGAATGGTTTACTGTAGTCGGGTGTACCCAATACAGGTGCTGAACACAGTGCATTTCGTAACTCAGAAAAACTCTGCTGACATTCAGCAGACCATGGTACCGGACTCGGAACACCTTTCCCAGTCAAGGCTACCAATGGTTTTGCTAGAAGAGAAAAAATTGGGATCCATTGCCTACAATATGAGGTAATACCCAAGAAGGCACGTACTTCTCTCTGCGTGCTAGGAACGTTCATCTGTGTAATTGCTTTTATTCTCTCTGGGGTCAACTTCCTTCCCTCCTTTGACAAGAGATGACCTAGGTAGGTCACTTCTTGGCAGCAGTATTGCATTTTTGAAGGTGACACCTTGTGATTCAAATTTGACAAGTGATGCAATAAAGAAATCGTAGCTGTTTTGCAAGTTTCCTTGTCATCGGCAGCCACTAGAAGATCATCGACATACTGTACTAAAGCAGAACCACTAGGAAGTACGAAGGAATCTAACTGGCTTTTTAATGCTTGACTGTAAATTGATGGGCTTTCACAATAACCTTGTGGAGCGCGTTTAAATCTAAAACTTCGTCCTCCTAGAGAGAAACCGAAGATATCTCTGCTTTCCTCGGCTATCGGAATGCTGAAAAAGGCATTTTTCAAGTCGACAACCGAAAACCATGCTGCTGTAGCAGGAATCAACGTTAACAATGCAGTAATGTCTGGAACCACAGGAAACTGTGGGATCACAATTTTATTAACCTCTGTAAGATCAATTACGAACCTATATACTGGAGGCTTTGTAGGGTCAGTTCGTTTCAAAATAGGCAGTACAGGACTATTACAGACATTACCTCTAGTCTCTTCTATAACGTCTTTCTTGATTAGGTCTTGTACTATCAGTAGGAGCGCACGCTCACCTTCACTAGATATTCTGTATTGTGGAATTCGTGGAAGTTTGACATTTGCTTTCAAAGTTACTACATAGGGTGGAATTTCCAATAGACCTACATCATTAGGACCAGTCGCCCAAAAAGTATCAGGGAGTGAACGCAGCTCTGGTGGGAGCGCATCCATCGACAAGTACATCGGGGATATTATTCTTTTACCCAACGTAAGCTGTACTCCTGCTGGAGAACAGTACAATGTCGCGTACAGGCGTTTTAACAAGTCTAAACCAAGCAGATTTTCGTTACAACCTGTCGTCAAAATCAGGGGTGCTTTCAATTGACGGGGTCCAACAGAAATAGACAAAGGACCAGAAACAGGGTTGTGAACAGGGGCGCCCGAAAAACCTACTGAAACGTTTGTTGAGCCAGACAAAGGTGCGCCAGGGAGTTTCGCATGTATGATAGAACTTTTTGCTGCACCAGTATCCAACAGAAACGGTTCGACTATACCTGATGTTGCTACTGCGACATAAGGCCCACTCTGATCTACTGGAACTGATACTACTCCCTCTCTTTGTCCATGGCTGTCCTAGTACTCACTTTGCTGACCTTCCTCACTAGCTTCATAATAGTCTTCCACATGATATTGTGGAGACCTATTCTGTTGGGCAGATTGTCCATTTCGCTGGTCGAAATAATTAGAGGGGCGATCACTCGTCTGCGGAGGCATAGCACCTCGTCCTCGACCTCTAGAGTTTTGCATAGAACTACCATGACCTCTCTGAGCTGCCGCAGCATTATTTTGCGTTCGAACTGGACATTCACTTTTGTAATGACCTTCCTTTTTGCAATAAGCACATTGATTCCATTGGTATTGTGGCCTTTGAAAATTATAATCCGTTCTTTGATATGACCCTTGCTGCATATTAGTTTGATTCATGCGAGGCGGATAAGCTTGCTGTAAAAGTACTTTAGTTTTTAAATCTTTCGTCTTTTTATCTGATTTTTCCTTCTCTTCTTTATCTCTATTTTCATAGTACTGAGCAGTCGCAAGTATTTGCGCAGTCGTAGAGACAGCCCACGCACTTTCAGAATTCTTTAATTTACTACTAAGTTCTGGCAACAGATTGTGCACAAATTTATCAACAAATAATCTCTGGCCTCCTTCTGTGCTCATATCCTGACCACTATGATCCACGAAAGTCTCCTCGAATCTTGTGAAAAAGTCGGAGACGCTTTCGTCTTTCTTTTGTTTGCACGCGGACAATTTGTCCCAGTTAACGCGCAATGCTGGCATCAAGGTTTTCATTAAATCGATTATTCTACCAGGCAAATTAGCAATTAAAGGTTCAGGTTTGGAACCACCTATTTGTTGACCATCCGCTGCAATTATAGCTGCCCAGTCACCACCTAGGGCAACTGGATGATTCTCTTTACGAATTTTAGCCCAAATTGGTTGCGGTACTACATTACCAAATAGTAGATCTATGTCAGCAAGATTCAATACACAAGCGTCAACTGTTTGAGCCAACTCTTTGTAGTACCCTGCAGGATTTTTACGCGGATCTGGCAAGGCCTGTTTCACTGCTAACACTTCAGCTCGCTTCCATGGAATATGTATCCAGACTCTCTGGAATTGGGCCGGAGCGGCTGCAATACCAAGGTTTGCATTAGCTTGCACAGCTTCACGCCAAATTGGTGGAACCTCTCTCATCGGATATTGACGATTTCGTTTCGTACTACGTTTCTCTAATTCCCTCGGTGAACGAAGGGATGAGTCATTCCTATAACTTAAAATCAGTTCCATCGCTTCTTTTATATTTTGTCCAACTATCATACCTGCAGCAAACTCTTTCTGAACATTAATTAATTCTCCTAGATTTGATTCAGGGTCATCCTCTTCCAATACCTCACGTAGAAGGGAACACATTTCATCGAACACATATCGTTGTGTCGGTTCGTTCCATTGCATAAATGTATCTAATACATTATGTACATTATATCTTCCAACTTTCGAAACCCATCTAAGAGCAGTGGAATCTAATATTCCTTTTTCTTCAGTACTGGGAAGCTGACTACGTCTCTGCACAGAGTCAGAGGTAGGAGTCTTAATCAGAGTTTTATAGAAGGGAGATAGAATATTAGAGACAGAATCAGTGATTCTTCGACGAACAGAAAGCGGAGTCATAATATTAGCAGAGGCAGTGAATAGAGTAGCAGTTGGGACAGATAGATCAGGAACAGTAGGAGTAGCAGGAAAAATAGCTTGTGAAGTAGCAGGTGTGAGCGACACAGGCATAGGTAAAGAAGCCGGCAACCCTAGAAGAGGGGTTGTCGAAGGAACATTAATATTGACCACAGGAGGTACAGGAACTTGATTCAGGGGAGCGGGAACAGGGACACCAGGTTGTCCAGCAACCGGTAATTGAACATTCGGTATAGGTGGAGCCGTAGCACCCTGTGCATACGGTGGGGGTGATCGTAACAAGTAAGACAACAGGGGATCCTTTTCAGGGTCCTCTACTATCTTAGCCGTACTCGATGGCAAAACAGGATAGCACTTGTCTATCGCTAAATTACGCTCTCTATCGGCCACCTCCATCGCTTTCTCAGACTCGTTGAGTTGCAGCTGCCTAGCAGACTGTTCTAAAGTCAACTCTTGCTCTTTCTGTTCTTTCTTCAACTTTTTAATTTCTCTCTGTTTAGATTCTTTTCGCCAATAACGGAAAGAATCAAACATTGCCGGCCGGGCTTTCTTCTTAAACAACCTTCTTTCTAGATTATCGAGAACTTCAGGTTCAAAACTACCATGTAGTGGCCAACTAAGGACACCATCTTTCTCTGTGTAGCGGATCCATACCTCGTTATAAGAGATAGGGCCCACACCAAACTTGCAATATAGATCATAAAGGGGAGTTCCAATCGGAGGAACCAAACACGAGTCCTCCAACCGGGAATCACTGTTGCAACTAAAACAAGACAACATACAATTTTTCCGACTTACCATTTTATAATCCGGAACACAAAACAAACAAGACACAAACAGAAAAGATGCGCACTCGAACCAAGAACTTAGGCCTACCAGAACTGACAATTGTATCGATACCTGAACTGAACAGAATGATTATCGTAACCAGAATAACCAGTGATAACCTTACAGAACTGAACTGAACTGAGAACTAAAAGGATTATCCAAATAGGAGCAACCCTTACAAAATAACCAACTAGCAACCACTGAATACTTAACTGAGGCACTGAAGACGTCACCAAGGAGAAACCCGTCACGTTTCGCCGTACTGAGGACTGCACCTCGGGTCCAAGACAGGGCGACGGTCAAGGCAACGGACCACTGCAGCCGTCTGAACGGGAACCCTCGTGGAAGAGAACGTCGGGGCCACTTTTGCGATATGCCGGGATCGATGAAGTGGGGCGCCTCCCT
This sequence comes from Lissotriton helveticus, assembly GCF_964261635.1. NCBI lineage: Eukaryota > Metazoa > Chordata > Amphibia > Caudata > Salamandridae > Lissotriton > Lissotriton helveticus. The sequence goes on from NC_136061.1 coordinate 1,042,051,818, forward strand.
CTGAAATCTTCACACGAAGCTCCTCGAACTCTTCAGGCTTTTGGACCGGTACCGAATGACGTCGCCCCACGTTGGGCGCCAATTGGAGTTCTGGACTTTTTGGTTCCGTCCAGAGGTGTCAGGGATAACACCCGAAGACCCCGGAGTTCCACCTGTCTCGGTGCACAAACAAACAGAAACACGGGCTTCTCGATGGTGACGTCAAAGACCAAAGGTTTATTACTGCAGGGACACAGAAGTCACAGAAACTACACATGGGCAGTATCTAGGAGCCTGTTCGATTTGTACAAAGAGGGTTGCTCCTTATATACTAAATATTGGGCTTCAGGCAAATTCTTTACATGTTACCATAGTTCTAAACATTCGTGTCTTAAACAATAAATATTTGGCGTTGCACAGGGATCGTCAACAGTATCTGATGTCAAAACATTACAAATGAGGGGTTCCCACTAGTCCATCATAATCCCATGTCAATTCTTCATTCAAGACCCGGACCGCCTCATCGTAAATTTCGTTACCTCCCCCCAATAAAGGCCCAGAAGGAAAGGAGCAGAGCCAGGTGCAGAAGATAGAAAGACAGGATAAGAAATGTTTGTGGGTCGTAAATGGGCACGGTTACCAGCTTCGGCCGCCTAATCATGATCAAGCCAACGAACACAAGAACCAGTATAGCAGGACTGGCCTCAGGCTGGGGAGGCAGTTCTTGCCGAGTCATGCTGCTACAGCGTTGCTGGCCTAAGGTGCACGTGTCACTCGCAAGGTGAATCGCCGGTTAAAGCCTACGTGTCCTTTAATGAAAAGAGGTCATTGCGTGTCCATTGACTATGTGAGGGCAAGGAATACAAAATGGCTTCCGTGTTCTAAGATGGATGCCACGGGTAGAACAGTAATGTGTTTGTAACTGGAGTGCTCTTGCTCGTAGCATAGCGAAAACACCAGGATATACTAAATGGATCATTTGCGGTTCACTGATACCAAAATTATGTATTTACGACAATGTTACAAACACGAGTAAAATCGTCACGGAACCTCAACAGGATGGATGTGATGTGCCGTGAAGTGTTCAATTTCCTCTAAATGCCCCTGTAGGATATGCATAATTTTTAAATGTAATCCTCTGTTTCACCAGGAGCAGTGGAGATCCTTCAGATTCAGAGAGATACACTTCATACTTTTTCAGGGTGAAGAAAACCCTTACGGTCTAACTGTGGATCCACCTGAGTTTTTAACAGCGATTTTTTTCTGTAGGCCCGACAATTCCCTCCTGATTAAAATGAGCTTCATATTTGAACTTAGTAGAATTTGTAGACCTGTTCCAATAAGTCCTGGTTTTCATGTTAGACATATTGATTGTATTTATTTTTGTGGTTTTATTCAGTAGATACAAAACCCTGAATTGGGTAGCAAAGCACTCTATATGATTGGGTTACACCAATCTGTGGACTGCTTTAACGCAGTGAGAACCAAAGGATCTTGTTGACTTGTCTCCAATGTGCATTGGTCCTTAATCATCGCAATATGACAAATGTTAGCTTTATAATGCAAAGCAGGTCAGGGATGATTCAGTGATACTGAATAAACATTCATGCTTTGGATGGCACACATCTGTATCAGAATGCACATGTAGCTGTGCCCTACAACTTGCTCACACCCTTCCACAATCTTAAGGTCTACTTTATCAGTTCAAACCATTCTTTGAGCCCCAAACTCACTTCTATCCTGAATGATAGAGTTACAGAGAAAACCTTTTTGATTGGTATGTTGCAATATTTTCTACTGGCTTTTGATTGCTTCAAAAACATTGTTCTGTATCAATGAAGAACATGTTTTCACTTCACACCTGATTTTCCACTTTAATTCCCTCTTTTGTACCACAATAATGAATTGTTGCAATACAGATCTATATATATATATATATTTATTTATTTATTTACCTCCAAAACTGGATGTGTCTTTCAGTAGTTTTTCTTTTAATATGTCCTTTCAGGTGTGCATGAATTTTTATTTAGTATCATTTAATCATCCATGACCTGCTTTGCATTATTACGCTAACATATTTTTTTGTGCGGCTCATTGTGAGGGCTGTTTCAATAGTGATCATTGCCCCCCCTTTATCAACTCGACTCATCTTTAGTGAAAGAGAATGGGTTTTGTCGGTATGGTATCAAAGGATCTGAGGCCAAGAGGGTGAAGTCCATTTTACCACGTTTTGGTGTTCTGTATAATGACCATCAATAAGTCTTTTCTGATTAAATTTTTCTATGTCCTGTGCAGTGCTGTGTAATGGGTTGTTTACCGAATTTCTACATCAGTTAGACCTGGCTCTGTTCCTGTCATTCATCCCGCTAATGTGAATCCTAATTTCAATGATTTTAATTCACCTTTGAGCTCTTTCGCACCATCTGACATTCCTCTTTATTGTTAACACTCCTCATTTGCCCTAACAAATGACCAAAATCTCTTTTTGGCATCTATATCTTAAACATTTTCTCTGCCCTTGTGAGAATGGACATCTTTGTAAGTCTGTGATTTTCCTCTATTGCTCTTACCTTCCTCAGCAGGAATTTATTCCTTCTTATTTACCCTCTGTTTCATATACCTGCATTTTTCAGACGGATTCTTGTTGTCATTATTGGTCTGGCATCAGCCACTTTTGATTTTATTAATACTATATGTATAACATACTTACTTAATGGCAGGGGCGGCTCCTCCACATGAGCGGAGGAGCGACGCACCACTGCTTTCTCGCAGTGTGAGAAGCAGAATCATAAAATATTTTAACCCCTTCCACGCTCATGACGAGCTGGGCTCGTCATGAGGTAGCCTCCTCGCACGCTCATGACGAGCCCAGCTCGTCATGAAACATGGGAATAAACAAATCTCAGCACAGGAGGGGAAAATGCATAGCATCGATCTGGTTAAATACCATTTTATGTTTCTGCTTCTCGCACGGTGAGAAAGCAGAATGGTATGCCTGGTTGCTGGCAGGCCGGTGGGCGGTCCTGCAGGAATCCAGGGGAGGAGTGGCTTGCCCACTCTGAGTGCGCTGATTGTTTGGTGGGCCCCAGGGCAGACCAAACCACTCATACGCACTCTGCATTTTTTTTCTATTTAGGCTGCATGCATCCTACATAGAGAAAATGGCCTCCCCATAGGCACCTGTGGGGTTGGCGTCCTAGCCAATCACAACGCTGCCATTGCAGTTGTCATTGGCTTATGGGAGGGGAGGGAGGCTGCCTCCTTCCTGTATGGAGAGGAGAGAGGAGATGTGACGCGGGACTGAAGGAGATGGTAAGTTTAATTTTTAATCATTAAATAACCCCTCCTCCATGTGCGACCACCTCCCTGCGCGACCCCCCGCGAGTTATGTTGGCCGCATCTGCTTAAAGGACCTTTCAGACACCCCTCTTCATCCATTGGTCTGTTATTTGGAGTTGTTTTTTTTTTACATTTATCTTCCAGCAATTACAGTATACAACATGCCGATCACCCAACTTCAACCACTGGCTTACTTCACTGCAAGTGATGGCATTCTGCCCTTTCACAAGGTGCACATTCATAACCAAAGATCCCTGCAGTAACAGGGACTACACAAGCAATTTGTGCTTTTTTGAGAGTAAAGAAAAAAAATATTTTTTCTTTTAGGCAATCAAGGAAATCAGCAATAAAGGTTAACAAAAACCATGACAAACAAAACAAGCACTGACAAAGCCAAAACGCTAAGATTGGTCTTGCTAATGCTAGTTTCTTCCCAGGAATTTCTTTCTTGTTTAATTTATGATTGTTGATGCTGCTCTTTGGCTGGCTCATATTATCTGTTTCCATTTGAGGGGATTACAGATTATTCCACTTTATGAGATGATTATTGTTCATGGCTTCTCTTTCTCATCAGTCCTTTGGCGTATGTCTTGTTGACAGTCACTATATTCATCTGTCTTTTGCACAAGATGACTATAATAAGTCATGCTCTAAAGGAGTCATACAACACCACAACACACCTGCAAACCTATTTACTGTTTCTGCGCATCAAAATCCACCACAAATAACTTTTTCTGTCTTCTACGTACCCTTACCAAAACTGACCCGATGTGAGCTTTGTAGATTCTCTTAAAAAAAATTGATTACATAAAAGGAGATTTAATTCATACTGAAAATAAATAGGTAGTATATGAAGATTTGGGTAAACTCTGTATATTTTCTACTGTATATTCAAGCATTAATGTGATTGATCTCACTTCTTACTGAAAATGCCAGCTAATTGGTGTCCAATGATATAGGGTCTCATATGATGATACATGATTATCATGTTTGGTCTGTTCCAGTGATTTAGCACTGGAAACATCTAGCCATTAAAGAAATACAATTCTGAAATAAAACTTGCTTTTATTTTCAAATTGTTTTTAAATAAAGCACTGACCAGCGCATTAGAACACTGTACAACAGAACCAGTTTATGTTATACATTTGTTGAAGGACAGGACGATAAAATGATTTTCCTTGAATCATGGAAGTAGATTCAGAGCTGGCATTCAAATCAAGTTTGTTATGTTCCAAAGTGGGCCGCTCCTTGTCAGATCACAGACTTTAATGGATCTTTAGAAACCGTGAGTGGATGAGTAAGTGAGCGCCGTAGCGGCAGGCACAGGTAAGTGCGGTGAGGCGGGTGGTAAGTCAACGTAATGGGTATCATTAGATTAATAAATAATACCTATTCCGTCGTCTGTCGACTCCCGCTCCCTGCCGTGCCCAACCCTACTGTGCTTATCTGTGGCTGCCAAAGCAGAGTGAGCGTGCCATGGAGCAAACTATTTCTTGGGGACCCTATTCAATTTGAAAGGAAAGGCAAAACGGAACTTGCTAAATAAATGTCATCAAAACCCAGTCATGCTCTTTAAAATCTCGAGCGACAAATATAATAATCAGTTCTAGTATAACCCTTTTCAGAAACTTTCTGGACATAATAACTCTGTGCAGATCCACAACTCAACCTCGAAACATTCAATTACAAAATCAGTTTGTGAATATGCTATAAATTATAATATTCATATAGGGCTGGTTTGCTTAGGAATGTTTTGGTGGATGCCTTGAATATTCAGCCACTAAATGCTGACATCAGCTTGGGTCAAGTTTAGTCTATACAACATTCATACGACATTCCTGGAACTGAGGTTGTAAATGGGCACTAAAATTGCCCCATAAATCCTCCTTGGAGAACGGCTCCAGTGAGGGAAGGAAACAGCACACCGTAAATCCCTCGTCACTTCACTTTTACCACTGTCTTCCTGAATCTGATACAAAGTGAAAAGAAGATAAAAGGGCTGTGTTAAGCCTTATCTCACATGTAAACAACCGACCCGTCAGCCACTCAACACAGAAAAATGAAATAACATTCCACACTGATAACCACTGCAGAATGAATCTGTTCAGCGTGATCTGGTAAAGACATCCTAGTAGGGGATAGCAAACGTACACTGGAAATATCGTACAAATATATAAGAGGTAACTGCAGTGAATTATGGTTCTTCCTGAACAGCGCCACATAACAGTTTTTAACATATACAAACAAGTACTGCAGATATTAGTGGAAGTGACCAACAAAATATTATATTATAGACTGGGTTACTGCAATTCTCTTCTGACTGGCCTACCCAAATCTCACCTCTCCCCCCTCAAATCCGTCCTCCATTCAGTAGCTCGCTTTATTTCGGGGTCCAAATGAGACTTTCTTCTCTTCGACTGCTTCCCATCGAGGCAAGATCTATTTACAAAACTGCTTGCATCACCCACAAAGAATTGCACACTTCCTCCCATCGTTACCTGGCGAATAAACTGGAAATGTCTGGAGGCTTGAGACCTTTTTGGAATGGGGAAAAGTTTCTGCTTGAGTGCCCATCCTTCAAAAGGGAAAGATCGATGACTCAGTCGTTCTCAGGGAATGCAGTGAGAATATGGAACCTGCTTCCTCCATTGCTCCGTGCCATCACCTCCATCCAGATCTTCAAAGCGGACCTCAAATCTCTTCTATTCCAAAGACACTTTCAGAACGAATTCCTTCATTCACCAGACCCCTCTAGGAAGTTTGTTCATCATTGTAAATGTGTAATATTTTCTTGTACATTCCTCAACCTTGCTTGATTTGTTTGATATTGTGTTTTTGCCTTCTATGGTTTTATCCTACCTCTTCTAGTCTCCTGTTTATTTTTGTAACGTTCTATTTTGTATCATTTCTCTCGTGTAACGTAACTGGTTCTATTGTACAGCGCTCTGACACCTTCGGGTAAAGTCTGCGCTGTATAAAAATGCATTAAATAAATAAATAATTTGATTCACGTTGAGGGAAAGACGTTATCTATAGGCTGAGTTGATGATAATGGAATAGGTAGGCATGAGTTTGAATCCTATGCTTCCCCACTTGGTCAAATTGTGTTTTCTTAGGGAAGTCACTCTGCCAATGTGACCTAGTTCTCTTTTCTTCCTAAATATTAGGTTCTTAGAAATGGGTTCAAACAAGTATTGGCACAGCCAGTATGCCTGGTCTTGGAAGCTGGTGCAACAGTCATTTTTGTTAATGTTTTAAATAATGTAATCATATGCAACAGGAATAAAAAAGTTAAGTATCTACACTGCACAGGTCAGGATTGTGGGTTAATTCCAGCATATTGGGATGCAGCCGCTGCACGCCAGGGTGGGAGCTACTTTTGTCTTTGGATAAATGACAGCCCTTAATGTTTATTTTTTAATGAAGGAAAATGTGTGCAAACCCTTCTTTGCAAAGGTTTTGCAATATTAAGTGCACATGTCAGAATGTAATCAACAGAAGGATAGTTATCAATCACATTTTCTGCATCCGTCATTAAGGTTATGCCTAGCTGATCACAAACATCTGTATATGTGAATGAATAGTGTTTGCTTCATGCAGGATGGCTACTGCCCATACATAACAACAAGAACAGACCCACGTGCCCCCATTGCTTCTTCTGCTTCTGATAAATTTCTCTCTAAGAGCTCTCTGATTGAAATGCCCACGGATTCTCATCAGAGCAGTACCCAAGAGTAAATATACGACCAGCAGCAGAGGATGGAAATACTGGCCCAACCTGGTTGTTGGATATTTGCAAAAACTCATTGACACTGATTAGCAGTGTTTCCTTCCCAACTGCTAAGAAATAGACATACGAGCTCTCTCCCCTATGCAGCGTCGGGAAGAACACCAACATTGACTATAGAAAAGCATGGAAACTGCTGTGGTTCTTTCAAAACATAGACATGAGCTTTCTGCAAATCTTTGTGGGTGGGAACAAGCTGAAGGACCCTGCCAAAGATCTGTTTGCTGCCCTGCTGCTTTTCACTGACTTGCCTGCTTTGAAGCTCCAGCCAGTGCAAGGAGTCCAAAGATTCAAACACTATACCTTGAATACATCTCCATTCTTATCAGAGACTAAGAGAGGGCTACCAAAAGGAACCAACAATGTCAACTGCAGGAAATCAAGTGTTAACTCCGTCTTGAAAGCGCACTTCCACCTTGCATCATATTGTATTATTTTTGTTATTTCTTAACTTGCTTGCCTGGGTCCAGTCCCATTGGCTTGCATGCTAGCTAGACACAGAAGGGTCCTGGTGCATGCCTTTTTATTTTTTTGGGGCTAGGACACTTCTGTCCTTGTGGATTAGACTTCATTCTGTCTCACTTTATCACAAAGGCAGATTCAACGCTTGAGTTAGGAGCAGCTGAACCTGGGTGAACTGGAAATCCAGATTGCATGATTGCTGAATTTTGTTTAGGGACTACAGGGCAAGCATGGTTTAGTGGGCTTCAACTGTGGGGTTTGGGGCCATTTATCTTTGATATCCGGGGGCCTGATATCAAGACAGGGCTCTAATATGGATGCTACAGGGTTATAATCATACAGAATATAACTGGGTGAGATTATTGCGCAGGCATGAGCTCACTATGGCATGCGGGAGCAGGTTTCCCGATTCTGCAAGTCATTGGGCAGTTCAATCGTGTCCCTTTACTAAAAGGTTCTCCAAGAGTTTTAGAAGGAAAATACCAATCCAGTTTGGTGGTAGCAGCACAGTCAATGTTCAAGTTCACTCGGTTCCTTCACCTTAACTATCCGTAACTCAATAATATGAACATGATGGTCGCAGCCACGCCCATCATGATGTACATAAGTGGTGCAGGTGGGCAACCCTGCCTCCTTTTCCCAGTGTCAGTCAAAGAATGCATTAGCCCCGGGAAAGCAGCAGCTGAGGCCCTGGTGCAGTAGCGGCTGCTGGAGGGAGTGCTGCGGGGCGGTGGGGCAGGGGGGTAGTAAACAACGGCATACGGCCAAACCGAGGTAAGTGCAGAAATAAATAAATAAAATGGATTACATTGCACATGCTGCATCGCCATTTGGTGTTGCAGAGTGCACAATGTAATTTGCCTTATTTATTTATTTGTGTACTTACATCGATTTGGACGTGTGCCATAGTTTACAACCCCCCACCCTTCCCCTCCCCCGCACCGCCCCGCCTCACCGCCAGCAGCACTCCCTCCAGGAGCCGCTACTGCCCTGGTGGTCCCACCATCCAAACAACAATGAGCCTCTCCATCATTGGTGGTCACAGGTTCTCTGATTGTGGTGTCAACTCCTGGCAGAGTTAGCACAAGTCAGATCACTCCTGCCGGCAGTTTGCAACATCCCAGCCATGCTGATCATCATGATCTCAGGCTGTTGGCTGCGCAGGCACACAAAGCTTGGTCAGGAAGGTTATGTGGAGGCCAGGATACCCACTCCTAGATTCAGGTTGGCAACAGTTACACTCCCTTGATTTAGTCTGCTCTCCTTGGCTGTCACCGGCTCCAGGGATAGTGACTGGGCTTCTCCTCCTCAAGCAGAAGTCTCATTGCAGAATCAGGTAGTCCGTCATTCCTACCCAACTCTCAGCTGGCCGTAAATGCCCCCAGGTGGCAGACAGATCCCCAGTACTTTTAGCAAGGTGGCACAGACTTAAAGTAATGTTCCCCTCTTTTATGGGAAACTGGCTGTCATGGGCACTAGTCCTGATTTCCATAGATCTTAAAATACTCTGCAAAGTACTCCCTGTTCTTGGTAATGAAGTAAATGGAACTGGGCCTAAGTGGGATAGTTTGGGCCTAATTCTCATAGTCCTTTTCAAGGGATGTTGACGCCATTGTTGGTGTTCTTGAACCAGTTTAAATCACTTCCCTTCCAAATGTACATTTTCCATCTGCAGAGAAGACACAGTCTTTATTGGAGGTGATGGTTCTCATGTAGTGATGTGGCTGTGTCAAAGCTGCAGCATGCAAAACATAATCAGAACAAAGTGTGAAGATTCTGCACCTGGCTGTTATCATCCTCTGGAGTAGCACTCGTAGGAGAGACAAAGGGGCATGCCCTGCCTAGAAGATTCCCCCTGCACAACAAAAGAGAGGCCCCTTTCACATACTCTCACCACCATCAGCCGGATTGCAGTGATGGGAAGAAATGATCAGCTAGCCCTTGATAACAAAGGTGACTGTTGATTTTCTAAAGCAGCCCTGCTCTACCCTCACACACTTTCAGTGCCTGAATTCTGGAATGTGAGCAATAAACTATAGCTGTCTTTGGATGCTGTGCTACAACCTCCAGCTCATCCTATATTTTACCAGGGCATTAAAAAAATGGATCACACTGGTCTTAGTAACCATACACTCACAATACTCATGGAGTTCTGCAATCAGTCACCATACATACAGCATTCACATTACACACACACACAGAGGAATGTTAGTGCAAAGATCGGCAGTATTTTCAAGTGGAACTGAGTGTCACTTATACCAAAATAGAAAAAAAGCTCTGTTTAGCATTTCCAATCAGACAAAATGGTATGTTACCATCAACGATTAATGTATATGGCCCACAATATAGATGTTAGTCCCACATAGTCTAAAGGTGTACTTGGTGCTTCTCTCCGGATCTCATAGCGAGGCCGTAGAACTCATAATCAGTTACAAGGACTACACCTCACTGTGCATGGGTGATTATCATGTTTGTTGAACCAGAACTGTCAGCATAAGAGATAACCTACAGCTGGGGATGATTCAGGACTTGGCTATATGTCTATACTGCCATGGCGGGAATCCCTATCCCAACAGATGCTTTTCCATATCTGATTATCTGATACCTTATTCCACTATTGGAGAAGTCGCATTATTAGATCGGTAGAACCAGAGGGAAAGTCAATTTGCATTCCCATGCCGCAGTCCTGCTTTGTGTTCTATAGGGAAGTCTGGTCTTTACAAGGAAATAGACCACCTCAGCAACGTAGGGTTTTCAGCCTTAATCACCATCAAAAACTTTAGATCAGTGTTTCCCAAACTGTGGGTCCCGAGCTGATTTTTGGTGGGTTGTGACAGTCAGAGCCATAAATAAAGATTCCTTTACATTCTGTGTTTAACATGTCACACTTGGGGGTTATTCAAAGACAGAGGTCAAATGTCAGGATGCTTTATCGTTTTAACATGAGGCTTGGTGTTAAAGTTTTTTCTCCAAATGCAAAGTGAGAGGAGTTTTTAAAGTCAATTATGTGACAATGTAGGATGTTATGATTTGCAGTGCACAACAAAATATAAATATGTGTAAAAGAACTGTATGCATCCAGCGGTTAGGAAAACAAATATGAAGCACTTCTTTTGTAATTCTGAAGTGTGCTGGAAACAGAGATTTTAAGAGGATCAAAACAAATCAAGACACTTACTTGGTGATGCACAAATGATAAGTATTCACGGAAACTCAATTTCCACATATTATCATTTATGTGCTGTATAGATTTATCAGTGAACTGTATGTCTGTGCAAATTTAGTGCCCATTTAATTTGGAAATGTGCATTCTGTAAATGACAATGACTTACCACACGATGCATTTGTTAAATTCAAAAATCGCTCCACCTCATGTCCATTTAAGGTAGATGGACTGTGAAAGTTTGATGTTCTAAAAAGTGGGTTGTGGTTCTAAAAGGTTTGGGAACCACTGCTTTAGAGGCTTGTGATCCATTTGGACCACAAAGCTGGTGCCAAACATGAGAAGCTGTAAACCACTCAGGGCCTACACAACTACAAAACATTCCTTCAGGTCAGTTAGGAAGCAGTACACCACTGATAAATGTAAGTGAACAACCCCTGCCCTTGTCATCTAGTTGAGCGAGAACTGCTCAACCTCCCTTGTCTAAGGTGCCAGTCTGCAAAATGAATAGCTGACAGTAGTCAGGTACCTTCAACACAGGTGCATCATCACCTAGTGCTCCTTGCAGATCCTTGAAGGCCTTCTTACATTTTGCAGTTCCAATCACCTTCATGGGCTATTAATGGTGTCACTAAAGTCGCATAGTTTGCTAGTTCCTGTAGTGCCTAATGAATCATAGACAGACTTACACTTGACTTTGTGTCCTGGGAACCTTGCACTTCAATACAGAATAGATCTCGGAGTACAACAAGTGAATCTTCGTATTGCCACCCTGATGCCCAAGGTGGACTACAGAGGGCTGCCAGAACTAGCACTTGGTTGCCTTGATAGTCAGTGTCACCCCCTGTATCCTGACCACCACTTTTTCCAGTTGACCCTCATGCTCCTCCCACAAATTACTAAAGATGGCAATATCATCATAGGTAGGAAGCACAGAATTCCTCAAGTCTTGACTGAAAAAATTCACCAAGCGCCAAAAGTGGCAGGAACATTCTTGAGCCCAAAAGCTCTGATCTTGCACTGGTACAGCCCTCTGGCATCGAAAACTTAGACTGTCCTCGGCATTAGGCCCTAATGTAATCAGCCTGTACACAAACGTAATATCCAAGGAGTTCAGAAAGCATTCAGCACACAGACTGTTCGTCAGCTTGTCAGCCCGGGGATAGGCTGTGCGTCCCTTTCGGTCACCTCATTAAGAGCTCCATTGCTAATGCACACGTGTACCTTGCTTAGAAACCAACACCACTGGAAAGGGCCATGGACTATGGAAGTGCTCAATCACTTCCAGCTTCAACTTCTTGGCATTGTCTACCATAATGTATTCTTAAACCCGGTCTGACATCCTGTACATCTTGTATAAAGATGGGTGCCAAATGTGGGGTCAGAACCAATCTACACTTTCTTGCTAGATTCACCAGACGGGGTGTTTAAAGAGATATGGGGCGCTCTTGTAAAATTCACACTATATTATTTCACTCCACAGAATCTGTTTTAGTTCGTATTTCATATAGCCGTGCTTACAGAAAAGGTGAGTAAATACCCAATCCCTCCTGAAGCTCAATCTACGATTGAATACAGTATTCACAGTCTCTGTAGCACAGGCCAAAACCACAAATACACATAAGTACATCACATATAAGTAATTCAAATAGTAAACAAAAATTGAGTGCTTGCCTTTGTCTTTTATTTCTTAAGTCTGCGTCACAATCTTCCACTCCCTTTTGCCAACGCGTTTCGTCGTATAGGGGTGTATCCCCTCGACTTCCTCAGGGCTGGAAGTAATACATAAATATACCAATTTGTACAATTGACAACATATTCACAAAAGTTTCAGAAAACCCAAACAACACACCTTTGTGAGTTTGTACGGGGAGTACTGGATCAAGTGCACCAAAAAGAGTAAGAATTTTATCACTACACTCTGGTCATAGTATTGACCTAACACTTATGTACAAAGGGCACCTCGTGAATCCATTATTCCTACCCATCAATATAGCAGTGCTCTGTTATTCAAAAGGTGGCATCCCAAAGATAAAATTAGAAAAAGAGAATTATCTCTGATACCTTATGTATTTATGGAGAAGCTGTCCCCTGTAAATAAAGTCAGATAATAAAATAACATGACAGTTAGGGTTCGAAACCACGGAGGCATGAATCTACCTAACCATTATCTACAAACCAAATAAAGTACAAGAGGTAAAATCTTACCTCTGCTTGTAGTGTCCAGCACAAGACGTATTATGTTTCACAATTTCTTCAAAATTCTTTTCTATGGACCTCCGGTACCTATAAGATTATCCATTAGATTATTGGTACCAATACTAGCAGTGGGGCCACAAACATAAACTATAATACTCTAAATTTCACTTACTTAAGTGTTAGCTTTTGGAGTCTCAAGTCTCTTTGAATTGATCCTGTTCTTCCACAGTAATTGAAGCAACCGTTATCCACAACTATTACCAAAAAGGTAAAAGCGTATGTTCACATTAATCCACCCGAGTCAGTCAATAACAATTTTATCTATGTCACAAGAAAATGGAATATATTACTCCCGATATATATTGTTTTAACCGCTGGTTTCACAATTCTTCAAAAAACGATGCACTCCAAATTACACATAATATGTTTTTAAACTCCTTCATATTAATCCTAACACGCACCCTTACGACCACTAGTTAAGGCTCTAGACAAATAACACACAGCCAGATACCATATGCTCGTTTCTTAGCTTATCCCTGCATATATCATGCTAATCCACAGTTGCACAGACTCCTCAGACCAACGTTGTTTTACATGCGATTATCAACCTCCCAGTTTAAATACTCCTGGTTAAAATAACTGCAGTCCAATAGCAAATCAACGCCACGTACTTAAAGTTTATTATAGGATCTTTGTTATGAATATCTCCGCACTCTTATGCTGATTCTCCTAACCGACGGAACCAGTATCACCGTCGTATCGATTGTAGATTCCAGGATTACGAGGAATCTGCAAAATGTTACAAGTTCCAGAGTAAAATATAAATGTTTTAGCAGAGCGCGGCCGAAAATAAAAATAATGCCATGCTAACGATTTTATTAGCACATACCTTTCTAATGCTCCACACGCGTCTACTCGATTCTGAGACCCCACCATTTCCGCGGCAAGCAAAGATATTGAAAAAAGAAGTACATAAACAGCGAAAGAGGACTGAACCCTCCTCTAAATCGGCGCCATCTTGGAGTGTCAAACAGCTCTATCCGGGTGATATTATACATATAATTCAGTGTGTTACGTTCTTACAACCATGTAAAACCTATTGATCTCTGCTGAAGCCTGATTTCCTCCATGTTATACCTGTCTTAAGTTATTCTAGAAACATATTTGGATGTTATCCAAACGTAATTTAGCACTCTGCTTTTTCCCTTGTTGTCAACTCAAACTTTATTGATACCAATATTCACAGACAATAGTCCAACCGAGGTTGTTTAACCTCTTGATATGTCTGAATCATTAAACCAGGGATGTATCTTGATATGATACGATATGATTAACCCCGTATTGTTTATTGCTCCTTACCCCCATGATTGTGTATCAAGGCCACAGTGTTATTATTAAATCGCAATAATAAAACCTACATCAATGACCATGATGTAACAGTCACCACAGTATATGCGTCTGAGTCTCAATGACACCTAATGCCTTAGCCCATTTATTCTCCTAAGAAATATTTCAATTCCTGATCGAAATTAAGTCCTTCTTCTACCACTCCCAAGCGCACGATCCAACGCGCTTCATGCCTCCGCAATTTCAGCTCCCTATTACCGCCACGTGGATCTGGCTTGACCTGTTCGATACCATAGAATGCAAATGATTTGACTGGTCCCTGATCTTTGCAGGTGCGAACATGCTCTGCAATAGGATATCTACAGTCATTATTTTTTATGGCTCTCATGTGTTCTCCTACTCGCTCTTTTAGTGCTCTTATAGTGCTTCCTACAAACTTTCTTGAGCATTTACATTCAATAATATATATTACATATCTGGTTCCACATGTAATGTTGGACATAATAGTAAAGGTTTTTCCTTTGCTATCCTTAAATGTTGTAGTCTTATGTGCCGCAAACCTACACATCCCACAATTACCACATTTAAAAAAGCCTTTCGATAACTCTGATAACCAAGAGGGTGTCATCCGTGATATAGGGTTGTTGGACTGAGTAACGTACCCAAAGTCCTCCCCCTTCTAAATGTAATCTGTGGTTTTACTCCTACGAATTCTTTCAATGTTCTATCGGCTTGTAATATGTGCCAATATTTCATGAGACTTTTACGTAACGTGGTACTAATCTCAGTGTATTCAGTAATCATCCTAATTGGTCATGTTTCCTCCTTCTTTTTCTCCTTAGGTTTTAGTGTTGTGCTTCTCTTAGTTTTCATAACGCGATTCTTAGCATGTGCAATATCAGTAGGATTGTAACCTCTTAGAACAAATCTTTTCTCCATATCTGAAATACATTTTTTGAAGTGGTCATCCTCACTACAATTCCGTCTCGCCCTTAACATCTCCCCATATGGGATAGATTTGATATGGTGTCTGGGATGCGCACTTTGCGCATGTAACAGGGAATTACAGGCGGTGGGTTTGCGGAACATATTACTCATTATCTTGCCTTCATTAGTATATAGTTCCACATCCAAGAATACTACTTTTTCAGTACTAGCTTGCATGGTAAATCTTATATTCATATCATTGTGATTCAAATACTGTATAAACTCAGTCAGCAAATAATTTGGTCCTGTCCATATCATCAGACAATCGTCTATAAAACGCCCCCAATAGAGGATGTGTTCATTCCATTCCTTTGCAGAGGTTACCCAAATCATAATTTTCTCTATCCAGCACATAAATATATTCACATATGCAGGTGAACATTTTGAACCCATTGCAACACCTTGGGATTGTCTATACCACTTTTCTTTAAAGAGAAAATAATTGTTTGTTAAGATCAATTCTGTCATAGATAATAACATTTCCGTATGATCCCATTGTGTAGCTGGCCGTTTTGATAGAAAGTGAAATAATGCTTTTAATCCCCAATTCATTGCGAATACTGGTGTACAGAGACACCACATCAAGGGCCACCAATGTCATTCCTGGTTCCCATGTGATGTCTCCCAAGATGTTTAAAATATGTGTTGTATCTTTTATGTATGAGGGCAGGTTTCCCACTATGGGTTGCAGGAAAAGGTCCATAAAATGTGACAAATGTTCTGTTGGTCCCCCAATACTGGCAATTCTTGGCCTCCTTGGTGGAAAGGGGAGGCCTTTATGAATCTTCGGTAAAGTGTATAGGCATGGGAATCTAGGATGAGTAATCTTCAAATATAACAGCTCCTCATCATCTAGTAATCCCTTCTCATGCCAATTTTTCAGAAAACCATTGATATTTGCAATCAATTTGAACATAGGGTTGCCAGAAACTTTCTCATAACATTGTATGTCATTCAATTGTTCATAGATTTCATTTTCATAGTCAGTGGCATTCATAACAACAATATTCCCCACTTTATCAGCCTTTCGAATTATGATATTGGGGTTATCCATTAACATTTTCATTGCATTTCTTTCTTGCCATGTTAAATTGTCTTTGCATGTACCTCTGTTCACTATTCTCCTGTCATACATTTTGTCTAAATCATCAAATACTAGTCTGTGAAATATCTCTACATTGTTGCCACTGATCAAATTTGGGGACCAACGGGATTTATTTTTTAGACCACTAGATAAAGATAAATCGGGACTAATGTCCAGGTCCTCTAAAATTCTCCCAATTGTGACTGGATCATCTTCTAATTCGGTAATAGATAAAAGATTCACTGTATCTTGGATGTCGCTTATAGTCAAATCACTAGACACTGTACTCAGTAATGCAGTTGTCGTACCTTTATTGGGTTTAGGATGTAATGCAAAATGCTTCTTGAGCTTAAGGCGTCTTACAAATTTAAATAAATCAATTTTCGTAGTACATAAATCACCCATTGATTGAGGACAAAAGCCCAAGCCTTTTTGGAGTAAGGAAATGGCCGATTCTGACAAAGTATAGTCTGAAAGGTTAATTACTTCTACTTGCTTCCCAAGTTCCTCCATTATTGTTTCTTGTCCAAAGAACGAGTTTTCATTCTGGGATTGTCTGTTAGACCTACCACCTCTCTTCCCACGCCTTGTTTTCTTGTATTGTCTACTTTCTTGGTTTGGTCTCTATTCCCTCGTTTTATTCGATTCACTTCCAGCATGAAGGAAGAGTTGCCTAAAGGGTGTGGTTGCTTAGGTGAAGTCCCTGCTGCTCCCTCTGTCTCACTGTCGCTAGTTGGTATAGTGCTACGTGACGTATTGCTAGAACTTACTGACATGGGTGCAGGCACTTGTTTAGTTTTATCAGTCTGCATTGGGTAGTCATATTTACTTTAGAATGTAAAAATTCTTCCATTTTTGTAATCCACCTCATCTCTCTTTAATTTACGGGCTTTTCTCTGTTTGATGTCATTTTGATGGTCTAATAAATTTTATTCAAAATTTCATAATTTTTAGTTGTGGGCTCCGGCATGTTAAGTGCCAGAATCTCAGACTCCAACTGCGCAATTTCTGCCTGAAATTTGGCAACTTTTCTCTCCGCATTTTCTATCAGGATATCCATAAGTTTCATGGAACTAGATGTGAGCTCTTTTTCCCAAATGTCCAAAAGGTCTTCGTCCAGATCATCATAAGTCGGGATGATCTGTGAACGAAGACCTCTGGGAATTCTATTAAGTTTGACATATTGCTTGAGTGTTGTTCCGTCTCACCATTTGGACATTTCTGCACGTTTTAATTTTTCTAATTTCATGAATTTCTCACGTAAACCTTCATTCGTTGGGTTGGTTCCCACTTTGTACAGCTTGATTTACCGTACTCCCCTTACTCAAATTGTCAAATAGCTCTGCTGCCATTCTCTCTCGATCCAAGTCATCACTCATTATGGTTATATTTTAAAGTTTAGTGTTTACAGTGCGCCTGCTCTTAAATTAATAGATTCACCAGACGAGGAGTTTAAAGATATATGGGGCGCTCTTGTAAAATTTACACTATATTATTTCACTCCACAGAATCTGTTGTAGTTCTTTTTTTACAGATTCTGTGGAGTGAAATAATATAGTGGGAATTTTACAAGAGCGCCCCATATCTCTTTAAACACCTCGTCTGGTGAATCTATTAATTTAAGAGCAGGCGCACTGTAAACACTAAACTTTAAAATATAACCATAATGAGTGATGACTTGGATCGAGAGAGAATGGCAGCAGAGCTATTTGACAATTTGAGTAAGGGGAATACGGTAAATCAAGCTGTACAAAGTGAGAACCAACCCAAGAATGAAGGTTTACGTGAGAAATGCAGGAAATTAGGTAAATTAAAACGTGCAGAAATGTCCAAATGGTGGGACGGAACAACACTCAAGCAATATGTCAAACTTAATAGAATTCCCAGAGGTCTTCGTTCACAGATCATCCCGACTCATGATGATCTGGACGAAGACCTTTTGGACATTTGGGAAACAGAGCTCACATCTAGTTCCATGAAACTTATGGATATACTGATAGAAAATGCGGAGAGAAAAGTTGCCAAATTTCAGGCAGAAATTGCACAGTTGGAGTCTGAGATTCTGGCACTTAATATGCTGGAGCCCACAACTAAAAATTATGAAATTTTGAAGAAAATGTTATTAGACCATTAAAATGACATCAAACAGAGAAAAGCCCATAAATTAAAGAGAGATGAGGTGGATTACAAAAATGGGAGAATTTTTACATTCTCAAGTAAATATGACTACCTAATGCAGACTGATAAAACTAAACAAGTGCCTGCACCCGTGTCAGTAAGTTCTAGCAATACGTCACTTAGCACTATACCAACTAGCCACAGTGAGACAGAGGGAGCAGCAGGGACTGCACCTAAGCAACCACACCCTTTAGGCAACTCTTCCTTCATGCTGGAAGTGAATCGAACAAAACGAGGGAACAGAGACCAAACCAAGAAAGTAGACAATACAAGAAAACAAGGCATGGGAAGAGAGGTGGTAGGCCCAACAGACAATCCCAGAATGAAAACTCGTTCTTGGGAAAGGAAACAATAATGGAGGAACTTGGGAAACAAGTAGAAGTAATTAATCTTTCAGACTATACTTTGTCAGAATCGGCCATTTGCTTACTGAAAAAAGGCTTGGGCTTTTGTCCTCAATCAATGGGTGATTTATGTACTACGAAAATTGATTTATTTAAATTTGTAAGACGCCTTAAGCTCAAGAAGCATTTTGCATTACATCCTAAACCCAATAAAGGTACGACAACTGCATTACTGAGTACAGTGTCTAGTGATTTGACTATAAGCGACATCCAAGATATAGTGAATCTTTTATCTATTACCGAATTAAAAGAGGATCCAGTCACAATTGGGAGAATTTTAGAGGACCTGGACATTAGTCCCGATTTATCTTTATCTAGTGGTCTAAAAAAGAAATCCCGTTGGTCCCAAACTTTGATCAGTGGCAACAATGTAGAGATATTTCACAGACTAGTAATTGATGATTTAGACAAAATGTATGACAGGAAAATAGTGAACAGAGGTACATGCAAAGACAATTTAACATGACAAGAAAGAAATGCAATGAAAATGTTAATGGATAGCCCCAATATTATAATTCGAAAGGCTAATAAAGGGGGGAATATTGTTGTTATGAATGCCGCTGTTAGACCTGTCTGGCTTTTTGCGTAGTCCCTCCAATTTATTATGTATTTTGTCCCCTTTTTGCCCCTCATACCTTTAATAATTTTTGTGTCCACTAACTTTTCTAGGTGTTGGTCAAGGGGATAGGTGTTCTTTTCCCCCCTCATAGTTTTTCACCTCAGGCCTAGAGGCCTGTTCTGACAGGAAAATAGTTGGAGTCACAAAATGGTGGCTACTAACTGTCCTAACTGCCAAACCCAGAACCTGTCCCATAGAGTAGAATAGGGCGTTCCAGAACCTTCTGGTCCCTTCTGGACTCCTGAGGGTCAGCCTATAAAAGGCGGAATGCTGGACAGCCATTTTTTCTAACCAGAGTGAGTCAGCTGGAGGACAGGCTGTAGCAAAAGGTGGGGGTAGGATAGTTAGAGGGTTGCCTTACTGATTCACCACCCTTCCTCCCTTGGGTTATTTGTCCTGACCCTGCTGTTTTGGATGGCTGGAGACCCTGGGCGCCTGACCAACCCCTAGCTTAGACATAGCGGGGTGTCAAAAGGAGAAGGAGACTGCAGCGCTGCGGAGCGCAGTCCTCTGCCCAGTGAGGGAGACCTTTGAAAGGGTGCTCTTCATCCCCAATCCCTGCCAGCACCAAGGGTTAAGAAGTCTCTGAAGGATAGAGATTGGGAGCTGACCTGTGAAGAGATATAGCTCTAGGTTCCATCGCCTTAGGTGTAAAGCAGACTTTGGCCAGTGTGTCCCTGTGGGACCTTACCTAAAACGCAGGCGACAGGACTCTATTTCTTTTAAGGAAACAGAGGAAGGAAAGGGGTGCCGGTTCTTATGAAGCGGCGCTGATCTCGCCGTGTACAGGACCCCAGGGGCACCGGCCGCGTTGTGGTGGATGTGCCATTGTTTTGAAGGTATTTGAACGCTATCGCGCATGCCCCCAGCGTTCCCACTTCCACAGTTCAGGAAGGGCCTAGGATCGAGCAGGCCCGAGAGAGAAGCATCTCGCCCTCGGAAGTTAGCGCGTGAGAGCAGCGTCTCACCATCGGAGCCAGCGAGGTGAGAGGCGGGGACAGCGCGGGCGCCTCGCGCATGCCTGAAGGTGTAGTGTTCCCCTGATCAGAGCTGAGGAGGAGCGCCGGAAACCCTTCGGCGGCTGAAAGCGTGTGGTGTCACCTCTTCCCTGCTCGAGCGCCTCCTGAAGGAGCTGGCGTGAGCGGGAAGGGAAACCTGAGGAGCCTGATAGCGGCAGGGGAATTCTGATTACTCTGTCCTTCTCCGCTCGTGAGCCTTACAGAGCTTTGCCAGCGCTTGGTTCCTTTGACTTGCCAGGTGGTTACCCCCCCATCTCCTGGTGTACCAAGACTTCAACCGCCAGATCTTCTACAAGTAAGGAGGTGATCTGCAAAGGGAAAGTGGCGCTAGAGCCCATAAAGGAGTAACTCAGACACTGGTCGTTTCCTCCACTGTATGAAACAAGGTGGGGAGTAGCTTGAGGGAACCAACTGCGAATAGAGGGCTGAAGGAATCTGCTGGTTAAGTAAAGGCATAAGTTCCTCATAGAGTTTGCTGATCTCTAAGTAAACTTCAGGTTTAACTGAAATTCCTCATTGTTTGTGTACCTGGTTGGTGAGGTAATGGTGCTGATGAGAAGAGTTTAGGGCACCTCATTGAAGTCAAATCTGGTCAATGTTGGTGTCTGAGTAAATGTATTATCGATGATAATTACTGAAATAAGTTAGCAGCTCTGAAAGTAGGACTACTGATTTCAAGACATCTAAATGTAATGTGCTGATAAGTTCATAGAACTGTGTGTTGACATTATTTGGCAATTTTAAAAGTACTGTTTCTTCTCCTGACAGAATGTATTATATTGAACTGTGAATTCTAGAACCAAGAGAGCAAAGATATTATTTTTATAAACAAGTACTTATTTTTCCAACATTGGTGTAGTGTCCTTTTTATGTGTTATTGCGTGGAATTACTGCTGGGTGGTTTGCAACCTTCACACTTGTGCCTCTAGTATTGTGTCTTACCCTAGGCCAGGCTACCCTAGGTGACCTGACATCCCAGGTTCCAACAGATTGGTGTCTAGCGGTGGGATCCTGACTGTGGTTGCAGCTACTCAGTAGTAATTAAACGTAATACACTAGCCTACACCAGGAGTTTTCTCCTAGCGGCCCTCCTAATTTGTCCTTTTGTTTTTCCAAATTTGTTCCTGGTGGTGGGGTGGAGGTGGCTTTAGGTTGCCCTTGCAACTCTAATTTCCTTGTGTGTATAACTTGGTATTGCCTATTGTAAAATGGAGTTTGCATTAGAAAACCTAGATACCTATTCTGTGGCTCAGCTGAAAGATTTCTGCCAGAAAATGGGGGTATTTTTTAAGCATGGTGCCAAGAAGGGGGAACTCCAGACCAGTCTAAGGGCTTGGGTGGAGGCACACAAAGAAGGGAAGGAGGAGGATGAAGGGGCAGACCGGGACCCGGTTGTGGAGATAAATGGATTATTCCACTCGGAGGGGGAAAACCTACTCCCAGGACCAGGGTCCTACTCCAGGAAAGGCAGTAGTGTCTCCGGGGGAAGCTTAACCGAAGCAGAGCTCGCTGACAGGTGGGAAAAGAGGCAATTAAAATGGGAGTTGGCTAAGCTGGAGCAGGAGAAGGAAGAGAAGAGGATGGTTCATGAGTTCAGGTTGAAAGAGTTGGAACTCCAGGCCCTGCAAAGGGGGCCATCTCCTGTAATAAATGGTGGCAGCGAATCCAAAGAAACAGCTAGGGAGTCCAGACCCTATTTGCCAAAAGACCTTATTGCTAGCTTTAGTCAGGGAGATGACATAGCCAAGTGGTTGGCTGCCTATGAGGTCTCCTTAAGAGCCCATGGGGTGCAGGAGAAGCACTGGGGGGGGTGGTTTGTATAGATACATGCCTCCTGCTGGTCGGGACACCTTGCTGGCCCTGGAACCAGAGGAGCAAACCAACTACCCCATCATGAAGCTAGCATTAGTAAGGAAGTTTGGGCTTACCCCAGAAAGGTACCGTCAGAAGTTCAGGGGGAGCCACAAGTTGGGTACCCAGAACTGGGTGGACTTCCTTGACTACGCACGTAAGGCATTGGAGGGCTGGGTCAAGGGCAGTGAGGTGAAGGACTATGAGGGGTTGTATGATCTATTTTTGAAAGAGCACCTCCTCGAGAAATGTTTTCCCGAGCTGCGCCAACACCTGGTGGACAGCAAGCTGACCAATCCCCGGAAGCTTGCAGAGGAGGCGGACATCTGGGCAAGTACCCGAGTGTCCTCAAAGGGGACTGGAGGGGATTCCCAAAAGGCCGGACAGGGCGCCCCCCAGAAGAAGGAGGGAGGAGATAAAAAGAAGGAGTTCTCTAAAGGTCCCCAAAACAATTTCCAAGGAAAGGGAACAGGTTTCACCCCTAAGGTAAACCCGCCCAGAAACCCTAATCCTGGCCAAAGCCAGCAGCCAAGGGTTCTCCACTGTTTTGAGTGTGGTGGTGTTGGACATTATAAGGGAGATGTCAGATGCCCAAAGAGACCACCCCCTCCCACCGGAGGAAAACCACCGGGAGTAGCTAGTGTAGCGCTCGGGGAGGAGTTGCCCTTAGATAAGGGGGGTGAGTGGGCGGGTGTCACCTTAGTGTCCCTGGGAGAGCGGGAGATGGTTCCAAAGATCCAGGTGCCCCCAAATACTACAAAGTATGGGCAATGGGTCACCATCAATGGCCAGAGAGGGGAGGCTCTGAGAGATACAGGAGCCAGTATGACTATGGTGAGAAGTCAACTGGTGTCTCCAGAGCAGGTGGTTCCCAATGTACTCCACCCCGCCGCGATGGCTGATGGCAGACTGGGCCACTATCCAGTGGCTGAGGTTCCCTTTGAGTGGGAGGGGGTTGCAGGTTCACTTCGTGTTGCCGTAAGCCCTGCCGTGCTAGTTGATTGTCTGCTGGGGAATGACATGGAGCACAACACTTGGAGAGAGGTGGAATACCGGACGCACACTGCGATGCTGGGTACACCTGAATGGGCCTGTGTGAGCACACGGTCTGCGACTGCCCGGAGAGGGAGTTCGCCTGGGTTGGAGCCTGGAACAATGGCCCAACCTGCTGCCAAAAAGGGACAGACCCGGAGACAGGAAGAGCCTGCTTCGGCTTCCACACCCCATGTGACAGATCGGCCACCTGCAGTGGTGGACCAGGAGTCCGTGGTGGGGGAAGTAGCCTCTCTGGAGGACCTACCCATCCCTGCTGAGTGGCATGTGGAGGGAGGGCCTACCAGAGAGGACTTCTGTAAGGGGCAGAGGGAGTGCCCTACCCTTGAGGGACTGAGGCGTCAGGCTGAAGCCCAGGCAGCAGGTGATGCTACGGGACACCACCATATTTACTGGGAGGATGGACTCCTCTACAGTGAACCCAAGGTACCCTTACCTGGCTCATCAAGGGCCTTGGTAGTCCCGCAGCAATACCGAGCCTTTCTGCTGGAATTGGCTCATGCAATACCCTTGGCAGGACTCTTAGGCCAGGACAAGACCTTTGCTCGGCTTGTCCTCCACTTTTACTGGCCTCAGATGAAAGTGGCGTCCAACACTTACTGTCGGACATGTGTATCCTGCCAGGCCAGTGGGAAAACAGGGGTAAAGCTGAAAGCTCCCCTGGAACCACTTGCAGTCATTAGCACCCCCTTTGAAAAGGTGGGCATCGACATTGTAGGGCCATTGGATCCACCAACAACAGCTGGTCACAGGTTTATCCTGGTTCTGGTGGATCATGCCACACGGTATCCAGAGGCCATTCCTCTGAGGACTGTCACTGCACCTGTGGTGGCTAGGGCCCTGATGGGGATCTTTACCCGAGTGGGATTCCCCAAGGAAGTTGTGTCCGACAGGGGGACCAACTTTATGTCAGCTTACATGCGGGCGATGTGGAAGGAGTGTGGAGTGACTTACCGGTTCACCACTCCTTATCACCCCCAGTTGAATGGACTGGTAGAGAGGTTCAATAAGACCCTGAAGGGCATGATAAGTAGTCTGCCTGAGAGCCTACGGAGAAAATGGGACGTCCTCCTGCCCTGTTTGCTGTTTTCCTACCGAGAAGTGCCGCAGAAGGGAGTGGGCTTCAGCCCTTTTAAACTGTTGTACGGACACCCTGTGCGTGGACCTCTCAGCCTGGTGAAGGATGGATGGGAAAAGTCTCCCAGAAAACCTCCTCAGGATGTGGTGAGCTACATGCTGGCCTTTTGGAGCCAAATGGCAAAGTTGTGGAAGCAAGCTTCTGACAACTTGGAGGCCAGCCAGGCAGTAATGAAGGAATGGTACGACCACAATGCTCACCCGGTGGAGTTGGAGCCTGGCCAGAAAGTGTGGGTGATGGAACCTGGAGAGCTAAGTGCCCTTCAAGATCGTTGGACAGGCCCATTTGAAGTGTTGGAAAAGAAGGGTAAGGCCACTTACTTGGTGGATCTTAAGACCCCTCGACAGCCCCTTCGGGTGCTGCATGCCAATCGCCTCAAACCCCACCATGAGAGGCCAGAGGTCATTCTGATGATGGTGACTGATGGTGCCGAGGAAGCAGAAAGCGAGCCTCTCCCTGATCTCTTCTCGTCCCAAGAGAAGGATGGGTCGGTGGAGGGAGTGATTCTCTCCCCATCCCTAACTCCTGAGCAGCGAAAGGATTGCCGCCAGGTATTGGAGCAGTACTCTTCGTTGTTCTCCCTTGTCCCGGGAAGAACCCACCTCTGTACCCATGATGTGGACACAGGGGACAGCCCACCAGTGAAGTCGAAGACCTACCGGCTGTCCGACAAGGTGAAGGCTAGCATCCATGGAGAGGTTGCCAAGATGCTAGAGCTGGGAGTTATCGAACCTTCCAACAGCCCTTGGTCCAGTCCGGTGGTGCTCGTGCCAAAAGCCGCGCCACCAGGCACCACACCCGAACTGAGGTTCTGTGTGGATTACCGGGGACTGAACTCAGTGACAAAGACTGATGCTCATCCGATCCCTAGGGCGGATGAATTAATTGACCGGCTAGCAGCTGCCCAATATCTAAGTACCTTTGACCTCACTTCAGGGTACTGGCAGATCTCCTTGACAGATGGAGCAAAGGAAAGGTCAGCCTTCTCCACGCCTGAGGGACACTTCCAATTTTGCGTGATGCCCTTTGGGCTCAAAAATGCCCCTGCCACATTTCAGCGGCTGGTGAACCAGGTCCTCTCTGGAATGGAGAGTTTCTCTGCTGCTTACCTGGATGACATTGCTGTCTTCAGTAGCAGTTGGGAGGACCATTTGCAACATTTGCAAGCAGTTCTCCAGGCCCTGAAACAAGCTGGATTGACCATCAAGGCCAGCAAATGTCAGATTGGGCAGGGGTCGGTTGTGTACCTTGGACACTTGGTGGGTAGGGGGTCAGTGCAGTCCCTGCAGGCAAAGATTGAGGCAATCATGGCCTGGGAACCCCCCAAGACACAGACTGAGGTCCGAGCTTTCCTGGGCCTCACAGGCTACTACCGTCACTTTGTGAAGGGATATGGCACTATTGTAGCGCCCCTCACAGAGCTCACCTCAAAGAAACAACCTCGACGGGTAGTTTGGACGAAAGCTTGTCAGCAAGCTTTTGAGAAACTGAAGCAGGCAATGTGTGCAGCACCGGTCCTGAGGGCCCCAGACTTCTCCAAGGAGTTCATTGTCCAGACAGATGCATCAGAACATGGCATTGGGGCAGTGTTATCGCAACTAAATGAAGAGGGCCTGGATCAGCCTGTGGTCTTCTTATCCAGGAGACTGCTTCCCCGGGAACAGAAGTGGAGTGCAATTGAGAGGAAAGCTTTTGCGGTGGTGTGGGCTCTGAAGAAGCTGCGACCATACCTCTTTGGCTCGCACTTCCTGGTTCAGACTGACCACCGACCCCTTCGTTGGCTGATGCAAATGAAGGGGGAAAATCCCAAGCTGTTGAGGTGGTCCATTTCCCTACAGGGAATGGACTTCCGGGTGGAACATCGGCCTGGAGTGGACCACGCCAATGCAGACGGTCTCTCCAGGTATTTCCGCCTTAGTGATGAGGACTCCCAAGGGGTTGGGTAGTTCTCCCCACTTTCAGCTGGGGGGGACGCGTGTTAGACCTGTCTGGCTTTTTGCGTAGTCCCTCCAATTTATTATTTATTTTGTCCCCTTTTTGCCCCTCATACCTTTAATAATTTTTGTGTCCACTAACTTTTTCTAGGTGTTGGTCAAGGGGATAGGTGTTCTTTTCCCCCCTCATAGTTTTTCACCTCAGGCCTAGAGGCCTGTTCTGACAGGAAAATAGTTGCCAAACCCAGAACCTGTCCCATAGAGTAGAATAGGGCGTTCCAGAACCTTCTGGTCCCTTCTGGACTCCTGAGGGTCAGCCTATAAAAGGCGGAATGCTGGACAGCCATTTTGTCTAACCAGAGTGAGTCAGCTGGAGGACAGGCTGTAGCAAAAGGTGGGGGTAGGATAGTCAGAGGGTTGCCTTACTGATTCACCACCCTTCCTCCCTTGGGTTATTTGTCCTGACCCTGCTGTTTTGGATGGCTGGAGACCCTGGGCGCCTGACCAACCCCTAGCTTAGACATAGCGGGGTGTCAAAAGGAGAAGGAGACTGCAGCGCTGCGGAGCGCAGTCCTCTGCCCAGTGAGGGAGACCTTTGAAAGGGTGCTCTTCATCCCCAATCCCTGCCAGCACCAAGGGTTAAGAAGTCTCTGAAGGATAGAGATTGGGAGCTGACCTGTGAAGAGATATAGCTCTAGGTTCCATCGCCTTAGGTGTAAAGCAGACTTTGGCCAGTGTGTCCCTGTGGGACCTTACCTAAAACGCAGGCGACAGGACTCTATTTCTTTTAAGGAAACAGAGGAAGGAAAGGGGTGCCGGTTCTTATGAAGCGGCGCTGATCTCGCCGTGTACAGGACCCCGGGGGCACCGGCCGCGTTGTGGTGGATGTGCCATTGTTTTGAAGGTATTTGAACGCTATCGCGCATGCCCCCAGCGTTCCCACTTCCACAGTTCAGGAAGGGCCTAGGATCGAGCAGGCCCGAGAGAGAAGTGTCTCGCCCTCAGAAGTTAGCGCGTGAGAGCAGCGTCTCACCATCGGAGCCAGCGAGGTGAGAGGCGGGGACAGCGCGGGTGCCTCGCGCATGCCTGAAGGTGTAGTGTTCCCCTGATCAGAGCTAAGGAGGAGCGCCGGAAACCCTTCGGCGGCTTAAAGCGTGTGGTGTCACCTCTTCCCTGCTCGAGCGCCTCCTGAAGGAGCTGGTGTGAGCGGGAAGGCAAACCTGAGGAGCCTGATAGCGGCAGGGGAATTCTGATTACTCTGTCCTTCTCCGCTCGTGAGCCTTACAGAGCTTTGCCAGCGCTTGGTTCCTTTGACTTGCCAGGTGGTTACCCCCCCATCTCCTGGTGTACCAAGACTTCAACCGCCAGATCTTCTACAAGTAAGGAGGTGATCTGCAAGGGGAAAGTGGCGCTAGAGCCCATAAAGGAGTAACTCAGACACTGGTCGTTTCCTCCACTGTATGATACAAGGTGGGGAGTAGCTTGAGGGAACCAACTGCGAATAGAGGGCTGAAGAAATCTGCTGGTTAAGTAAAGGCATAAGTTCCTCATAGAGTTTGCTGATGTCTAAGTAAACTTCAGGTTTAACTGAAATTCCTCATTGTTTGTGTACCTGGTTGGTGAGGTAATGGTGCTGATGAGAAGAGTTTAGGGCACCTCATTGAAGTCAAATCTGGTCAATGTTGGTGTCTGAGTAAATGTATTATCGATGATAATTACTGAAATAAGTTAGCAGCTCTGAAAGTAGGACTACTGATTTCAAGACATCTAAATGTAATGTGCTGATAAGTTCATAGAACTGTGTGTTGACATTATTTGGCAATTTTAAAAGTACTGTTTCTTCTCCTGACAGAATGTATTATATTGAACTGTGAATTCTAGAACCAAGAGAGCAAAGATATTATTTTTATAAACAAGTACTTATTTTTCCAACATTGGTGCAGTGTCCTTTTTATGTGTTATTGCGTGGAATTACTGCTGGGTGGTTTGCAACCTTCACACTTGTGCCTCTAGTATTGTGTCTTACCCTAGGCCAGGCTACCCTAGGTGACCTGACATCCCAGGTTCCAACAGCCGCTGACTATGAAAATGAGATCTATGAACAATTGAATGAGATACAATGTTATGAGAAAGTTTCTGGCAACCCTAGGTTCAAACTGATTGCAAATATCAATGGTTTTCTGAAAAATTGGCATGAGAAGGGATTACTAGATGATGAGGAGCTGTTATATTTGAAGATTACCCATCCTAGATTCCCATGCCTATACACTTTACCGAAAATTCATAAAGGCCTCCCCTTTCCACCAGGGAGGCCAATCATTGCCAGGATTGGGGGACCAACAAAACATTTGTCACATTTTGTGGACCTTTTCCTGCAACCCATAGTGGTAAACCTGCCCTCATACATAAAAGATACAACACATATTTTAAACATCTTGGGAGACATCACATGGGAACCAGGAATGACCTTGGTGACCCTTGATGTGGTGTCTCTGTACACTAGTATTCGCAATGAATTGGGTTTAAAAGCATTATTTCACTTTCTATCAAAACGGCCAGCTACACAATGGGATCATATGAAAATGCTATTATCTATGACATAATTGATCTTAATGAACAATTATTTTCACTTTAAAGAAAAATGGTATAGACAATCCCAAGGCGTTGCAATGGGTTCAAAATGTTCACCTGCATATGCAAATATATTTATGGGCCGGATAGAGGAAATTATGATTTGGGGAACCTCTGCAAAGGAATGGAATGAACACATCCTCTATTGGGGGCGTTTTATAGACGATTGTCTGATGATATGCACAGGACCAAATGATTTGCTGACTGAGTTTATACAGTATTTGAATCACAATTATATGAATATAAGATTTACCACGCAAGCTAGTACTGAAAAAGTAGTATTCTTGGATGTAGAACTATATACTAACGAAGGCAAGATAATGAGTAATATGTTCCGCAAACCCAACGCCTGTAATTCCCTGTTACATGCGCAAAGTGCGCATCCCAGACACCAAATCAAATCTATCCTGTATGGGGAGATGTTAAGGGCGAGACGGAATTGTAGTGAGGATGACCACTTCAAAAAATGTATTTCAGATATGGAGAAAAGATTTGTTCTAAGAGGTTACAATCCTAATGATATTGCACATGCTAAGAATCGCGTTATGAAAACTAAGAGAAGCACAACACTGAAACCTAAGGAGAAAAAGAAGGAGGAAACAGGACCAATTATGATGATTACTGAATACACTAAGATTAGTACCACGTTACGTAAAAGTCTCATGAAACATTGGCACATATTACAAGCCGATAGAACATTGAAAGAATTCGTAGGAGTAAAACCACAGATTACATTTAGAAGGGGGAGGACTTTGGGTACGTTACTCAGGCCAAGCAACCCTATATCACGGATGACACCCTCTTGGTTATCAGAGTTATCGAAAGGCTTTTTTAAATGTGGTAATTGTGGGATGTGTAGGTTTGCGGCACATAAGACTACAACATTTAAGGATAGCAAAGGAAAAACCTTTACTATTATGTCCAACATTAAATGTGGAACCAGATATGTAATATATATTATTAAATGTAAATGCTCAAGAAAGTATGTAGGAAGCACTATAAGAGCACTAAAAGAGCGAGTAGGTGAACACATGAGAGCCATAAAAAAAATGACTGTAGATATCCTATTGCAGAGCATGTTTGCACCTGCAAAGATCAGGGACCAGTGAAATCATTTGCATTCTATGGTATCGAACAGGTCAAGCCAGATCCACGTGGCGGTAATAGGGAGCTGAAATTGCGGAGGCATGAAGCACGTTGGATCATGCGCTTGTGAGTGGTAGTAGAAGGACTTAATTTCGATCAGGAATTGGAATATTTCTTAGGAGAATAAATGGGCTAAGGCATTAGGTGTCATTGAGACTCAGACGCATATACTGTGGTGACTGTTACATCATGGTCATTGATGTAGGTTTTATTATTGCGATTTAATAATAACACTGTGGCATTGATACACAATCATGGGGGTAAGGAGCAATAAACAATACAGGGGTTAATCGTATCAAATCAAGATACATCCCTGGTTTAATGATTCAGACATATCAAGAGGTTAAAAAACCTTGGTTGGACTATTGTCTGTGAATATTGGTATCGATAAAGTTTGAGTTGACAACAAGGGGAAAAGCAGAGTGCTAATATTACGTTTGGATAGTATCCAAATATGTTTCTAGAATAACTTATGACAGGTATAACATGGAGGAAATCAGGCTTCAGCAGAGATCGATAGGTTTTACAGGGTTGTAAGAACGTAACACACTGAATTATATGTATAATATCACCCGGATAGAGCTGTTTGACACTCCAAGATGGCGCCGATTTAGAGGAGGGTTCAGTCCTCTTTCGCTGTTTATGTACTTCTTTTTTCAATATCTTTGCTTGCCGCGGAAATGGTGGGGTCTCAGAATCGAGTAGACGCGTGTGGAGCATTAGAAAGGTATGTGCTAATAAAATCGTTAGCATGGCATTATTTTTATTTTCGCCCACGCTCTGCTCAAACATTTATATTTTACTCTGGAACTTGTAACATTTTGCAGATTCCTCGTAATCCTGGAATCTACAATCGATACGGCGGTGATACTGGTTCCGTCGGTTAGGAGAATCAGCATAAGAGTGCAGAGATATTCATAACAAAGATCCTATAACAAACTTTAAGTAAGTGGCGTTGATTTGCTATTGGACTACAGTTATTTTAACCAGGAGTATTTAAACTGGGAGGTTGATAATCGAATGTAAAACAACGTTGGTCCGAGGAGTCTGTGCAACTGTGGATTAGCATGATATATGCAGGGATAAGCTAAGAAGCGAGCATATGGTATCTTGCTGTGTATTATTTGTCTAGAGCCTTAACTAGTGGTTGTAAGGGTGCGTGTTAGGATTAATATGAAGGAGTTTAAAAACATATTATGTGTAATTTGGAGTGCATCGTTTTTTGAAGAAATGTGAAACCAGCGGTTAAAACGATATTTATCAGGAGTAATATATTCCTTTTTCTTGTGACATAGATAAAATTGTTATTGACTGACTCGGATGGATTAATGTGAACATACGCTTTTCCCTTTTTGGCAATAGTTGTGGATAATGGTTGCGTCCATTACTGTGGAAGAACAGGATCAATTCAAAGAGACTTGAGACTCCAAAAGCTACCACTTAAGTAAGTGAAATTTGGAGTATTATAGATTAAGTTTGTGGCCCCACTGCTAGTATTGGTACCAATAATCTAATGGATAATCTTATAGGTACCGGAGGTCCATAAAAAAGAATTTTGAAGAAATTGTGAAACATAATACGTCTTGTGGTGGACACTACAAGCAGAGGTAAGATTTTACCTCTTGTGCTATATTTGGATTATAGATAATGGTTAGGTAGATTCATGCCTCCGTGGTTTCGAGCCCTAACAGTCATGTTATTTTATTATCTGACTTTATTTACAGGAGACAGCTTCTCCATAAATACATAAGGTATCAGAGATAATTCTCTTTTTCTAACTTTATCTTTGCGATGCCACCTTTTGAATAACAGAGCACTGCTATATTGATGGGCAGGAATAATGGATTCACAAGGTGCCCTTTGTATATAAGTATTAGGTCAATACTATGACCAGAGTGTAGTGATAAAATTCTTACTCTTTTTGGTGCACTTGATCCAGTACTCCCCGTACAAACTCACAAAGGTGTGTTGTTTGGGTTTTTTGAAACTTTTGTGAATATGTTGTCAATTGTACAAATTGGTATATTTATGTATTACTTTCAGCCCTGAGGAAGTCGATGGGATACACCCCTATATGACGAAACGCGTTGGCAAAAGGGAGTGGAAGATTGTGACCCAGACTTAAGAAATAAAAGACAAAGACAAGCACACCATTTTTGTTCACTATTTGAATTACTTATATTTGATGTACTGATGTGTATTTGTGGTTTTGGCCTGTGCTACAGAGACTGTGAATACACTTTCTTGCTGTTTAGGAGTAAGGTCAGGATCAAGTATCACTCTTTCCACGCAACCATCGGTCGCAGTCCGCAACTGATAAATGTAAGTGAAAAACCCCTGTCACAGATCAGAGAATCTCTTGTGCCATTGCCAGGATATTCACGGTAAAGTCTCTTTGGAGGTATAACTTCAGCTGGTTCACTCTCCTGGGTTTCCATGTGCCACCTGTGACCACCAGATACTTCACATCAGAACCCTTTTGCTCTTTGGTGGAAGACTTAGACCACTTATCCTTGAAAGCTCAGGCACAAGTGGGCTTCAGCGCCAACACCACCTGGCACTACTGATACGACAGTCAGTGTTGCTTCCCGGTCATACCACTTTTTCATAAGGTTAAACCATCAACTTCCTGAGGACAATCACATAGTCCATCACATCCTTTGGAGGTGACAGGGGAATACTTTCTCAACTGACTCCCATTTGCAACCAGGATCCAGATGAAAATAGTATGCATAACTCACAAAGCACTTCACCAAGATGATCCCAGGTACCTAGAACAAACCCTTAAATTCTCAGGAGGTAGATGCTCTCTAAGAGGTCTGACTCCCTCCTACTAGTGCCAACAGGAATACAATAAGAAAACTTTTGCTCACTCCTTCAACGGATGTGCCACAGCGATCTGGAACTTTCTCCCAGCTGAGATCAGGTCTAATCCATCGACCAGCTTCTTCAAAACAGAGTTCAAGAGGAGCCTAATAAACAGACTTCTTACTTAGGTTTCTTGTCCATGATGACCACAAAACCTGGGCCCAAACATATGTTCAAAGGCACTGATCCCAACTACCTTCTGTGGTTATGTTATGGTATGTTAAAATTACTTTTACCGCGCACGGTCACCAAATGGTTTCATGGCGCTCATAAACAATAACGGGGGGCAGACAGCAAGATTACTCAAAAGCTAATTAAAAAAGATGGGTTTTAAGTAGTTTGCGAAAACAAGAATAGTTAGGGCAGAGTCGGAGTGAAATAGGAAGGGAGTTCCACAATGCAGGGGCAAGAAACGAGAAGCACGAGCCACCATGCTTTTTACGTTTGTATCTGGGGACAGTCAGGAGGTTGTGGGTGGTGGAACTAAGGTTTCTTGAGGGAATGTGACGCTTGAGGCTGGAGGAAATGAAGGCCGGAGCAGGAGCAAGAAGGGCCTTAAAGACAGTACAGCCCAGCTTAAAAATGCAGCGGGAGGCCACTGGAAGCCAGTGCAATTTCCTCAGCAGGGGCGAGACATGTTGATATTTGGGCTGATGAAAGACCAGTCTCGCCGCCTGGTTCTGTACCAGCTGAAGCCGATTAAGATGGTAAGCAGGAATCCCAACGTAAAGAGAGTTAGCGTGGTCAATACGGAAGGTGACCAGAGCCATAATGACAAGTATGAGAGCCTCAGTCGTGAGAAACCTACGGATTTTGCAGATCCTGCGTAGATGGAAAAAGCAGGAGGATGTAACTGCATTGATTTGAGGTCTCATAGATAGATCACTAGATATAATCACACCGAGGCTCTTCACCGAATTGACAGGGCAGGGCGGAGGGCCAAGAGCGGAGGGCCAGAAACTGGGGCTCCAGGGGTTGGCCGTCCCTCCTGTTAGTACTAACTCTGTCTTGTTAGGATTGAGATTCAGCTGGCTAAAATGCATCCACTCAGAGATGGCAAGCATGGTGGATTGAAAATTGGCACAGGAAGAAGGGGATGAATCAACAGGGAAAATCAACGGTCAATCATCCGCGTAATTGAATATAGTGACAGGGGTGTGACGGAAAGAAACAATAAGAGGTTGCATGTAAAGATTAAATAAAAGAGGCAAGAGAGCAGAGCCCTGAGGAACACCACAGAAAAGTGCAGAATAAGGGGCTGAAAAGGTGGACAAATGAACTGATTGAGAACGTTGGTGCAAGAAAGACCTAATCCAGGTTAGAGCCATGCCCTGGATGCCCGCATTGTTGACACGGTCGATCAAGATAGCATGATTGACCGTGTCAAAGGCAGCCGACAAATCTAATAAAACAAGAGCCTGGGCCAGGTTCCTATCGGCGCCTTGCCTCAGTACATCCATTACAGCCACGATGACAGCTTCAGTAGAGTGAGCCAGTCTAAAACCGGCTTGCTGGTCATCTAAAAAAGAAGACCCTTCAATGAATGCACTGAGGCAGCGGGTAACATAGGTCTCCAAAATTTTCCCCAGATAGGGGAGAAGGGAGATCGGCCGATAATTCCTCAGGACAGAAGGATCAGCACCCGGTTTTTTGAGTATGGGGACCACAACCGCCTGTTTGAAAGCATCAGGGACAGAGACTGTGGCAAGTGAGCTATTAAGAAGTGCCAAGGGAGGATCGGGGCATGCCAAAAAGGCGGCTTTCAGGATTTGAGGGGGACAACAGTCATTGGGGGAGCCCGAGCCCAACGTATGTAGTAAGGAGATGAACTCCGTCAGGGAAATAGGAGGGAATGCATTAAAACAACAGGGATTCGGAGGGGGTAAAAAAGTAACAGTGGATGGGGAAGGAGGGGGGATGTTATTTTTAATAGTGATGATTTTATCAATAAAGAAGGAATTAAGGGAATCACAGAGAGTCTGTGTGGGTAAAGGTTGGGCAGTGACACGGTCTGGGACATAGAGCTCCTCTACAATTGAAAAAATATCTTTAGTTTTAGAGGCAGAATTAAGAATTTTCTGCGAAAAATAGGAAGTTTTAGCTTGTAAAATGGATTTTTTGTAGAGGTTTAATAGATCAACATCAATGTGGTGAATAAGAGACATGGCAGGAAAAGAGTTCACTCCATCCTGAATTTGTCGGGTAGAGCTTCATGCTCCTTAGGGTCTTGTTACAGCTCTCCAACAACTTATTGGTATACGAGTCGTACACTGTGGGGAAGTGGTAGGTTGCAACCTACAGATATTAGCACTGATACCACTGAAATTGGGCATGGGAGGAAATTGTCTAAAAACTATGGAAATCAAATTTGGGGACAAACTGGTGCTAAGGGACTGACAGAGTCTTACATTTAGAGAACATTTTGCAATGTTAATGTGTTGCTGTAGGAAGCTGGCTCTGTATATACTATACCAAAGTGAGGTACAGTGGACACAGAGTCCAGTGGAACCCAAAAGGTAGGCAGAGATAAAGTAGATAGCACCTCACTCTCTATTTGTGGTAATGTGGTCGAGCAGTAAGGCTTTATCAGAGTACATGTTAAGAATTTGAGGTGCACACTCCGCTAGCAAATGAATTCACACACTCAAAGACTGAACTTCAGACCAATTGTTTTTGTATAAAAATCTTCTTTTAATTATTTTATTTCCAAAAAACCAAGCAAGCCTGGCACAGATAAGTGATAAATACTTTGCAGTAAATATACAGTTGTGATACAGTTGGATTGTAATTGTATATGCACTTTGTTTTGATTTACAGTACAGCTTCTGAGAAATGCAATGCTTAGGAAATACAGTACAAATGATATGATTGATACATATACTTTGAATGTGCTTATATAGTAAAATGACCGGTACATTACTTTCAGATTACTTTTCTTACACAGTGTAGTATACCTGGATTCTACTCTGGGACATTTCATGTATACAGGTAAGTAAAAGTGTTTTTGTTATTTAGTACAATTTTAAAGGATTTCTTTAGATAGATTTTCCAACTCCACACTTAGAAACCTTTCATAGAAAACCAGTCAATGTTATCCTACGGAGGGAAAAGGTGCTATTGGTTTAAAGGTGAGTACTTTGTTGTGGATGTTGGTGTTCTGGGGTTAGACTCAGGGGTCCCCCAGGGTCAAGGATGCACTCTTGTTATACCCTGAGCGGCACTAGGTCGGCCAGGTGCAGAGTGCTGAGGCCCAATGTTATCCAATTGGGGGTAGGGGGCCTCCGGTTGGTGGCTGCTGACGAGCAGGCCACTGGGTTGTGGGAGCAAAGCTCCTGGACTTAAGCTCAGGGC
The DNA here is from genome assembly GCF_964261635.1 of Lissotriton helveticus. Lineage (NCBI taxonomy): Eukaryota > Metazoa > Chordata > Amphibia > Caudata > Salamandridae > Lissotriton > Lissotriton helveticus. Next base: position 1,042,088,357 of record NC_136061.1, read on the forward strand.
AAATGGGGGTTTAGGTCAGCACAGAAGATGCACCCTCAGCGGCACTGGGGCGGCCGGGGACAGAGTGCTGTTTTAGCCTCAGAAGCCCTGTAGCTTTCAATGGGGATCTCTGGTTCGCAAAAGCACTACAGGCTCAGGGACGAAGGTCTTCTGAATGCGACCTCCACTTGGAGAGGTAAGTTGGGATGTTAGGCACTGTCGGTTGGGCCACCCAAGGCCCTGGGTGGCCTTTTAGGGTCGGATCTTCTTACCAGCTCCTGGTCGCGGTTGGGGGGCCTTCCGGTTTGAGGCTGCAGGCATAGGCTGAAGGTTTGAAGCAGGTCATGGGTCACCGGATCTCGGGTCAGAATCGCTGGGGAGACCTCCTCTTGGTGTTGGGCCACTCGAACTCAGGACGTGGGCGTCGGGTGCACAGTGGTGCAAACTTGCGGTTCCATACGGAGCTGGAGTCTGTTGTTTGAACAAATCTGGTGTTCACAGGAGGCGGAGTGTTTGGGACTGAAGGCAGGCAGGTCCTTCAGGTTTATCAAGGTTGCTGGCTGCAGGACACACCGGGATTTTGCTCAAGCGGGTTCGAGGTGGGGACAGGCTGGTAGGCCTGGGGCCAAGTCAGTGGGCGTCCTCCTCTTGTTAGTTTCAGCACGGCTGTTTGGTCCTTCTTCTTCTTTTCTTCTTGTAGGCTCCTGTCTGAGGAAGCCAGGTTCAGGGGTGCCCCTAAATACTGGATTTAGGGGAGTTACAGGTAGGTAAAAGGTTGGGACCAATAGGTCCCTTCCCTGGGGTGGGCCTATGCCCCCCTCCAGTGGGAGGGGCCATAAACCTTTCCCTGGTTGGCTGGGTCCCCTCATCTGCAAGATGGCGGGGACTGAGAGTTGTGCTTCACCTCGCCTCCCCCATCTGCGAGGTGGAGTTGGCAGAGGTGGGCACACCTCTCTTCCTCACGTGTTTTTCCTGCTGGTTCTCCCTACCAAAGTGGGGGTCAGAACCAGTGGAGACCAGTTGCTGAAAGCAGCAAGGGGCATGGGGAAGCTCACAAAGACGGCAAGCCTTTGAAGCTTCCCCTTCGTGGACCATGCCCATCCTGGGGGAGGTGGCTTGGCACCCCAATAGTTCTCAAATGGACAGAGGTTTTGTTAAGTGTGCCTCTATGAAAATGGTCTATTACAAACAAAGAGACAACAGCTTAATTTTTTTAAAAATCTAGAAATTGTAGATTTACTTGCCTGAAACCTTATCTGGACTCAAATGCACTCTTATCAGATATTATAAAATACTATTCACAAATTGTAATACAATGACAAGTTATTTTATATTATGTTGATTTGTCTCCTTGCACTAATTAGCAAGGCAAAAATGAGGTATAGCTGATCACAATGCCTAAATAAAAGAGCAGCATTTTCAGCCTTTTTTCTATCAGATGGCTAGGACAAAGCTGAAATTCTTTAAGTAGCTTGTTCAAGAGGTTTGGGGCACAGGGAGAGAAGGAATAGCCCCAACACAAGCTCTGCTGCACCTGGGAACTTGCAGAATTAGCGATTATATGATCAAAGAGTTCTCTAAAGAAGAATTTTTTTTATCCGGTACGAGATAAAATCTGGAGTTGTATTATATCGAAAACTATGCAGAGAGTTTTGAAGATAATATGCTGTTGGGTCAGGATCTAATGCGGATCTACTGAATTGAACTGGTGGAACTGACCATATGGGCTCCAACAAGCGAATCAAACCAATTGATTTCAAATGGATGCTAAATGATGTAGAAGGGAAGATTTTATGTTGAGAAAGAGACAGTTGTAATAGTCTTATCTCATGCGAATAATTGCTGAGATAGCCGTGTTTCAACTTTCTTGAGTGAGATCAATCAGATGAAGTTGATGAAGGTGGGAGGTGCATGATGTAGTAATGGCAGACACCTGCCAGTCAAATTGCAAAGTGAAGCCAATTATTCTCACAAGATCTTTGACCGTTTCAGAAGGTAAAAGACAAGGACCAAAGGAAGTAGGCCAGAAAGAGAGTTGCCTGAGATAAGAATCTCCATCCAGTCCGATATGAGCCTGAGCCAGGGCTGGCTCAATCATAAGTCGACTGCTGTAAGGCAGTTCTGACGGCACTGGGATTCATTTGTGTTAAAACGTAGTTTAAACAATAACTGAGTAACATTCGTAATTCTGAACAAAACTAGGGGTCAGACATTAATCAGATAGAATGAATGGGATGAACCCTCAGGGACAGCACATTTGAGATGTTTAATTATACTCACTTTCTGCCTCATTATTCACTTTAAAAAAAGATTTTAATTATTTGTAACCTTACTATGTAATGTGATATTTATTGATCAATCGTCTTTTGTACACTTACAGCAATAAAACACCTCAAAAGAGGTGATAAATGATTCGCAATGTTACGCTGGAAACTCCTTCCGTTTTGACATTCATGTTGGGCAACCTCGGGCAGGGGGGCGTGTTTGAGCAGCGAGTTCCCTCCTCCCAATCTTTTCCAAACAAGTAACTTTTTTTAAAGCAGCACTGGTTCATGTTAGGAAGGCAAGCAGTTTTTAAACAAAGGTAGGCATTTGGGAATACAAACACAGGGATAGTAGTATGCTGTTCCTTACAGGCCACCATTCTTGTGTCTGTAGCCAATCACAGGGGAGTTTTAAATAGCAACCTGACTAATCAATATTCATTAGGTAGGTCGTTCTGCAACCTCTGTGACTGGAGATTTTGCAACCTATTAGTACATAGGTCGTATTGCAAATTTAGTGACAGGCAGCAAAAGATTGGTGCACAATTTGCTGCCACTCTTTGGATCTGCCTCTGTGGACATCTGGCGCTGGAGGATGCAGGAAGAGGTCAAATGCTTTACAAAAGTATTTATGATGCGAGACCATTATAGATGACAATTAGTCTTCTAGAAAAATATAAAAGTTTACATTTTTAAATCAGGCCTGCTACATTGTATTGTCATATAGTTATATAGTCAAATTCGAAAAGCGCTTCATACCACCGACAAAGCACCATAGGGCTTTTGGCGGATAGTTGGCAAGCTAGTAAGCTTCTTTAGTTTGTGTGGCTTTATAGTGTAGCCTATATGGGAAATGTTTTGATGGCATGCGTGACTGCCAGGACATTTAACACTCCCAAGATACTACACATAATTATTTTGAATGATTTGGGCAGATGCTCGAGATGCAAAAAGGTACGAATAGATCCTTAATTTCTACATTTTTGGAAAGAGCTAATTGACATAATATATATAATTATTTGCTGACCAAGGGCAAAGTGACTTCTTGCTTGGTGTGTTTTGCTGTGTGAGAAAAAGTTTACCTCAAATGATGCTTAGCTAAGCAACGTGGCGTAATGCCATAATTTTGGGAATTTAACAAAACAAGCATAATGCACAATTCTCTAAATTATGCCTATTACTCTTGCGTAATTTAAATTTCTCCCAAGCCTAAAAGCATACACTAACAAATTCAGTGGTTAGTAGTGGTCACTGCTGCTCCGTGCTCGTGCCCACCCACAGGTTGGCTAAGCCGTGTCAGCTGAACTTCTGCTTCTTGCGACATTTCTTTGGTGCTCCCTAGCTCTGACAGCATAGTCGGACTGCACCGGACGGTCAAATCTCTCATTGATCTGGCTTAGATCAGATCACTCCTTCTGGCTGTTGACTGTCGGATCACCACTTTGCTAATCAGCAGCCAGCAGTCTCAGTGTTGAGACCTTCGGCTGCTTGGAAGGAGCTTTGGTGGACACTTGGCCTTTGACCCTCCTGGCGTGGGTCTCGGTCACCATTCTTCTCTACTGAGCTCTACGCTGTTGGGGAGCCGGGTGCAGCAGAGCACTGGCCAGTGTTCTTCAACGTGGCTGGGACAGTGAGAGGGCCATAGAGATCTAGTGAGCAAGTTTGCCCTCAGTCTTCCATGTAAGGCTTTATCTCCGATAGTGCCACCAGCAGAAGACTTGCTTTAAAGGTAACTGAATCCTGAATACCTGTTGGTGGAGGTAACAGTACTCCGATCGACTTGGTAGAAGGTAAGTGATGATGAGCAGATGATTCTGCCATAACAATGATGAAAACGCTGCCTTTGCTTCCTCTCCACTTGTGGAGTGAGAAGCTTTTAAAGTAGTTATTAGGGGGCACTGCTTGTTGGAATCTGCAGGGGTCCGGGAGATCCTGTTTTGGGATATCGTCATTCATCCTATGTCTCTGGCGCATTTAAGGACATGGTCTCCATTCCTGAAATGTAGAAGGTGTGTTACTATGGAATGAGGCACCCCACCAGAAAGTGGTGAGCTGGCGGGAACCCTATAGGCTCTTTCAGGGTGAAGAAGGGGGACAACCCCTTTGGTGCTAATTCCTCCTGTAGCTATATTTCAAGAAAGGCCACCATGTCTGCACCCTCTGATCTCACAGGCATACTCACCACTTGGATATTATTCCAGTGGACATGACCCTCAGAGTCCTCCAAAAAGGCCTTAAGAACACAAACTTGGCCCACCACCTCCTCCTATTGGGTTGTCAGAACCTGAGTTATGAGGACCAGTTCCCTCAAGTTAAATTCAGTAGCATCTTATGGTGATCGGCCAGCAGGAGGCCGCGATCAACCACCACTGAATCAATGTTCTATTCAAGGGTGTTTTTGAGTCCTTAATAGCCAACACGATAAAGACCAACTTGTCCTGCAGGACCAGCACTGTATCTGGGTGTTTGCAAACCCCTTCACTAGGCACAGGAGATTTTTTCAGGGCCTGACCCTCCTTCCAGCGACTGGGGCGTGGCATGGCGTTAGAGAAGGGGGTATGAAAACAAAAAGGAAAAACTAGCCACTAGAAGTATCTGGGGCAGTAGCAACCATCAGTAGTAGAGCGAATAGTCACGTACCCACACCTCATCTCACCATCCAAGACCGCCCTAGAGTGAGCCTTCAGTCAGGGAGAGCAGCATGGGTACCGCCAGTCGGGGGGAGCAGGATGGTACTGCCAGTTAAGGGAACATGCTAGAATAATCACACAGGGGACCGTGGGCATAAAAAAAATGGTAAACAGCAGGCAGTGACCACCAGATCTCCCAGAAATGTCGACTCCTAGTGGTATAGCATCACAGCCTCTGCAACACAGCAGACAGGCAGGCCCTGATAAATGGAGAAAGGTCATACATGAAGCAAATCTCCAGCAGGGCCAAGGAGTTCGAGAAGGCTCACAGGCAGCAGACAGAGTGCACACGCAGCAATAAAGGAGCAGTCAAAGGACACCTCCAACGTACCCAGACTAAGGACACTCAGATAACCCCAGATGGGCCCACAGTCACCATCAGGGCAGGGCCACTGCTCGTAGACAGAGGAGCTGGTAAAGATCCCCTCTGGGAAGTAGGATAGTGCAGATTACGGTACCAAAGATCCCCCCAGATCACAGGAATGTAACAGGTGTCATACATGGGGGGCTGCCTCCTCTGTATGGCAACAACTCCAGCTGAACCCTTAATCCCTGTACCAACTGGTCATTTGCAACCTTGCGCTGTTGATACAAGGCAAGACAATGGCGCTTTTGAGATTGTTCCAGACTCTGCACCTTCAAACAGAATCCAAGGTGGTACTAATGCAAACAGCCGTTCGGACAACACAACAGTTGATCCGCCGGCACTACCTGTAATTTTGGTACATGATATGCCTCCAGGGTTAGCCCTCACACCCCCGTCGCCAAAAGTAAGACGAGTTGCTGCCAAAAGGAAGAGAGTGGTTACCCCGAGAAAAGCTTATAGACTAAAAACACTCAAGAGAATTCGTAGGAACTACATGAATGGAGGCTCCTACTGCAAATCTATAGAGCCAGAAACTGCCAACATGAGGCTAGAAATAAGCAACTTACAAGTGGGGGATGACCATAATGTTATACTCGGTCAAGCGCAGGACTTGGAACCTACAAATTGCCCAAAAAACTTACCAGTCGTGAACCCGTTGCTTGACCAGATCCAAATGCTCATGTCAACTTTGCTCTCACCAGTCATTGAAAAACTAAAAGGGCTAACAGAGCGACTAGACAAATTTGAACAAACCTCATTGGACAATTTTTTCGCCCTGAAATCCTTGGTAAAATTACATTCCAAGATTGGAGGAGATATCACAAGGGCGGAACCTAGCCCCACAGCACCAAATCCAACACACCAACCCCGATTACCTAGGAAAGACAACGTGACAGATCAGAATAAATCAAACAATGCTCTAAGGGGAAGTCAATCCGAGTCTGAGTCTGCTAAGGCACACCCATTTAATGGAGGAATCCAGCTGACTGTTCCCCCGAAACCTGCACCACGTAAAGTAAATTTGGTGAACACAACTACTACCACTCAAGTCCTGGTACCATCTAAACCGGACGATGGGATTGAACCTCCTACTCGTTCTACCAATTGCGGCTTGGTCAATAATGCTCAAGCAGCTGATCATAATAGAGACAAACCAGTATTGAAAAAGACCCCAAATGCACACCTCCCACCGGGATGTCAACCATATGTAGTTGTGCTTACTGGGGTCCCTCCCTTGAAACCTAATAAAAGGGAGTCTTATGACGAGCTGAAAAACAAGACCTTATATTGGCTTATAGAAAACAGACCCTTGCCACACTCTGTTAATTGCCAGGTTATCCAAGTCCGAAGAATTAGTTGGTTAGGCACTAGGCCGAAAGACATAGCAGGGGATTGTATTCTGGTTAATTTCAAGGACCCCTCTGTTGCTCACCTTGTTTATGGCCAGAATCAACGAGGAGGTCATTTAGGAATTGGCACCTGTGATCTTAGCTATTTTTATCCTATGCAGCGGCCCCAAGATACAAGTGATCTATCCCGGTCAGGCCTGATGAACAACAGGTATTCATTCTTTGATCCTCCAACCCCAGTAGGAAGAATGTTCCCAGGAAACATGGATGGGGATACAAATTGGTCATGGTGGGGCAATTGACAAGAAGGAAAAAGTGGCCGACTTGGGCCTTTACCCTCCTTGTCTAATAGTCACACAGGGAACCCTTGTGTAAAATTACCTGTAAATACTTGTGTAATGCTTCCTATATCTGATAACCCCGGAACTATACAGGCTAGAGCTTTGCCCATTAGCCCCCTCGAAGACCATCAAGGAGGGGATACAGTGAATAGTAGCCATGTACATGTTATAGACAGGTCATTAGCGGTATCCAATGAGTTGCAGGATTTTACATCTCCCCACGAGTCTTCCGATGACTCCAATGAAGGGGTAATATTAGGCATACCTAGTGCGGGTAGTATTTGCCCCAGTACCTCAGCATCATGCAATTTAACTCGTGATATAAAAATCTTGTCATGGAACATTGCAGGGTTGTCTAGAAACTTGTGCGATAGGAATTGGAGCACCTTTATGGAAGAGTATGATATTATTCTTCTACAAGAAACATGGGCAATTAACATGGTGCACAGACTTGGATATAAAGCATTTTACTGTGGGGCTATTGCGTCTGTAAGAGGTAGACCCTCAGGGGGCTTGTTAATTTGGATAAAAATATGTCTGAATGTTGTTGCATCACCTTGTAACATTGGTTCAAAAGACTTGCTCGGGGTGAAGATCACCACGAAGGATATCGGGGACATCTATTTGATAAATATCTATAATAGACCAAATCCACAGAAAAAGGAATCAATAGTTGTGGAACAGCTAAGTTTGTACCTGAGCACCTTAGAGCAGAATTCCAAAACAATTATAGGCGGGGATTTTAACTGTCAATTCGAGCCTGTGCTGGGGCTAGAAAATTTATTAGAAAATGAGGATAGGGCCACGACATACCTTGCCTAGACAGTATAAAAGCAGTTAAAAGCTCAGTGGCAGTTACGCAGATTTATGAGCTGACGGTATCTCACAATTTAAGGGCTTGCAACGGTAGATTGGAACCAGATAAGCCATCTAACTATACTTATAGTAAAGGGAACTCCAAATCACTAATTGATTTTGTATTGATCACTACTAACTTGTGGCATTTGCTGTTGACCTTTTCTGTTGTGAACAGATCAGAAAGTGATCACTTCCCTCTACAGGTAGGGCTACTTTCTAAACCGTTCCTATCATTAGACAGTGGACCGGAATCAAACAATGTGGTGGGGGAGGTTGAGGTTTCAAATAATAGGAAAGCCATAAAATGGCCACATATCCTGGCAAAAGAGGATATACTTATAGGTATTTATAATATCTTTTAAAACACTGTTTCCTCACACAAAAATCTGCCTATGGGATCCCACGAAGTCCTCAAAATGCACTATCATTTAGTAGAGGAATTAATCCCCCTTCTGAGTAAAACTTGTAGCAATAGTAAAGGCAATATAAAACGGCAATTGGAACTGGAGACACCGTGGTACAATAAACAGTGTCGTCTAGCCAAAGGTAACCTAATTAAAGCCGTAAAGTCTAAAGATCAGATGAGGGTAAGAGAGTGTAGAATTGAATATAAAAATCTCCTCTCTAGAGCAAAAAAAGAGTGGGACGACTCAATCTGGGAAGATCTTTTAAACGCTGCCAGGAAGCATGATCAATGCACCTTTTGGAGCCTGATAACAAAAAATAATAAATCAGGGAGCTCCAATAGAGATTTCTTTCTAGATGAAAAAATCTGGTACGACCACTTCTTCAAATTATATGATGTAATCGAGGTGCTCCCAGATGACACCTGCATCGGATCTCCTCCCTCTTACCCTAATCCGGAAAAATTTACCATTAAAGAGACACTGTGTGCAATAAAGGCAGTTAAGGCGGGTAAGGCGCCAGGCCCTGATAAATTACCAGGCGATCTGTTCATTTTTAACATCGATGTATGGTGCCCCTACATAAACTTTTTGTGCAATTCCATTTTGCTTGGTACTCCGATCCCGGAATCATGGAAGGGGGCGGAAATAGTCGCCATTTATAAAAAAGGAGACCGTTACAATCCCGGTAACTACAGACCGATAAGTTTAATAGATATATTACAAAAAATCTTTGCCAGACATATTTTAAATCGTCTTTTAGATTGGGTAGAGGAAACTAAAATCCTCTCAAAATATCAAGCAGGCTTTAGAATTAGGACAAGTACTGTAGATCAAGTACATAGGTTTATGTGTATTTGTTGGAAATATGTCCAAATAAAGAAGTGCAGTATATATGTAGCATTCATGGATCTACGCTCAGCGTTTGATCTTGTCCCTCGTCCCCTGCTATGGAATACCTTAAGGAACATGGGTGTCCCGGAAGCACTGCTGTCTAACCTTATAAAACTTCATACTGATAATTTTGCAAAAATAAGATGGGGAAGAAATGGTGAACTCACCCAAGCAATCCCAGTTAGACGGGGGGTAAGGCAAGGGTGCGTGCTGGCCCCGACCCTTTTTTCCTTATTCGTAAATGATATCCCCCCCTACCTGGCACAATGTAACCATGACTCCCCCAAATTATGCAATGGGGCAATTACAGCGCTGCTTTTTGCAGACGACACCATTTTAATATCCCAAACACCCAAAGGATTACAAAATTTAATATATCAATTCGATAGTTATTGCAAAAAGAAGGGGTTAGAAATCAATTCAACTAAAACTAAATATATGGCTATTAATCCCCCAAAATCTTTTAGGAAAAATTTGGCACTAAACAACACAAAACTGGAGTACGTGGAATCCTTTGATTATCTGGGTATTAGGTTTGATAGTAAATTGTCCTGGTTAAACCAGCTTGAAAAAAGCAGACTGACACTAAAACACAACTCCCTCCCTATTTTAAAAATCCATGGAGGGAGGAGGAGCTTGGCGGGCATCCGAGATGGCCGCGTGAGCACAGCGCTCCCCGGACCCCCGCCGCTCCCGGCATAATATCCTGCATGAATCCTGATTTTTCGCGAGGATTTGTATAGAGGACGTTGGGCTGCTCTACCTGGACCTTTCAGAAATTGATTTGGACACCGGGTGCAGGAGTTATGGTGAATTGAACTTCGGGGCTCCGCCCTTGAGGGGCGCCAGGGACTGGGTGAGGTTCGGCGGCCGTCTTGGAGTTGAACAACAACGGCAGGGGGATTGGACTTGTGGGTCCTCTTCTTAAGTTTCGGTTTCGATTCTGCCTCAGACTGGGACATCGGTGAGGGGGTCGGGCTATAGCTGGTGCCGGGACACGCGTCGGCTATCGGGCCTTTGGCTGGACTACTCTCCTCGTTGGCTGCCTCTATCCTAGTGATACCCCTCTTGCGGTCCCTTTGGTCCCGGGGCCTCCATTTCTGGTGCCCGGTCCGTTGACCCTGGTGAATCTCCTTTTGACGCATCTCCAAGATGGCGGGCAGAGGGGACCGGGAGACGCGCAAGACGAAGACACCTCTGCGCGGGGGTCCGGTCCAATCTAATGTTATGGACCGCTATACCCACTCTAAGGGGTCCCCCGGAGCTGCCCTGCCCGGTCCCAGTGCGTCTGACCACGTCGTGGATGCGTCGACGGAGCCCTCCTTGCAGGACATCATGGGCGCCATTTCTGGCATGAGGGAGTCAATAGGCCAACAGTACGAAACCTTGGCCCACAAACTTGATACTGTGGCAATCAAGGTGAATCTAATTCGAGCCGATCTCTCCAAAACGAATGAAAAGGTGAAGTCGCTGGATATCAAATCATCCAGCCTCACGACGGACGTCTCTGAGATACAGACGGAGATTGGCAATCTCCGTAGGGTGAACGATTTCATGACCCGGCGCTTGGAGGATTTTGAGAACAGGGCACGTCGCTGCAATGTTCGCGTGGTTGGTGTGCCGGAGAACCCAGAACCCCACTCGGTTGATCTCCTGGTTGAAGACCTGATCCAGAACCACCTTTCTCCATCTGGCCTTAGTAAATTTTTCACAGTGGAGCGTGCACATCGTGTTCCGGGGGGCCAGGGTAAGCCAGGCGCCCCGCCGAGACCTATTGTTGCGAAGCTTTTCCACTATAGAGATCGGGACGCTATCCTGCAGGCTTCGCGGGTGAAGGGCCCGGTGGCCTTTGAGAATGCCACTGTGAACTTTTATCCGGACTTTTCCCAACAGGTCCAGAAACAGCGGATGGGATTTCGTGGTGCTAAGAAGCGTCTTAGGGACATGGGAATGCGTTACGCTATGCTCTTTCCGACCAGGCTGCGGGTTGAGTATAATGACCGGACTTTCTTCTTTGATCGGCCGGATGCTGTGAATGACTGGCTGGACTCCTTGCCTAACAGACCTCCTGAGACTGAATCCGATGCCCACCCGGGCGGTGCTGAAGGTGGTGTTGATAGCTGAACATTTCGTCTATGCCTGGTGCCTTGTTTTGAATAGCTTCTCCAGGGGTGTATGCCTGTGTTCCTCTACTGCTTATGTGTTTGATATATGTTCTTTTTCTCGTCATTGGTCTTGATCGGGGTGGCGGGTGGTACGGAGCCTTTCCTCCTCCGGGGTCTTTGTGTAGAATAGGGGTTCTTGGGCGACAAGCACACTGCAGGTTGGGGTGGCTTTTTAGCTTTTTGCAGGGGTGCAGGGTGGGGGGTGTTTTCTTGACATTTGGGGGGAGGGTTGTTGGGAAGTTTGTTGTTTGTGTGTTCTGTTATCAAGGCGACTTTATCCTGTATTTGAAAATGTTTCTGGTGTCATGCTCATTGGTGGGGGGTTTTGGCATTGTTGGGTGGGATGGGGGGTCGCGGGTTGAGATTTGTTTCGTGGAACGTTAACGGTCTGGGAGATCGTATCAAACGAAGTGTGGTGTTGAAATGTATACGACGTTTATCTCCTGATATCGTTTTCCTGCAAGAGACTCATTTGGTAGGCAATGTTTGTCATGCAATGAATAGGTGGGGCTATCGCCTCGTAGCACATTCGGGGTTTACCTCGGGTTCTAGGGGGGTGGGTATCCTTGTTCGGGCTTCCCTCCCCCTAGCTATTGATGATGTGATTCAGGATGACCGGGGGCGATATGCTGTCCTTGTGGGTCGCTATGAAGGTCGTGCCCTCTCCTTATTTACTGTTTATGTGCCCCCCGGCTTGCAGACTTCTACCTTTTCAGATTTGGGCCGTGTTTTGTTGGACCTCCCTGATAGTACTCTCTTTCTGGCTGGTGATTTTAATTCGGTGTTCTCTGGTCTCCACGATCGCCACCCCCCTAGAGATACTCCTGCGGCCCAACAATGGTTGGGTGGATTTTTGGATACCTTTGGTTTGGTGGATTGCTGGAGGCTTTTACATCCTACTCAGCTTCAGTACACCTTTCATTCTGGGGCCCATGGGAGTCTGTCAAGGCTGGATTATTTCCTGATACCTGCGGCTCAGTCGCCAGCGGTGCGCGAGATTGTACACCTACCCAGGGGTATCTCTGACCACTCTCCGCTCTGGCTTCGTTTTGAGGTTGGAGTGGAGGCAGTGGGCCGGGTGGCTCCCATCAATCCGTGGTATCTTACCTCCCCCGAGACCCGCAGCCTTCTGCTTAAGTCTTTGGACGCGTATTTCCTGGATAACGAGGGGTCGGTTTCCTCAGCTGTGTCCCTCTGGGAGGCCTTTAAGACGGTGATTCGTGGGCAGGCCCTCTCCTTTATTGTTGAAGCTAAGAGGGCGAGGAATAGGGAGGTGGTGGACCTTGAGGGAGAGATTTCTGCTTTGGAGGATGCTTTGGAATCTGGTGTCACGTCTGCGAAACTCCATGCCCTGGGTCTGAAACAATTTGCCTATAAATCCATGGTCACAGATGCTGCTAAAGTGATGTTTCGGGAGCAACAGGGTCGTTTGTATGATGTGGGTGACAAAGCGAGTAAATTGCTGGCGTGGCTGGATAAGAAGGAGAGAGCTAATCGTGTGGTACCCGTGATTCAGTCTTCGAGTGGTGAGAGTGTGACGGACCCGATTGGAATAGTTGACCGTTTTGCTGAGTATTTCCGTGTGGTGTATACCCCTGTGTCTGTGAGAGATGTGGCTGACTCTCGCCTTCTATTGCGTGATATAGCTCTGCCCAGTGTTTCCGATTTGGATCGTGTTGCGTTGGACTCCCCCTTTACGGTTGATGAGATAGCTACTGCCATCCGTTCACTCCGTTCGGGCAAAGCATTGGGCCCGAACGGGTTGCCAATTGAACTGTACAAGTTGCGTCCCGACAGGGTGGCGCCATATCTTCGCGCCATGTTTCTGGAGTCCCGGGAGAGGGGTATTCTCCCTTATGATCAGCGACTGGCCACGATAGTTGTCATCCCCAAGGATGGTAAACCACGAGACCTTTGTTCCTCCTACAGGCCCATATCCCTGCTAAATGTTGAACCCAAGGTATTGGCGAAACTCCTGGCGTCCCGCCTCCTGACGGTCATTAGTGACTTGGTCCATCCAGATCAATCCGGATTTATCCCGCATCGCAACACGGCTTTGAACCTACGTCGTCTTCACGGCGCGATTGCGAGGGCGGGGCTTCTGACCGAGCCGGCCATTTTGGCATCGCTGGATGCCTCAATGGCTTTCGACACTGTGGAGTGGCCTTATCTTTGGGCGGCTCTTGAGAAATTTGGTTTTGGGCCTGAGTTTATTGGTTGGATCAAGTTATTATATGCGGAACCTCTGGCACAAGTAGTGGTCAATGGTAGAGTTTCCGCTCCTTTCACCCTGGGTAGAGGTACCCGTCAGGGATGCCCCTTGTCTCCGTTGCTTTTTGCACTCGCCCTGGAACCATTGGCTGCCTGGCTTCGGTGGGAACCTTCGCTCAAGGGGATTCGCTGGTCGCCGGACTTTGAGGACCGCGTTTCGCTTTACGCGGACGACATTCTTTTATATCTCACCTCCCCGCGTAAATCTCTGTCTGTTTTATTTGACGTTCTTGCTTCCCTTGGTGCCAACTCAGGCCTCGTTATTAACTGGGCCAAGTCCTGCGTGTATGTTCTTTCGGGTGTTTTGCCCCCATTGCCGAGCAGACTGCCTATCCAGGTGGTCCAGTCTGGCTTCAAATATTTCGGAATTTTTATTATGTTGGACTCCTCGCTCCGCTTTGAGCGTAATCTCCTCCCCCCGTTGCTTAGATTGCGACTGGATGTGGCCCGTTGGCGTAAGCTTCCTTTGTCTCCTCTGGGCAGGGCGGCCCTGTTTAAAATGATGTCCTTGCCGCGGTTCCTTTACGCGCTCCAGAACTCCTATGACGCTATCCCCAAGACCTATTTCCGAGAAATCGAGAGTCTTCAAAGGCAATTGATTTGGGAAGGACGTCCACGTATTGCCCTCGCGAAACTCACCATCCCTTGGTACGACGGGGGCATGGCGCTCCCCGATATCAAGCGATATTACTGGGCTTCCCAGTTGTCTGCTATTAATCACGTGATGTTTTCGCCGGGTCGGAATCCTGCATTTGAGATGGATAGACTCCAGTTGCCGGGTGGGGACTTTAATAGAGCGCTTTATTATCGATCTGCCGGGCGCCATCTTGTGGGCCCGTCCAGGATTGCAGTAACTGTGTGGCGAGCTGCGAATGTGAGTTTGGGATGGGAGGATCGATTGACGCTGGCGACGCCGCTTTATGCCTCAGAACGTTTGGGTTGTCTCTGGTCTACGAAGGGTTTCGACCGCTGGGATATGATTGGGATTTGTAAGGTGGGTGATGTATGCTCGAAAGGTAGGGTGAAGTCGTTCCAGGCCCTCCAGGCGGAATACGGTTTGAATAGTAGGGAATTTTTTCGTTATCTGCAGGTTCGGCACGCCCTCGCCTCAGTTTTGACTCCTGATGAGGCCCCGCCCGAGTCTTCCCCCCTCGAGGATCGTGTCCTTGATGGGCACCTGCCTGACAGTACTATTTCCCTGATCTATAAGAAGCTGATCAATAATCGGGCGGATTTATTGGTCCGACTTCGGGAGGCTTGGGTCGACGATGGGTTGGAACTAGACGATGAAGAATGGCAATCGGCACTCTCTTCTCCCAAGGAGGTAGCCATTCCTGCCCGTCTCCGTTTGGTTCAACTTAAGATCCTTCATCGTGTGTATGTCACTGGTCCGCGTCTGGTGACGATGGGCTTTTCCTTGGATGGGTTATGTAAGCGTGGTTGTGGGTCGAGTGCTACCTTCTTACACATTCTCTGGGAGTGCCCGGTTGTAGCGGCTTACTGGACTGCTGTGCTTGAGGTGATGACTGATGTGACTGGTGTGGCCCTGCGACCGGAGCCTCGACGATGTCTGTTGAATGTTTGGGAGCCCACTGATTACTCTGTGGCTCAGACCAGATGGGCTACCTTGGGTTACATGATTGCGAAACGGGATGTTGCACAACTCTGGGGCGCATCCAGGCCCCCTGAGGTCTCGAAATGGGAGGACAACATGGACTGGTCCATGTTTCGCGAGAAGACTGTTTATGTGGCCAGAGGTAGACCCAGGGCGTGGACGAAGATTTGGGGCCAGTGGAATGAATATCGTGGGGATATCTGTACCCCTCCCCTTGTAGGCACTACTGAGGTTGTCCTATCTCCCTAGGCGAGCGTTCCCGGAACCCTTTCATACTGTTTTTTGAATTTCTGATTCTCCCCGCTGCTCCCCCCCCCCCGACCTTCTTGGAGCCTCAGGGCTCTGGGTATGTTCTCCTGATCGTGGATCATCCCCTCTGTTCTTTGGGCTGACCTTACTTGCCGTGCATTCGCCTTTTTAGTGTTTGTTTTTCTTTTTGTATAAAATAAAAATTCAAATGCTCTGTGCTATGTCGGGAGTAATGCTTTGTGCTAGATTTGTGCCTTACCGCGGGTGTACATTCTAATCCATGCCTTGTGCCTTATTATTAGTGGCCGGCCCGTGAGGTTGTAGGCCCGTTCTTGTATTTTTCTATGCTTGCTCAAATAAAGGTTTTTGAACAAAAAAAAAAAAAAAAAAAATCCATGGAGGGAGTACTTCAAAAGCTATAACACCTGCGATCGAAGTGTTTAAAGCTAAAGCACAATCTGCGGCCTTATATGGCGCCGAGATTTGGGGGCCTTATTCAAATCAAACATTCCATTTCGAGGAAAATGTGTTTTGTAGGCGTTTGTTAAGGCTACCAATAAGAACACCTTTAGTTCCTGTTTTTCTAGACACTAACCTCAAACGTACAGACTACTTGTGTTGGTTGAGGCCATTGATCTATTGGGTAAGATTATGGTCTACCCCGGAACTTGCAGACTTTAGAGCGAGACTGATGGAAATCATGGAATTAGACACATACAACTCAATTAAGTGGCTGAGACATATATCTGTATGGCTTACTAAAATAGGTCTCTCACACTTCTGGAAAAACCCAACATCTATGCAACCAAAGTGTAAAGACCAGGTAAAATTTGCTTTCTGGTATTATATGAACACTAACATACATGAACGTGCCACTGGTTCACTAACAATCAAGTTTTTACAATTTAAGGATATCCCCATATTCGAGCAATTTATGGACGAAGTGGAACCACCTCTGGCTAAAACCATGTATCTTCAATATAGGTACGGGGTCCTACAAATAAACGCTAATACTTGCCGGTGGGGAAATTCTAATCCCAATAGGTATGATTCACACTGTAAACTGTGTGACCTGAAACAAAAGGAAGATGAGGCACATATCCTTTTTTTTTGCCCATTGTATAGACTACAACGTACAAAATGGATCAAACCCCTTTGTAAAAACTTGGGCATACGTTCATATAAAGAGGCAGAAAGATTACTTAGATCTTCGACTATTCGCCTGATAATCTTTGGAGTCAGTCGATTCCTTCATAGTATCTGCTTGATAAGAAAAAAGCATGGTCTTAAAACATAGATACAAAGCTTCTTTTTAATACTGGCTTTTTAATTATTTATAGATTGTATATAGCTGTTTTTAATAGTAGGTCTGTAAATCTCCTTGAGGCGAAAATGTAATGCATTTTACTATGAATTGCAAATAACTTAGTATGAATTGTAAATAACTTGACTTGGTATGGGAACTGTACATTCGTTTATTCTGTATTTTTCTAAAAAATGTAATCTTGTTTTTGTTTTCAAGAATCATGTTTAAATGTATTTTATATGTGTTGGCTTTATGGCAAAATGTCGAATAAAAGCTTTACAACAACAAAAAGGAAAAACTAGCCACTAGAAGTATCTGGGGCAGTAGCAACCATCAGTAGTAGAGCGAATAGTCACATACCCACACCTCATCTCACCATCCAAGACCGCCCTAGAGTGAGCCTTCAGTCAGGGAGAGCAGCATGGGTACCGCCAGTCGGGGGGAGCAGGATGGTACTGCCAGTTAAGGGAACATGCTAGAATAATCACACAGGGGACCGTGGGCATAAAAAAAATGGTAAACAGCAGGCAGTGACCGCCAGATCTCCCAGAAATGTCGACTCCTAGTGGTATAGCATCACAGCCTCTGCAACACAGCAGACAGGCAGGCCCTGATAAATGGAGAAAGGTCATACATGAAGCAAATCTCCAGCAGGGCCAAGGAGTTCGAGAAGGCTCACAGGCAGCAGACAGAGTGCACACGCAGCAATAAAGGAGCAGTCAAAGGACACCTCCAACGTACCCAGACTAAGGACACTCAGATAACCCCAGATGGGCCCACAGTCACCATCAGGGCAGGGCCACTGCTCGTAGACAGAGGAGCTGGTAAAGATCCCCTCTGGGAAGTAGGATAGTGCAGATTACGGTACCAAAGATCCCCCCAGATCACAGGAATGTAACAGGTGTCATACATGGGGGGCTGCCTCCTCTGTATGGCATCAGACTTCAGGCTAGGCAGAGAGCCACAGCCACCTCACAGGGCCCGTTCAGCTCTCTCCCAGGCCACAGGTCCGGGGACTGCACCGGAGATCTCGTGGCTGCCTGGGAGAGTCGAGGAGTGTGAAGCTCAGGCCGATAAGCAGACGGCAGGCTCCAACCCCCCTGGGCCTCATACAGTTCTCTGCCCAGCTGCTGTGCTGCCCAGTGGGGGCGCCGAGTATAGCAAGCCCCACGTAGGGCACAACAGAAACGATTGCCAAAAGGAGCAGACAGACAGCCCTCCCTCCTTTCGGGAATACTGCTGGGGGTCCGAGGAAGCAGTAATGCAGGCTGTAATGTCAACGAGCCGTCAGCCAGTCACGGCATAGTCTGCTTGCAATGGTGGGGCCCCACTGAGCAGGCAGGTCAAGTCAAGTCAAGTCATAAAATTTGTATAGCGCACTACATACCCAGAGGGTTTCAAGGCGCTTAGGAAGGGGAGGAGGATTATTTGTCAAATATCCACGTTTTAAGCTGCTTTCTGAACGCTAGGTGGTTCTGGGTGAGGCGAAGGTAAGCGGGGAGTGAGTTCCATGTTTTAGCAGCCAGATATGAAAAGGATCTGCCTCCCATGGTGGTCTTGTTGATGCGAGGTACAGTGGCGAAGGCTTGGCTGGAAGAACGTAGTTGGCGGGAGGGCGTGTAGAAGGACAGTCGAGAGTTGAGGCAATCTGGTCCGATGTCGTAGAGTGATTTGTGTGCGTGGGTAAGCAGTCGGAAAGTGATCCTCTTATTGACGGGTAGCCAGTGGAGGTCTTTAAGGTGACCAGAGATGTGTTCGTTGCGTGGGATGTCTAATATGAGCCTGGCTGAGGCGTTTTGGATTCGTTGGAGTTTCTTCTGGAGTTTAGCGGTGGTACCTGCGTAGAGGGTGTTTCCGTAGTCCAGTCGGCTCGTGACCAGAGCGTGGGTGACTGTTTTCCTTGTTTCGGAGGGGATCCAGCGAAATGTTTTTCTGAGCATGCGAAGAATGTTGAAGCAGGAGGAGGATACGGCGCAGACTTGTCTGTTCATTGAGAGTGAAGAATCCAGGATGACGCCAAGGTTCCGTGCGTGGTCTGTCGGGATGGGTGCTTTTCCGAGGGCTTCCGGCCACCAGGAGTCGTCCCAAGCAGAGGGGGATGTACCTAAGATGAGGACTTCTGTTTTGTCTGAGTTCAGTTTCAGACGGCTTTGTTTCATCCATTCTGCGACTTCTTTCATTCCTTCGTGTAGGTTGGTTTTGGCGGTGCTGGGGTCATTGGTGAGAGAAAGGATCAGTTGAGTGTCATCCGCGTAGGAGATGATGTTGAGGTTGTGTTGGCGGGCGATGGCCGCGAGGGGGCTCATGTATACGTTGAAGAGGGTGGGACTGAGTGAGGATCCTTGAGGTACGCCGCAGATGACTTCAGAGGCCTCGGACTTGAATGGAGGAAGGCGGACTCTCTGGGTTCTTCCGGTGAGGAACGAGGTGATCCATTCAAGTGCTTTTCCTTGGATTCCGATGTTATTGAGGCGTTGTAGAAGGGTGTTGTGGCAGACCGTGTCGAATGCTGCAGAGAGGTCGAGGAGGATGAGGGCGACTGTGTCTCCATTGTCCAGTAGAGTTCGAATGTCGTCTGTTGCTGCGATGAGGGCGGTCTCAGTGCTGTGTTTTGCTCGGAAGCCAGATTGTGAGGGGTCGAGGGATTTGTTGGCTTCGAGGAAGGCGGCGAGCTGGTTGTTGACGGCTTTCTCGATGAGGTCATGCACCGCTCCATGCTGGGTCACAGTGGCCTAGCAGGACTCTGGGAGGGACTCCCCTCCATCCGAGGAAGAGGGAATGAGCAGCAGTCCGCCATCCCAGAGCGCGGACATCCCATGATCGAATCTCCTCAAAGTTGCCCAGGGGCTGAAAGCATCAAAGAGGCCCCCGCAAACCACTCCAGCACCAGGTAACCGTGATGCTCCCAGGAGGCCCCCACTGGTCTCCACAATCTTCCACAATTTAGCAGAGGGAGTCGGCCGTCATCGATGTGCAAGCGCGGGAAGCCACTATTCTAAATGCAGGGTCGCACAGCCCGGGCAGAAAGAGCACAGCCGACCGTCTTAAAAGGCCTCCCTTTGTGATATATAGAGTCATGAAGGATGGTCATCATCCCCAGCAGTGGAACCACAGCCCCCAGGTGCAAATATCAGCAACAGCATGGGGTCAGATGCAGGGGTCTCACTGGGAGCTCCCACAGGCCACGTGACGTCTCACTCCAGCGGCTGTTGACCCCAAACCACAGTCTGTACATACTAAAATTCAAAACTCTCAAAAACCAGAAGGCTTCGGATGACAACAGGATAAATAACTTGTTGAATAGGCTTCAAAAGGATCCCAAAATCTTTCAGGTTAACATGAGCTAAAAGATTTCAATTGATGAAATAATCCTAACTGATCACACCAAATCAATAACACAGAAAACAACCCCTTCTTTAGTGAATCACAGAAGCGCTTTATCTCCAACAACGTCAATCAGCAAGGATATTAATCATTTCAGTCATATTTAAGTACAAGAAGGATGAAAAAACTCGAGAAGCTACATAAAAATTTAAAAAAACTAAAATTGGAAACTAAAAGTAAATCGATATTGCAACCACTAAAAAAGTACTCAATTTATGAGGCAAACCCAAAAAGGATTACATCTCAACGTGCAACAGAAAAGTGGTTTCCTGGCATGACAATAGAATCGGTTCAAGCTCTTGAATTTCTGCCAACTGCTATAATAAAGTCAATCTTCGAATCATCCTCAAAGTGTCACCAGAGTAACAGACAGGATAATCTGCTTATGCTCTGTAGCCTTCAGGCTACAACAGTAGAACCAAAAACCCCACCAGACATAGAAGAAACTTAGCATAACACATTACTAACAAAACAAAAGGATCATTACTTTACCACGATTGACAAGTCCAGAGTAGAAATCGCTACCTACTAAATACAAACGTCTTTGGTCCAGCAAGTTATGGATTCAATAATGACATATTAACTCAAATATCGAATGGCACTGCTTCTATAATAACATCATTAAATGATCCAAAGATGGTTATCCCGAATGTGGCCTGTCCAGAGGGTCAGGAAACTTTCAAAACCCCCAAAGAGACTGTCCACAAATTTACAAGCAAGCCCTTAATAGGATTTATCTAGTTACAATGAAGAGCCAACTAAAAAATCGACTCAACACAGTTACTCAGTTGAAAAATGAAATTAAGTTAAGAGTAGATGCTCACAATAACTCTTTTCAAATATCTCTTTTCAAAATCTCATACAATCCTGCCAAACTTATGATTTGGCAGGATTGTATGAGATTGTATGAGATTTTGAACCGTTAACAAATATTGAAAATAATACAACTCAAATATTTAGACCATACAGTCAAGTGTCCAAAATAGCATTCATTATTATTATTATTATTATAGAGGCTTTTATAACGCGCTCTGCTACTAAATAGTATAGTATCCTGGCGCGAAGAGAAAAGAAGGGGACAGATCACAGTAAATGCAAAAGAGAGACAGCTATTAGGCATTGGTGTTGAAGAGGTAGGTTTTTAGGCCTTTCCTGAAAGCCATCATTGCAGACCAAAAATGGGTACAGAGTTCACTCGTAAAAAAATTAACTCTCCAAGCAGTTACACTACAGTACTGAAACTGTAACAGTTTGTTGGGATGGGGGATCATTCTTAACTAAGCTGAGCCCAACAAATACCCGCATACTTCGTACAAAGAATGCAGCATTTAGTCAACTACCATTATTTTATGGGCCAGACACCATAATACCTAACCTGATTGATAATCACATTATTTCCACCAACAAGAAGCATTACTCAGGCAGGAACATGTATGTTCCTACTGTCAAAGACAGCACTAACTTACAAAAGTACAGCATAATGGGTCCTCTATCATTAAATAATTCAATACAACTTCATATTCCTCATATCGACCTTTTTAAAGTCGCACCTGTCATAGATAAGCCACAAATGTCTTCCTGGAACATCTCAGGTATGGATCATCAACTGAGTAAGAGCGATAATGAACTTAGGTCTTTCTTAAATAGTTTTCATATTATGTGTCATCAGGAGACATAGAAAACAGACACAATTAAACTCCAGTTGTTCTCTAGCTTTTTATATATCATATTTTATAAAAATAATAAAAAGCTATATTTTATAATATAGCTTTTTATTATATATTATCCCAGAAACCATTTTTAAAATAGCAAAACCGATCCATCAAACTAATAAGTACTTCACTCCATGATTTAGGCTTTTACCAATTAAACGGGAGACATGCAAAAGATCAACCTGCACAATTCGCTTTTGCAGTAATGGACAGGAAGTCTACTTTTGATTATCTAACTTCTGTTAGACCAGGCATCTTTTGGCATGTTTCCCCAGTCTTTTTGATTCTGACCTCCTAGTTTTTGTGTTATTCTGGATATTGTTTGGGCTGGTTTAGTGCTTCTGCGCACTTTAATACTGCTGATCAGTACTAACGTGCAAGTGCTCCTACTGTAAATTGTGTTGATAGATTGGTTTTTCCATGATTCGGAAATTTGATTTACTAGTGTGACCCTAGTACAGTGCATTATGTGTGCCCATTGCCTGTAAATCAAATATTATTAGTGGGCTTGCAGCACTGGTTGTGCCACCCACACACGTAGTCTTTCAATGATGTCTCAGACCTGCCACTGCAGTGTGTGCATGCAGATTTCACTGTCATGTCGACCTGGTAAGTGCACCCACTTGCCAGGCACAAACCATCCCTTTTCTTACATGTTAGGTGCCCCTCAGGTAGCCCAAGGTACCCCCCTGGGCAGGGCACAGTGTATGCGAAAGGTAGGACATTTAATGGTGTGTGCGACATGCCCTGATAATGAAATACTGCCAATTTCGTTTTCACTATTGAAAGGCTATGTTTCCCATAGGGTAACATGGGAATTGCTTTGTACATCATACAAGCATAACTTTCCAATGGGAAAAGATAGAGAAATGGAGTTTAGGCTTCCTGAACTTAGAATTTAAAGATACATCTTTTAGTAAAGATGATGTTTATGTTGTGTGATTGAAAACGCCACTTTTAGAAAGTGAAAAAGTGGTAATTTTCCTGCTTAACTATCCTGTGGGCCTCCACCATTTGTGTATTCACCCTCTGGGTTCAGAGTGACAGGAGCAGGGATGTGCATTCACACTAGGCAGACACAAGGGGGGTTGAGGTGTACCCTGCCTTTCCTGGGTGACTCATCGCCAGGCTCAATAGACCTGGCTGCATTTAGAGGAGTGGGACGAGTTGTCACTTGCACCTGACTGGACTGTGGCTCCCTTTCCCAAAGCTGTCTCACCTTCCTGGAGGGAACCTGGCCTGAGCTGGTTTATGTATGCCAGTGTAACTTTGTTTGGGCTAACTTCAAAGGGAAATGTGGTATAAATATTGGGGCCCTGACCCAAGAACTTTAGAACTCTTTTGGCTCAAACAACCTACCAAGAGGAAGAACTGGAGAAGCTTTGAGGCGGGACTACCACTTTGCTGTGTGCTTTGCTGTGTTGGGCTGCAGTAGCTGCTTCTGTCTTGGGCAGAGAAAGGACAGGACTAAACTTTCTATAACTTCTTTATGAGGGTCTCCAAGGGATTGAGGTTGAGCTTGCCCCGTTCAAGAAGTCTTAGGAACAACAAAGACTTCTGCTACCAGCACTGGGAACTGTGTGTTTTGTGCTCTAACAGAAGAAAGAACAGCCCGACGCTGCCAATGACGCCGCTGCTTGCTCCGTGTCCTGAAGGCACCGCAGAGTTCACTGCCGCAATTTGCACCACAACCCTGGTATCCCCGACAACGACGCAACACCATCACCAACATCACTGCCTGCACCCAGACCTGTGGACACCGCTCGTGGAGAACACAGAGCACCGTCCCGCTTCGCACTGCAGCCCTGGTGTCACTAATAACGCTGCTCAAAGATGACATCAAGGCCACTGCCTGCACCGCGGTTTGGGTGCACAGCTCGTAAGTTACAGAACACACCGCCGCATCCCACACCGCAGCCTTGGCCACCGCCAGTGCCATTGGCCCAGTTCATCCGCTGACGGCAGCGCTGCAAAAACGATGCTGCCGCTGAATTACCGTGCCCTGCCAGCACAGCGACGAGCACTACCCCACTTCGCACTGCAGCCCTGGTCTTACCGACACTGCTGGACACCGTCACCGAGCCACTGCTTGCACTGTGACCTGAGGACACCGCACTGCTGCACTTCGCACTGCAGCCCCGACGCTGGCACTTCTGCCTTCAACTGCACAGAGTTCGATCTGCAACTTGTGTGACTTCAAAGGCCTGATGGCTCCTCCACTGACCTCCGGAACCAACGCCACCGGCTTTTCGCAGCTCACAGGGAGGTCCCCAACACCCTACATTTCTAAATGTACTGTTTGCAGGCAGCAGTGGCCGGTGCAGGTAAGCGCAGTGGGGCGGGCGAGGAGTATGTCGAAAGACGACGGAATAGGGTAAATTAAATAAATAACTCCTATTCCGTCGTCAATCGACATCCCTTCCCCGCAGCACCCAGCCCCACTGTGCTTACCTGCACCAGCCACTTATGTTTGCAGGTCTTAACAAAACCGTAGTTGGCCCGCGACACTGCGGTCAGCCAGAACTATTGTATTTGTTTGTTCATGACGCCGTGAATAGCCCCGGTAGGAGCTATCGACTTCAAGGAACTGGTTTTAAACTCTATTTTTGCTTTATGAGTAGTTTGTATAACTGTATGTTGGATTCTTATCAATTTGGTCTTGTTTTACCCAGATAAATCGTGGCAATTTTTCTAAAACTGGTGTGGTGTCCTTTTGTTGTGTTTTCACCGTATTACTGTTTTTTATGTGCAAATGCTTTACACACTGCCTCGGAGATAAGCCTGACTGCTCGTGCAAAGCTATAGAAGGGGTGAGCAGGGGTTATTTCAGAAGTGTAACTCCCTTATCCTGACTAGGAAGAAGGGTCCCTACTTGGACAGGGTAACAACATGCCAACTAGAGACCCCCAGTTCTAACAAATGACCAAGTCAATGCAGTCACCACCATATGCTTCCATACCCTGAAGATGCTGAGGAAGATTTTCAAATGTCTCCCAACCAGCACCCAGAAAACTGTCACTCACACCCTGGTCACATGCAGGCTGGACTATGGGAACACCGTCTATGCCAGGATCAATGAAAAAATCAAGAGAAAGCGGCAGACCATTCAAAACTCAGCAGCAAGAATCACTCTCAACCTCCCACGCCACACTCACATCACATCACGCCACACCCAAAGGGAGCTCCACTGGCTCCCCATTCACAAACAAGCACTGTTCAAACTCCTCACTCACACTTTCAAGGTCCTACAAAACACTGGCTCAACATAACTCAACAATCACATCTGCTTTCAGACCCCTCCGGTTGTCTGGATTCCTACTTGTTCAAAGCCCAACCATATGAAAAATTAGATCCAGCAGTTGAGCTTTCTCCTGCATCACTCCTAAAGCATGGAATGACCTGCTGCTGACTCCTTCTCATTTATTGAATTCCACAAGAGCCCGAAGACTGGGCATTTCGGGGAGCCCTACTAGGCCCTAGGTGTTGCTAAACTCACATCTGCTCAGGGCCAGGATATCCTCCCAGGTGATAGTGTTCTGTACAAATTTGCATAACTACGCTAATGGCTATAATAACCATTACTATCTGGATTGCCATTCAGCTAGTAACAATATTTTAGAATGTATCATCAAGAGCGAACTTACTAGACAAAACTAGTGTTGATTGAAGACCGTTTAACCAAAACTGTATCTTCTAACAAAATGCCTGATTTGAATTATTAAGATCCAAGATCAGCGCACAAACAGCTTGTAAAATGGGTAAATAACATAATCTCTTTTTAGTGTCGACTCTAAGAATGCATACACATGTATTAACGTATAAAAATAGTAATTAGGTAACACATTCTTATGTTTTTGTCTGGAAGCAGATGTGATTATGTTTTCCATCAACAATATAGGATACAGCATAACTGCAAAAGCAAATAAAGCTTTATAATGTTTCAGATTGTTGTATCTTCCTTGTAATCAATCTGATGGATCTTGAAACCAATCAACAAAGGCTACCCCCAATGTGTCACCTTTGTAAGACCATCACATGTGTCCCTAAAATGGTGAAAAGGTTTGTCACTGATATATTTCGACTAGATGGTCTGCCTCAAGCTATAGTTTCATGCCAAGGTTCCCACTAGGTATCTTATTTTTTGAAAGCTTGATGTTGAACTGTAAATATCCAACAGTGTCTGCCATATGGATTACAGCCCCAGACCAATGGAATTCGATACTTATACTGTTTCTGTAACACAGAACACACAGCACAACTGTCTGGAGTTCGTAAGCCTTGCAGGATTTACCTAAAACAATGTTACAAATTCCAAAAATCAAACGTCTCCTTTTTTTCTCTCTAAGGGTTCATCCTCATGCCTTCCAGACCTACCTCATCTGATTCCTATGGTTCCCCCGCCTCTGACCTTGTTGAGAAGTTGCATGAACAAAGGGAAGAGGTCATAAAAACCCTTCATCTTTATAAACAGAATTAAAAGAGCTGTAGATAATCACAAAAACTAGCCCCTAAATTTCAACCTGGCAAGAAAGCTTGGTTGTCTTCTATATTTCTGCCCTTCGAACAACTGCCTACTTGCTTGAGACCACATGTCGTTGGCTCCTTTACTTCAGCAAACAAGTAAACCAAGTTTGTCTACTGATTCCTGGAAGGTACTTCTGACCATCCATGTTTCACAACTCAAACCATATGTTCCAGACTCTTTAATCATTTATTTCCTCCTTTTCCAATAATTGTCGATAATCATCCTGAATATGAGCCAGTGAAACCTGGTATCCCTGAGACTTTCAGAAGCAATTGCTAATTTCGGTGTAGTGGAAAAGATACCCACCTAGTGAGAGATCTTGGGTTCCAATTGCCATCCTCTCATGCACCAGCTTTACCCTGCCTTTTTTGCAACTGAGTTGCTGACAAGCCAAGTGCTCCAGAAGGGGGGCATACTACTAAATTACTGCACAACTAACCACATGGGATGTCGTTGTGATGTTGCCACTCTGTGCTTATCTACCTATTTTCTGGACACCCATGGCCTATGGCCGGGAGCAAAGCAGGGGCAACAAGTAGAATTCTGTATGTGCATCTGCTCTTTTCTCCATTGGTGTAGTCTCAGATTCGGGGTTCGCATCATGTCAGACATACAGGTGCCATCTTGCTTTTTCCTTGTGAAAACCTAGTGCTGCCGAACATTGCAGAGGATTCACAAAGGCAGGATGCGAGACATGCCATACAAACTAGTCTCTGCAGTTAACAACACCTTTCATCAGTTTGGGTATAAAACTTACCAATGCAAGATGGCGACACTTCCTATCTTTCATGTTCCTGCTTCATGTTATCCTTCTATAAAAGATAACGTCTTTCACTCCTCTCTGTGTTACTATGCAGTCTGAGATGGTTTCTCGCCTGCTGGATTTCCTGATTCTGAACTTCTACTTCTGAAGACAGTTTTGTATGTTCCTTTTGTTGACTAACTCTGCCTTGGAAGTTTCCTGTTGGAAGTTTTTATGCCATTCAGCTCTTTTCTTCTTGAAGGTGGATCATCTCTGCAGACACTTATTACTAACATATGGCTTTGTCGTGAGGGGTATTGCGACTAATCTGAAATATCACCTCTACCTCGGGAATACCAGACCTTGACAGCTCAAGAGCTCATCGCGTCTACCTCAGACAGAAACAGGGAAAGTTAAGGAACAATGGAGGAAGTGGAATAAACATGTACAGGAAAGTAATATCAAGGAGCAGGAGGCAGGGTGATGAAAAGCAATGGAGGAGTGTGACAGAGCAATGAGTAACTGGTGGTGGAAAGTAATGGACGCTTTTGGAAATGTGGCAGAGCAATAAAGGAACTGGTGGGGGACAAAATTCAACAAAAGAGTGAGAATGTTTGGGAAAGCAATGGAGGGACTGGGAGGGCCACACTCATAACAATAAGGAGGGGTGAAAATATAAAACCAAACAAGTACACATGGAAGAGGGAGTAAAAAAACACCCACACTCCCATGGAGTGCTGAAAGAAAAATAAAAAAGTAGTTTCCTCATTGTAAGGAGTGGAAGAATAGTACTCATCCAATCCAAACACTATCAAACAGGAATGATACAGGGAATGGGCAATATTTGGGTATGTGTCACAACACATACACACATATTCTAATTTCCAAATGTCTTGCAGAAAACCAACATTCAGAATCATGCTATTTATA
The DNA here is from genome assembly GCF_964261635.1 of Lissotriton helveticus. Taxonomy (NCBI): domain Eukaryota; kingdom Metazoa; phylum Chordata; class Amphibia; order Caudata; family Salamandridae; genus Lissotriton; species Lissotriton helveticus. The sequence continues at coordinate 1,042,116,402 of NC_136061.1, forward strand.
ACACAGACACTGACAATATTAAAAATGTATGTGGACTCACTCTTCAGTATTTGAAATGCAGACTGATTCTGTTGGCGATGTCTTCAGCTTCTCATCACAGTTCTTACTGGTTCTTAATCTTCTATATTTTTTTCTGGCGAGGTGTCCCCGATAAGCTTAAAGAGAAACAGAAATAATAGACATAAAGGTCATCATCAGCAGGTGTTGTGTTTTGTAAGAGGCATTGGTTTTAGTGTCCATTGTGCCCCTGGTATGGCCTGGCATTGCTGATGTAGCAAGCAAAGAAGTTTCTCATCTTATATGCTACCTGTGCTAATGATTTTCTTCATGCATTTTCCCAATTTCCTCTGCACCCACTTTAATTCTCCACTCCACTCACAAAGAAACCAACTGTAGTGAAGGTGACTATTTCCTACCATCGGCTGTGGGTGAGGGAAGGTGCCTAGGTTTCAGGCAATGTTTGTAAGATTATTAGGCCTATCGTTCATAAAGATTCTCTGCAAAACATATGCAATCCCTATTTTAGGAAAACAAAATTCTTTGAAGAGGAATTGTATGTTATATGTATAAAGAAGAGTCGTTTTAATCATGCATAGAAGAACATGTCTATGTTAAGAGACAAGCAAGGGACTTTAAACCTTGAGTCACAATGGGCATTATTTGTTAAAAGGCTATCTTGCATCTGGAAGCTACTGCAGTAGTCTCATTTTAAAGATTTATAGCTACTGTAACCACAGCACAGTCTGTGGTGGTAATTTAGGAAGATGTCTTTTTGCAATTTCTCAAAGTCTCAGACGCATATTATGGAGACCAGAGCTTTTTATTTTTATGGATGAGTGTTTAAATCTTTTTTTTTATCTTGTCAAGATTACACTTTAAGAAGGGAGATGCATTTAGCTGGCTACTGCTTCTAAGCAATAATGGTAACTGCCAGGTCTTAGTTCTATTAAGCTATCATGTGCATAAGTAATCTTGTAATTCTCATGTTCCTGCTATAGCTTTTACCTCCTACAAAATTCTCTAAGTTGAACTCTCCCATACCACCACAAGCAAATAAAGACTTTTCTTTATCTATCACCTCCTGGAGTGATCTTCTCTTTCTTAAATGAGCTTATCAAACACATCACATATCACCTCCTTCTCCATTACAAATCTATCCTTTTGGGAGATTTTTATGATGGGTTGAATACATTGTCTATCACTTCCAAAATTATATCGTTTTGGTCCTCAACAGCCTCCTTCAACATTTTGCGTACTCACTTATGGTAAAGGCTTTATTCTCAACCTCATTATTGTGGAGACAGCATCAAACCCTTGGACCCTATCAACTTCAACTGGTCTGATCATCTCCTCATCTTTTTCTTCATTCCAACCCATATTTTCCTATTAAGGAATAAACTGAAAGAGAATCTAATAGGATTAGTGACTATAACCTTGTAGATGCAGACACCCTGACCTGCTTCATCGCTTTGCCTTTCGTAAAACCACATCCCTCCCGTGAGCTCTCTGGGAGAACTCTCAACAAAACCAAAACCTCAAAGTGGTTTTCATCTATTATTAGACTCAAAAACTGTTCTTTTAGAAGAGTTGAAAGACTATGGAGGATCACTATAACTCCTCTCCTTCTTGTCCAGCTTAAATTAAAAAGAATACAATTATCAACCCTTTATTCCATCAAAGAGTAGTAATTCTGACTTTTCAAATAAACCTCTTTAGAATTCACAAAAACTGAAATTATCTAATCCCATGAGATTAACACCTCTCACTATGGCCCTGACCAATTCAGAAAGAATACATTTGTTTTATTTTATAATGATAAAATGAACAACATTAAACAGGAAATTGATGTCTCTAATATTTCTTCAATTAGGACAGGCATCTTTTTCTCATAACAAGCAAATCCCTCCATAGAGTTTAGAGTGTCTGTTATTTTAGTAACAAGCCCCTCATCATATGATAATCCAGCGCCTCCTGCCATTACCAAAGGCCTTGTTTGAGCAGTTCTCCCTCACTGGCTGGTGCTCATAAATTCCACTCTTCAATGGTGTTGTACCAAACTGAGATAAAGGTGTGTACATCAACCCCATGTGTTTCCATCAATTAGTTAACCATATCCAGGAAAATGACTTCTTGGTATGTTTTTGTTAGCGTTCCCAGCAGACACAGTATGTAATTTACAACATTAAAGGTGATAGAAAACATACTCTTCTCCTTTTTTCAAAGCCACCTCTATCTTCTCATCCTTTGTATTTAACTGTGGGACTCAACACCATAGACCATAAAAATATTCTGTACACTTACAAACAGGATGGGCATGGAAGAAACAATGGTAAAATGGTTTCAACATTATCTCTCAAAGTAGTCAACTAGTTCAAGTTGTCTATTCTAATTCTAATTCTGATCCTCTGTAGTATCCTGCATAGTTCGCTTTAAGGTCCATCTTCTTAAATTGTCTATGTTAAATAATTGTGTGAACTCCCTAAAAGTTATGATATTTTGTGCCAATGATATGCCAATGACACACAAGTATATCTTAAACTGGGCTGATTTAAATCAATCTCCAAGATTAAATCATTCTTTCCGCAATGGATGGAACAAAAACCCCTAAGACGCTGTGCTTCAAAGAAAATTCATTTATTTTCCTTACCCTGGAATCTAAATCAGCAAACAAACCTCTTTGGCTTAAAACTTTAAAGACTGCTAACATTACTCCTAAATTGACTACGATAGCTAGATCCTGGTGTTTTCGTCTTGATAACATCCTCGATTTCAGAGGACACATCCGAGCTAATGGCTAGGTCCACCAGATTCCATCTTCAAAAAGTGAAGAATTTAAAATACATTCTCGCCCTCATGATCTGAAACCATGACTACAGTTTTATCCTTTTCATTGTATCCTGGAAAACTGGTTTGTCCCTCTAGGATGTGTTCTTCGTGCTGCTGTCACATTTCTAACCAACATTAAAAAACCTCATTTTGAGTTTGCCATTACATTTCGATATGTGCAATAATCCCTGTTACCAAACATATCAGAATTGTGAGCAATTCAATAAATATTGCATCCCCAAGATGAATTTCAGCATGTCCATCCTGTCCATATTTATTAGAGGGAATTTCCTGGAAAAAACAGGGCATATGTCTTGCCTGCGTCAAATGGTTCTTAGCTGAGGCATGCGGCTCCATGATAACTGCACGCTTTACCTACAAAGCTTTACCCCTCATAAAACACAAAATAAATCTCCAAGAAGCTAATTTACGTCAGTACATCTTGTACTATGAGGCATAACGATATAAGGTGTCGCTAGACTCTGATTTTTTAAGAAGAGACCCATTCTTTGCTGATGCTTTTGTTGCAATACTCACAGAGTCTGGAACACTCTCTCTCTTCATATCAACATTTTTCCCTCTCCTCAGTTTTTATAAATCACCCTTAAAGAAACTCATCATGGGAAACATTTGCATCTGAATGCTTAAGTGTACTGTTTGTCTGTAATAGCTCAGTGCATAGGTACCCCCTCGGCCCCCAACTGGAGGCCATACACACAAGGGGGCACTGCTGGGGGCCCCCAAGCACGATTTCGGACATGGTTTCCATGTCGGACAGGCCGGCATGGAAACAATGCTGGAAACCATGCACCATAATCCCAAGGGCGGAAAGGCCCGCCCTATGGGATTACAAGCCGGTTCCGACTGGCCAACTGACTCCTTGAGCCCATCAGAGGCCAGGCGGCATGACCGGCCGGTTTCCATTCTGACCGGCTGATACATAATCAGCCGGTCAGAATTGAAACCGATGCCGGGCGTCGGAAAGCCTTCAACCGAAGGTCGAAGTCTTTCCAACCTCCATCGAAATAGGCCCCTAAATTTTAACTCTGATGCTTTTGTTCTACCATTTTCTATCTATTTTATTTTATTTTCGATTGTGTAATGCTCTGATACACTGCTACGTCTCATTGGCATCAGTGACAAATTGTAACTATTTAGATCTTTCTTTTTTACATACATTCTGTTGTTCAGCTCTGTCCTCCACTGACCAATGCTTTTCATCAGCTTTGCTACTGCGACAAATAAGTTTCCCATGATGCCATTGTCAATCCCAGCTATGTGTTTACAAAGTTTTAAAATCCGCTTCATGTGGAGTGTTGCGCTACATATCACAATTAGCAAATAAATAAATAAGCTGAGAAGTCTTGTCACTAGATGGGCAGGAACAATTCATACTAGATGATATGGTCATTTGGGAAAAACAAACAGCCAATGCCCACTCATTGTTCCCTCAGATTAACAAAATTGGCTTACCAGGAAGATGAACTTCAAACTTCTAATATATCTCTGTAGAAATGTTAGAAATTCAAACGGAATGGCACTTCGGAGTAGAGAAAAATGCTAATGTCTCTGTAGACATGGCATCTTAATGACATATGGGTCCCACCAACTTATACATGTGTTACGCCTTTCCCAGTGCTTAAGTTGTCAAAATCATAAGTACCAGGAGGTCACTGCAGGTTGCACCAACGATTGCCCCTACCAGCACTGCCAAGAACAGCACCAACACAACTACCAACTGTAAAGAAATATGGGTCATTGGTTGAGGGGATGGAAGGCCCACACAGGCAACAACCACAATTCTTGTCAAGGACAACCACAAACGTCACTAAATTAACCTCTGCTTAACCCTCTGATAGCTTGGCACAAACGCAGTCATGCTTAATTTAGAGGCAATGTATGAAGTAGTTATACAGCACACAAACAGTAATAAAGTGAAAACACACCACAAGAAAATCCTAAATTTTAATAAATAAAATGAGACCAGAATAACAAAAATCCAATCAGTATAACCAGAGATATTCTATTCGACATTTTTTAGGATGAATAGCACCTAAAAGCACAAAGCGCCAGTTGTGCTAGACCGAGAGAAAGTCACAAGTTCAGGCCAACCTCGTTGCAGCATGTGTTGGAAACATGGACCAGCGTAGATCACAGAAATATTAACCTCTCAATCTCCATGGCAAGATTTACGTTAATGGTGGAGGAGGCTGTGAGTCCCTGATTGACCCTTGGAGTAACTCAAGTTAGCCTGGGGTAAGGTAAGCAGGCCCACTATTGTTTGTAGATGGAAGGTAGTCCTCAAACAGTAGGGCAGTCCTTTTTTCTGCAACGTCCAAAGGTCCAGGAGTGTTCTGGTGAGTGGGTCTGGAGGTCCAGTATATATATATATCTCATGCTAACCTTTGTGAGTGGGGGAGTACCCTGTCAAGCCCTCATATCTGGTTTAGGAAAGTTCTTCTTTACCCCATGAAGGCTTCAAAACGTCTACGGGTGACAAAAGCAGGGCCAGCCTGGTATCGATTACTTTATGTGTACAAGAGGGAAAGCCCTTTGAATATAAGTGGGGGTGGGAACAGCCCCTCACAGTCATCCTGCCAGGATGACCTATCCTGTCCACACCTAATGATTGTGTTACTGTCAGGAATCAATACACATACCCCCAACTGCAGGGCCATTCACTCCCATGCGACCCAGGACACTAGCAGAAAGCACAAATGGTTAAGACAAGAAAATGGCAACTTTCCAAAAGTTGCATTTTCAAAATTGTGACTTAAAATTCAACTTTACCATTAAAAAAGGGTTCTACATTAGAATTCATTTGAGTGTAAACAGCATATCTCTATCTGCTCCCAATCCAACGTTATCACTTATTAAATGTAATGAGGTAACCCAGTGTTAATTAATGGGAACTATAGGCCTTACAAGAATGAAAAACAACTTTAGGAGTTTTTCACTGCCCTTTCATGTAAAACTTAAGAACACATATCCTACTTTTTAAATACAATGCACCCTGCCCTATGAGCCTTTAAGGTCTGCGTAAGAGGTGACTTATATGTATTAAAAAGGAAGGTTTAGGCTTAGCAAAAGCTTTATTTTGACAGGTCGAAACAACAGTAAAAAACTGCACAATATGCTGCGTAGCAGGGCTGAGACATGTTTTAAAAGGCACAATTAGTGCTGAACGACCCCTAGTAGTATTTAATTTAAAGGCCCTTGGTACATGTAGTACCATTTAATAGAACTGAATTAAATGCACCAATTTGGTGGTGGCAAATTTTACCATGTTTGAAGGAGAGAGCACAAGCACTTTAGCACTGGTTAGCAGTAGTAAAGTGCTCAAAGTTCTAAAGCCAACTAAAACAAACTCCAAAAAACTACGAGGGGGTGGCTCTAATCAGTATGGCTGAGCCAATATCCAAAAGAACAAAGTGGAAATGCCAGTACTGATGCAAAAATTATTAAACATTTAAACACAAAGCCTGAAAGAATAATTCAAGGCTAGGAGCTGATTAATAGCTTTTATTATTTAGTTCCAACGAACAGCTCTATTTTAGAAAAGCATATTCAAAACGATGAACAATATTACATGCTACGTACAAAAATAAAAATAAAAGGTAGGGGACTCTTGCATCATATCAAGCATGTCACAAGCATACAACATTCAACCATTCAGGGACAACAACAATTATTAACATGTGCAGTATATTACAGTGATTTACAATAAAAAAACAAGCACAACAAGGCTGAAAAAGGGCCACGGTCTGCAAAATATTTTGGAAACTATTACTTAGAGAGTTGTCTACAAAAAGTACATTCCTTACACAAATTAGGATATTCTTGGTTTTTTTCAAAAATTTAAAGAAAAACACAGCAATGTACACGGAAAGTTGAAAAGCAACCGAGCGGTTCAAATAAGCTTATCACCCATGCAGACTCAAGGGTGGCTGTGGGCCTACGCGTTTCGAATCCTGCCGATCTATGAGGATTCTCTTCAGGGCCTTTAGTTATATCTGCCTCGGTGGTAGGCGGGAGTGCTGTGCTGGAGGCGGAATCGCCTGAGAGAACGGAGGAGGTGCCTATTCTTAATGAGCCTTTATATTGGAGTGTAACGGTCGTCGAAGTGGAAAAAGCACGAAGTCAATAGGAATGGGCATTCAAGGATGCACCTTATCGGGGGTGATTTGAGAGACCGTGATTGATTATGGAGGGCGTGGTCCGCCGGACGCGGCTTGCTGTTTACAAACGGATCAAAAGGCCCAAGAACGCGGAATAGCGCGCTGGTATCATTTTGAAAGAATTGAATTGAATCACTATTCCAGGGCCTCGGTCGACGACGTGGCAAGAAGTACACACTCTGGCACAGGCGCCTTAGGCCTTAGGCGCCTGTGCCAGAGTGTGTACTTCTTGCCACGTCGCTCAAATCACCCCCGATAAGGTGCATCCTTGAATGCCCATTCCTATTGACTTCGTGCTTTTTCCACTTCGACGACCGTTACACTCCAATATAAAGGCTCATTAAGAATAGGCACCTCCTCCGTTCTCTCAGGCGATTCCGCCTCCAGCACAGCACTCCCGCCTACCACCGAGGCAGATATAACTAAAGGCCCTGAAGAGAATCCTCATAGATCGGCAGGATTCGAAACGCGTAGGCCCACAGCCACCCTTGAGTCTGCATGGGTGATAAGCTTATTTGAACCGCTCGGTTGCTTTTCACCTTTCCTTGTACATTACTGTGTTTTTCTTTAAATTTTTGAAAAAAACCAAGAATATCCTAATTTGTGTAAGGAATGTACTTTTTGTAGACAACTCTCTAAGTAATAGTTTCCAAAATATTTTGCAGACCGTGGCCCTTTTTCAGCCTTGTTGTGCTTGTTTTTTTATTGTAAATCACTGTAATATACTGCACATGTTAATAATTGTTGTTGTCCCTGAATGGTTGAATGTTGTATGCTTGTGACATGCTTGATATGATGCAAGAGTCCCCTACCTTTTATTTTTATTTTTGTACGTAGCATGTAATATTGTTCATCGTTTTGAATATGCTTTTCTAAAATAGAGCTGTTCGTTGGAACTAAATAATAAAAGCTATTAATCAGCTCCTAGCCTTGAATTATTCTTTCAGGCTTTGTGTTTAAATGTTTAATAATTTTTGCATCAGTACTGGCATTTCCACTTTGTTCTTTTTAACTAAAACAAACTCAGCACACAGGAGGGATGAAGGCAAAAACACACAGGATGGGTGAAGGCAAAACATTTGGGGGGAATTCCACACTCGGGATGTCAGGTCAATCACTAACCATAATACTCCTGCAAGTGTGAAAATCCAGACTATTTCGGGCCACCCAAAGCTATATGAATGGCTCAGACAGCACATATTAGTAATTTTGAATGTGGATTGAGTTATTATCTGAAAATTAGACACAAATTGCCAACACGTGGTAGACTGTCATAAGTACCGGTGTTGATAATTAAGTGCGGTGTCGAGCACCGGAAACCACTGTCTCCAATTAGGCACTAGACTTTCCCTATTCATTTGGTGCGTAACTTTTTAAAACAACAGTTTTTCTGTTTAGTATTTTAACTATAAGGGCTAAAGTACTGCTGTTTCCTTTTTCTCCTTTCAGAAGCAAACATAAACCTCTAAGTTATGATTCTGTGGTCTACTTACGAGATTTAAATATATTTTGTAATTGTAAACATAGCCATAACCTGGTTTTCCTCTTCCAATTAAATTTCTTTGCTGATCTTAAAGCAATTTGTCACTGATGTCAGTGAGATGTAGCAGCGTATCAGGGCCATTATACAATCAGATTATCATTATCATTATGAGTTCCCGTCGTCTATGTGGGAAGATTCTGGATATAAGGATACAGCATGGTATCGCACAGTGTAATATCAGAGATTGCAAGTTTTCCACCCTGTGGAATGGGAAATAACATGCAGACTTGGTAATACCAGGTCCAATTACGTATTTTCCACCTTTCCGGGGGAAAAACCGTGCCCTCGTTTACAAACCTTTGCTGCATGCTTAAAGTGGTTGGGAAACGTGGTACAGCCTTTTCTCCTCAGATGTAGGGGGTGGGCTGAGAGTGGGGGCAGCTGGAGTAAATATTTCCATTCCCTTCAGCTAGTGGAAAATGTTCTGTTCTGCACAGCTGAAGTATGAGGGCGGATGGGATTGTACACAGGAGCTGCACACAGTTCCGCCGAAGTTGCCAGGTCTGGTATCTCTCGGCTTAAAATGATCAGATTCAGAGTTTGACGACCAGATAATTCCAGTTCCGGAGAAACCAGAAAGCTTTTAGCTACTTTCTCCCCTGGTTGCTCCCTTCACCAGGGATAGATCTGAGGGCATCTCTAAATGTGGGTCAGTGTTTTCAGTAGTGAACTAGTGGAGTTTAAAACAAATGTATGTGTGAGTGCAGAACACCTAGGAATTCTTGGCAGCAATGTTACAAAAATATTAGGTATTGGACGGTTTTGAAATGATTAATAAAGATCTCTTTGTGGGTATGCAGATTTAACCACTGCCAGGCCTTCCCCTGTGCCACGCCTTTTTTTGGCTATTTGTGGTAGTTCGCGCTTGGGCCCCCATAACATTTTGGCCACATAAGGTATCCATGTCAAATTTGCGTCCTTTTCTTCCAACATACTGAGAATTCTAAAGGTACCCTGGGTTTTTGGATTCCCGTGGAGGGGACCAGTAAATTAGGCAAAATACAGCAACATTTGGGGTATTTGGGGAAAAATGGGAAAAAAGTGCTGCAGAAGAGAAGCGTCTGTTTTTTCTCTGTAAATGGCATCAATGAAGGGGTTGTGGTGCTAAAATCACCATCTTCCCAGCTTTCAGAAACAGGACATTTTTTGTCAGAAAACCAAAATTTCGTACACAGTTCTGGCATTTTACGAGGACTTGGCTTATTTTCCCTATTTTTGTGCTTTCAACCTACATCTAGTTAGAGGTTGAAATGGGTGTGAAACCAATAGCGGATCCTGGAAAGCTATACATCTCTGACACAATTCTGAATTCTGCAAGGGGTCATTTGTGGGGTTTGGTTTAGTAAGGTTTGGTGCACCGAGCATTGGAGGCTCTTCTGTGACAAGGAGGTGAGGGTGTGGCACACGTCTCCTGGCCATACCACCTGTTGTTTTCTAGCAACTTCTATGTTGCCAACACGAGGGGGAAAATAAAAACAACAAACTCTTTACAATGATTTACATTACTTAAAAATCGAATTGAGGGCAGGGCAATGTGTGTCCTGACCTGTCTTTCCTGCTAGGAATACCAAGTCCGCTCTATATAAAAAAAGTTTAAAAAACAAAGGAGTTAAATAAACGGCATACAAGTAAGTAACTTTTTAGACCCATTTTAGCTTTGCTGTCTTACTTCTGCCTTCATGACCCATCGGTGAGTGAAAGGATGGCTGGATGGATGGAATGATGGATAGGTGGGTGAAAGGATGAATATATGGATAGATGAGTGAAATAATGGATGGATGAGTGAATTTACAGATGGATGGGTGAATAGCTGAGTGAAAGAATGGATGGATGAGTGAAAGGGAGGTTGGGTGGGTGGATGGATGGCTGAATAGATGAGTGAAAATGTAGAGGGATGGATGAGTGAAAGGATGGTTGATGGGTGGATGAATGAGTGGGTGGATGGATGGATGAGTGAACGGATGCATGGATGAATGGTTGGGTGAAAGAATAGATGGATGGGTGAGTGTAAGGGTGGGTAAACAGATTGGTGAATGGGTGCAATGATGGATGAATGGATGGATGCATGGATGGAAGGACAGTTGGATGGAATTTTAGATGAATGAGTGAAAGGGTAAATTGATGGATGAGTAGATTGATAGATGGGTGAATGGATGGTTGAGTGAAAGAGTGGATGGTTGGATAGATGGATGGATGAGTGAAAGTGGGTTGGATAGATAGATGAGTGGGTGGGGGATGGATAAATGAGTGACAGGATGGATGCATGAGTGAAAGAATGGATGAGTAAAAGGGTGGATGGATGAATGAATGGGTGGTTGGATGGATAAGTGACAGGGTAGGACAATGGATGGATAAGTGAAGAGGTGGTGGGACGGAGAGATTTGATGGATAGGTGTTGAGATGAATGTATAGGTTTGACTATGGATAGGCAGACAGATGGATGGACATACCAAATGGTGGATGAAAGAATGAATGGATGACAGAACCTGCTTCAGTTCAGAAAGCAGCTTAAAACATGGCTGTTCATACAGGCACATGAGTAATCTGTCCCTACCGAAGTCACGTCAGAACAGTCAACTCAGAACTACTCAAATAGCGCCATGAAACCTTGGTCAAAGTGCGCTTTACAAATGGGTTGTAACATAACATAACGTAACAGAATGTAAATGTGAAATGGTGGATATCGATGGGTGGATGAATGTACAGATACTTGGATGGAGGAGACAAGAGATCTCTCCAGTAGAGGGCTGCGATCATTTGCTTTGATTGGGTGGTGCTTTGGGTATTTTAATTTTCTGGCTACTTCCTTGAAATGAAGAATAGCTTACAAAAAAAACCCGTATGCAGGGGTTCCTAAAAACCCCAAATGACAATGTTCAACACCATTGTCTGACCGAGCATGAACAAATAGAACATTTAGACTATTTGGGCCCCATTTTGAGTTGTACGGACTAGCGGGATGCAAACTTTGCGCTCCTAATTCCAGGCAATGTCTATAAACACCCTGTTGGTACTTTGTAATTACAAGTTAAACCCTAAGGAATATGGAATAACGGTACGGACCAGAATTTACCAGGTGGTATTAAGCACAATCTTCCCTTTTCAGTGGGGTTAAATTCATACATTTACCAGCTACTCTGAGGAGGTAGTTAATGTATGTGCGGCTCCTGTGCTAGAGGGGAGGGGAAGTGGGACGGGAAGGGGATGATGTTGCCTCACAGGTGCTTTTGTCGTGCCTTAGCTGTTGGTCAGGTAGGGGCTGAGGAACAGTGAAGTCCTTTCACCTGATGATTTTACATTTAAGATTTTCCAGCTGTTATAATTGGGTGTGTTCTTCCTGCATTCACCCGCATGTTTTAAAACCTAGAATAAATGTTATGAGAGCAGTCTTGCTACCCATCTTAGGGCCCTATTCTGATGTGGTTTGGAAAGCTTCCCGACCAAATGGGTTTGGAAATGGTTTCCGACCGAATTGGATCGGGAGAGTCCAACTGACTGAGTATGATACATCCGGATGTTTCCAGATACGATTTGGTTGGACTCCAATTGACTTCAATGGTAGCCTTTGTTCTGACTGAATGCATACGCTCCCATAGAAGAAAGGGGTGGCTGGAGAAAATTGAGCACTCTGTGGCGGGCACCCCCTGGTGCCTGTCACACTGTGCATGGCTGGTAAAAGGGGCCCATTGGTACCCCCACAGGCCCGATTGGGAAGGCTCCAGGTGCAGGGGGGCCCACTACGGGCCCCCAAAGTCTGATTCGGACTCCCGATGCAAGTCGGACTGCATGATTCGGAAAGGCTGTTCAAATCCAGCATCGTACTCGGTCATTCGGAAAAGCAGCCTGTAGAGACGTACGATTTGACTTCGTATGACTCGCTCAGTCCAAATGCCGTCGGGTTCGGATTGAGATATTCCTAACGCTCAACTCTCATCGTACTCGGTTGGTCGGAAACCTTTCTGAGTCGGTCGGAAAGACATGTTCCTGATCCGATTTGGACAGAGCAAATGCCGTTAGAAGGCCTTCCTAACCGCATCGGAATCAGGCCCTAAGATCCTCTCCGTATCATACCATGGGCAACAGTATCGGAATGCGCTGAAAGTGCAAATGGTGAAAAATGCCATATTCTGGCCATAGAACACATTTTGTGATGAAAAAAGTGGAAGCGTGATGAAGCACTGATACATTGCTCTCTTGTTGTGAAGCAATCTCCATGCAAACAGGGGATACTGCTGAATAAAGGGGACATGCTGTGGAACCAGCAAAACCTCAATGGGAGGCACAAAGTGAACACATCCAGAAGGTGGGTTTTCCCTCACAACCGGGATGCTAGTGCACTCATGGAGAGCTACTGCATATAATGCCCCAGAAGGTACCTAGTGCAGAATTCAAGCAGCAAGGCTGAGCTGCCAGCTGGCTCTATGATTGGAATCCCTTACAACAAGCCAATCAGTCATTCATTCCTAAGGGTAAGCGAAGGCTCCAACAAGTGTGTGCTTAGTCATCACAGCAGCGGCGTAGCTAGGGGGGACGGTGGGGGCGGTCCACCCCGGGCGGCACTATTTTAAGGGCGGCGGCCGCGCGGTACTGGTCTTTATAATTTATTTGGCCATGGGCTGAACTGCACCACTGACACTGCGCAGAAGTCATTATGCGCAGCCGAGTGTTAGCAAGCTGTTTGATTTACTACTGCGGCGGCTGCGGTCACCTGACATGGCATCAGGACTGCAAGAGTGTGTTTCGCTATTGAGGGGGAGACAGGAAGTTAAGTTACTCCTGAGAGAGGCGGGCCCCAGTGCGAGCGGGCTGCAGTTACGAATTGTTTCTGTAGTTTAAGTGGCAGACTCTCACTGCTCGCACGGCTGCCTGTGCCAAATTGGTCACGGTGCCTACTCATGCTGCCCTGCGACTGGACCTTTTTGGAGAAGAGAGGTCACAGACTGTCATCAAAGAGAGGCGGCTGCTTGGCTCACTGAGGTATTCATAGTTTTAAAACTAACAGCCTGACAAACACCGAGCCTGTAGCTCTGCTCACTGCTCTCCAGGCTCCTGGGTGGTGCGACGGTGGGTTAGGCTTCATTCAGATGTCCCTTGATTGATTTATTTACAGATTTAATTTAGATTTTGAACACCATTTTTGCCCAAATTGTACCTTCCAGCAACCTGCTATTTCCTGAAGTATAACAATCTTTAAACTTCCACCTGCACTTAACATGGTTTGTTTCCACTCCAGGTCCTTTTACCCAAGAAACTTATGAACAAAAACATTTTACCACTAGTCTGCTTTCCGTTTTTATTTTTAATCCATTCTGGCTATTTTATTTTAAGAAGTGTATCAACTGCTGCTCCTAGCTTTTTGCACATTACTTTTTTTAACTGCTAATTTTATAGGATTGTTTTTGGAATTGTCTTTATTGTAAAGATTTTAAAAATCACACAATAAACAATAAACCTAATGTCTGACTAGGTTAATACTAGTGGCGGAAATAAAAACTGTCAAAGCTTGACGTTTTGGGGGCAGCTCAGATAACACGATCACTTGTGCAGTGTCAACAGAAACAAAAATAGTACTATATAAGAGTAGCGCTGCAAGAAGGCATATGGAACTGAAGGGTGGCAACATTATACCCCGAGGCTCGAGCCTCATGGGATCTAGCTAAATGGTAACCTTTATAGTACAGGTTTTTGTGCTACTCTGCACTTTGCCAAAAGTATTTGACTCACTGCAAATTTGGATGTATAAAGTTCCTCTTCGTACAGAAGTGTGTGCACTTGTGCTACTGGTCTCTGGCACTTGGCTGGGTAGGAACTGGTCTCGGCACGGTCACATCTTGCTGAAACATTCCTTTGCATTGGTCCAAACTTGGATCCCTTTTTGCACATACTAATCTGCATCACAGCGTAACTTATGAGTGATTCTTTTAAGTCATGATTCCTCTTCTTTCTCAAGCGATCTATATCTTCCCATGCATTCTTCACAAATTCCTTGCTCTCTGTGTTTTTAACCTTCAGTTGCTCTTCTCCTTCATCAATTTGTTCTTCAAGTTGTTTTATTTTGGCTTCTCGCTGCTCAGGTGGTTCTTGTCCCAACAGTTTGCTGGTCATTCCCTTCAAGGAGAACGTCCTCACAGTGCTTGTTGTCAGTTCCTCGAACTGTTGTTTCTTGGACACCAGATCCATGGCTGCCATCTCCAAATCATGCTGTGTAAGTTCATGTTTCCGGCACACAGACCGAAGAGCTTTGGCATAAAAGAGATACTCTTTCAACTGATCTGCATAATGCTCTTCTTCTAAGATATCATCAATAGATGCTGCATATACGTCCCATGTGATGGCCGGCGCTCTGCATCCCGTCCCCCATCTCTTTCTCTATGGCACACCATTTGCTGAACACTCTTCCATAATTGCCATGTACTTTATACGCCATACAAGCGGTCTGCAACTCTAGTGCGGACTCGCAGGGGGTGTGATATGACAGACTGCAGTTCATCGCTGTAATGTTTTAGTTCAGAAAATCTCTTGTCAGGGTTCTTTACTCTAAACATTGCATTGATGGCTTTTAATCTCGAATCTGCCTTAATTTGGAACCCTGTCTCATTAACCGCTTCCTTCCATCCACTTTCCTGTGTTAAAAAGGAGTAAAAGATTTTGTTTTGGCACAGAATTGAGTGAGAGGCCACCCGCAGCAGGAAGTTTTCCAAATCAATCATTTGTCTGTCTACAAAGTCTGGATCCATGTTATCAGCTGATAGCTTATGCCAAACAAACTCGGCTCGTTTTTCTGGCAAAGGTGGCACCACAACGCTGGGGTAGTTAACTAGCAAGTAATTCGGTAAAAGTTCAAATTCGCTGTACCGCCTCCAAAGCGAGTCTGGGGGAGAATTCTGTCCTTCGTTTACAGGGTCCACTGACCTAGTCTCTACAAGGTATGCAGTGTACGTTTCTTGCAAATTCATGGCATTTCTCCCAGTTCGTTTTTCGGCTTATGAAACGCTGATCTCAATTTTTTCCAGTAAACTATTTTCCTCTGTCATCTTGAGACTAAATTCTGGTTTCTCGCTCCGTGATGATGTGTGTGGTCAGGCAAGTTTCAATATGGCTCGTTCGTTGGCAGCAGTGGCAGCACAAGGTAGGGTGCAGGTAGACTCCCTAGGACCGGACAGTCGCCAAGGACTTTGAGTTCTTCTGACCGATGGCCTCCAATCCATGCTCGACCTCTCAGTGTTTGGGCTGCCAGAGTTCGTGCTCACACTGCCACCAGGCAGAAGTGTTTTGAAGTCCTGCTGTACCCCCCGCTGTGTCACCAGCCCTGGCCCCTAGGCAGATATTCCCTCTGGGCGAGCCTTTGATGTAAATAAATAAATCATTCTTCACCTGCCTTGGCTCCTTGTGTGATGCGGGAATGGTGGGGTCCTTGTGTTCGTCCAGACGAGCTCTGTGCTGTATGTACTATTTTCAAAAGGCACAAGCCAGAGCCTGTAACTTGTCAATTACCTGAAGTGGCAGCTGCGACTGAGGATTCTGCAGACTGTCAGTGCTGATAGAGTGATGTATGCGGTTGGAGGGGTGACAGACGTATACCTATGAAATTTTATAGGCAGTACTTTAAATGGAAACATAGAGAAAGGGCTGCTACTTATTACGTACAGTACCTATTCGCTCCTCCGAAGTGCTGCTGCTCTCCCATTAAATGTATTACAGCAGTGCTGAGAAGTGCAGATGCTCTTTCTTTTAAATTAAAGTAGTGCAGGTACTCAGTACCAGACACCATCTGCTCGGTTAAAGCAATAGTTTACATGAAGAAGTTTGGATTTAATGATCACTCTGGTAAGGTTTTGTATCATAAATGGCAATTTTACACAGGAGCGAGCAGGTGTAAAGTGTAGCATGAGAGGAGATTCCACAAGTGTGAGAGCGTTTTTGAAGAAGTGTTTTGAAGGAGTATGTGCATGGGAGAAAGCAGAAGAAGGGTGTTGTGTTGCTTTTGGCACCTGTTGAGGAGAACTGCACTTCCATTTCTGGTACTTTGCAGCAGTTTTGAGATAATCTTAAAGTTTCTCATTGCTCAAATGGGTGTATTTCTGGTATTATTGTTTCCCTCGTCTTCATAGCTTGATTTTGCTGGCGAGAAAGTGTCACTCATAGTGGTTTAATGTCACTCATAATGACATTGAAATTCTGAAAATGTCACACATAAGTAATCTAAAACCTTGGCAGCTATGTGCAATACGTTTAATTGGAGAGTAATTGGAGAGTACCAGCACTTCTCAAGAGTGACTAGTACGTTTAATTACAGAGTACCGGCACTTCTCAGAAACAAGCAGGTACTCTGGTACAGCGTGCCTGCTCTTCAATTTTTCCATTTCTAGCTTTGGCAGGCATAGGTAGGTAACATGCCTCAAGGTACTGTACATTTTTCAAGGACGAGCACAGGAAGTTATTTGTTTTTGCTTGTTTCGTCCTACGTAAGTTCTTTCACACGCCCAATTCCAGAGCTCAGCTTACAGCGGGCTGCCTGTGGAGGAGAAGTTGTGAGCTTCACCTGACTATCAGCGGCGATACTATG
Organism: Lissotriton helveticus; assembly: GCF_964261635.1. Taxonomy (NCBI): domain Eukaryota; kingdom Metazoa; phylum Chordata; class Amphibia; order Caudata; family Salamandridae; genus Lissotriton; species Lissotriton helveticus. The sequence goes on from NC_136061.1 coordinate 1,042,133,515, forward strand.
GGGCAGATTTATGAAGGCCTTGCGCCGCCGGTGCGTCACTTTTAACATGGGAAAAAGTGACGCACCGGCGGCGCAGGGCCTTCATAAATCTGCCCCTATGTGTTTTTCGGACCTCCTCTTTCAGGTGCTTGCCGTTCTTTTTCCCCAGCACCCGCCAGGGGGCGGCAATCTGAAGGATAGCCCCGGGCGCTACAAGCTCTAGCTACGTCGCTGCATCACAGGGAGTGCCCACTCAGCAGAGCGGAGTGCAGGTGGTAGAATTCAATGGCTCACTCTGGCGTCGTTATGCACCTGTCAGGCATCAGTGTGAGCTCTGTTCAATTAAACGTGGTGACAGTTTACTACTTTGTTTCAGATCAGAACGTGCTAAAGAAGAGTTATTGCTTCCCAACTACAGTTACATGAACTGCCATCTAATGCCCCAGGCAGGCCCTCATCGGGCGAGGAAGGCGGTGTGAAGCTGCAGCTGTTGACATGCATGGCCCCTTTGCAGAAGCTGCGAGCCCAGCGCGAGGTCACCACTCTGACTAGTTCGAGCAGTGGTAACGGGAGCTGAGGGGTCAGAAGCACCACAAGGGCACAGGGGGAGACAGTGGAGCACCGACTCCTACACTGCTCCGTAGAGTAAGCAGCACCCTTCAGGCACACTGAGGCAGCGTCTTCTGGTGCTGTTAGCAAAAGCTGTCATTTGGAATGGTCCGGACCCGTTTAACCTCTCGCTAAACACAAATGCATCTCTGACCAGATTTTCTCAAGCTGATGTGCAATCTTTTTTGCTGTGTCTCTCTTCTACTGCAGCTGGTCACTCCCCCTCCCCAAACCCTTGCAATATACAACAACAAGTGCGATGAGGCGCTGCAATCACAGAGGTGAACAACCTATTCACCAGTCACTAATGCAAACTGTAATGGCAGAAAATACTAAAAGGCCGTGTGCTGGGCAAGAACTGATGCACAAATCAGCAATGCGAATGCTAAAGGGGCTTCCTCCAAACAAGCTGATCCCAAGTCCATATCTCCGTATTATTGTTCGGTTGTTGTATTGACATGAGCTCTAGCAGACAGCAGACCTAAAAATCACTACTATGCACGCACATTTAAAAAACTTGCTCTTTGGGTTTCGCTCAGAGCTATTAAATATTCCGCTCGGGAACACAGACAAATTAACATTTACAGCTGACTGGAACAAAATCAGAAACAATAATTGAACGTTTGTATTAAAATACATCCCAGATGTCCACAATAATGATGGTTAACCTGAAGCATATTTTGAAATATAGAGACCTGTTATTTCCGTTCGTATTATAAACTAGGTTTTCAGCCAGGAGCTGCTCACTTGGCCAGCAGTGAGAATGTGCCTAAGCACGACTGTTTCATAGCCGCCATCTTCACGGCTGACTGTCCTCCGTTGACGCTAAGTGCTCTGCTCAAAGAGTGTGAAATTAGCAGGCTCGTGTTGCTGGAGCCCATAAACAATCACCGCATTATGGAAGAAGGACGATTACCAGCTGCCACTGTATATCCACCCTGCAGTATGTATTCTATGCCCCGAGTTTAGGGGTGCCAGTATATCACCGAAGGGACTGATGACTAGATTTGAACTAAGCCCACCTCTAAGAGAAACCAAACGTACAATTCTTAATAATATCTAGTGTAATATACAAATCGTACACACTGAATGTACCATTGCGATATGTCTTTCAAACAAATCAAGGATCTAGCTATGAGACTGCATTTTAATAATTTAATTGTATTCTGTGCCTTCATCAGCTATTTAAAAATATTTAAAGCTTGTGCACACAATTTCAGTTTTGAGGAGGGGATTTTTTTTGTAAAATACTTGCATATAGGTCATAGTACTCAAAGAAACTGACAGCAGTAGCGGCTCCTCGAGGGAGTGCTGCGGGGCAGTGAGGCGAGGCAGGGGTGGGGCAGTGTGGGGGGTAGTAAACTCCGGCATATGGTAGAACGGAGGTAAGTAAAGAAATAAATAAATAAAACAAATACCATTGCTACCCCCACCCTGCCCCTCCCCCGCCTGCAGCACTCCCTTGAGGAGCCGCTACTCACTGATAGCCATTCATTTCTAAAAATAAAATATGAACAACTTTTTTTTTTCAAAATTAGATTACATACAACGCTCTATTATTTATTAGTGATTGCCACTGCTTTGAGTCTCCCTTTGTCACAGTCCATTTTTTCAGGCTGGTTCAAGCCGAAAGATTGGCAGCCAGTTACCAAAGCTCAAAAGAGTTCCCCAAAATAGCCCTCCGCTGCAAAACACTCTCTTTTAAAATGTACCTTCTCATGCAGTTCCTCCAGACTGTCTATCTTTGCATAGCAAACACAACAAGATGATGGGCAGAGTGCTGAAACCTTTCAACTACTCACCCCATGTCAAACATACAGGGATCAAAGTGGAAATATCCAAGGGACAGGATGGACAGTGTAAGGAAGAGAAGAGTAAGGGAGGAGCAGAGGACTGAAGATTATCAAAAAGCAAGCCAACCTCCTCATTGTTTTGTGCTTACTAGTACTTTACTTATGTAGGAATATAACCAGCTGGCATGTTTCCATTTTAATCCTGTAGAAGAAAGCAACAACGCAAGCCACACTTTCTGCTGACTAAAAACCTAGTTTAATACGACATATCAGTGCAAAGGAAGCTAAATAAAGTATGCAGCACAACAGAAAGATTATAGCAGTGATGATAGGAAACCAATCACTGGAGATAATTGATCAGTTGCCTGGGGAAGTTCAATAAGGGAAGGCAAACCTCCGTGGGCTTCGATTCATCAGAATGCCAGGTGCAGTGTTAGGGTGGGATTTACTATTCAACCCACATCCTGCTTTACATTGGATAGTATCCTAAAGTAACACAAAATTGTGTTATGCATTAATTTGCATTATTTTGCTTCAAGTGGGCGTTTATGGATTGTGCATGGATGTTCACATGCAAACACCCATGAGTTTTGATACAAATCTAGAAACATTGGTACAGAGGGATTTGTGCCAAATTCTTACCACTCCTTGGGGCAGGCATAGCGAGGAGAAATGCTTTAATTTCTCCTTGTTTTTCCAGATTTGCGTATGTGCTGCATTATACAGCACACATACAACATGGGGGAAAAGCCCTAAAGCATAGTTTTGTACTGGAAGGGGCACCTTGCAGTACAGGATAAATGCTTAAGAGAACGCACACACCCTTGCATTGTTGGGTGTCGATTTAGATATCGTATCTAGATTTCCCGATTCATGCCCTTATATATATCTTCGCTGCTATCTACACTAAAACACATGGGGGTCCATTAGGTTAGCAGGTGGTTCGCCCCCGCTCGTATGGTTCGCCCCCGCCCGTATGGTGGTGGCAATCCGCCCGCTAAAAACCAACACCCGCTTTGGAATTACCCCCCGCCATGTTAACCCCGGCGGACGGAAAGACCGTCCGCCGGTTTTCCGCCCGGTTGCAGAGTCGACCGGGCGGAAAAGCTGCTAACATGGTGGCGGTGTCTGGGAGACACCGCGATCCAAATTAGCATTAATGTGGGGTTGTGCCGTTCTGTGGCGGCAACGCCGCCACAGAAAGGTAGGCAATTTTTTGCCATTGCGTAGTGGGCCCCCCGGGATTCTGGGGGGTGCACATGCACAACATGGCAGGCACGGCGCGGTGCCTGCCATGTTGTGCATGGAAGTGCACGACATGCCTTCCTGGTATTGTGGCGGGCGGTTCTGAGAGCACCACCCGCCGCAATGTCAGGAATGCACATTGCGGGCACATGGCGGGCGCATCCTAAAGTCAGTAACGGGACCCCTGCACCAATGGCAGGCGGTCCCATTCCACGGGAGGATGGCGGGCGCCCGCCATCCTAATGACCCCCATGGTGTTACGTCTATGGCGGTAATACCCGACGTCCTGAAACAGGTTCAAAACGAATACGGGGCAGAGCCTGCTCTGAATTTAGGTATGAAGTTACTGAAAAATGTCAACCAGGTCTCAACAATAATATTATCTAATATTAAAGGAGAAGCAGCATCAGAGGTAATACGCCAGAATCTAAGGGAATTTGATGTAACAGAGCAACCACAAGAACTAGCCAGAATGATTGAAAATTCCTAGGAAGAATTAGGCAGAGACAGTTTGGGTGGGAAACCAGTTAAACCACAACTGTCTGAAAGTCCTGAAAAGGTCTTTACTAAAAACACTCCTACCTCTTCTAAAAAGAAGTGGGAAAATAACAAACAGTATTTAAAAGAGAAAGATTCTCAACCCAGAGGTAGGGCTCCTCAAAAGGAGCCCTCTGAAAGGAGGTATAACCTCAGGAATAGGGATAATTTGAGAAAACCTGACAGGTATCAAGATACTGATACATGTTCCTCTTGTACCTTTCAGATATCGTCACAGACATTCGAAAGGAGAGGACGGTTAGATCAAAAAGAAGAACGTGTGAAGTCCAACAACGATCAACATGTTCAGAAAAGCAAACCAAAACCTCAATTCACCAAAAAGAAGGTAGCAGGTCTAAAAATCAGACATGCTGAGGATCCTGAGGACACAACTCAAGAACGGAGAATGGGCTCAGACAATGTTGGACAGCGCAGCAGAAGTATCAATAGCTCACCAGAACGTGAAGGGACTTCTGGAGACAGTGGACTTGAATGAAGACATTGAAGTTGAAACTGCAGAAACCAGGGTTAGCTCTCCACATAGGTTATGTGAAATAACACTCCGGATGGAGGGAGACATGCCAAGAAAAGTGAAAGCACTCTTTTAGGAGCGACTTTCAAAGAGTTATGACATACTTCTTGCAGACCAAGACTGGCCATCAGAATTTGTCAGGGAGTGCCCACATGGTGAAGACATTATTATGCCAGCCTTCTCTAACCATGTTCCAGTACATTTAAAATATACTTATGCCAGGAAATGGGCAGTTGCCCAAGCCCCAGCATTATACAAAAATCATGTCGGATGGGATGAGGACTCACTTCATCATAAGATCCAGTTACAAAATCAACCAACTGCACAAAGGCAGTATCCAATTAAGCAAGAAGCTAAAGAACAGGTCAAGGAGATCTTAGATCAACTTGAATACCAAGGGGTGATTAAAACTTGCACCTCATCAATGAACAATCCTTTGTTTCCTGATTCCAAACCAGACAATACATATCGTCTAGTTTTGGATTACAGACACCTAAACTCTTGTTGTAAAACATTTGCAGTGCAAAATGCACACAGAACAGCATTAATGAATAACATTGTGCATAAAAAATATAAAACCACATTAGATATTCCTAACGGTTTCTTTTGTCAAAACATTGCACCTGACCGTTTTCAATAATGGGGACACAGCATCAATTCTGTCGTCTCCCTCAAGGATTCAAGAATAGTCTGGGGTTATTCTCAGCACGGGTAACAGACTTACTACAAGCTTATGGTGACGAGGCATTGTCTTATGTCGATGATATCTATCTAACAGACGATGACCTGAACAGGCACTTGAAGAGGGTGAACACCATTATAATGGGCTTCGCCTCTGAGGGGTATGAATTCAATTTAAAAAAATCAAGAATTGCCCATCTCAACGTCCTTTTTCTCGGATATGAACTATCATGTGAAGGCAAAACCCTGGCAGCCAACTTTTTAGAAAAGTGTGTGCTACTCCAACCTCCAAAAACGCGAAAAACTTACAGTCGATTCTAGGTTTCCTGAATTTTGGAAGAACTTACATTCTAAACTACGCAGAAATTTACAAACACGTGTAAACGTACGCAACTTAGTGATCCGAATCATTCCGGGTCAATGCGGATTCACCTACTTAACTTTTAACGAAGGTGAGAAAGTTCCAATTGCATTCAAATCATATTTGTAAACACAAGCAGAAATTAAATTCCAACACGGGGTAAATCCACGGGAGGCCAGGGAACACCATCCACCTCTGATCATCCCCTCTCAGATCTGGTAACACATATTCAGCCACAAGAGACATTTATAGGTCCCTTGGCCAGTCAGTCCCAACTCCGGAGGTCCAAATACCCCATCAGATGCCGTGAAAGGAAGATGGAAAGGGGGGCTGGATTCTATATCTCAATCAGTGCTAATCTCAGATCCAGAGAAAGAAAAGGAAGCAGACCCCACTGATGGCAATCTTGGTAAAAGAGGAGTAAGGCATGATATCTCAGTGCAAGAAATGCTTGTAACTCTCCTCCAAAAACTAAGAGATATGAAGGCATCACTAGCACATGAAATATCACACCTACACAACAGACTCACAAAGATGGAGGAAAATTTAGGCAGTCTACCAAGAAGAGTCGCTGAGGTGGAGGCACGTGTTTCTGCCTTGGAGGATAACATCATCTCCACCCAAAAAGATCTTCAGGCGTTGAATAAAAACAAGTGGCAGATGGAATCAAAGCTACAAGATTTAGAGAACTACAACAAAAGATCTAATCTATGCCTGGTGGGCATACCGGAGGGTATGGAAATGGCGGGAATGGTAAAATGGACTGAATCATTATTGAGAAAGGCAATACCTGAATTGCAAGGGGATCTTACAATCACCAGAGCCCATAGGGTACCTGCACACAGGCCTGCCAATCTCAAATACCCTCAAACAATTTTAATAAACGTCTCAGATTACAGAGTAAAAGAGCAAATCCTATGTACAGCCATATCAAAGAGATCATTAACTGTCGACGAAATTAAAAAAATTAAATCTTTTCCGATATGTCAGCCGCCTCTGCCCACAGACGTAAGGACTTTGTTAAAATGATTGACTCCTTTAAGGCCAAAGGGGCACAGGCAATGATTGCGTAACAATCAAAGCTAAAAGTTCTAGCTAAAGGAAATTTATTTATCTTTACGGACACATCAGAAGCCCAAAACCTCTTGGAAGGCCTTACAGTTATATAAGGGAAAAGAGTCTCTGTGGCTATATATATCGGGGAAAAAAAATATATATATAAGTAACATTTTGAGAAGCAGTTGAAAAGAGCTCCTAGGGAAGGGTGAAAGGGGCGAACCAGGGGATGCAACAGGATGCAATAGGATGGCATCCAGTAAGAAGAAGAAGAAGAAGAGGAAGGACTGTGGGTGGGACAATTTGGGGTTTCCCTTCTACGGGGTGGTGGGTGGGGGGGCTGGTGGTGGGGGTGAAGCAGTTAGAAAAAGAGAGTTTATAGACGAAGGGAAAAGTTTTTACTTTCTTTCTTTGTTTCTAGGAGGACGAATAATGCTGCTAAGGAAAGTTGTTTTTTGCACTATGTTTCTTTGATTCATGCATGGTATATTGCACATTGAACATCGTACTCTCATGCACTTTATCGCACAGTTTCTATGTTTAGTGTGCTGCTCTAATATTTGCGTGACTTGCACTTTAAGTATTAAGTATTTCTTGTTTGTCTGATATGACAACTGCACGATTTGCACTTTACGCTATTTTTGCACAATTGCTATAATGTTTAGGCCGGTTGTATCGGTTCAATATTTGAACGATTTGCACTTTAAATATTCCTTGCATAACTGATGTGACAACTGCGCAATTTGCACATTATTGCTACTTTGCACAATTGCTATAATATCTAGGCCAATATTTAGTCCAGCTGTATCGTTTTTTATCGGCTATTTTGCACAATTCCTATAATATTTAGGCCAAGATTTAGGACAGTTGAATTGGCTTTTGTATTGGGTTAATATTTGCGCAATTTGTACAATTGAAAATTACTTGTCTTGTAGAACATATCTTATCTATTCATTGTAGTTTTAGGGTGGTTGTAATATTAGTACGAGAACTACCTTGCATATTTTGCACAAGTCGCACTTTAGAAGCATTTCACTTTGCACATAGAGCACAAAACTGCACTTTAGTGGATATTAGTTGTAACCTGTGGATAAAAACTAGCAACGACTTCCTGTTCTTTAATATACTATGAATAGGAGTACGGTGACATTCTTTTCTCTGAATGCTAATGGGTTGAACAACAGACGTAAAAGATGTGCAATAGAGAGCTGGTTAAAAGGTCATCACCCCGATGTGATCTTCATACAAGAGACACACCACCAAGCCCTATCAGAGACTAGTAAAATGTTTAAAAATTGGGCGGGCTATTATTGCTCATCTGTATCAGGGACAGCGCAGAGGGGTGTGAGTATCTTCATTGGTAAGCACGTTTAATTTCATGTGGAAGGTTCGCCTTCAGATATGAGTGGTAGATGGACATTCCTGCATGGGAAAATAAATCAGATACATATAATACTTGCTACAATTTATGGGCCAGTCATAGATGATCCACTCCCTATCCTGCAATTAAAGCAAGCATTGACAGGCATACCTGGTCAAAAAATATGGGGAGGTGATTTTAATTTTTTACAAAATCCCACGGTTGACTCAACTAAAAAAGATTGAAGACAAAACAAACCACAAGTTGCTATCGCCTTGCGGGGTTGTAAGACGGATTTAGATATATTTGATAATTGGCGTTTTAAAAACCCGTTTAAACGTGACTACTCTTGTCACTCTGCAAAATATGGTTCATCATCCAGGCTGGACTTCTTTTTAACTTCACATAGCCTCGAAATTAGTAAATATGAGCATTTAGTAAACGCATTCTCAGACCACGCACTCATTAAGATGGAAATAATCATAGGAAAGATAGATAAAGAAGGACCAAGAAGATGGTACTTCAAGACATTTAACCTAGCGGATCAGCAATGGTGTGCAGAAATTGAGAAGGAGATAAGGGTCTTTTTTAATATAAACAAATGTTCTGCCCCAATCAACATAACGTGGGATGCTTTTAAGGCCACATTGAGAGGCATAATTACCTCCAAAGAGATACCAAAACAGAAGGCCAAAAGGGAGGAGAGAATGGCATTAGAAACAGATTGGCCCATGTAAATCAAGAGTATTATAGAAATAGGACCCCAGCCACTAGGCAAGAAGTATTCAATGCTAAAACAAAAATGAGGGAATTCTATTATGATTTAGGGGATATGGCAAGTAGGTTGTATCTGCAGAAAAACTATGAAGAAAGCGAATATAAGGGGAGATTACTAGCCTTGTAAGCAAAAGAGAACCAAGTCCGTAATAGAGTTGATTGCATACAAGACAAGGTATCTAAAGCTCGTAAGAAGACTACATCATCAATAGGAGAGGTATTTCTTAAACATTATAAAGATATTTATCAGACATCTCAATAGGTTACATTAGAAACAATCAACGACAGGAATTGCAAATTCCAAAGTTAGGAAGTAATTTTAAAGAGTGGTTGCTGGCTGAATTCACGAAAGAAGAGCTAGATGTGGTTATCAGCTCCCTGCCTAATTGTAAAGCCACTGGGGAAGATGGTATTCCAGTGGAATTTTTTAAAGCATTCTCTACAACACTCGCCCCTGAATTTTTAACACTTGCCAACTACCTATTAAAAGGCGGGGATCCTCCAGCATCTTTTCATACTGCAGTAGTAGTCAATATTTTGAAAAAAGATAAAGATAGTGAAAACAAGAACTCCTATAGGCCAATAAGCCTTTTAAATACCGACTTCAACATTTTTACCAAACTGCTTGCAAATAGATTAAATATGATGGTAGGATCACTTATTGGGGCAGGCCAGTAGCAGGGAGACAGCTCTATACTAATACAATTGTTTTACTGGAAGCTTTGTATTTTTTTAATGTTAATAAGGTGGAGGCACAGATCTGGTTTTTAGATGCCGAAAAGGCATTTGATCTTGTCTCATGTAATTGTCTCTTTGCGATCCTGTAAAGGTTCGGTTTTCCGAATGAATTTGTATTTTTATTAAAGCAACTTTATAGGAACTCCCAGGCTCAAATTTTAATCAACTCACTAAATGTAGGGGCATGCCAAATAAACAGAGGCACTCCGCAAGGCTGTCCCCTCTACCCGATTTTATTTGTTCTATTTATTGAACCATTGGCAATTGTAATTTGGGAAAAAAGAGCTCATACGGCTCTGGTTTGAGGAATGACCAAAATAAAACTCTATGCCGATGATATTGTGCTTTTCCTGGATTCAAAGACAGCCACTCAGTCAGAGGTTATGAGAGTGTTCGCGGAGTTTCAAAAAATAGGCGGATACAAAATAAACAAAACCAAAACAGAAATTATATTATGCAATTGTAGTGTAAACACTCTCCTGTCAGAATTTAGACAGATATATAATACCCGCCCAAAGAGATATCTAGGAATTTATGTAAAGGAGAAAGTAGAAGATCTCTATTTCCTAAATCATATTCCTTTACTCAAAAAGGGGAGCTCTCAGTTAGCACGATGGAACCAGGTCCCGCTATCAATAATGGGACGGGTTGTGTTAATTCGAATGTCTATTCTTCCACTTTTTAATTTTCTTTTTAGTGCAGCTCCCTGTGCAATACAGACTTCCTTTACTAAGCAGATAGACAGTATGTTCTCTTCTTTCCTATGGGCAAATAAGGTACCAAGATTGGCACTTAACACCTTAAATTATCCGGTCGTAGAAGGAGGATTATCTCTTCCGAATGTTAGAGACTATTATTATGCGACATTTGCACATCACAGTTTTAGGTTTTTCTTTTTAGACACTCAAGAAGTAGATAATTTCTTTATGAAAAAGATTCTAAGGGAACATAACATCATTGACCCTACAAGAGTGACCAAGTATCCTAAAAAAGTACGCTACAAGACCTTACAATGGCTACTTAAACAAAAATCGCAGATTTTGGCATATTACGATATTTTAAGATTTAATAACTCAACCAGACTTGGGAATATATACACAGGAGAAATGGGTATTTTGGAGGGAAACTCTTTGAGATTGTGGAAAGAAAATGGGTATGATAAGATCCAGGATTTTATTAAGGGGAATTGCTGGAAAACATGGGAAGAGATCGAAATAGGGCTTCAACATCCTAATATAATTTTAAAATGGTCTTTCATTTCTGCAACTTTGGAAAACAGAGGAAGTACCTACTTTTAATGCATGGAGAGTAAAATTGTCTAACATACAAGTGCTGGAAAAGAAATGTGCACTAAGATCATGAGCAGTGAGAAAATATTAGAAGTATGGAGCGTGTTTGAACCTTAGGATCCTTGGTATCACTTTGCACTTTATTCTAATATGTTTATTATCATAACTCTTGGAGTGTCTGGGATTTTGAAAAAGGAAAAAGGAGAAAAAGAATATTTATGTATGTATTTTTCAGCACTTTGCACTTTAAATGAATATGATCTTCCTTTTGATTATAGGAACTGTGACTGCATTGTTTTTTTTTTTTTTTTGATTTTTCAAAAACCTTTATTTGTATTCTTAAGTCGTACACCGCTATTTAGCCAACAACCCGGAGGCAGGCAGCATATGTTTCATCCTTTAAATAGCAACTTAGCAATTCGTGTACATTTTGCAAGTAGGTAATATAGTATGTACATACAACATCTAACATAAACACACGTGAGAGATTGTCACAGGTCAACCCAATCAGTTTCCAGTAATTGTCCCCAAGCTTCGCCGCCAGCAGTCCCTGGTAGTCTGCATGGAGCCTTTTCCCCTACCCCCCTACTCCCCCTCTATAGGTTTCATCATTTCTACCCTCAGTCACTCTCATCTCCTCCCGAGTGAGCCAGCCAGTCCACCATTGGCTGCCAGATATCGGCAGGCCTAGAGCGGAGTGGCATCAATTCCCAATACGCCGACAACTGGTCTTTGCAGTACAATGCAGATTTTAGCCAACCAGATATCGTAGGTGGGGACTTCTGTTTCCATTTAAGTGCTATCTGCCGCTTGGCAAGTAGGAGCAGCATCGCCACCAGCTTTCTGGACGCGCTCGGCACCGGCAGCACAAATCCTAGTAGACCTAACAGTGGGTCAGGACCCATGGGTATATTCACCATCAGGCCTATAGTGCGAAACACGTTCTCCCAGTATGTGCCTACCGGGCCACACACCCAAGACAAATGAAAAAATGTGGCCTCCCTCTCTCCACATCTCCAACAGGATGCGTCAGCTGTCAGTCCCATCCTCACCAGTTGCAAGGGTGTGCGGTACGTTCTGTGGAGATAATTGAAGTGTATGAGCCTGAGCCTGTAATTTGGGGATAGGTGTTCTAGTTGCGTGCAACAAAACGTCCATTGTTTTTCCGATATTTGTATACCCGCCTCCCTTACCCAGGCCATCCTCGAGTCGGTATGTGGGACAGGTGTCGTGTTCTGTGTGGCTCTGTAGATCCTCGTTATCAATTTGTGTGAGGAGGCATTCGAGAGAACATCCTCCAATGCCGCTAGTGTCGGCGGTGCCTCCGGGAAGACCGGGTATCTACGCTTGCACGCAGCACGCAGTTGGTAATACAATAAGAGCTCCGAAGCCGTCGGGGTCGTGGAGACAGTCATGTCCTGTATCTCTATAAAAGTGTCATCCGGGTACAGGTCCCCGGCCACCTTCAGACCTCTCTCGCTTGCTCTGCGGACCACTGCAGCGTCTGTGAGTGGCTCCAGCAGGGGGTTGCCGTCCAGCGGCATACTCGGGGCATACATGTTGCTTACGCCCGCTCGTTTGGCTATACCCGCCCATGCCCAACGCACCATCTCCACTGTGTCAACGTCCTCATGTGGCCTCTTATATTTTTTGTACACCGCCATCCTGATGGGGTATGGGGACGCCACGTCTATCTCTATGGCTACGTGAGGTTGGTACGGGATCTGGTGGTGCCAGTAGTAAAGATACTGGGCTTGCGCACTATACGCATACAGCTCAAAATCTGGCGCAGCTAATCCACCCTGCCGGAACGGGAGAGTCAGGAGGTTCCAGGCCACTCTGGGTTGCCGACCCGCCCAGACTAATTCAATGACCGCAGATCGGAGCCTGCTGAAAAACGCCATTGTTAACGGCAGAGGTATGTTTATGAATAAATACAGGAATTTGGGGACCACCACCATTTTGGCAATAGCTATGCGACCCGTCAGCGAAAGCGGAAGCGTCTTCCACTTCTTTACTTTGCCCTCTAGCCAGTCCATTGCCACTCCAAAATTTGAGAGCCAGATGTCGTGAACGGTACGGCTCACTCTAGTGCCCAAGTACTTGACTTCCTCCACGGCCCAGTCAATCTGAAATTCAGTGTGGCACTTCACCGTGCTATCTGTTAGTGGCAGCATGGTCGACTTCGACCAGTTAATATTAATCCCAGTGAGGCCACTATATCGGAGCACCTCCCTCATCAGCGGATCAAAATTTGTCTCCGGTTCCATCATGTAAATTGTAACGTCGTCCGTATATAGGGAGATAAGCAGACCGCGCGACGTGAAGCCAATGCTCCTCTGGGTGTGGTGTTGCCGCATACGCGCCGCAAGCGGCTCCGTGGCTATGGCAAACAGTAAGGGAGAGAGCGGGCATCCCTGCCTCGTCCCTCTCGTGATCTTTATAGAGTCCGAAGTCTGCCCGTTCACACGCACCCTTGCAGTCGGGCGATTATACAGTACGCCGATGCGTCTGGCAAACAGCGGGCTGAAACCCATTCTAGTAAAGAGTGCGTAAAGGAACTTCCACTCCAGGGAGTCAAATGCCTTAGTCGCATCGAGTAGCGCGGCAGCAGCTTTCGACTTGGGGTCCAGGTAGTGGAGCAACCCGAACAGAACTCTCAGGTTGTGTGATGTGGATCTCTCCAGGACAAACCCCGACTGGTCTGATAGAGCTATTTGCGGCAGCATATATTTAAGCCGATCTGCCAGCAGTTTCGCATAGATCTTGGCGTCTACATTAATGAGTGAAAGGGGTCGGTAAGAGTCTGGCTCGAGAGGGTCCTTGCCGGGCTTGAGTAAGGTAATGATCAGTGCCTCGCGCATTGATTGCGGAAGTATCTCCGATTCGACCGCTTCCTCGAAGACCTTGTGTAGTTTAGGTACCAGAATATCTGCATATTCCTTGTAAAATTCTGACGTTAAACCGTCCGGTCCTGGTGCTTTACCAGGCGGCATGCTCATTATTATTGCCCGTATGTCCTCCTGCGAGAACGGTAAGTCCATGTATTGTCTGGCCCCATTGTTAAACCAGGCCAGGGCGATTGTGTCCAAATAGTCTGTAATTGTTTGGTCGTCAGGTGTAATCTTGGACGTGTAAAGTGTGCGGTAGTATTCTGTCATGACCCTGAGGACGGCCTGGGGTTCCCTCACTACGACTCCTCCCGCATCTCTGATCTCTAGTACATAGGTCGCACCCTTGGGAGTTCTAAGCATGTTGGCCAGCGTCCTGCCTGCCCTGTCCCCCTCCCCGTATCGTCGGGCCTGCCCATCTTTTGCCAGAAAGGACACCTCTCTGTCTGCCTCTCCTTGGTATTGTGTGAGCTTCGCACGAAACTCAGCCCTCACTCTGTCCGTAGGTGTCTCTCGAAGTTGTGCCTAAAGCGCTGCTAATTCAGTTTCCAGTGTTTGTAAGGTGCCCCTGATGGAGCGGAGTACCCCTGTCTTCAGTGACATGCAGCATCCCCTTATCACCTCCTTACAAGCCTCTCACAGCGTGCCCGGGGATTTCACCGACCCCTCGTTCAGCTCAAAGTATTCCTCCAGTTTTTCCCTCAAATCCTGGTTGAATACCTGGTCTCGCAGCGCCCTGGACGGGAATCTCCAGCTAAAGGGCTGGATGTATTGTGCTGTGGTGGACAGTGTAAGACAGACTGGCGCATGATCAGATAGTGAACGTGGTAGGTGTGTTACATCTGTCGTGAGTGTGTGGACATCCCCGGATAGCAACCAGTAGTCGAGTCTAGACCACGCGGCTCTATGCATTGTTAGACATGTGCCTTCTCGGGCTCCCGGGTGTAGTACCCTCCAAGAGTCGACCAGTCGAGCTTCCGAGATGATATCCCAGAGTGTAGCCGCCGCCTTGGGGTGGTGTTCCCTAGTCGTACCCTGCCTGTCCATCGTGTCTGAGAGCACCACATTGTAATCACCTCCCCATACAACCGCTGCCTGCCCATGAGCCTGTATTTTGTACCAAAGGTCGTTATAGAACCCAGGGTTGTCATCATTAGGACCATATACATTCACCAAAATCATCCTCATGCCACAGAGATTTCCTACCACTATTATGTACCTCCCCAATTTCACCTCTGTCGTTGTCCAGCGGAGACCCCTCCTAATGAGTATCGCCACCCCCCGGGAGTAGTTGGAGTAGTGTGCATGCATTGTTTCCCCCCATCTATTACTACGGAGCAGTGCAGTAGCATTGGCAGTCAGGTGGGTCTCCTGCAGGAAACATATGTCTATATTTTTCCGCAGCAAGTAGGCTTGAACCAGCCGGGCCTTCCGCCTATCGTTCAATCCGCGCACATTCCAGGTTAACAGTTTAATGTGAGCCATATCTGAAAGTGTGAGTTTGTAATGTCACTCCCTGCTGCAATGTTTACACTAGGATACAACACAATCTATCGTGATTAGTCACCGTGCAATGCTGGTCAGCAGATGATCTCTGGGGCCTATCGTGCTCAACTGTGTTGGTAGTCGCTGCCTGCGTCTCTAGTCTCTCAACAAAACAAAAAGCAACAGTGCTCTTCAATCCCAAACCCCCCCAGCCCCCTCCCGCTCCAACCCCCCAATCAGGTCGTGCAATTCTGTCCCTCCCCTCCCGCCCAAACATCAAACACCCTGTAAGGCATCTCAACAGTTCAAGTCCAATGGGAGTCATCCCTCGGGGAACGCGGGTCGTACGCTCTCTAACCCTGTACTTTTGCCAGGGCGACCGAGCGCCAGCCTGACAGTGCTCCCGTGTGGACCTCCCCCCGCACTCTACATGTAACTATATAGGCCAACTTATCTTAACATGGAGGATCTGCAGTGTCCCAAGCCGCCAGCTGGCCCTTCCGGTTTCTGCATCGTTCTGTGACGACACTGGTAGTTCGAAGTTTGCTTCTCCGTCACTCTATGTCACTTAGAGCAGCTCTCGCTTCCGGGTCTTCAGGAGATGGCTGATTCTTCTGGTCTCGTGACAGTTGCTTCGCATATTTCAACGCTGCCTTGGCGTCCACAAAAAAGGAAGGTTTGCCTGGGCCCTGTACTCTCAGTTTGGCGGGGTAAATTAGCGAATATTTGGTTCCAATTTGCCGGAATATCTTCTTGGCTGGGACGAATTCCCTCCTTGCTGCCTGAACCTGCATGGTGAAGTCCGGGAAAATCGAGATGTGATTACCCTGATATTGGAGGTCCTTAACATCTCTCGCCATGCGCAAAATGGTGTCACGGTCTCTGTAGTTCAGAATGCGCGCTATGATTGCTCTCGGTGGTGCACCCGGTTGAGGCTGGGGGCCCAATGTCCTGTGCGCCCTTTCAACTAGGAACATTTGGGAGAGGCCTGTCCCGAATAGTTCCGACATCATGGTCTCTACATACACTTCCATTTTTGCTATGTTGGTCGTTTCTGCCACACCTGTGATGCGGACGTTGTTGCGTCTTGAGCGGGCCTCCAAGTCCTCGTTCTTCTGCTGGATCAGCGTCAGGACCTTATCCATGCCACGTATTTTCCTGTCCATGGCAGTGTGACTCTCTTCCGTTTCAGTCACTCGCGTTTCCAACACGTCCACACGACCATTCTGCTTGTCCATACGCCTGGTCAGACTGTCCATGCGAGCCGCCAAGTCGTCCATCTTGTGATCTATCCCCTGGAGACTTATTTTAAGTTCCTGAAACATGGACTTAATTTCAGATGTTTGCGCGCCCCCATTATCATTCTTGGCCGCCTCGTCTTCCGACTGCTCCTGGCCTGTCGTCTTCTGTTTGGTCCTGTCGAAGGTGATCTTCGGCTGCCTCGTGTCAGGTTTCCCCATCTCGCCTGGCGATCTCGACTGGGAGAGCCTAGGGAACACTGTAGTACGTTTGCTTCGTCTAGTAAGGGCTGCAGCCTGAGGTTTCGCGTTCAGCCACTGCTTCTCCAGCGCCACTACAGATTGATATGACTGTGCACGTTTGTGTATCCTGCGGTTAGGGGCCAGTACACCCCCTGTAGTACCCAAGTCGCGGCTGTAGAATAGCCCTCTCAGGGTCCGGCAGCACAAAATGGCGTCTCGCGCCAAAACACCAAGTTCCGGTCCGCTTTATTGACCGCACCAGCCAAGCTCAGGGTCTAGGCACCAATCGTGTTCCGCCACCACGAGTGTTCAGCGGCTCCAGGGGGCAGTGGGCGAGCCGGTATTCTTGTCGGGGGAGGGTTCCGCGGGAGGTACGCTCGCACCAGGTGCGTCCGCCCGCCCCGCCACGAAATGAGGCTGTGCACTGGGTCTGCAGCACAGGTACGGTCCCCCCGTACCCGTCAGGATCTCGTCCCGCTTTCAGCCTCCCCCTTTGTGCACCTTACCGGGCAGCCGCCAAACGGGTCGTCAGTGCAGCTTTCCGACCGCTCCGTCGCACAGCGCTGCACCACTTCGGGACAGTCCCGCACGTTAATGCTTCCCCGGAGTCTTGGAGTGACCGGTCTCGCTCCTCGAGATCACCCGCAGCTTGGTCCGCGATTGTGCAGTGCTCACTCCGTCTCCTGTTGCGCAGGCCGTGCAGCTCCGGTGTTCTCACCGCCCTCTTCCGGACCTCGGCTCACGCGAGGTCCCGGCTTCCGTCTCGCCACAGGCCGTCGCTCCGCTCACAGGCAGCCCGCTACAGACTGGGACAGTCAAACTTCGCGCGTCGATTTTCTACCACCAGCAAGTGACCCCGCCACTCTGCAGGTCCTCCGAGCGGGAAAGGTCCGGGACTCTCGTCAGTACGATGAATAAATGACGGATTTATTTGCTCGGTCGGCGGAGCTGCGGGTTTAAGCAGCCATTCCGCCTCGCGTCCAAGCCACGCCCCCCGTGATTGCATTGTTGAATACTTTTAAACTCGTATTTAAATTATGTTCTGATAACTTTTGCACTTTATAGTTATGCCAATCGTTCTGTCCTCAAATGTTCAGGAATTTTACATGAGATTATTGTGTGTAATATTCGTGTCTATGAACTCTCAATAAAAAGAATTTTTAAAAAAACAAGCAGAAATTAAAATCACTTCTCCCGAAAAAATTCTGACAGCAGTTCAAAACGCTGTAGCAAAAGAAAGAGCCCTAGCACAGGGGAAACGCATTATGGTCGTAACTGCGGTACCAGCCTTAGAGGCAGTTACAATAGCTAGCATTCCGAATGCAAAAGCTTTACATCCGAGATGGATACAATGGGTTCATTCTCTTGCTGCAACTGATGTTGAATACGTTTTTGATCCTTATTTGAAAACACAAGCATTCCTGCAATACGAACACGAATGTCCTCTGCCTACTGAAATTCTACTTCTAGACCAGTATGAATGTAGAATTTAGATTGACGGATCAGCACAACCCGCTACGGGGGTAAACAAGCTTATAGTGCTGCTTGCGCGATCGTTAAAGGTCGTATGCGCGATGGCAAATTCAGAAATGGTCACGAAAACGCAATCTCTAGGAGATTGTACAGCTCAGCGAGCTGAACTACAAGCATTCATAATGGCACTTGAAAATACGGATCGCGAATTCCCCACACTCATAGTGTGCGATTCTTTTTACTTGTGTTCAATCGTACAATGAATATTTACAGAATTGGCTTCAAAATGGTTTCAAAGATGCAAAAGGTGGCATAATCAAGCAAAAAACGCTTTGAGAACAAGTAGTTGCGAAACGGACTACAAAACACTCATGTGATACACACGCGTTCACGTTGAAGTTAATTCATTGGTTGATGAGGCCTCGAAGGGGGCTGTGCAAATGGCTTCCGTAGCTGCAATCACTCGTTCAAAAACAAAAATAGACCGTGAAATAATACTGGCTGTCAATGCATCAAGCACAGGCAGTGGTGCTGCGTTACCTAAAGGGTTTCCACTCAAATACTCATATATAACTGATGTGAACAATGTCCCGTTTGCTCAAATCCCTGGAGTGGGGGATAGGGTAATTCCAAACATGGAACATAGATTAGGACTAATCCTAGCAGCACATGAAGGGCTCACCTCTGCTCATGCAGGTGTTTTCGCTAACCCTGGGCGAAGAACTACGCTCCGTTCGCGGAGCTTGCGGAGTTTCGGCAGCTCCGCGTTCCGCGGAGAACGCGTAGCTGTCGATAACTCCGCGATCCGGTGCGTAGCGTAGTTCTCGCGCGCTGAATAACATTATCGCGTGCGCGGCAATGGCTTACCTTCGTTCTGCGTTCGTTTTTTCCTGGTCGCTTGTGCCACCATGTTTGGAAACACTCTCGCACAGTCCCGTGCGACTGTGCGAACGCGATAACGTCATTTTGATGCGAGATAGCGTCATAAGGATGCGCGAGGATGCTTTTTGGTAAGATCGAGTTGCCGAACACGCAGAAACTGCATTCTTGCACAGAATAACTCGCGAGCATGTTAAAACCATAATAAATTACCATTTTGGTTAGGAAAAAAAAGCAAAAAACCTTAAAGTTGTACCTTTGGCTTTATTTTTAGGGGGGAAGGACCCCTCTTTTTGTTTCTACTCTTGTTTTGCAGAGTGAGGAAGGGCTCTTGAGTTTACAACTTTCTGTTCCTGTCCACCAGGCTCCTCCCAGTGCTTTGTCCATGTGGTGCTCACTTTCCTTTGGATTTTGAGCTGGAAGGATCACTTTCTGTCTGTGTTGGCTGCATTACTGATTTACCTTGGATTTAATGAGGACTTTTTGAATTGGAATTCTCTTTTTCAAGTAAGTTTGTGTAATGTATGAGTGATGTAGACTTGTGCTTGTTTGATTCGATTTTTTTTTTAACTACAGTATTCAATCCTGGAATGAAATTATTGATGGAGGCCTGTACTTTCATGAGGTCCCAAATTGTAATTTTTTTCTAACATTGCATTTTGTGGAATTTAAAATGTTTCTAATTTTTAAGCCAATATCTGACCCTAGTACCCCATGTAGTTAGTGTGTAGGCATGCATGAGTTCATTGTATTAACTTTCTGTGGTTGGCCTGGCCATGTGTTGGCGGCCATTTAATGTTTCCAGCCACTTTGCTCTTGCCATAGGCCTCCAACCTTGTGGCCTACTCTGGCAGTAGGCCATAGGTACTACTCATAGGGTCATGAAAGTTAATCAACTGTTTTTGTGGTGTACCCTTAATGTGAAAATCATGGATGGCTTGGATTGATATAGAAAATCTTATTTTTATGTGTGGGGTATTTCTGGTTTTGGGTGTGTTTAAACTTTAAATACTCTGTCAATTTCTGCCATTAGGTAACCCTAGGAATACAGCTTGGGTAGTTTTGGTAACTTCGCACAGTGTGAGCACGTGAACTTACATTTTTTGTCTTGTTCGCGCACTCAATGTACTTGCTCGGGAACGCGAACACGACTTTTTATTCCGTTCGCGCTGCCGAACATGCCGATTTAGCATTCTCGCGGACAATATGTCCCGAGTTGCATAAAAGTTTCTCAAAAATGTTGCAGGTCTTTCTTGTGCACCTAAAAAGTCCTCATTTATGTTATGTTGTCATTTTGGTAGTAGTTTTCTCTTTTTGGAGCATGGACCACTTCCATTTTCTGTCCTCTATGTAATTTTTTTTTTTTTTTTGGGGTGGGGTGACCAATTTGGGCGGTGGTGTGGTGTGTCCATTTTCTGAAGCAAAGCATTGTCCCTTTGCCATAGGCATTATTGTCTGTCTTCTCTTTCTTGTCATGTTGTTGTTGGTGGCCAGGCCATGTGGTGGCGGCCATTTTGTGTATGCTTCCTTTGTGATTTATTTTGCCGTGTTGTTGTTGGTGGCCAGGCCATGTGGTGGAGGCCATTTTGTAAAGTTGTCCATGTTGTTGTTGGTGGCCAGGCCCTATGGTGGTGATCTTTTTGTGTATGCTTCCTTTGTGATTTATTTTGCCATGTTGTTGTTGGTGGCCAGGCCATGTGGTGGAGGCCATTTTGTGTATACATCCTTTGTGATTTTGCCATGTTGTTGTTGGTGGCCAGGCCATGTGGTGGCGGCCATTTTGTGTATGCTTCCTTTGTGATTTATTTTGCCATGTTGTTGTTGGTGGCCAGGCCATGTGGTGGAGGCCATTTTGTAAAGTTGTCCATGTTGTTGTTGGTGGCCAGGCCCTATGGTGGTGATCTTTTTGTGTATGCTTCCTTTGTGATTTATTTTGCCATGTTGTTGTTGGTGGCCAGGCCATGTGGTGGAGGCCATTTTGTGTATACATCCTTTGTGATTTTGCCATGTTGTTGTTGGTGGCCAGGCCCTATGTCGGCGGCCATTTTGTGTGTCCTTCCTTTGTGCTTTTGCCATAGGCATAGGCCTCCAACCTTGTGGCCTACTCTGGCAGTAGGCCATAGGTACTACTCATAGTAGGGTCATGAAAGTTAATCAACTGTTTTTGTGGTGTACCCTTAATGTGAAAATCATGGATGTCTTGGATTGATATAGAAAATCTTATTTTTATGTGTGGGGTATTTCTGGTTTTGGGTGTGTTTAAACTTTAAATACTCTGTCAATTTCTGCCATTAGGTAACCCTAGGAATACAGCTTGGGTAGTTTTGGTAACTTCGCACAGTGTGAGCACGTGAACTTACATTTTTTGTCTTGTTCGCGCACTCAATGTACTTGCTCGGGAACGCGAACACGACTTTTTATTCCGTTCGCGCTGCCGAACATGCCGATTTAGCATTCTCGCGGACAATATGTCCCGAGTTGCATAAAAGTTTCTCAAAAATGTTGCAGGTCTTTCTTGTGCACCCAAAAAAACAGAATTTGTCATTTGGTTGTTGTTTTGGGAGCCTGGGCAGGGGTTTCTTTGTATGTGTTTTTGCGGTGTTATGTTTACAACCTCTGTCTTAGCCATGGGCTATTTATTCCTTGCACATTAACCTGTCATGTGCAGCAGGCATCCTCGTTTTTCTGTCCATATTGGTATCTATAGGCCTGCTTGACTTTATTGGTTCTTTCTGGACTTCATGTGGCCTTTGAGCTGTGGTGCTGCTGGACTGGTATTATTAGTCTTCTGTTTTGTCTTTTATACATTGACCTGTGTGTCTTTCAATTGTTCATGTTGCCTTACTGCTTGTTTGACTGATGTTGTTCTGCCTTCTTTACTTGTAGGTGCACAAAAAAGACTGAGGAGGTGCTGGTTGTTTTTTCATCCATCGCTCGTTCTACTGCCAGACGGACGTCCTTCAGTTGTACGCCACGTGTGGTGTGTGACTCATCTGACCAGACATCTCTGCAATTTGTGCTGCTGTGAGCTGACTGACATCAGAAGAAGATGGGCCCTAAGAAAGCTACCAGGTCCTCCACCACAAAGAAAGTTGTTGCGAAGAAGGAACAGCAGAAGGAAGTGTCACTTAAGTCTGGTATGGACCCCAAAACCTTTTTTGGCACCCCAAAAGGTACGCCTGCAGCAGCGGGGTCTGGGGTGCAAGCTGGGACCAGCACATCTGCATTAGTGGGGGCAAGCCAGCATCCCAGGGCCAAGCACATGATGAGGGTCGAAGAGGTAGCCAGCCTTCTGCTTGCGAGCAGTGATACTGAGCCAGAACTAAACTTATCGCTGTCTCAAAGTAGTACACAATCCACGCAAGATGGAAGTGCTCAACAACCACCGCCAGCAGTAGATGTTCAACAACCACAACCACCGCCCGCAATAGGAGTTGTTCACCCACAACCACTTCCCGCAACAGTTGTTGAACAACCACAACCACCGCCCGCAACAGTTGTTGTTGAAAAACCCCAGCCCGCAATAGTACTTCCTCAAGAACAACAACCACCATCTCCGCACCAAATAGTAGTAGTTGTTCCTCCCGAAGTCGGGGCAGTTCAGGAAGTAGAGCCTCCTTCCGAGCAAGAAGAAGAGGAAGCCACTTCTGTAGGTGATCTATTTCCTTTGAATTCACCAAGGGAAAGGAGGGTTAGTGCATCGAGTTCTTCGCAAAGCATCCCTTCCGATGACCTTGATACGGATTGGCAGCCACAACTATCTGCGCATTCAAAGGAGAGACATCCCAAGAAGACCATGCTAGGAAAAAGGAAGTTTCCAGGCAGGCTTGAACTTATGGAGGTCGATGTAGGTGAGCAGGATACTGCTGGTGATAAAGACGGGTCTGACACTGTCATCATCACAAGCGTTATTCCTGGTGCAGAGGATGTAGAGACCAACATTTTCACCCTATCCAGAAATGCTGCAATGACTGATGAGCAGGTACCACGCATAACTCCTACACACTCAACACCCACAGTAACACCAGCTCCAATTTTTTCAACAGCGAAGGCCCGGCAGCATCCGACATCCAGCAGAAGCGCCACTTCAACAGAAGGAGGTAGTGGCAGTACTAGGACTGAGCTGTCCCATAGTGAAATTCCACAATCCTCCAGTCCATCCGGCATTGGCAGTGGGTCCTCCTCTTCCTATGGCAGGAGACAAAAGTTTACCTCCCCAGTGTGGGACTTCTTTACGGTTCACCCAGTTCAGGAGAACATTGCTGTATGCACCATTTGTCATGCCAATGTTAGTCGTGGTAAGCTTGGTACAAACTATGGGACTGGAGGCCAAACGACCCATTTGAAAAAAACACACGTGATCAGGTGGGAGAACCACCTTGCAAGCTTAAAAAATGTTAGCACTCGTGTTGGTGGGGATACAGTGGTACAAGGTCCACTCATGGTTGACCAGGAGGTAGAAGAAGAGGGAGACGATGACCTTCTATCTAGGAGTGGTACACAATCGACCCCTGTCGCCAGCACTGGAGTGGTAAAGTCCACATCCTCCGCATCTGCAACTTCTCAGTGGCACCAGAGTCAGCTGGAAACACCAAGGAGTGCAAAGTCTGCGATGCAAGGTGGTCCGTCTAGCACAACTCAAAGACATGCAAAGCAGCTTACCATTCCTAGCATGTTAAGGCAGGAGGGAAAGTACGAGCGGAACCACCCAGTAGCACGTTTATACAATGCCAAACTTGCGAAAATGTTAGCACTGGACCTTCTCCCATTTTCATTTGTTGAGGCTGTTGGATTTCTGGAATTAGTGGCAACCCTCTGCCCAAAATGGAACGTTCCCAGTCGCTACTATTTTGCCCGAGTGGCTGTTCCAGCACTACACCACGATGTGCTGGAATTGATTGGGAAAGCCTTACAACAGAGTGTTGTCCATTGTATCCACCTGACAACAGACATGTGGAGCAGTTGCGATGCTACAGATTTCATGTGCATCACCGCACACTGGATCTCTTTTGCAGGTGTTAAAGACAAGTTAACTTCAGGCCTCCGTGACGTTGCTGGAATTTTTAATGATACGCGCAGACATGCAACTATAGCCATGTTTGGTATGGACAAAAGTCATACTGCTGAAAACATTTTGTCTGACTTTAACGACAAGGTCTTTGAATGGCTGAAACCAAGAGGCCTTAAGATTGGTTTTGTTTCCACCGACAATGGCAGTAATGTAGTGAAGGCAATGAGAGAAGGACATTATTTCAGGGTACCCTGTTTGGCACACTGCATAAACTTAGTCGTGCAAGACTTTCTGAAAAATGAAGCCAAAGTCAGCAACATAATGGCCATCTGCAGAAGAATATGCACGCACTTTAACCATTCTTTCAAAGGACGGAAGCTGCTACGGGTCATTCAGCAAGAGCATAGGTTGCCAGTCAAAGCACTGATCCAGGAGGTCCCAACACGTTGGAACTCAACTTATTTCATGCTTGAGCGTCTCTTTGAGCAGTACATCCCACTGAATGCTTATGTCATGTCAAGAAGATTAGGGGATCCTACTGTTAATCTTAAAGCCCTGACCATTGAGATGTGGCAGTGGGACCTCATTAAATGCATCACAGAGATGCTACAACCCTTTGAGGTCTTCACACGTGCAGTTAGCAGGGAGGACTGTACTATGGGCCAAGCCATCCCATTGTTGTACATGCTTGAGCAACAGGTGAAGGAGGTCTGTGAAACATACGAAGGTGACAAACAAAAAGTTGATGCATATACCTTAGCCAAGGGCTTAGTCAACCGCTTGTGTGAAAATGTAAGGCTCAACAATATTGTGTCAGGTGAACATTACATAACTGCAACAATCTTGGATCCACGGTACAAATTATTTGTCAGCAGTAACGAAGTAATTCCATTTTCAGATGAGGATGTTGACAAGTACAAAACTTCCATAGCTGCGGAAGCTAATGAGTTAAAAACTGAACGGCTGTTACTTAAAGGCCTGCCACTGCCAGCCCAGGCCAGTCCAAGTACTCCTGACGCAAGTTCTTCACAGCGTGAGAGCAGTGCGTCTGCTTTCCAGCAGGCACCAACAGTACCAAAAGCAGCACCTACACGATCTGATTCAGCAGACCCAACCAAAAGCATAACTGCTTTTTTTCTACAGAAAGGGATGGGTAAGTCCGTTGCTGTTGCAAAGGGAAAAGAGGACCAGCAAAGCCGAGCACCAATGAACATTGAGCGGATGGTTCAGGCCTATCTGGATGACACAACAGAGGTGTTCATGGAGCAAAGCCCATTGGTCTATTGGTATGAAAGAAGGAGACAGTGGCCAGTGCTGAGCAGGCTGGCGATAAAGTATCTGGCTTGTCCTGTAGCCAGTGTCTCCTCTGAGCGGGTTTTCAGTGCTGCTGGTGCCATTGTCACATCGAAAAGGACTAGTCTCTCCCCCAAAAGCGTGGAGCGGCTGACAATGATAAAAATGAATCAACGCTTCATACCACCAGACTATCAAGTACGTGAATCACCGCCGGATGAAGAAAGCGAGTGTGAAGAAGACGTCCTCACTACTGGGTTACATGACCTACTTCTGTCTGAACGCACAGAGTTTGAGGACGAGCTCCTCTTCCCTGACAACTAGGACAGGTATATTAAAGAAATTATGCAATGCATTGCATAGGATTGTTTAGCCGACTCTGAGCAAATGTGCATGGAATTAAAGTATACTAGTAGTAACTTCAGACTCACGTGATGGGCAATTTTCCCATGTTATTTAATAATATAAATTATTTATGCACTTGTGACCCTACTACTACAGGTGCAGTCAGTACTTAATTTATCGTTCGTAGTTCATGTTCATGTTGCACAACGTACATTATTTGGTGAAACAGTCCCCCCTCCACCCCCCCAACAAACACAAATGAACTTCAAATGTTTTCTTGTGAAAATATCTTTGTTTTATTTTTATATTTTCATAATGATAATAGAAAAATAAAATATATAACAAATGTAACCCCCTGACCCAGAGCTGTCCCTACCCTCCCCTAACCCCAACCAAATTTCAACCCAAATGTACACCCCAACTCCCACATCCCACCCACCAACAAAAGGATTAAAAAAGGGGCAAAAAACAGGGTCCATTTCAAAGCCGGCGGGCTTTCAGGTGTTTGTCCACCAGTATCTTCACACGCTCCTCTAGACCGTCCTCCAGCTTCTTCCGCTCCTCCTCCAACTTCGCTACACGGCGGAGAATCTTTGCTTTGAAATCACGGCACCTACACTTGCATGCATGTTGTTGTTGTTGTGGGGGGGCCGCCGAAGATGTAACAATGCGGCGGCGGGCGGCTGCCTGACCACGGCGACGTAGTCCTGCAGGCTTGGGGCCCGGGGCATTGGAAGAGGCAGCAGCTGCTGCCGCCGCCTCCTCCTCCTCCTCCTCGGCCTGATCCACCAGCCGGCGGTAGGCCTCTACAATTGCCTGCAGTTTCCGCTGCCGGGCCCGGACTGCCAACTCCTTCCTTGTTGGTTTTTGGGAAGGAGTAACTATAAAGAAAGAAACAGAATTGTTGTAATCCAAACTCCCCGCAAATCAAGAACACAACATTGATTCAACACATAGTGGGCGGCACAGTAGCACTAGCAAGCAAGCTGAGTACCAGAAATTGTGTTGCGTCTATCTTGAACATTCTACAGCCTCTATTAATTTTTGGGACTTTTTGGCACGGCATTATGCCTGCCCTATTAGCATGGGTGTACTTCAACGGTCACACACATTAGAACGAACACCTGTCTTTTTCATATCTCCTTTTGTATTATATACTCTGATTCCGGGAAGGCGGGAACACTCTCAAA
This sequence comes from Lissotriton helveticus, assembly GCF_964261635.1. NCBI lineage: Eukaryota > Metazoa > Chordata > Amphibia > Caudata > Salamandridae > Lissotriton > Lissotriton helveticus. Next base: position 1,042,160,520 of record NC_136061.1, read on the forward strand.
GTAACATTAATTAACAGGGGGCAGCTAGTAGCACATGTCTAGTAAAGACTATAATACTTTATACCGCGCAACAAACCTTATTTGGTTTGTGTTTCACCAGCAACGACCCATGCACCCAGTCGTCCCCTCCTTCCCTTGCCTTTGGGTTTGCCCAAAACACCGCTGCTGCTGAGACTATCCACTAACCACCGGTATTGGGTGTGTCTCCCAACCACGCTGGCAGCTGTGTTTTCCCCTTTACATGCTTTAACAACAACCCATGCATCCGACTGCTATCAGCCACTTGCATTACTGTAGTGGTAATGCTTAGCATGCTAATGACAAGTAAAGGTAACATCATATATTTTCCAGTAGAGTACAGTGAGAAAGTTTTCCCCTCCCACCAAGTAATGCAGATCACTATTGAATGTAACTTACCATCGCCCGCCGCTGTTGGCTCCCCCCCCACTGCTGCTGGTGTAGGTGCCTCTGTTCCTCCTGTCCCCGCCGGGATCGCTGAAGCTGCGCCGCTGTCCCCGTCGGCACTGGTCGATGGTAAGGGTTCTGCACCTATAAAAACAAGTACACCTTTTTAGATGGATGCACAGCCCCCTTTGTACTTGTTCACCAAGAATGGAGTTCTTCAAAACAGTTAAGTACAACGTACGTAATCAGTATGAGTCCACATTGCATAGTACAGCAGAGTCACTACACATATTAGCATTCATTGTTATGGTATGGTACCCAAGCTCATCTCATCTGTCCTGCTACTCTAGTCCTTGGAAATTGGAAGTGAACTATGTAACCTTTGTACATCAATGTATCCAGTTTTGCGCATGTTAACTCGCAGCTTGTTGCGCAGTACGAGAAGACGCTCTGGGGCAACACATCATTGTTCAATGCATACACCTGAAGAAGTGGGAAAGTAAAAGGGCCCGTATTTAAGTTTTCTATGTGGATTGTGGAATAGAGTTTGCTTACAGGTTACAACTTCTTTTTAGCATGGCTGCATAAAACTGGCATAAATGTATTTAATACTGTCTAACGTGCACCACTTTTGTCATTATTTTTCGGCAGGTGAGAAGATTGCCTTCTACGAAGCGGACATTTCCATAGCTTACAAAAAAAGAGGAATATCTGACCAGTATACGTTGGTGAGAGGTCTCCGATAGTTGCCACATTTCCCTATTGTGCACTAGTAGCTGTACAAATGTTGATTACTTTATTATGCCTGTTTTAACTCTGGATTTTTTCTGGTGGGCCCTTCAACGTATTGGACGGAACAACTTAAAAACATTGATGTTACTTACTTACTTCTAACAAAATAAAGCTTTTGAATGACCACTTTGACTCTGAAGTTTATTTTCAGTGTCTGTTGTCTTAGAGACTCACACGAGTGAGTGAGCAAAAGGGGGTTTCTTAGGTAACGGTTTGTGTCCTAAAAGCATTCGGCATCTTGGTATTGGGGTTCAGGAGTGTGATTTGAACAATAGACCAATGACTCAGGCCATATAGGCTGACGTTCAGTGAATTGTGCGTTCCTCAGAGTTCTGTGACTGAGGTGTAAGTAAGGTCCAACCTGCCTATCAGTACCAACAACATCCAATTTTCGTGTGCATAGTTACATAGTTGTGTAATATGTATATAACTCCATAGGAGATAGAAGAATACCCACAAGACTAGTAGTGGTATACTAACGTTTACAAAAATACTAGACAAACATCATTCTGGATGCATACTTGGTTGCTGTCAATTGACAAAGCACTGCAGACACATTACAGAGGAAAAAACAAGCACTGTTGGACTTACTGGGGACAGCAGCAGGATCCTCAGTAGAGGAGCTCTGTGTAACTGGTGGTTCACCCGCCGACTCGGTCCCTGTATTCTGCTTGCCCCTGGGTTCTGTGGTTCATGTAAAAATTAAAATAATAAACAAAGAGAAAAACATTGAGTGCTGTGAAACATAGACATCATTGCAAATCACACTGCTACAGTGGAACAGAGCCGGAGGCAACAAATCCATGCCAGGGGCCGCAACGCAAATATGTATCCATCCTTAGAGTATTATTAAATTAAGGATATCTATTGGTGCGGTGGCCCCTGAAGTTTGGTGCCCCTGTGCAGTTGCACAGCTTGCACATGCCCCCTAGAGCCGGCCCTGGCTGAGGTAAGAAGAACAAAGTAACGTTAGCATTCTTTGCAAGAAAAGGATTCGATTCATGCAGAAGAGAAGGCCGTGAAAAAAATGCTACAATATGCAAACAACGTACAATTATCCATCCACCGCTATTTCACTGACGGACAAAGGAAGGACAAGACTCTATTAATAGCATTAACTAACTTCAGTTCTCAACAATAAAGAAAATCTCACATCAATAAACAGCAACAGCTAGCGCCAAGTTGAAACAACACGCAAGAGCCAGTGAAGAAGAAGAACACTGTCATACAATGACAGTAGATATACCGGAATACATCGCAAATGTAACTAGGGGCAACAGTCATCGCGTTACTTATTCAGCCAATATTTACAAAGATACAATAACAATATTTATACAACTATATATATATATATATATATATATATATATATATATATATATATATATGTATATAACTATATATATATATATATATATATATATATATATATATATATATATATATATACACACTTTATTTTTGGGGTAGCCACTCACCAAGACCCACAACCTCCACACCAAGCAGGTCCAACAGGTCCTGCTCCCGGTCCAAAATGTCGGCCCAGCGGTGGGACAGCTGATGGTGGGTACGCCGGATACCGGAGCAGCGGAAGACTGCACGGCGCACCTTCGCCCACCGCCGGAGACGCTCTTCAATGCGCTGGTAGCCGGAGCCGGGCCTGCCGCCTGCTGCCAAAGTCAAGGGGAGGTGACGTTGGATAAAAAAGACCAGGGCGGCCACCTCCTCCTCCCCAAAAAGTTGGCGGGGCGTCACTCCTGCCGGGCGCATTCTGCCGCAAGGCAGCCGGGTTTTTTTAGGCACAGCCGCCTTGCCCTTTGAGCCGCCGATGCTGCTGGCACCCTTCACCATGGTTCTGGGTGGAGGGGAGAAGGAAAGTTGAAGACAAAAAGGTTAGGGGAAGAAAGAAGAAAGATAAAAGAAGGAAGTAATATAAAACAAGAGAAAAGTTGCAAAAAAAGTGGTAAAAGTAAAAATAAAATGAGAAATATAAACCTAGGCACAGACAGAAATAGGTAAGAAATAAAGAAAGTTAGAAAAACTGAGGGAAAAGACCAGGATGGAAGAGATAGGAGTGAGATGCTAAAGTAGGCCCAAAACCATAGCCAGAGTGTGAAATCGAAGATGGCTCTGCCCGTCGCGACCGCCGCGGTAAGTTCGCGCGATATTTGACGCGATCACGCACTTTGGCAGTGCGAACGAGAAGATGAGTTCCCGAACATGTCTAACACAACGCGAACACGTTACTTGTGACCCGGAACCGGAAATAAGGGAACGCAAGCGGGCGGGACAAACCTCATTGAGTAACTTAGCGCGCTAGCTATTGCGAGCATGCAGGCAGCGCCCCGAACACGCGCACCGCGCTCCCGAAGACGAAAAACGGCGCGCGAACGGGTCTAGCAAGCTACTACGCATGTCCGCGGAGCTACGCGTAGCTCGCGGAGTGCAAGTGCGTCTTCGCGTAGCTTCGCGGAGTGCGGCTACGCGAACTACGCCCAGGGTTAGTTTTCGCCACAGTGTCATTACTAAAACAACGATACTGGTGGCCCGGCATCAGGAAACAGACCAGAAGCTACGTCTTGGACTGTGAAATATGCCAAAAGATGAAACTCTCTTCTGTGAAACGTACTGCGTAGACGCCCCGGTTAATTTCAGATAAACCATTAGCTTGTGTTTACCTGGACCTTACGAAGGGATTGTAACTATAAATATATCATGGTCGCAGTGGACTCGTGTTCAAGGTTCCGTTGGATGTGGCCTCAGCGCTCGGCTGATGATCAAACTGTTATAAAAGATTTGCGAGTCTTTATCGGCACATACGCAATAGGCACACTACACTCTGACCAGGGACCTGCGTTTAGCTCTCAAGCTTACAAAGAAGCCATGGCCAGTTTGGGCGGTGAAATGCGGTACTCTTCTCCATTTGCAACCGGAGGGAAATTCTGTTGTGGAAAGAAAAAACTGGGACATAAAGCAGTCTATATCAGCTAGGGTATTAGGTTCGGGTGATGGGTGGGTCAAACATCTTTATGGGGTCCAACGTAGTCTTAACAATTTGCCAAGAAGTTCTCTAGGGAGTGTCATTCCATATGAGGTCCTATTTGGGATAAGAATGTTGGTTCCGGACCTTCATTGTCATGGAACGGTAGTGGAAAGCAAGAAATTTGATATCAAAGATTGTTTGGCTGTTTTACAGGACATAAATGAACTTAGATCGAAACAAAGCAACGTGTTCCTGAAGCCAGCCACCACTGGGAAAAAAACAACCGTCCCAGCAAGGCCTGTCCGGATCCCAAAGCTTGGTGATCTAGTCAGAGAAAAGATCGCAGACAAGAAGGAATTTGGGCCTTCAAACAGACAACCAGTACCTGTCCTAGCAATCCACGGATCAAGAACAGTTTTACTGCCGCCCCTTGCTGGTTAAAAGGAGAGAAGATTTGTGTCTATTGACCTGATCAAACCACACTATGTGGCCGATACTAAACAGTAGGCCAAGTGGTCTCCGCCAATGTAGTAGACGCACTCCGCTAGCTACAATCCAAGAGGTTCAAACTGAGAGACTCATCACCTTTGAGGATTCTACAGTGAGAAAAGAAGGACTAAGCAACAAAGCTATGGAACTCGTTCCTCTTGAGACCCAAATAACAGTTCGTCCTGATACACCTGTCTACAATGAAGTAACAAGTGATCAAGTGGTTCCAGCGATTTCAACGAATCCAGATGCAATTCCAACCATTGACAGAACTGCCTCTGGCTATTTAATTAACTTTGATACGTTTTCTGAGGATCCCAGCGAACCTGAAACGACTCCAGAAAAAAGAACTTTCAAAGAACAAGCAACAGACTTTTTTCATCACCTGAAAAAGACTTATCTGGTTTCACCATGGATTGAACTATGGATTGTTTTGGGAATATTCTTCTTTCTACTTTGGTTAGCTCTTGTAATAACTCTGGGTATGCTGATAAATGGAAGATATATTCAAATGGACACAGCAAGTAAAAAAGTGAACTTACTTCTCCAGCCACATAAGTCATCCCATCCTGAACAAAGAGGCATGTCAGCAGTGAATATCACAGCCGTTCCTATACTGGATGGTATAGTTTGGGACAGAACTGAATACGACATTTTTGGCCCGTCTGAGCTTTTGAAGATTCCATACTTATTCAAGATTTCATTAAGTGACTTTATTACCTCTAGTACCTTTTCTGATGATTGGGACTTCGAGACTGTTAATAATATGATGTCAGATCTAGAAATGTCTGCAGTATTCACAAATCATGAATATTTAGAGGATCATCAGACTACGAACAAATGTATTGTTATAACCATTATGGTCATCATTTATTTCTAGCACAAATCTGCAATACCTAGAAATGTATATATGTATAACCAATGGGAACATTGTCCTACACCTCCAAAGGGTAGCTCAAAAACTTTTGCTATGAAATTTCCATATTTTTCAGGGTTCAATTTATCCAATGCTGAATCATTTTATTTTAAAAATGTGAACAAGACAGGAACGAAAAATATGTTGACCAATACAAAACAGATTTATTCTGCAGCCTTTATTGCCCAACTGTCTAGACAAGGTTTCGACTTTTGGAAAGAAAATATTGAGACAAAAACTGCCTGCGGTACAAAAGATTGGCAAGTGCAGGGGGTAGAAGCTTTGTTTAGAGCCTGTATCATCCCTCAGTAAATTATGTTTTTGAATGACACTGTCCAACAAACGTCTTGCCTTGGGTTAGCTAAGATCAAGGCATGAACAAACCGACCATACCTATACCTGCAAGTAATAGCCCAACACAGGGGGAGGTCAACATGTATAATATTTTGCATCACAACAGATCAGATCCAGAATGGAAAAATGGTTGCTCTGGCCCCCAGACACAAACCATTGTCAAGATCGATTCCTGAACAAAACACACGGTTTCACTATCAATAGGCCAGACCCAAGATATGTTCAAAGACAGCATCCTGGGATAGTAACAACATATAGGGTAGGGAAACTATGCCTTGATTGGCTACAGAGATCTACACTTGAGGATGTAAAACAACACTTATCTTTACTTAAAGATGGCGCAGACCTTTGGGAATTCTTGCTAGGACCAAGAGAACCGCATCAAAAATGTTTCATATATGCCGGTATATATGCTGCATATAACGAATTATGGAAGATTATCCAATCAGAGACTGCAGAACGAATATGAGAAATTGATTGTATTAATTTAGAGAAATCTGTCTCTGTAGTAGACAATGGGTTAATGACTCTGTCGTCCAGGATATATTCATTGGACAGCATTGTACCTTCTGCCATAGCTATCATGGAACAAGACTTGGGCATGCTGCAACATGGTCAGTCTCAATTACGTTTTATCATGCTATTAGGATGGACGCTACAAAACTTGCGTGCAGGCTATGTGCCTTGGCATTTATTCAATACTACATCACTGTTTTCAGAATTCAATCTCACTGATAAACAGATCAAACTGGCACAGAGGGGAGCAGACTACACAGTGCTGAGCATTGAAAAACTGGAAAGATTACCAGTCACAGTTGCAGAGAAACCAGCTACTGAATGGATAACACATGGTAAAATCATTCTGCCTGTTACAATTTTCCATTTTCAGTATTGCCTAAAACACATACCAGCAGGTAAATATGAGAGGTTGGGTAAAGAATACATCAAGACATCCTGGAATTTACCATACACACACACAGATGTTGGAGTGGGGGACGTGAAGTGTTTCTTAGCGGTTCTAACTGTGAAAGCGCACTAAGCGGTTCTCTCCTTTGTCAGGGTATTAATTTACACGGGGCCTGCAATGGTTCCACTACAAACTTATCCTGTCACCTGCAAGGTTCACCAGCTGCGGTGATTAATCCAATTTTTGGACTACTTTCTAATGGGAGTTACCTAATGTTGAATGATCACAGCTGCAGTGGCATGTTGCCAGGGATTCTGTATCTAGTAGCTGCGTCATCCAGGGTCACTTGCTGTATGCAAGTATTGTTTTCACAAACCAAGACAGTCAAGGAGTCGCCTTTATGGCCTGCACTGGAAATCTCTTCTATACGAATTGATACTCTAAGCAGAATGAAAGCCATTCTTTTACAAAAAACTGTGCCACTGACCTCAGCCAAAGAAACCTATGATCTACAAGTCGAACGGACTTCTGCCGAGAAACATGCCCTTTTCAATACAAACTGCCCTATACATTTCTCAGAAATTTTGGATCGTATCTTAAACATGTCTGATACGAGCAGTATTGTACATCTATTTAAGAACGTATGTTCAGCACTGTTAGCACCTTTTCAAGCAGTCCTCTGAATATTTTCTAACTTCGTGCACTCTGTGTTTGGCGGACTGCCATTACTTTTTGGACTCGTTGCAGGGTTCCGATTTTTGCTCCTACTGCTACAATATGGCAAGCCAAATCACCAACGCCACTCCACGCATCATAGAGCGAGCTCTGTTGGAGATGAAGTGTAGTGAGCAAATTCTAGGCTTACTTCGTCTACAATAATTAAATACCACATGGTTTCTGCAAATCAGACCAATCTGGCAAGATTGCATCTTACCTGTTCTATGCTGCCTGATTTGCGGTGAAGAATGCGTGCTAGACATCTGTCTAACACTCCCATCAGTCATGCCTACGGATATCGATACTCTGCTGGACCCTGTAATGGCCCATGCTCTGTGTTGTCCCCAGCGGCTACCAATCCTGATGACAGCATTCATTGAGATCTCACAGACACAAATTGCTACTGCTGAGGTATGAGAGTAAACAACAGGCGCGCAGGTAACAACCGATTCGAACATTGCTGATGCGACCAATGCTGAAGGCGATGCTTCACATCTATGTGTGGTTAATCTTCTAAACGAGGTAATCCAACTTTCACCTACAATGGTAGATGACTTTTTGTCTACAGGATTAGAAAATTTCATGTTTTCTCCAAGCCCTAACACTGACTTTTGATTTTGGTACAGAGTGTTCTGAGAGACTTTGAATTTGACCTTCATTTTTTAAAGACACGGTACTAAATTTGGAACTTTTTCCTATGATTAATTTTTTTTTCTTTCAAATTTGTATTTTTCATTTTTTGGCACAAGTAATCTGCTTATAGTAGAGCTATTCATAGAGAACAAGAATTCTATGAATACTTCCAGAGACAATATATGACCTTGTCCACAACTAAATGATAATGTAATCTGAAATGAAATGGTTTCGGCCCTTTTTCTTCTGTATTTACGAGCCATTTCATAAATGTATATATATGTGTATTCATTCACTTAGCATTCATTTCCAACTTATGCTTAGAATGAAACATTTGCTTTAATATGTACAGCACAATTGCATTTTATGCATCGCAACAGTTTTAAATGCATTTTTTACAATGTATTATTCGACATTTTCTTAGCCATCCATATGTAGCTACGTTTTAGATATGTTTAACATGTTTAGGATATAGTAACGTCATACATACGAAAGTGGAGTGGATGTTGTGTGTCGATTTAGATATCGTATCTAGATTTACCGATTCATGCCCTTATATAGGTATAATTCACATTGCCCTTGTTTAGGCATATAAATCCAGTCCCTATTTAGGCATTGCTCGTGCTAACCAAATACAGGCATGGTCAACTACATCTTATCCTCTTCGTCACAACGAGTTGTTGGAAAACCAGACTCTTAAGCCTTTAGGACTTCCCCTTGCTTGGATATTGATTTCTCCAAGAACTCATTTATTATGCATGAACATCTATTCCTCAGGGGTTCATTCATGACGTTCTTATGCCCGACTTTTACATCAATACTGGCATTCCTAAACACCTTCAAGGTATAAGTATGCCTTCCCTTGCTATGGCAAGGCACAGTGCAGTTCGACTACCTACTTGCACGCGGCTCGCCACAGCAAGTCCCGAAGGAAGCCAAGTACCCAACTGATGCACTGACCAGACGCAGTCATCCTCCTCGCCGAGACTCCAGCTCCAGTGTTTCTGATTTCCCTTGGGGGGTGTTAGAGATCGAGACCCGGGAAAGGGATACCAACCTCTCTCTTTTTGCAACTCTTGGCATAATTAAACCAGACTAAGACAGCACCTCCTTCTTCCCTCGTGCTAGACTTAGGTTAGGTACACTGGGGTAGGATTATTTTAGAAGCACCAGTTGAGTATTTTAGCCTGTGGTATTTATGTATGTATTTTAACGAATATATGTCATAGCTGCAAGACTTGCTATTACAGTATTATTTTATCTTACTGCTAACGCTGTACATTTTATACTTCACATTCTGTCTTACGATTGTAGCAGTTCATATCTCTTGCATGAGAAATAAGACTGTTCAATAAACCCCTTTTTTATTGAAACGCCCCTCTCTCTATTTCTGTGCAACTCTGTAGAAACAAAGCATGCATGATTGAAATGGTTATCTATTGTTTCCACGACTCTGAAGATATTGTTCCGACTCTAAGGGAAACAAAGTTGCCATGTTTATGCGGTTGTCAGAAACGAATCCCTTCTTGCTCATTCGAGAACGTTTCTAGTGACCTCTGAGTTAGCTGGCACACACAAGTAATTAAGTTTAATGTACTCGATAGAGACATACTGACCTCAGTCAAAACTATAGTGTATATTATTCCAATGCGCAGAGCCTATTAGGGATATAGGAACTACACTAAAGCATTATGGCGCAAGGGGTGTGCATTGGTGCATGGCTGCCAAAAGCACACCACTGCACAGGGAAAGAAACAATGCACCATATTTTAAAAGTTATGCTGCATTTTCTCTCTTTCCCTTTAATGCAAGACAGAGCAGCATCTTTGGTGCAGTGTTGTCTTGCGTTAAATAATAGAAAACCTGGGACACAAACTAACTCACTATTTGTCACTGAGTCTCACTTATGTTCACTCTCAGACACATGCGCACATACAGACAAATATTAAAACATACACACACTCTATCACATAACAAAATCTCACCTACAAGCATGCACAGAACATACATACATTTTTTTTACTTACCATAGCTGCCACCAAAGATCCCGTTCCAGCTAAAACAGCTCCATTTTTTATTACACTAATAGTGAATAATACAATATAAATCACTTTTAGTATAAAGAAAAACAGGCTGAAAATAAGGAATGCAGAGGCATCTCTGTGTTATTGTCACTGATTTTGCCACCTCTGAGGCCAGGGTCAGAAAGGCATTGCCAGGGGTTGCAAGGTGTGACCCAGGGGTCGCAAGGAGTCAGTGATGCAACCACTGACAACTCCTAGATTATGTCTATGGCAACCTCCTCCTTGGATTGGAAAATAAGGGTGATCTGTTCTCTATCACAGGAACAAATGCTGGGAAAATAATGAGTATCAGTCTGCCAGGAAAGTGAATCAGAAAAAAAACTTTGAGGCAAGGAATTCATGGAATCCTCAAATAGTGATTGATTCTCTATAGAGGATTACACCAAATAGCTATGCCAGGCTGGAGCGTGAGATTTCACAATGTGCCTTCAAAATGAACCTCCAAAAAAGTCAGCTTGCAAGGTCCTCAATGGTAGACAGATGTCCCCATAGTTCATAAAATCCTTGGAGTGGAGACCATAAGCTCCGGATGAAGTCTTTATTGGAGAAATTAGAGTACTAACATGAAGTCCCATCATCAAAGCCCAACCTCCCTCAAAATAAATATGGTTAACACATGATTCTGTTGGAAGTTCAGAGTAAAGTCTGAATTGAAGCAGTAGCAGTCACTTTTAATTTCCTGTGTTCTTAAAACTTGGTCATTTAAATGATCATGCCAACAGATAGTGGCAGGGAAGAAAGCACCAAATAAGCAGGAGCCAACCAGGACCAACCATTAAGATCCATGCTCCACTTCCCCACCCCCAGGAGTCGTGGTTAAACTATGGGAATGACCAGTAATGGAGAACTGACATTCAGGAGACAGTTCGAACTGAACAGAATTGTATCCATTCCATCTGCCCCCTGTGTAGCGTCTACTGCTAAAAACTAGACATTATGAGAAAAGAGAATTTAGCTAACTCTAAAAAAATTAGATCCCTCTTGCAGATTGCTTCGATGATGTTCATAGAGATGCCGAAGTCCTGGAAGGATGGGAAGCCCCGGAAGACGTGATCTGCTCTTGAGTTGTGCAACTTTCTGACACAAACTGCTGAAAGAATGAGAAAATGACTCTCAAGATGAGAACAAATTATTGAAGGTCATTGAAGCTAACTCTCTCGATCCTGTATCCCATGCCTGGTCAGATTTTGTTACTCCACACACCCACAGCTTGGCCCTTGATGACTGATGTGAAAGCCTGAAAGAGAAACCAGGTTGCAATCTGCTTCTTTCCTCCCAATATGAGGAATGATGTAGCAGCAGAGACCAGACACCCTGAGCGAAATTACCTACAAGGTGGCTTTACTTCAGCCCTCACTGGCATCAGTCAGTGGTAATGGGGGGCGTGGCCAAGCACGCGATGTGAGAGGACGTGCTCGAGCTGAGCTCCAAGTGAAGCTCCCCAACCACGGGCCATTTATCCTACATTTTCTGACGGAACCGGGCCCAAACTCGAACCGAGTGTACCCGGGTACCCGGCCCACCTCCGGTGTGAATTCCAGGCGGATCGGAGCACCTAACTCTCCGACCGGCAATGACCCTGACGGCTGGCCGCCCAACGTGCACTTCCGGCCGGCGACCCCTACTACCTGAGGACGGGGATCCGGCCCTGCGGAGCGGGCCGCACAGCGAGTGGCCTACAGGGCGCAATCCGGCGTGGAACCCAGACCACGTCCCATAATCCGGACACCCCACAGCGACTAAGCCCTGCAGTGACTTCGGACGCCAGCGAGAGGCTCGCCGCCTGGGCTACCGGAGAGCCACGAGATCGGCCTGCCCCGTCTGCTGACACTGGGGATGCCCCGCCGAGCTCCATACCTGCCAGGGGGTGAGTGCGCGAAACTGACCAGAGGCCCACCCTGGCACCATCGGTCCAAGGCCCTGCCGGCCTAACCAGTACACTACCCAGCACAGTCCACAGGACCCCCCCTGACACGCCCGCCGCCCTATCATCGGCCCGGCCCAGGAAGTGAACCTGCGACACACTGCCGAGCATCTCCAGCGGCCCGACCGCACGAGGGCCCCAGGCGCTACGACCACCCACACCGAGACGGCCCGTGGCGGTCTGTATCACCGCCCCATCCTACCCACGGGCACCAGCACCGCCCACCCCGGCTGGACGGACACCGGTGGACCACTGAGCCGGGTCACCACGAGGCTCGCACTGACACCGTCGCCCCTGGGCCCGGCGGACCACCACCGGAGACTGCACGGCCCTATCTCTCGGGCCTCTGCACATGTCCACCCCTCAGAAGGCGTCCCAGACCATCACCGGGCCCACCTGGCACCGAGGGGACTGACCCGCGCCGCACGCACCCTGCGGCCGCACCACATCAGCCCTCACTGATAGTCGGCCCAACCCTGGGAGGCTCTCCCGGCCCGGTGCGGACACGAAGACTTTACGACGCGCGCCCCCCACCTCTGCCGGGCTAGTGCCGGTCAGCGTGGACCCCCAGGCGACGCTGGGTGGCGCCTGACTTCAGCCGGCGGGGTGCGTCTCCCCGGACCCAGTGGACGGACTCACCAGGAGAGGTCTACCGTTTCGGCCCGCCGGGCCGCCACGTGGCGCAGACAGGAGGCGACCAGCAATCGGGTCTGACACGGCGCTGACCGCCACACCTGGGAATTTCTGTGACAGTCGCTGCGCGACCACCTCGTCCTCCCCAGTCGGCTGCATAACGCGGAACCCTGGAACCCTGCGGTGGGACGGCCTTCCCCCCCCCCACCTACGGCCGCACGCCATCCGCCACGAGAGCGACAGAGGACCTGACAGGGTGACTCGCACACACCGGTCCCTCCGCCACGCATTGCGGGGACATACCCGCCCGACTGACCGGCCGCAAAGACCTCCCACATGTCAGGGGGGACCAGGGCAAAGACTGGCACAGGAGGGTCGCTTGGCAAAGGGAAAATGGTGAAAACCGTAGAGGCGGACCAGACCGCATCCAAACTGGACACTATGCTGGCGGCCATGGAGCGCCTGGAGGAATCCATGCAGCTGACCCGTACGTCGCTGGAGAACAGGATCGACAAGGTGGCCGTGGATCTAACACTTCTCCGGACGGACCACAAGAAACTCGCCGACCGCACTGCGACCCTGGAACACACGATGGCGGAGACCACACCCAAACTGGCGCAGACGGACAGACACGTCCAGGACTTACTCAACCGGGTGGAGTTCCTTGAGGATAGAGCGGAGGACGCGGAGGGGCGGGCCAGAAGGAACAACGTGCGCATAGTGGGCCTGCCGGAACGATGGGAACGGAGAGAGACGGCGGAACACATGGAGGCCTGGCTCAGAGAGCTCCTGCCAGAAGGCACGCTGTCGCCGCACTTTGTAGTGGAACGGGCACACAGAGTGCCATCCCGCCCACCCCCGGAAGGCTCCAACCCGAGGCCGATGCTCATGCGGGTGCTGAACTACCGCGACCGAGATGCCATCCTCCGCGAAACGCGGAAACTGTCTAATATACAAGTGGACAACGCCAAGGTGATGTTTTTCCCCGATTATACCATTCAGGTTCAACGAAGACGTCAATCCTTCCTCGCGGTGAAGCAACGGCTCAGACGCTTGGCTCTCAAGTACTCGCTGTTGTTTCCGGCACGCCTCAGAGTGGTGGCGCTGGACAAGACCCATTTCTTCGACACCCCAGAGGCGGCGGTGGCATGGCTGGACTCGGGGGTGGACACGAACCCTGGGCCCGTGCCGAGGGAACAACGCCGGAATCGTGGCGCTCGCAGGCGGAGACAACGACACACCTCGAGGGCCGAGTCACCGACCTTGGCAACGGAAATCGGCCCAACCCCGGAGCAAATTCAGACTGAGCAACTGGAAGCCGTCCGCATAACAGCTGAGATCAGCGGGTCACAATCGCCTATCCTGCTTTCCAACACCAGCCCGCGCTCACGCGGGAGCGAAAACGACGACTACATGTTCGGTCTGCCAGATGACTCGAACCCAGAGGGCCTGCCTGACGTCACGCCTCAAACGTCAGATCTGATATCATGAGCAATCCTCCCTAACCCAGCCCTGGCTGGACCGACAAGTCTCACATAATGGACCAGTCAGCACCCCCCACGGATGGCCCGATCAGGGGCCCACATTGGCGCTACTGGAGGCTCTGGCAGCCGTAGGCGTCACCTTCTCTGGGGTCTGTGCTTTACTGCCGAGTACCCCCCCCCCCCGCCCACCGGACTGCCGCGGAGCCGCCGTGGCACCGGGTGAGGGGCCGGGGCTATCCCGCTGGGGCGCCGCCGGGATCATGACTTTGGAGGGGTGGACGGACCCCTAGAGGTGAGTGCCCCTCCCCCGGGGGAAACAAAAGATGTGATCCTGCCATGGGACCAACTATCCGGGTCCAGTGACACTGGGAACCGGTCCTGGCTACAGACGCTATAATTGACTCCTAGCGCCCTTTTGGCCCACTGCCCGTGGAAGGGGGGCCACTACAGCTCCTTGGGCGCACCGAACTACCTTGTTTAATTTGAGTGCTGTATTTAGTCATCCCCCCATTGTACTTACGGATTGATTGAGCTCGATAGAGCGTTTGGGCGACGACTTGTTTTTGTTGTTGCCCTTTTGGTATTATGTTTATGTTTAAGTTCTACTTTTTGAGACTAGTGTTGGTACTGACCTGCTATTGCGTGCATCCTTGGGACTGTGGGGCGGGGCGTGGGGTGACAGTGCTCATTATTCGCTGCTGCTGTGCGGGTGTGGGTGGGGCGGGCGGGGGGCTGGGGGGGCGGGGTTGGGTGCTTGGCCGCAATCAACACTCTGATGGCTACGTTTAAATTTTGTACCTGGAATGTCAGGGGCATGCACACACCCTCACGTAGATACCAGGTGTATTCCTACCTTAAAAGACATCAGTTCCAGATTGCACTACTACAGGAGACACACCTGGTTGCCGCTGAGGTGGCCACACTTCGCCGAAAGTGGAGGGGACAGATATTTGCCACGACCTTCTCTGCATTTGCGAGAGGGACCTTGATCTGGGTCTGACCCGGGGTCCCGTTTGCACTAACACACAGCAATGTTGACACTGAGGGACGCTACGTCTTCATACAGGGCAGACTTGACGGGCAGCAGATCGTCATAGCCTCCATCTACGCACCTAATGTAGAGCAGGGGACATTCTTCACGCGGCTGTCGGCGGTGATAGCGTCATGGCCGGATGTACCCTTGATGATGGGCGGGGATTACAACTGCGTGTTAGACGCCTCCCTTGATCGCTCGTCCCTTCCAGCAGCGATCGCCCCGGTACAGGCGACCTCCAGGGCCCTCCTTGACTGGGCGACACAGTGGAACTTACAGGACGCCTGGCGCGTCAGAAATCCCACCGCCCGGGTGTATTCTTACTACTCGGGAGCCCACTCACTCCATGTCAGGTTGGACAGATTCATGATGTCCCGCGCCTTGCTCCCCTCTGTGTCGGACACTGACTACCTAGGCCGGACGCACTCGGACCACAACCCGCACACACTAGTATATGGGTGGAAACGCCCACGCCCGCCCGTACCAACGTGGCGCCTGCAACCGGATCTCCTGCTTGACACCCCATTCCGAGAGGAAATCTACGGGAAGATCTTGCAGTACTTCGAGGACAATATTGACTCGACTTCCTCCCCGAGAACCGAGTGGGACGCCTTTAAGGCGGTGACCCGGGGTTGCTGCCTCGGTGTCCAAGCGGGCTTGCGTAGGCAGGTGGAGAGAGATCTGATACAGGCGGAGGAGGCACTACTGGATAAGGAGCTGGGGACAACGGGGGGCGATGATGCCCAACTAGTCACGGCCAGAGCAGATCACGCTGCCTTGCTGGAACGCCTAAAGAATATCAACTTCGCAGCACATTCCGCACGCACCCACAATGCAGGCGACAAGCCTGGCAGGCTCCTATCATGGTTGGTACGGCAGGACACGCAATCCGCATCGATCCTATCTATCCGCACAGCCCAGGGTGTTGAGGTCTATACCCAGAAACAGATCCATGATGCGTTCACATCACATTACAGATCCCTGTACAGCTCACGACTACGAGCCACGGTGGTGGAGATCACAGACTATCTGACGGCATTGCGGCTCCCGACCGCCACCGCTGCCCAACAGGCAGAACTGGGAGCCGCGCTCACTGATGTGGAGCTGCGTGAGGTGATTTTCTCCCTCTCCAATTGCAAGGCGCCGGGCCCCGACGGGCTCCCGGCGGAGTTTTACAAGGCCTACTCCCCGGTGTTAATACCGGAACTGCTGAAAGTGTACAAAGCGGCGCTGGAAGACGCTGAGCTCCCGGCGTCCCTGAACGAGGCTAACGTGGTCTCCCTGCTGAAACCAGGTAGAGAAGCGAGCGACCTCGGCTCGTACAGGCCGTTGGCGCTCCTCAATACCGACTATAAAATACTTGCAGCGGCCCTGGCCCGGAGGCTTGCACCACTGGTCCCCACTCTGGTGCACTCCGATCAGAATGGCTTTGTACCCACACGGAGCACGTCCTACAATCTACGCCGTTTTTTCAGGGTACAACGTTATGCGACCCTTGCCTGGCCACGCTCGGGATGCATTGTACTTGATTTGGAAAAGGCGTTCGACTCGGTGGAGTGGCCATATCTCCTCCGAGTCCTCGAGAAGTACGAGCTGGGGGATGCTTACGTCCAGATGGTGGGACTTCTGTATCAGGCGCCCGAGGTCCGGGTCCGGACTGGTCGGTTGTTCTCGGACAGGATTCGTATCGGGAGAGGTACCAGACAGGGCTGCCCCCTCTCCCCCATTTTATTCGCCCTAGCGATGGAGCCGTTGGCGGAGATGCTCCGCACCTCCGGAGACACCTGGGGCATCCCACTGGCGGATGGCATTCACTCGGTGTCTCTGTACGCCGATGATTTGTTATTATATGTCAGAGACCTCACGCACATTCCGGCGGCGATCACAGACATCTTTCGGATGTTTGGAGACATGTCGGGGCTCCACGTCAACTGGGCCAAATCAGGGACCTATGCATTTGATGGCGAGATGCCACAGTGCGAGGTGCACATGATGGGGGAGACGCTCCGATGGCACCCGACGGTATTTAGGTACCTAGGGATCTTGATATACCGAGACCCTATAGACCTCCTGGAGGGTAATCTAGTGAGAGCCATATCCTCGCTCACGGCCCAGGTCTCGTTCTGGAACTCCCTCCCGCTGAATGTACCAGCCAGGGTGGCGCTCACCAAGATGATTATGCTCCCTCGGCTTCTCTATTTTTATACCAATCTGCCAGTGTATGTGCCGGCACGCATATTCAGAGGACTAGACACCCTCACCAGGCGCCTCATCTGGAATAAGGGGAGACCCCGGGTAGCACTGAAGACCCTGTATGCACCCACAGACGCTGGAGGCCTGGCGGTTCCCAATCAGGAGCTCTATTACTTAGCAGCGCAGCTGCAGTGGGTTGCCTACTGGCTGAGCGGTAAGAACCTAGTGGACACAGCCACAGCCGATTCCATCCTCTCTCCCGTACAGGCGCTCACACTCTTCCACCCACTGGCACAGGGACGGCCCCCCCGCGCAGGTCCATGTTGCGGTGGCAAAGCGGTGCCTCGTGCCTCCGGCTCACCAAACATTCGGTGCCCTATGCCCCGAACCTACCTCTACTGGGGACACCCCTGGGCGCAGGCACACTGTCCTCGACCGAGCTGCGCAGCTGGACTGCGGCAGACCTGGACGACCTAGGCGGCCTGTACAGCGATGGGGAGCTGTTGCCCTTCGAGACCTTGACCGCGGACACGGACCTGCCGGTGGGTCAATTTCTGACGCACGCCAGGCTCCTCCATGAGTTAACGAAGGCTTGGGGTGACCTCAGCCATGAACCGTCCACTCATCTACTCATCCAATATCTGCATGTGATGGGAGATGGGTCCCACCTTGTACATTGGCTTGCACAAGCCTTACACGGCCACACGCAATTTTCCTCTCAGAGACTGAGGGACAAGTGGGTGACCGACCGTGGCACAGACTGGACGGACAACCAATGGAACGCTATTTTGGCAGGCGCCAGGGTCATCCCCCGCAACGCACGATTCAAGATTATCCAATACTACATCATCCACCATGCATATCTGTCTCCGGACAAACTGAATCGCTACTTCAGACTCACTTCGGCGGCGTGTCCCGGATGCGGCCTCCGGGACTCGGATTTCCTGCATGCACTCTGGAGCTGCGCTCATCTTACCTCGTACTGGTCTGCGGTCGCGGACATGTTGACGGCGGCCACAGGCGAAACCCTTCCCAAGACGTGGGAAGTATGCCTACTGGGACTCTACAGGAGAACCAAGCAGTCCAAGCTACGGGCGTGCTTTTGGGATTTAGGCCTCATTACGGCCAAACGTCTTATCACACGACGTTGGAAAAGCGCCGACCCACCGCGTCCTGCAGACTGGCGTCGCTCTTTTGCCAACTGGGCCTGTGCGGAGAGTGTGTCCCTCCACAGGGAGGAAACCGCTGGCCTACGTAAATACCCGATCGCCCAGGACTGGGACGCTGCCCTGATTGCGTACCACCACGCATGCACACAAGCCGGCATAGAGTACCGTCTCGACGCGACACAGAGGGGGCCCTCTTGATAACTGTCCACACCTGACAAGGACTCCGCCGTCCCTCTCCCCCCCCCTGTATTGGACTACCCAGTTAACTCTTTTGGTTGACACAGAGGCCGATCATACTGTGCCCTTGATCATGCCCGGCCACACTTCCTCGTCTGCATCTCACGTGCGGCTGCTTCGATGCGCCCAGGACCAGGAAGCGGACACCCAGCGATCCATGCGACGTCGGAGGGTATCCTGTTGCCTCTATCCTCTGCTACTTGGCTCAGGGGACTCCATTTCACACAATGACTGTTGACTTTTCTTTTTGAACACGCTGGTCCCTTTCTGCAGTGCTGCGAACTGCGTGCACTGCACCATGAGTCACTTCCTGGCACAGTCACTTATGTACTAATGCACCTCTACTAGCAACTGTTTATTTTCACTCATGTGTAACTGCTGTGTCGACATGCGCCATCTGCTGGGGACTGTTTGTGGCAATAATCCGCTGTTATGACACTGTATGAATAACTACTGGCTTATCTGTGAAATTAAATAAAGTTTGAGACCGTTGGTCTTTAAAAAAAAATAAAAATCAGTCAGTGGTAATAACTGGAACATGATATTACTCAGGGTAGTCTCAAACAGTACAACTACCACTGCAGTACCCCTCACATCCCATCTGCTCCTCATAATGCTATGAAGTGAGACTCCAATGACATAGTAGGTGCTGTACCAGAGGCCCCCAGACTAGGCAAGCACAACACATGATGAGGACACACAACATCTTAGGGGCAACAAACAGTAGCAAAACCAAGCATTCTTACTAACCAGAAGCCTGAATTTAGGAAGTGTGCAATTAAAGCCACTTTTCATATCACCTACAAGTGGAGAAATTCCCTGGCTGAGGTTTGATCTAAGTGTTAAAGCCTGCACAAAAAACCTCTCAGCTAGAAGACCCCTGCTTCTAGCAAAATCATAGCTCTCTAATATGCTCTGACCCAACTCCCAATAAGCTCCTAATACTACATTAGGAATAGTTGTGATTTCCAGAGGTTAAAGTGGAAACTGGGGTTGGCAGATATTAAACACTGCTAGTGTGTCCATCTCCTTTGGCTGGAGATGAAATTCATCTATCAGTCTCTTAGATACCGCTCATGCCAGGGGAGGTATGAATTTGTGAACCCACTAGGTCTAACTTTGAACCCAAATGGCAAGACCGCAGCATGCACTTGAAAGCTTATGAAAACAGAATCTAAAAATCTCTGATGGGAGACTGGCTAGATTGTGGATGTAGGGGTGCTCTTGAGATTTCATGGCGTTACACATTCACTTTAGCTATCATAGAAATAATTCATAGCAGCGATTTAATCTGCTAATGCTTTTTTTTTTATAAACCACCTGAGCCACTTCAGACTGGTAATTAATAGATAGTTCCATGAATTCTTATGGATAAGAAAAGCAATCAGGCATACTTTCTTTACTTGCATGTAAGTTGAATTACTGCTCCCTTTGTAGTCAGGTGAGTAGTGCCTGGCACTCTCCACAACCAGATCCTAGGCCCAAGGCATTGATACAAAACCGAGGCTTGCAAATAGAAAATAGTATTCTTATATTAAATCTAGGACCCAGACATCTGACACTGACTACTCCCACGTCTCGCACTTGCTGACCAATACTGTACATGCAGCACATGGACAAAAATTCTGAAGTTATTTAGTTGGGGGAGCTGAAGACCATTTATTTACCCAGGTTGCTCTTGTGAGTGTAGGATGCAATGTGATCTTTTTAGACTGGTGAGGTAACGACAGATGGCCAGGAACATAGTGTCTTCTAATTGAGACCTTTGAATGACGGGACAATTGGACCTGACTGCTGTGCGTGAATGATTCATGGAGCAAATCCAGTAATTGGTCAATCAAAATACACGTTCCAACAAGTGGTTTATTCAGTAGGCAAACCTTTTGTACTTTATCCACTTTCTGGTAACAAAGGGGTCAGTTAGCTGGCACCAAGGCCCTTGCCACTAGTACCATAGTCATTAGACTATCAATAGCCACATTAGGCAGGAATTGGACCTGCACCTGAAAACCTGTACAGAGAAACTGAACATCCCTGATAAATGTTTCAGGAACTAGCAAATGCTCTAGCCTGCAGCACCACACTAATTCACAAGAAAGATATCTGTGGTAAAATGTCCACTCTACTATTCATTATATCAGCAATAGAAACATAATCAGATGTTGCAGTGCTTCGCCTAGGTAGGTATGTCAGCATGGAATCCAGGAGAGGGCGTGCTGAAATGAAGTATCCCTATCTTCTAAGATATATTGTAGGTTGTGAAACATGGAACCACAGCCTGGATCGCTTAAGTGCCAGCATAGCAATTCTCTAACTGTTCCATGCATTGGTCATTTGGAATTTAGATAATGATGAAACTGTTGAAAAAGATTCCTCCTTGCAATTTGGCTTTGGCTCGTCATATGGCAGACGTCGATTGAAGCTCAGGTGGGTCAGCACCAAAGGGATCTTTCTCTTTAGTATAACCATCCATGGAGGCTTGGGATCGGCCGCTGACTTGTCTACCTTTACATATTTATATGACAGCCAGGGCAAAATTGCAAAAGAATGAGAAGACCTGAAGCATAGGAGGGTGCACTCACTAGCTGCTTCCACAAGTTACAGACACCGAGCAGAAAAACTATATACATAGATTTCTCTCAGAGAGAAACTGCAAGAACCAAGAAAAGTTCACAGTGTCTATCTGACATATCCTGAGCACCCTGAAGAAACAACACACACCCAACATCATACGCAACTCTCTAGTTTTGTGTAAGCTCTGAAATGTCAATGCACAAGCTTGAGTCTTTAAGCTCTGCAGGAGGTACCTACGCTTATTGGCACCAGCACCAGGTGACATCGCTTGTGCACAGACTAATATACCAGATAGTTGGAGAACCAGCAATCCCTTGACAAGAGGTTACACATCGGTTCACCACCAGCAATGTAGGACTGCCAGAAGTTTGAACATCTGCAACCAACCAACACATTTTCTTCTCTGTTTCAAATAGGAATGCATTACCGTCCTTCTCACCCTGATGCCAGTTCCAGCAGGGTAACAGACATCTGCATCCATGACTAACAGTCCTCCCAATACTCGGCCGATAATGATGTACAAACTGAGATATGGAACAAAGAACATCCTGGCCCAGCTTGCACAAACTGGGTAACTGTTCCAAATGGCAGGCACGAATAAATACATCTGGATGAATGGTGGGCCAGTGACCTTTTATGGCCACTGCCTAGAAGGGGAGGGGATGGAAAGTTTTTGCTGTTTTACTTCAAAATTCACAATATGAAAATGTAAGCCTTAAAAGTATTTATTCCAAATATAACTTTTCAGCTGTTTGTTAAAAACACAGGCAGCTGTCACACACAGCACAGAGCAGACCAGAATACCATTAACCATGAGAAAAAAAATGGATTGTAGCAATATAACTTTGGAAGTACATGTGGAGCACTTCCGTGTAGTGGCGGCCGGCATAACACACGGGTAGCGGGGACGGGCGCGGGGAGTCGTGCTTGGAGGGGAGGTAACCCTGGGGTGTTCATAATTAAAAAATGTAACGGACCTTGCCGCCGGGTACCGCGTTTCTGCTCCTGCTCTCCCCCACGAACAGGAAGCACAGCCAGGCCCCACTGACCAACCGCAACGTTGCAATGAAGTGTTGTGATTGGTAGGCACCCAGGCTCCTCTGACCAGTCACAATGTTGCAATGTTGCGTTGTGATTGGTTTTGAGCGTCCTGATTCGATGCTCAACTAAGGAATGGGGGCCTAGGCATGTTCTCCATGCAAACTGAAATGCAGCCTGCAAGGAGAACGTGGAAAGTGTGCATGACTGGTTTGGGCGGCCCGAGAGGGCCGACGAAACAGTCATTGTACACTTAGGAATGGGGAAACCACTTCTCCCCCATCCTCAGAGCAGAGCAAACCAGCCCAACAGCCCGCCCGCAAAGCAGCGCAAACATAAAATGATAATAAAGTTATTAGCAGTTTTTCTTTCAACTGCTCGCACTGCTTAAAAGCAGTGAGGCAAAGCTCCTCCGTCATAGCGGAGGAGCTGCCACTGCTTCCCTGGCATAAGCAGCACAAAGAATAGGAATGTGGTGAGTAGGAGAAGGGGATGTATGTGAAGCCTTGCCCTTGGAAAAAAAAATAACATTGGCGAGGGTGCCAAAAGAGGCACTAGGTGGAGGCCAGTACACAGGAAGAAGTTTAGGAGACATTGAACACGTGGTGTGGAATTGTGCAAAGTGTGGAAGTTACAGAACTAGTGACATGACCTTTATTTTCTCACAATCAACATAAAAGAGCTTTGTCCAAATTGATGAACTCATAAGGTGATGAGATCACTGTTCAAAAGAATATATTACGTGCCTACCCTCTCCAGAGTCATCCCCATCCCTTTCTTGGGTGAGCACCACCATTTATGTACCTTTGAACTTGCACCATGCTTCCATAATATTCTTACGTGGAAATTAATACTGATTGATTCCGGTTACAGAAGTTAAGCTCCCTGGTCCTGTCTAGGTAGAGTGTGCCTAACAGCAATACTGTGTAAATTCATATAATCAAGGAGGCATGAGGGCAGGCAAAAAAGGCTACTTTCAAATGGAATTCCGGCAACACTTTTAGGACGAAAGAATGATGGGTCTGAAGAACCACTTTGTCCCAATGTGTACAGTTCTACAGTGCTGAAGATTTGGAACACTTTATGCTTCATAAAGGTAATGGCAAAAGAACACTGCTTTGCAAGGAAGTAGCTTCAGAATACACTAGGCCAAAGTTTCAGTTTTTTTGCATCAGGTGAGCTAGCAGAAGATTATGTCATGTTATGTTATGCTATGCTATGTTATGCTATGTAATATGAGTATTTATAGAACTCTCATTCATCAGAGATCTTGGAACTATTGAGAAGAACAACATTACAGAAAAAAGAGAGAATTATCTAAATAAAGTATTTCATATGAGAGATTAAAAAGAAAGGCACTGAATACCATTTGCGATGTAAGTAATGAGGGGATAGAGCGTAGGTGGATTGGAAGTTTGTTTCATTCTCTTGCTTCCACCACAGAAAAAGCTCTGTCACCAAAAAGTTACAGTCTGGGTTTTGGGAATGTCCAGTTTAAACTACTCACAGTAAGCCCGAGATCAGTTAGGGGCATGAAGATGGAATTTTGTGCCTATAAAGTGAGGGCACTCCCCTGAATAGTCTGGGGCACAGCGGTAAAATCCTTAAACAAATCCCTCTTCTTTGTGAGAAAACATTGTGGGCTCTCAAGAATAGGAGATGCCTGAAGTAAAGCCAAGTTCTGCACCAATTGGAGATGCTTGGAAAGCTCATCAAGGAGACCCAGATAACAGGTGTTAAGGTAATATAGGCGGGACTGAACTGAGGCCAAGACTATCGGGGTATGGTGACGTGAACTATTACTGGGTAGTGATTTTTCGACAGTTTGATCTGCCAGAAACACTTTCTGGCCATACCACCGTACACACCTTTTGTTCTATGGAGTGATCTGCGTCTACACAGATGCCAAGTTCAATTTATAGATGCTATTTTTTACAATTAACAGCTCATTTTTATAGAATTGGGTTTTATAAAGTTGGCTGCCATCCAGTTGTTAACTGCTGTTTAGGGAGATTTTCAGCTTTTAGCTCTCCCGTGGTATCTTTACCTTTGTTGTAACTGTCAGATAATCGTAATGGAAAACAATCATCTGGCAGTTCCGCCAGCCACAGGCATTTTTATAGCTGCAAATGTGTGTGGGCCCTGTCACTAGGGAATAGTTGGGAGGAAGGAAGGTTGGACATTATGGGTGCACAGAGGACTCCCTACCTTGGGAAGTGCAGGTATATGTTAGCAGTGATAACTTAGAAACATATATGATAACTTTTTAACTAGCACTAAATAAATACCACTGCTGTTTCTAGGCTCTTGCAAGTGATACTATTACCCAATTTGGTACTCAATTCACCCACCTCGGCAGGATCAAAGGCTGGCAGGGAGTGACGTCAAAGACATATAGAAATAACAAAGAAGCATTGCAAAGGTGGTGGACCAGCACCGCGAGGAGGAAAACGTGGATTTTTGCTGACTACATCTCCAAGTGTAGGCAGTGCTCAGTAGTGAGAACTATTTAACATTTTAATGACATTGTAGGGAGTGACATCTCACAATCGCTGATATAGAAGGCAACATTCGAAGTGACATTACTGAAATAATGAATTTAAAATAAATGAAATAACACTGACCCTCACTAAAGTAGCTTCATTGCCTACAGAATGAGTGGAGTAGTACTATGAGGTGTCCACAGCTTCATCTCCCATCAACTGACGTGGTTTAGAGGAGGGCTGCAGCTGTGGTAGGATGGATTGCTTCCTAAAGCCTATGGAGTGACAGGAGCCAGTGGGTACACAGCAGAGCTCTGCGTGAACTTAGAGTCCAGACTCCTTCAAGTCTCCTTAAATGTTACATTTACCTTGTTGTGAGTAAGAGCTCGACCTGAACTCCAAATATGTGAGTCTCACAGGCACTGAGTGAGACTTGAGGTCCCTTCCGGGATTGGGAACTGCTAATTAGAATTTGCTATGACATCACCTGTCATGATGTGATACAACTTTTGCCCGGTCTGTTTTGTAGCACTGTGGTGGCCCTATCACTGACCCTGAACTGGGACCTTCTACAATTCACTTTAAAGCCACACGCTCTTCATATGCGCCCAGTTTGGCGACAGGTTCCTTCCATGTAGTTGGCACCCCACACATGTGGTGTAGATTTTCATAAGAAGTTTAGAAACGCAGCATTGTGGGATATTTGCAGTTCACCACGAATTATGATATGCTAAATATGACCTGATATGTATAAATATTACTCTGTCATGTACAGGTAAGGAAGTCTTTTTTCAACTATTGTTTTCTGTTTGTAAGGCCATGATCGGTGAGAGAACGTAGTGGGTTCAATGGAAGCCGCACTTTCCTGGATTTCGCTTTCCTGGATTTCGCTTGGTTTCTAGTTATCAGAAATGCTTGAATTAGGGGGTTAACCTTCGCAGGACGAAACCAAAAAGCTGCATGAAAACAGTGAGATAATTGCATTTTTGGCAATACTTCTATGTTCTCAGAGCCTTCTTAATATGAAAGACTAGTGGCTACCATACAAGTCGCACCTTAATGAATTCTTCAGGGGGTTTACTTTTCACAAATGCCTGGGGTTGGTGTGATACCATGGGGGTTGGCTGAGCCAGGCCTGTATTAGTCAGCAACCCTCTTTGATATTGCGAAGCAGTTTGATTTTAAAAATGAGATTGATGTTTGCAAAGTATTCTTGGCAAAGAAAAGTGTTAGGCTGCATGCAGGAAGTAGCACCGAGAAAGCTCATTTTCAGAAATGTCTGGTGTTGGGCACGTGGGTAGACGAGCCCTCGGTCCAAATATGACAGGCCTTCAAATCCCAAGAAACTCAATTTTTTGTAAGCAACATTGAGTCTCTTTACCTTGTCCGCTTTTGAGGGTTCCATGGCCTAAGCAATACGCCCACTCACACATGTAAGATTTTTTATTCAGAAAAGTGTGTAAATGCTGACCAATTGTTCTCTTATTGTTCCCCCAATTCCCGAGCTATTGGTCACAATAATGTGAGGAAATGTTCTGGATTTAACTGCTATTTGACAGTCACAGAAGGTTCTGGATAAAAAAAGTGGTTGGTTCAACATAAGCCACACCACTTAGACTCCTAGGAACTCTAGTTTTCAGGAATGTCTGGGGTTAGTAAGACTTCCTGGGTGCGTAGCTGCTCCTGGACAAAATACAGCAGCTGTCCACATCCCCAAACATGACCTTTTTCAAAGCAACATTGACGTCCTTTACGTGCTTGTATCATGGGACTTTTAGGGCCAGGGCAATAGGCCAATCAACAAGTGTGAAGTGTGTTTTTTTAAAATCAGAAGTGCAGAAGCACAGGATTACAGAACTTTAAGTGCCAGTCTCACAAATTCCACAACGTTCTCTCACAGAAATGTGGGGACATTTTTTTTTTACACAACGTTTAAAATGTGCATGGGAATAAGGGTAAGAAAATGTGGCATCCACACAAGCCACACCATCTTGATCTTCCATGTGTCTCTAGTTTTCAGAGTAGGTAGGGCCGGTAGGTCCATGGGTGCCCATTAACACCTGCCCCAAATACTACTTATGTCCAAATCTTAAAATATGTATTTTCCCAAAGCAACTTGACCCACTTTAACGGTTGTGCTTTAGGCTTTTGCAGTCAAAGGCAGCAGACCCACCCAAACGTGGGGTACCATTATTATCCTGAGAATAGCGGCAATGCTGGATGTTAAGATATTTGCTATTATGTATTGATATTCCTACACTTGTTGCTTCATATTTTAAATGTGCCACATATACATTGTTGGATCTGGGTATTGCATTTTTAGGGACAAACTACAAACTCCATATATCTTTGTGACCAAAAGAGTTTTGCAGACTTAAGTTTCGTAGATCAGCCTTCAATGCAAACTTTTCGAAATGAAAACCTGTCACCATGTTTTCTTTCTTTCTTCTCATTTACATATACTATTTTTTAATTCAATTATTATTTTCCTTGGGAAAACCTTGAATAATCTACACAAATTGTGCTTTGAGGAATTCCGAATTTTTTCTGGTTTTTGCCATAAATGTATTTACGTCTGTTTACATCATACATTGCAAGAAGGTAAAAATCTGAAAAATAGGATATATTGATCACCTTTGAGCTAGTAGTGAAAGAACATGTTTTTAATAAACACTGCCTGATTTTGAATGCCGAGGAGAGGGTGATTATGGCACATCAAATCCTTTGTTGGCACCATTTTTGAAAGAAACACACACACTTTCTTACATAGCGTTTTATCTTTTTTTTAAATACACAAACATTTCCATATTTGGCTAATGTTTCAGGTCCTTCAATTATAAATCAGAAGCCTGGAGTACATTTACAAGTTCCAACATGTGAGGACAAGAGGACATCATTTTGGCTCGGCTATTATGTGTAGAAAAAATGTTATAAGCCTTAAGCTCGAACAGACACAAATGTCAAAAAAGCTTTGACAAAGCCAAAAGATCTGCTCTTGGAAAGCGGGAAACAGTCTTTACAACGAGGTTTTCACCACGTTGTGTCTTAACCACACATTTTTTAATACTCATGTTTTTACCACGTTGATACCTTTACAAAAACATGCCTTTACAATGCATTTAATGTAAATTGTGAGGTAAAAATTGTTTTCTAAAGCCATGTGAAGTATTTCCCTGCGTTGTTCCATCATACAATCTTGGAGAGCTTTCTATGAATTAATGTATAAATGTTTTAGTGATAACATAAATAATATGCAAAAAGGAAGACAAATATAAACAAGTATTTACAATGCAACGGTTTCGCCTTTGTAAAAGGTAGAGCTATTGGCATTGTAAATGTCAATTTTTTATATTTATGTGTTGGTTTTGAAAACATAAATAAATGGCATTGTCATTTACAATGCCAATAGCTTAATCTCTCGCAAATGCGAGACCTATTGCATTTGCATCCACACGCACACACACAGAGAGCCACACACACAGCAACGTCTCGCAACACTCGATAAAGTGAAAAGCTTAGCTCTAGGTAAGCTTGTGCTAAGTAACCATCAATCCTAAGTAACCATCAATCCAATTCATTAAGCATTCAATAACACCTGGGGATGATAGGGTTTAGAGATGGGAAGGTAAGAGAAGGACACTGAGGAGTAGAACTTACAGGTTACAGAAACCAAGGAAGCTGCTTATCTGCATCTATAGTGAGTCTGCAACTGCCCTTTAATCTACTGTACGGAGTAGATAATCCCTGATACATGCAACTTTAAAGTGATCAACATTTTTTGTGTGTAATGTCTCGTTTTCTTTTGATTGAGGTACTTCTCCTTTTAATAAAAGTAATGCACTAGACTAAACAATTATTGTGCCTGTTGTTTCACTATTTGCTTACTCAGGCTCTACCACCAACTCTACCTCCATGAGAAGAATTTGACTGCTTAATCTAGCTACCCTGAGAGTCAACAAAAAGAGCATATATATTAGGGCCAGTTTGCAGAGGTATAGTAGGACTGGCCCCAGAGGCAAACAATCCCAACCTGCACAGATGTGGCCCAGTCTCACCTGCATGTCCTGTGGTCCCCACCAGTGTATAATAGTGTTAAAACCTGTCTTTTTCGATGTACATACATGCATAACACAAATCACTCGTTCTTTTTCAAATACATGTACACACCCATTTACGTGACCGCATGCATTCTCAAACATTTCTGAAACTATTTACGTTTATGAGCAGCCAGTAGTCCAAATGAAACACGTCTCTGATCCTCATATTCCACGCCCAATACCTTTCACAGAGGTCTTACTGCTCCCAGCACCCCTGCAGCCATGCAGTCCGAAATACCGAACAGGAATTCATTGTCAATCCTAGCGTTTTTTTGTATCATTAAGGGTATAAAGTGATATAAAAATGCTACAATATAACAAGGTATTTTGGAGGTAACGAATATGCTTAAATTGCCACACATGCATAACAATCGGGAAAGATTTGCACTCACTATATGTGTTGCATGGTGCAGTGAATTGAGCTGCTCCAGACGATGCATGGCTGAACTTCGTTGTGGGGCTATGCATACAATTGTTCGTGTGGAATAAATGCATTCCCATTCTAGCTTGGGCTGTATATGTTGATGAAGAACAATGAGTTGTGCATGTTTTCTATGCTATGCTGGTTGCACGGACTGCACATTGTGAAACCCTGTGGTTGCTCTAAATCCCCTAGAGGAAACAGGGAGTCTGGAAGAAGAAAACAGAAAAAAAAGGGAGGGGGCAAAAAAAAGATGAGCATGAGCCTCTATGCCGTGCTCCTGTCCTCTCTTCCATTCTCTTGTACCTTCCTTTCTCCTGGCTATCCCGCCATGAAAAAGTTAGGCACAAGAGAATGGAAGAGAGGACAGGAGCACGGGAGAGAGGAGAGGACAGGAGCACGAGAAGGAGGCGGTGAGCACGAGAAGGAGGCGGTGAGCACGAGAAGGAGGCGGTGAGCACAAGAAAGAAGCGGTGAGCTTGCACCTTATGTAGTTGTTCACACTTTCTGCATGCAGATATGATATCTATAGAACAGCGTTTGTGAGGCTTGTGGTGAACTGCTGATATGTTCCACCATTCAGAGACGAGGTCCGTGTGTGCTCTCGGGCATTCATCTAGACGTGTTTGTGGTTTACAGTGTTGCTGCGACGATGCGTTTCTAAGGTGAATTTGCGGCACCCGGTCCCGGTGCCGTTAGTAGTGAGACGTGTTCGATGGGTTTGTTATGGTTACATTCCTCCTATAAATGGGTTATTATAAGTACACCCACACTTGTGACTGGCAGAATTGGGTGGTGTACATTCTTGATTCATTCAGCCTCAAGAATATTCGATTATCCCGAGACAGTGCTGGCCTTGCCATGTGCTTTGCATTGAGAGCATTGACGTCGGTGTTTCGTCATAGGGTGAATGCTTGGAATGGTCAGCTATGTCGGTGCACCGCAGTTCATTTCATTGGCATGCGCCCGGTGCTACAGTCCGGACGCCCGCCCGCCTTGCCTCGTAGCCCGGGGCGGAATCGACGCGCAAGAGGGGTAAGAAATAGCGGGTGAAGGAAGCAGGACCGAGGAGAACCCGCCACGGCCCACCCCGCTAAAAGGCTGCTTAATGGTTTGCCTGCAATAATCCCCCCGCACTGGAGATCTGTTAAGGGTTAACTTGGCTCCCATTAGGATTCCTCAGCTCTCAATCATGGGACTTGTGGGTACACAGCCCCTCCCCCACAGCGCCCACCTTCCAGGCTTCTCGCATGAAGGCTGCAGCTACAAGCAGAATGGTAATGAGCTTCTTCTCCGACTGAGCACCAGGAGAAGGCCCGTGAGTCATACGGGGATGCTGCAGATGGAGCAGGGCTGGGCTGGGCTCTCTCCAAACAAGGCCATGGGCAGCGCTGGACAGAAGAACGGAGCACATTAATGGAGGGGGCACAAGAGCCTGCAATATGATATTTTGTCAGTACAGAAAAGAACAGGTGCCAAGTGGTATTTCTGCAGCTTCGTGTAATTTCTTCTCTCGCCGGAGAGCAGGGAAACAAACAAGTCAGGTTCCGGGCCGGCAGCCAATCACAGCGCGGCCCGGGAATGACGTCAGGGGGGGTGTCCCGGGCCGGCAGCCAATCACAGCGCGGCCCGGGGAATGACATCACGGGGTGTCCCGGGCCGGCAGCCAATGACAGCGCGGCCCAGGACAAAGGGGCGGGACTTAAAAAAACACAGAGAAACGCCCCCGAATCGCGTTTTCACAAGAAAGCGTGATTGACAGCCTCTGTCTCCCAATGGCTAGCCTCCATTTATGGAGCTAGCCAATGGGAGACAGAGGCGGAACCAAAGCCAAATGTAGGAACATGAGATTTCGCCGTGGGCGGAGCAACTGCTACGCAGTTGCAACGCCAGGCGAAACCTAAAAAAGGAGTGGCTAAGGAGCTCAGGCATACCAGTCCTGACATTGAAGTACACTCCAGGTGGATGTGCACATATGACCAGCATAAAAAGCAGTCACTCAGAGGGCAAGACAGTCAGTGGATGAAGTGGGCGGACCCATACTGTATACTGGGATACGCAGAAGCATAATGTGAATAACACTTGGACAGCCTTTGGATGAAGATGGATGGACAAAGGTCCTTGTATATTCCTGCATATGTATATTTAGGTTTAGCATATTTTTTTCAGAAAACATGAGGCAGATGAAAATCTAAACTGTCTCTAGACCAGACCTACAAAGGACATAGCTAAGGGGTGCAGACGCACATTGGTCATAGGTCTATCCCAGATCCTCCCCTCTGCATCATTGTAAATGCAGTACGAGGGAGTCCATAACTTCTAGGTGTGCTTGTGTTTGTTTCAGTGTTGTAGCATAGACAGTGCTGTGAGCTGTTGACACCAGTGTGGCATTCTTCTGACGACTTCAGAAGGACAAAACGTCTGTCAGAGGGATTATAACCTGTGCCTTAGTGTCCGTGGATGAGTGCCAAACAGCTCTCAGGTGCAGACTTGTGGCTCTGAAAACTGATGCCCTGCTCCCACAAACGACAGGATCTTGTATGTCCACTGCAAAAGTGTGTGTGGTGTTGTGGGCGCTAGGCGTCCATGCTGAATCAATGACCACACAGACACAGGGTATGCAGTACTAGACCTGGCCACGAGCTCGTGCACCCGGGCCCTTTTATTAGCACTGTCACGTCACTCGTGACGCCTCTGGTAGATGGGTCTAGGGTGCATGTGTGTCCATTCCCACGAGGGAGTGGCTGACTAACCCAGTGTCTGCTGAGAGAGTAGAATATGCCAGCACAACACTACAGGGTGCAGGGCAAAAGTACATTGCACAAGGGTTAGAAAACCCTTTGCAGCTGAGAGGTTAGGCCAGGAAGATTCCTATAGTGTGTATTGTACCCTTTGTCGGCTAAGATGTTCATGCAAGAACTGTATCCAGAATGGTTCTTATTAATGTAACCACTGAGATGGATCGTAACAGGACTGTTGTACGTTCAGTCAATCCTGGATTAAATGCAGTGTGTAAAATTTGGGTCCAGCCGTATATAGCTAGGTTTCAAGACGATGCACTTATCAGACAATTGTCTATTAGATAGGCAATTGTCATCCTTACAGTGGGCATTTTAAATCCATAGGGCCAGCAGTTTGGTGAAGAATTGTCGAGCAGTATTTATACCAAAGGGGAACAGCTTGCACTGAGGATACTTATATCTTGTGACAAACTGAAGACATGGTTGGCAATCCTGACATACAGGGACCTGAATTTATGCATACTGTTCACCAAGATTACAGCTGTAACACCCTGTGAACAATGTTAAATGTGCCCTATATCCCAGATGGCACACATTCACTGTTTCTCGCATATGCTTCAGAATGCAAAAAGAACAATTGATGCACAGAATGCAGAACAATGTCATACATTCACCCGAGTACAGAGGTCAGGGCCTAAATTTATCGTTTTTTTGCTATCCATGCCATTCAAGTTTGGACCCAGCCTTATGCAAATCAGTCTTGACCCCGCGCCCAATTGGAACAGTCCAGCCCGAACTGCCAGGCCAGGTCCTCCCTGGACTGGAAACAAGCATCCTAGGACCGGTTTCGGGCTTTCAGCCCTCATCAGCCAGGATAGCTTGCCTCCAGTGGCATGGAGAGCACGGGATCTACATCTGGACATACCCCTCCCACTCCGTCCATTCCGTCCATCATTTGTTTGCATAGCACTTTTCCCCTTAAGTGGGATGGGTACGCCCAGACGTGGGTCCCTTGCTCACTGTGCCACTGGGTTCAAGCTAGCCTGGCTGATGAAGGGTAATACCTAGAAACCGGTCCCAGGATGCTGGTTTACGGTCCAGTGAGGACCTGGCTTGGCAGTTCGGTCTGGACTGTGCCCATGAGGCACAGGGTCAAGACTTATTTGGATATGGCTGGGGTGGCACGGTGAGCAAAAGAACGATGGATTTAACCCAGAACTATTGACTGGGGGTGAATGTATGATTTATTCAGCATTCCGTCAATTATTTGTTTGCATGCTTCCTAATGGGCACAGGGATTCCCTGAAAAGAATTCAAAAACTTAGATTTTAGCTGATATTTATACATTTGTTTTGAGGTCTCTTTGTTACCTTTCATTCAGAATGATAACATGTCATTTCCTACCAGGGGAGTGGAACAACTAGTTGTGTCCCGAGGCACTCCAAATGCCACAAAACGAATGGGATTTTAATCAGTGAACTATCTCTCACGGTCTTTAACTCTAACATTTTGCCATTAACAATATCAACCCATTTAAAGTCACTTTTGAAATCACACTAAGCCAGACAAACATGCTAGCAAATCATTTGGGACTGTGTCACCGCAACTCCCAAGACAGATGCTGTGAACCCCACCATGTATCAACAAATAATTCTTGACAGAGTTTGATAACAAGAAAAAGCAGCCATTAAAATGCATTTTGAATATCTTCATTTGTTTGACTGACTAGAGTTCAGTAGTCTCTGTACCTACACAGATGTTAAAACAACCCCCAAAAAGCCACAGTCCGTGACTGGCTGCTATTTCATGGATAGTCCAAAAAGAAACCCACTGTGGTGACGCCTAGAATCTTTCTTGTCTCTGGCCTGTCATGAGTATGCAGTTCAGAGACTTTAGGAAGGCCAATCACTTCACCCTGTTGGCCCACTCTGGCAATAACACAAGGAGCATGGTCGAGGCTTATGGCTCATACACTTGCAACATGCGCCCAGGCCACAAAAACATGGTTCCTTGCCAGAAGACCACACAGGACATATCTTGCATCATCTTAATCAATGAATCCTGATGACGACTTACACCTGGAAACAACTGACACAATAGTTGTACCTTAACCTCTCAGCAGCATAACCAGTCACACAGACAGCAACTTCAAGGCTTATTCACATGTGTACATCAATCAACATGATGTCCAACTGAGTTTAATACACTTCAGCAATCTCAACCAAGATATCCACAAAGAGGACAACTTTAATCTATTGTTGTACTTTTTCTATTAGCTACTGTTGGCTTCACCAGCAGCCCAATTTAGACCACAAATGAGACAATTAATACGATCACTCTAACATCATCAACAGCTGTTGCCCAGCAACAGACCTAAAACTAATTCAATTTATCTTACACCACAATCCTGAAGCAAACCCAGTTCACAGTCTGCCACAGTGAAACCAGGAATCCACCGCCTCACAATAGCAGTGACCACAGCACAAATACCATCCAGATGTACTCTTCCATAAGCATATGCGTATTGGCAAATCCCACAAGAGCATGCTATGAGGGGAGAGGTGAGTGGATGCTCGGTCTGTATAGCTATAGCCAGCCATCAAATATGGCATCCTTCAAATGTGCAATCACACGTACGACTAACACTGCTCAGCACTTACAAGTGATCTTGATGTGGCCTAAAACGTTACACAAAAGCCCAACATAATTATATCACTGTCATTTTAAGTGCCAGCATGTGACTCATTCGTTGTTGTGCTATCAACGATCCATCAATTACTTCTGAGAAATAAATATCAATGTATACGACAGGGACTATTGTGTGACGGATATAACTGCAATGAGAGATTTGTGAACTTGCTCATAACCTGTACAACACATACAGAAAAAAACCATGGCTGTTACATTGCAAAAACGGAAACAATTGGGATGCAACTTTGCCGTTCCACGTCGAGCTCTCAGCTTACCCTAAAAGGTCGGGTTTTCGAATACATTATGTATCTTGAAAATGCAGGAGTCAGTTCGAGTTTATCATATCAACGTCAAACGGATCGGCTTATTCAGCGTGTGTTTTTCTTCTAGCGCTCGATCAACGAACGGATGGTGAACCTGCGAGGTCCGCTGAGATCCGCGGATCCCAGCTCATGCATTTGAAAGGCAGCTGTTTATTTAGAAAATGCTAATGGCGGCCACCCCGAAGACAGAGCTTCGCGCAGCAGTCCTTCGAGCCAAGAGTTTTCCACCAGGAGTTCTGTTCCTCTTTCCAGCCACAAGAAGATGGCTGGCTGTCAGAACCACTTTACACCGCATCGTAAAACAGTTATGAATGAATGAGCACGAATGCGCGTACTCAGTACGTCGGGTACGTCAATGTCTTCTACACGTTTGAAGCCATGATAGGGCCACGAACAAAAGA
Source organism: Lissotriton helveticus (assembly GCF_964261635.1). Taxonomy (NCBI): domain Eukaryota; kingdom Metazoa; phylum Chordata; class Amphibia; order Caudata; family Salamandridae; genus Lissotriton; species Lissotriton helveticus. Next base: position 1,042,196,242 of record NC_136061.1, read on the forward strand.
AACCTGGGCCTTTGACGCACTGACTTCTGGAGAGAGGAGGGGGACAGATAGCAGCACAAACTGCCCTCTTAACTCCAACCTCCCGGACTCTGGGAGGGATTTGGAGAAGGAAGGCCCGGCGAGGTTAATACCCGGACTTTGATCTCCGTCAAGGCGTTGCGGCATGAATGAATTTACATTTCAGATGCCAAAAATAGGATGGCCACATGAAAAGACACCCTGTTTTTGGAATGTGGAGAGCGGGGTCTCTGAAAGGAGGTTCAGAGGAAGCCGGAGGGATAAGCCCCACTGATGCTTTCATTGGGAAGAAGATGAAAGGAAAAGACACATTTCCATGTGCACTGCTCTCTGTGGAAACACGCAAGCCAAACCTTTCCTAAATTTCCAGCAACTGTAAAGCAGGTATTTGAATTATTTTACAGTGCAGTAATCGACGATTTACATGCCCAAATCTACAAAATTTCTCAAACTTCCAGGGCAATTTGATTCTGCCAGATGTTACAAATATTTACAGAAAGTAATCAATGCCATTACTTTGCAAACAATGTGATGCAATCTACATGGGACATGCTAGAGGAATGTGTCTGTAGAATTCTTTGAAGAGGTGTTTTGAAGTGAGCCTAGTGTTTAAATAAAAGTAGACGCTGAAATAATCTTGAAGATATGCGATGGGTTTTTCAGATTTATTAATTTATAACACACGAAGTCCGAATGCATTCAATAAGGTGGCAGTACAAATTATGTTTCTTTAACTCTGGGAACACCTCATTATCTAATGTAGCGCTAGTCTTTATCAAGCAACCGGAGCAGAGTATAATGCAATAGCTGTGCTAGCAGCTAATAATCCATATATTTGTAAAGCAGGAACATACCACCCCTTAAGTTTTCAAGGCACATGGGGCCGTCGGGGAGATTAAGTGAGCTATCACTCTCAACCTCCCATGCCACACTCCACACCAAACCTGAAGGAGCTCCACTGTCTCCCCATACACTCACAAGTGCAGTTCACATTCCTCGCCCACACTTTCATGGCACTACATAACACTGGCCCAGAATACCTCATCAAGCACATCTGCTTTCACAAACTCTCCAGACACCTATGATCATCCGGACTCCTAATTGCATACATCCATCCCACACATATGGAAGCCCAGATTCAGCGGTCAAACCTTCTCCTACATTGGCCCTAAAGCGTGGAATGACCTGCCACTACACAAACAAACGGCTTCTTATTTCTTGAATTCAGCAAGAAGCTGAAGACCTGGCTTTTCGAGTAGTCCACTAGGCCTTAGGTTTGGCTAGGGTCCCACCTGCTCACTGCTAGGATACCCTCCCAGGTGATAATGCGCTCTACAAATCTGAATACATAATAAAATATAACATAACATAACATGACATAACATAACACAACTTAGGAGAACACAGGTTTTCTGCATGGATGAGTGAGGCACAGGGACATTGCTCTATAAAATGGGGTTCACAGTTCGCTGGTACTGTGGCTTTAACACTTTGTTGTCGTAGAGGGGACTGTGAACAAATTCATAGGGGAGTAAATTATGTGACCTAATAAAATGCATTAAAGTTAAATATATGCAGTGTGTGACTCACATTATAACCACTATAAAGTTCCTAAAGTTGGTTCCTAAAGGTGCTTCGTCTATGTAGGTCCTGTGAGACATTTATCACTTTACAAAGAGCACTAATATTCCAGACCTACTGGGTTTGGAGAAAGGAGCTGCCTTAAGTTTATAAAGTTACAAGTAACCCTAGATGCAATATTGGACCTTGTTACACAGCTAGCCAGTACTATGCAAACCGCACTTCAGTACGTTTAAAATGGAAATCCATCTTTAGTTTCTCTTTTTAAAGTTCTGGCCCGTCAGCACCCACAACGATCAGCATTTTGAAACATGAACAAGATACAGAACACAGTATGGACACGAGCAATATTTGATTCTTATATTTAAAAATTGGTAACCTGTTATGTGAAACTACATATCCCAGAATGCCTCATTGTGGGTGCTGACGGGCCAGAACAATAATGAGAGAAACTAAAGATGAACTCACATTACCGTGAACAAGACCCGGTGGGGTTGAAATGCGTAGGTGGTGGATGTGGGGTAATTTGCACGTTTGCAAATAAAAGTCCACAATATGTATTCCCTTTGTGTGTGGTGAATCCTTTCGGATGACTAGGTGATTAATATATATATATATATATATATATATATATATATATATATATATATATATATATATATATATAAAATCAAGCAAGTGAACCCTTGAGCTCTGACAGGGCACCCTATGCTGGTAATTGCAGTCCATGCTGTGGTGAGAATAATCAAAACCTTGAGTAGGTTCAGTCCCCTGTTAGTAGTAGTTTTATTATCTCCTTAAGTAGGATAGAGAGTCCGGTTTGCGTGCTGTTAGTCACCTTGGGAGAGTGTGCTCACATGAAAGGAAAGGTTTCCCTCCAAAAGCCCTTCCAAACTCCGACTTCCTCCAGTTGAAGATGAAAGTGGTGCTCCTCCCCACGGCCAAGGGTAGCCGTGCAGTTATGTAATCAAGCAAGTGAGCCCTTGAGCTCTGACAGGGCACACAACGCTCTCCCCCACCATCCGGTTTTAAAAGGCTTGCTGCCACTCGCATTCCAGACTCTCATTCAGTGACACCATGTCCGACGCGTTTCAAGGCTGTTCCACCCCTTATTTATGGACCTTGCACAGCAGGAATGAGGAAACACCACAGCTTGCTTTCCAACCCTTTATTGCGAGAAAGACCGCCCTCAATGGGCTTGGCAAATATCCCAACGACCAGCGGCATGCTGGTAATTGTAGTCCATGCTGTGGTGAGTATAATCAAAACCTTGATAGGTTCAGTCCCCTAGCAGTTTTATTATCTCCTTAAGTAGGATATATATATATATCCAAATAGTATTCCCCAAATCGTCTCTCGCACACCAGCCGGCAATGCTTCAGAAGTAGGGAAACGGACACCAAATTGCGTGGTTTGGCAGGTCTTGATTTATTAAAGCCTCGTCAGACGCGTTTCGGATAACAAGGTATCCTTGATCACTGGCGCTTTATTACAGTGTAAAGGCAACAAAACTCGACGCGTTTCGGGAACTCTCCTCCCTTGCTCACAAGCTTGATGTTCCTGCGTACTCCTCCTGCCCGCTATTGCCCAGTTCTATGCCCAATCATTACCCTCCTGCTTAGCCTCTGCACTTAGCTTGCTGCCACTACCGTCTCATCCTCTGCACTCCAATGTTTGCGTGCTTTCCCCTGCTCCCTCTTTTTTGCTCACCGTGTTCCAGTGACCTGACACTTTCCCTGTCTCTCTACTATGAGTGTTCTGTAGAGCTGCCACTGCTCATCCCATTTGCCTAGCATGGTCAGATTACTGCTGCCTGTTCCTGCCACCCACACCCTGCCTGTTCGAGTTTCATGCCTGTATACCCTCCCTCCTGTCGTCCATGGTTCATTTTGCAACCACTCCCTTCTGCCCTCCTTGCTCTGTTGTGCTGCAACATCTGCTACTGCCTACCTGCATGGCCTTCCCCTGCCCTCTTTTGCCTGTGTTCAGCCCCTACCCACCCCTTCTTTCCACCATAGTCCTTTGTGCATGCCCCTGCAACCTACCTGTTGCCCACCATGGCCCTTGTACTGCCACTAACCATCCTGCTTGCCAGGCATGGCCTTCTGTGCTGTCACAGCCCTCCCATCTGCCATGTGTGGGTAGCCTGTTGCCGCCGGCCCCCTCCGACCCTCCCACCTTCCTTCCATTCGCTGTGTGTCTGCCATTATAGTCTCATTGATGATGTCCATGGTGTGCTGTGCTTCCAGTGCCCATCCTGCCTGCCCTCCATAGTCAACTTGCTGCTCCAGGCCTGCCCCCTTGCCCCCTACCATCCGTTTTCCATGTGCAGGCCACTATCTCCTCGATCCTGCCTTGTCTGGTCTGTTGTCGTGACCCTGCCCCCTCCCTCCTGCTCTTTATTGTCTGTTATGCTGTACCTGTCCCTCCTGTCTGTCCAGTATGCTCAGCTTGCTGCCCACACCTCTTTCCCCTCTGCTCTCCGTTGCCCATGTGCATGGCCCTGTCCCCTCCCTATTGCTTTCCTTGGACCATTGTGCTGCACTGCCACCCTGCTTGCCCTGTGTGGTGTATTGTGCTGCTGCCACCCCCTGGCGCCTTCCTGTAAGGTCAATTTGGTGCTCTTGCCCATCTCCCTCTCCCTCCTGCCTTCTGTTATCCAAGTCCATGTACCTACCCCGTTCCTCCTGCCCTCAGTGAACCAATGTACCCTACTTGCCAACACTTTCAACTTAGTAAGAGGAAAATTTTGAAACAAAAACCCGGGGCATTAATTTTCCCCACTGACTTACATTGAAAAATAGGAGATTTTATTCAGGAGACAGATAAAATGAATCCCTTTTGGGCTTAAAAACATCAAGAGTCTCCTGCCTGAATCAGGTCTGTTGGCATGTTTGCTTTTATTGCCACAGCATCTTCCTTTTGCCCTCAATGGTATGTTCTATTGCCACAGCTTCTCTTGTCTATCGTTCATGGTTGGGTTGTTGCCCCTGCCCCCCTTTTCCCTACCCTCTATGGTCCGTTGAGCTGCCACTGCCCCTCCCGCCTGCCCAGTATGGTCAACCAGGTGCTTCTGCACCCTGCTCCCTGCCCTTAATTTCCCAAATTTGTGCCCCTGACATTTTCATCCCCCCACAGTATTCTAAAGAACAACTAGATTGCTAACATTCTATATTCATTATAAAAGTGTGGCACACCTGAAGTCATCTTGATGTAATCAAAACTATAATACCTAAAGCATTTACTTTAGAAATTATAAAAATTAGAGGATCTTATTCCCCTAGAAATTATGGTTAGTGCTCTAAATAACTAAAATGAAAACATTTTCTAAGTTCTCAAACAGAAACAAAGCACTTTTAAATTATTTGCTATCTTGAAGTTTTTCTATCCAGTTGATCACTTAATTATATGTTGCATTTAGGGGAGAGAATGTGGTGTTACTGCCATAAATCATTTAATCTCCCCATGCCTAAGGCCCAAAAGGAATGTGTCCTTGTGTAATGTAACTGATGATTCACTGACACAACATCGATGTAAAAAATATCGCTGTAAAAAATATTGCTGTAAAAAATATTGAGTATTAAATATAAACAACAAAATTATTGACTCCTATACTTAAACAGGTAAGTACTAAAATATTGAATAAAAAATATTGATGTAAAAAATATAGATTTAAATATATTTATAAAATAAAATAATAGATATTAAATATTATTAATGTTAATAAAATAAATTAAATTTAATGTACATTTTTACAAAATATTACAAATAAACTTGATTTTAAAAAACTCGGGGAAACGCTGTGGGCCCTGTTGGGGGCCTCAAGAGCAAGCACTTCCACTGCCTTGTGTAGCGCCTCGGCCACCTGTGCGACTGGGAACATCGCCTTGGGCCTCGGCTGCCCCTCTGGAGCCGGCGTGGGGTGGGTGGAAGGCTTGAAGGCTCATTGGCAATAAACTGGCTTGGAGGTGGCCCCTTCCCTGATTGACCTGCTGCTGGGCACCAGTAACTCAGACATAAAGCGCGGGGGTGTGGAGGGTTGGGACTCCTCTTCCGCGCCCCCCTCATTGGATCCTGTGCCCTGCTGCCCCACGAGACCCATACGCTCTGCACCTGCCCTGGGCCTGGGCTGACATATTGAAGACCCAATTGAGCGGACACCGGGGGGCCCGACGACTGGCAATCCTGCCACTGGTGTTTCCCGAGGGAGAGCTGGTGGGACTAGCTTCCTGCGATCTCGCCCGTGACACCTGCACGGCCTGAGGCCTTCATCCATCTACTCGTGGGCAGTAAGAGAACAGTTGCAACACAAGCACAATACCCCCCTGGGAGCGAGGACGCAGGATCTTCACACCCCGGGGCCCCTTCTGGACGATCCCCGCTGCGCCGCCTCATCTGCTTGAACATTGCAGCTTCTGGACACCCTGCCCAGACAATACCCTGACAGTGCACTGCGTACCATACGGGGAGGTGCGGCGGGCTGGTGGGGGCAACTGTGTGCTGTCAGCCTTGGGTGGAGACGGGCTGATCTGTATGGCCCCTGACACCTGAGACTGTCGCCTCCTGACTGGGAAATGGAATAGCTGCATGCGACCTCACATTGATCCTGACCCTGATCCCCTGGTCCTCCACTGACCTGCAAGATAGCGCACCTCTCGAGCGGGCGGGGAGCGGTGGCGAGACCATACATGTGAAAGGTGACCTGGCCCACCTCATCTGACAAGCACCGCAGTGTTGCTGCTGAACCTGAAGCGGCTCGCCTCGGTTCCCCTCAACTGACGCGAAGCAAGTACACTTGATGCCCAGGCACATCCTCGTGCAGCCCTACTACCACCCACTGGCACCTACGGTTGGCGCTGTTGAAGGGCGTACATTAATAGAAGATGACACCCACTAAAGTGGGAAAAGATTCGGCGGCGGCCCCAAAGACAACCCTGTAGCTGCAAGTGGGGCAAGGCGGGTGCACCGGCCCCTACGGAGGTGGCTTCACAGACTGGAGGAGACTCACCGCCTGTCACGAAAGCTTTTATGGCCTCATTTATGCCAGGGCTCAAGAATGAGATAGGCTCTCTGCTCACTGAGGTCCACTACTGTGTCCAGGAGCTAAAGAAGGAGGTTACAGACCTTGGAGAAAGAGTGGACGGGTTGGAAAAGACCGTAGATGCTCGAACTGAGGACCAGGAACAACTCTTGCAGTGCCTGGCCACTCTGGAAGAACAGCACATAGAGTTGCAACTGAAGCAGGAAGACCTGAAAAATCGGAGCCGCCGGAACAACCTCCGCATCCGGGGAGTTCCTCTTGGAAAGGAGGGGAAGGACATTATGACCTACGTGGCACAGCTCCTGCATGAGGTCTGCGGGAACGACGATGCCTCTCAGCCAGCCCTGGACTGGGCTCACCGGGTCTCTCGCCCGCGGGCAGGCCGGGTGTTCTCCCGGACATCCTAATCAGGGTCCACTTCTTTACAGAAAAGGAGGCTATACTCCGGGTGGGGTGCACCCGCCATAAACCTCGTCTATAGCGGGAACAAGATCTACATTTTTCAAGATATCGCACCCAACACCCTACGAAGACGCAGAGATTTTACACCTGTGACGGATAAATTGCGAAGCATGGACATCTCCTACCAGTGGGGACACCCATTCGCCCTCATCTTTCAGTGGGAATCCAAGCGTCGGCTGATACGGTCCTATGAAGAGGCAGCGCAACTTCTTTGCCTCTCCTCAACATCGCCTGCCAGTCCCACAAGTGTCCCGCCTCTCACACAGGCGCCTGCCAAGCCATCATGGTCTATTGTGCGCCGTCATAGACGCTCACCGCCTCTCGATGAACAGTCATCCTCGCAAGCAAAGAACAACATCATTCAACACATTAGGTCCCTGGAAGAGGAAAAGTCTGCAGCAAACTCACGATCTCCAACTCCTTGATGGACTGAAACCCCACATCTGCAACGGACTGCAAGTGCTGTTTTCAGAAAATGTCCCTGACCCCACAGGGATCGGTGCCCGCTCTAAGGTCTCGTCCGCACCCCAGCTCCCTACCTGCAGTGTCAACGGAGCTAGATCCCCCATCTGGACGACTCCACGAGCAGCTGACGACCTACCCCCTTGAGAGAGCAGTGACATCGCTGGGATCACCCGAGCCCTGCGGTATAGGCTGACCCGTGATTGGAACAGAACACTGTGGCCCGGTTGGCCAATGTTGGTTACTTATTTTTTGTCTAAACATATCTTTCGCTCTTTTCCTACTTTCATTCTTCTTCAGGTTGAGGTGGGCGGGAAACCCCCTCTCGATGGTAACCTTCCTTAGACAGGATTGACAAGCCCCTGCATTTCCTCCCCCTTACCCCAGCTTGCTCTCTACGGTGGCATGATGGACTAATTTGGGTCTGGACACAATTATGGCTATCCCCTGCCCGTTGAAGATTGTATCCCTTAATGTTAAGGGACTTAACTCTCCCAACAAACGGCAAAAAACATGGCTCTACCTTTTACAACACAATCCAGACATTATCCTCCGTCATGAAAAAACCCACCTTTTAAAAGCATATACTCCCCGTATGGCTCACCCTAAATATCCTCTCCATTTCTGGGCTACGGCACCCACAAAAAAGGTCGGAGAGGCAATCCTTTGCAGGGCTGGCATCAGACAGGGGGAATCCAGGGTATTCTGTAGCTCGGATAGCCGCTTCATCAGTGCAGGGGTACGGATAGTACAACGCCTTTTCACACTGTGTAATGTGTATGCACCTAATCAGATGAAGGACTCCTACCTCTGGACGACTTTGCGGGAGCATGTGCCACAGGATGATCCCTTGTTGATCTTGGGGGGGGGGGATTTTAACCTGGCATGGGATCCTAAGATAGACCGCAGTGAAGCCTCCTCGCACGGGACGGGGGTCATGTCCTCTGCCCTCAGGAGACAAATAGCGTACCTTGGTTTGCTGGAATCCTGGCGTTACCACTCCCCTGAGGTGCGAGTTTGTTCGTATTACTCACACGTCCATCGTTCGTACTCACGCATTGACTGCATCTTTATCTCTCACACCCTGATCAGGGACACGCTTGCAGCCTCCATGTCCGCCATATCGCTCTCCGACCATGCCCATGTTGAACTTCTACTGCAGGATCTGGCCGCTTGCCCCACCCGTACTCCGTGGTGGCGCCTGCCGCCGCACATCCTGCGAGATCCAGTAGATGTGGAAAGCATACGGACTGCCATTGACTCTTATTTCGCAAGTAATGATGGTCCCGAAATGCCCTTCCCTGTAGTGTGGGATGCCTTCAAGGCTACAATCCGCGGCCACATCACATCCCTGTCAATTGCGCGGGCACGTGAGGCCTGTCTCTTGGAGGATAACCTCTCCAAGGATATAAAAAAATTAGAGAGCCAGGATCAGGAACACCCCACGCTTGCATGTAAGCGACGCCTTGCAAATCTTAGGGGACAACTCCGCTACCTCTGCACCAACAAGGCTGAGAGAGCCCTGCTAGTGTTAAAACAACAGCATTTTGAGGGGAATACAAAGTGGGCAGGTTGCTGGCGAAACGCCTGTGAGTGAGCACTGCAAAGGCCCACATAGCCAACATCCAGCTCCTTGATGGAGAGAGGGCCACCACAGAAAGGGCCAAGCGCGAGGCCTTCCGGGCCTATTACGCAGCCCGTTACACGGCAGACAAGCCATCCCAAGAACAGATCAACAATATCCTAGGATAATGCCCCTGGACTCCACTACACCCCATCATGCCAAACAACTGGAGGAACCCCTCACTACGGAGGAGCTGGCAGCAGCAGTAAAGGACCTTCCTCTTGGGAAGTCACCAGGACCAGATGGCCTTCCGTTGGCATTCTATTGCCTGTTTCTGGTGCAACTCCAACCCTTCCTCATGCGGCTGTTCAACTATTTCTCCGACATGGAAGGACCAACGCCCTCCATGGGCACGACAGAAATAGTCCTTATCCCAAAGTCGGGGAAGGATCCCACATTGTACCCATCTTACAGTCCCATAGCCCTGTTGAACGCAGATCTTAAAATCTACTCTAAAATGCTGGCCAAGCGCCTGGTTCCCCACATGCCTGGCCTTGTGGAGCCAGACCAGGTCGGCTTCATCGAGAACCGACAAGGAGCAGACATCGTTCGTAGAACTGCACATCTTGTGGGGAAGGCAAAGCACTGGCACATACCAGCGTGCCTTCTATTGCTCGACGCAGAGAAGGCATTTGATCGGGTTAACTGGTCCTTCCTCTGGGCAGTGCTGAATAAATCGGATTGGGCCAGAACATGATAGCTATGATCATGCCCCCCTATCTCTCCCCGCAGGCCAGGGTATGGGTCAATGGACATCTTAAAGACCCTTTCTCCATCCACAGGGGAACTCGACAGGGCTGCCCCCTGTCCCTTGTGGTAGAGCCTCAAGCTGTGATGATTAGACAAGCTGCGGACATAGATGGCCTCTCCCTTGGGGTTCGGCAGAATAAGGTGGCACTTTTTGCGGATGACCTCATCCTCACATTGTCACGCCCACATACATCCCTCCCGGCGCTCCACTCCCTATTGCAGTCCTTTGAGCAGGTCTCAGGTCTCAAAATTAATCATGGAAAGTCTTGGGCTTTGAATCTTACAATTCCTGAAGAGGATATTCCGGCCCTAAAAACGCTCGCCACCTATCAGTGGGCCGCTAACCACCTTCTGATATCCTTCGGGATCAAGTCTGCGCTATATAAAACTTTATAAAGAAAGAAACAAAGAAAAGGGCTTCAGCTGACTCCCTCCCTCGACACGTGGACCCAAACAAATTGGCGGGAATGGAGGAGGACTGTTTTGGAGGATCTGAGGGGGTGGAAATCTTTAATCCTTTCCTGGCTGGGCCGCCTCAACGCTAACATTTTTTCGATACTCCCAAAAATACTGTATTTGTTTCAATGCCTCCCCACCCCTATCCCGCAACATCAGATCCAGAGCCTTCAACGGGATCTCACAAGTTTTATATGGGGCAGGCGTAGACCACGCTTCTCCCACAACGTCCTCATGCTCCCGCGGGAAAGAGGAGGACTAGCATACCCCAACCTCCTGAAGTATTACTGGGCCTCCCACCTTCGTGTTGTTTTGGAGTGGACAACGACTGAGAGTGAAAAGATCTGGTTCCATATGGATAGGACGGTAACCGGGCGAACCATCTGGGATCTTGCTTGGCTTCACCGAACTGCGCGCTCCCGCAGCGCTTATATTGCAGTGCCCACATAGACGGTGCTGGATATATGGGACAAGGTAGCCTTGCAGAAGGGACTCACGACCTTCCCCTTCCCTCACACTCCCATTGCAGGCAACCCGCTATTACCTCCGGCTTCTAACCCACAGGCATTTTCCAAATGGCTGAAAGGTGGATGCCGAACGATCAGCGATCTGTATGAAGGGGGTACGCTCAAAACATTTACTCAAGGCAGAGAGGAGTTCCAGCTCCCGGCAGGAGCAAGGCTCCAGCATGCACTGCGACATTGGTTCTCCTCGCCAGAGATGCTGCAGGCGGCCACACATCCATTCACCCCCTTTAAGCGATTGGTTTGTTTCTTTGATGAATCAAAGGGCCTTATCGCCCGGACGTACCAGATTCTGCAACACCCCCCACTGTAGCGAGACATACCGAAGGTCTATCGCAGTATATCGCAACGAGAAACTGCGTACAAGATCATGACGCAGTGGTACTACACGCCTTCTCCATTGCACAGGATGTTCCCCACATCCTCCCCATTGTGCTGGAGATGTTCGAATACTTCTGGGGACTTCATTGACATTTAGTGGGCATGTCCCCTCCTGACCCTGCTCTGGAAGGAAGTTCTTAGTCACATTAAGGAGGGGCTGGGCTTCCCTCTGCCTGAATCCACAGCCACGGTCCTTTTAGGTCTTAAGCCCGACAACTCAAAAGCACTTACCCGTAGTGATTGGTACATAGCTCTTCACATGCTCAGAGCCGCTAAGCAGCTCATAGTGTTATATTGGAAGAAAGCTGAGACCCCCCCAATTGCTGCTTGGTTTGTGCGCCTATGACACGTAGTGACTATGGAACTCTTCACAGCACAACTGCAGTCCCGCGACACCTGCTTCACCACAATCTGGAATCTACTAGTCACATATCTTTGTAAAAGAACATGCACGCTTCCTATCCTCGAAACTCAGGGCTTTACACCTATATAAGGACTCCCTAATGCCGACTGACCCTAACAGATTACTTACGCAATCAATTTAACCCTGCTCATAATCCCACATGACCCGTACACCGACTCCTGGTCCAACTAGCAGACAACACTGGTTCCTTTGGCTCTCCCCCCGCCCGCCCGCACACTCCCCTACATTGTTGCTGCCACATAACTTCTCTGACCCTCAATTCCTTTTCTCCTTCTAGCCACTTATCTGTCTACTCATCACTACCTTCTTTTTGTAGGTCTCTTACCTACCCTTTCTACACTTGCTGTTCCTCTCTCTGCTATGGTACTATATTTGTTTATTAAGGGTCTTGACTCTCACCCACGATTGTATTTTACTGCTATGTTTTGTGTATCACACGGCCGGCCCAACAATGGTTGTAGGCGACAGGCTGTGTCTAAAATGTTCAGTTAAGCCTCCCTGAAACCCCTTGAGGCTCTTTAGAACTACGCGCCCTGTGTGAAGGGTTGTGGGCCTGACGCTGTGTATACCTGGACCCTTCCTTTGTTCCTTATTTAGAAAATTAAAACAGATTTACAGAAAAAAACACACCTACATATATATTTACTTTAAAATAATTATTAAACTATTATCTTACATTTATTTTAAAACTTTAAAATTATATAAAATTAAAATATATATGTAAATAATTTAAAATATAAAAAACATTCTAGAATAAATTAAAACATTAAACTATGAATACATATTTAAACTTAAATTCCCCAATACAATCAGTGCAAAAGTAAGAAAAGTGTTGTATAGCAAAATAATCAAATTTACTATTCCAACTCCACTGAGTGCAACGGAACGGAAAGTGTTCGATAGCAGATAGGAAAAAAATACTATTCCCACTCCAGTGAGTGCAATAGTAGGGAAGGTGTTGGATAGCAGAGGGGTAAAAATTACTATTCCCACTCCAGTGAGTACAACAGTAGGGAAAGTGCTGGATGGCGGAGGGGTAAAAAATACTTTTCCAACTCCAGTGAGTGCAACAGTAGGGAAAGTGCTGGATAGCAGAGGGGTAAAATTTACTATTCCCAGTCCAGTGAGGGCAACAGTAGGGAAAGTGTTGGATAGTGGAGGGGTAAAAATTATTATTCCCACTCCAAAGAGTGCAACAGTAGGGAAAATGTTGGATAGTGGAGGGGTAAAAAAATGTATTCCCACTCCAGTGAGTGCAGCAGTAGGGAAAGTGCTGGATAGCGGAGGGGTAAAAATTACTATTCCAACTCCAGTAAGAGCAACAGTAGGGAAAGTGTTGGATAGCGGAGGGGTAAAAATGACTATTCCCACTCCAATGAGTGCAACAGTAGGATAAGTGTTGGATAGGTCAAAATTACTATTCCCACTCCAGTGAGTACAACATTAGGGAAAGTGCAGGATAGCGGAGGGGTAAAAATCACTATTCCAACTCCAGTGAGTGCAACAGGAGGGAAAGTGCTTGATAGCGGAGGGCTAAAAATTACTATTTACACTGCAGTGAATGTAACTTAAGGGAAAGTGTTGGATAGCGGAGAAAAAAAATTACTATTCACACTCAAACACTTAGAAAAAATATATATATTACAAATTTAAAAAAATATATAAAAATACAAATTAATACACAAAATTAAAACATATATATACATTAAACATATAGAAATAACACATATAATACTAATTACATATAGCAAAAACCTACGAATATTATATAAACAAAAAAAGATACATTTACAAAAAAATATTCTTTTAAGCTAGAAAATATTTACAAGTAATCAAAATAATTAAAACATAAATGTATTTATTGTATTTCCTACCCTATACCACACCAATAACAAAACACTCCAAAATAATAAATATTAATTGACTACACACACTTTAACTTATATAAAATAAAAAAGATACATTTACAAAAAAATTATTCTTTTAAACTAGAAAATATTTACAAGCAAACACATTAATTAAAACATAAATTTATTTATCGTATTTCATACCCTACAACACCACACCAAGAACAAAAAACTTCAAAATAATAAACATTAATTGACTACACACACTTCAACACTATAATATCCACAACACATACCTAAATAAAACTGCAAAATGATAAAACACAATTAAAACTGATTTTAAAATTAAAAACTATTACTATTAACAATGAATAATTAAATAATTAAAATCTATTTAATACTCACCCTTTACCCGTTTAAAAGTAAAAACAACACACAAAAAAATGATTACAAAAAATAAATATCAAATAATTAACATTAACAAATATATATAATTAAATACAAATTACTTCCCACTCGTTACTCCTATAAAAAACACAACACACACCTAAAATTAATTACACAATTACAATATTTATTACCAATTCATGTATTAAATTAATTGACCAATTATTAATTCATCAATTAAAAATAAATTACCACCCACCCTTTACACCTATAAAAACACACACCTAAAATTAATTACACAATTACCAAAGTTAATTACAAATTAACTAATTAAAATGAATTAACAACCAATTATTAATTCATACATGAAAAACGAATTACTTCCTACCTTTTATACTTACAAACACCACAACACACACCTAAAATTAATTACAAAATTACCAAAATGAATAACCAATTAATTAATTAAAATTAAGGCTCCCTGTTTTCCGTTTTTACTGATTTTTACAGATAAATACAGACAGAAAACCATTTATTTTCCTGTCTGTATTTATTTTTAAATGTGGATAAAAACGGAAATTGGGTTGTTTTTGAGTTATTCTGAATGCTGTCAACCATGACTGCCCTGCCATAAATTGTGCGGATTAACAGGCAAGGGGATTACAGAAATAAAGAAATTTTAGTAAAGAGTCTTAAACAGCAGTAGATTTGCACAACCATGATACTAAAATGCGCATGTTTTCTTATAAGTGCATATTTTATCATCTGAGTGTGTGTGTATATATATATATATATATCTTATTGAAACCTGTCAGGCATTCAGGCACGAATGTACATTAACCGGTTAAATAAATGCAGAAATATTCACATTTTAGCTTCATTATTTCACAAAACCTAAAATAATTATGGATAAATACAGGCAAAATGTGCAAAAAATTAATATGGATAAATACAGACGGAAATGATAAAAGTATAAATACCATAAAACCGGGAGCCCTAATTAAAATTAACGACCAATTATTATTTTGTAAATTAAAAACAAATTACTTCCCACCCTTTACACTTATAAACACTGCAACACACACCCAAAATGTATTACAAAATTACCATAATTAATTACCTCTGCCGGTGCACAGACATGCTGTGGAATTTCCAGATCCAGTCTTGAGCTTGGGGGTGATTCTAAAGGAAGGAAACTAGATGTCTCTATCAGATTACAGGAATGCTATCTGAATTTAGGGCGTAGGAGGAATTAAAGTCTGCAGTAGGTTTCCCAGCTTGCTTGGTTGAATTTCTGACTGTTAAAGTATCTGTGTTGATCTTCATTTGAGATCTGGGTAGGACTGCTATCTGGCCAGTCTGAATTGCAGTTTTTGCCACTAGATCAGCTGCACAGTACCTTTTAGCGAGAATGCCACTATGCTGATTGCCCAAAGTGTGCCTCACATGGACCAGTGGAAGTTTGTCTTGTAAGACAGATACCTTTCTCTGCAGTTGTTTATTTTTTATAGGTTTTCCCTATGAATCCATCTATTTGCCAATGCTACACATCAACATTGCAGCCATGCGCTCAAAAAGCTGAGTCGGAGACATTGTGTGGAAACTGAAAAGATATGTATGAAAGTAGCAGGCATGTACTCCTGCATTATGTGCGGTACTAGCACCTACCGACCACGCATGCAACCTTGGCATCATATTGGACTCCTCACTCTCAATGGACCACCCAATCAACGCAGTTTCTTCATCCTGTTTCCACACACTCCGCTTACTTCGAAAGACTCTCAGATGGCTCCCCACAGAATCCAGAAAGACGGTCACCCACTCACTCATCAACAGTAGACTGGACTACGGCAACACCCTCTATGCTGGCATCACATAGAAACATCTCAGGAAGCTACAGAACATCCAAAACGCCACAGCCAGATTGGTCCTCGAACTCCTCCGGCGCAACCACATGACACGGACCCTTCGACAACTCCACTAGCTCCCTATCAACAAGAGAATCACCTTCAAGCTCCTCACACTTGCCTACAAAGCTCTCCATAACACAGGACCAGCATATCTGAACCACCGCCTCGCCTTCCACGCACCTCCAGACAACTCTGCCCAATGCGCCCTTGCCTCCCACAGATCCACAAGGCCATAACTTGAGGAAGATCCTACTCCTACCTCTCCACCAAGACCTGGAACACCCTCCCCATCACTTCTTGGCAATCCGTGTCGTTGACACAGTTCAGGAAGGACCTCAAGACCTGGCTCTTCGACTGAACCTCCACACCTAGACAGATCAGCAGCCCCCGTGCCTTGAGACCCTCACGGGTGAGTAGCCACACTCTACAAACCATTGGTTGATTGATTGATTGATTGAAGGGCTTGGTGCGGCTGCATTGTGGGATGAATTCACCATCCTTAACTATACCTTGCACTGGTGCGCAGGCTGCGGAGGGCTTGCATTTGGGTCCAACATCAAGTTGGTCAGAGAAATCTGCATAAAAGATGCTCCGATGAGGCTTAATAGGTAAATCCTCTGCAGTTAAGAAGGGTATAATGTTCATATTGAAGAAAAGCTTGTGCATGAAGAGAGGAATCATACTGAAACTTCATATCCACTGCATTTAAAGAAGAGGCCCACTGTACCCATCTCAGGAGGATGGCAGGAGCATTGGAAAGGCTTGCTTTTGTGTCTGCCTCTACTGCTGGCACGGGAGAAACAATAATGATATGTTTTCCTTACGCCAAAGGGTGCTCTTCTAAAATAGCTGTTTGTGCGGCTTTCAGGATTTTTTCAATGAAACCAAAATGGGCTCCTCCCAGTGAATGCAAATGTGACTTGTAAGCAATAGTGGCAGTCTGTGCTTCACTGTAGGTCACATAGGTGTAGCCATAGTGACTCGGTATGACTCTTATAACTAGGCTGGGTTGCTTGTCCCTAGCTTGTCATTATTTAGGGGCCTATTAGGATGGCGGCCGGACCCGTGCGGTGTTGGGGCCGGCCTGCCAGTGGTGCAGTGGTCCCACACGGGCAATTAGGATGCCACCGCCACGGTGGCACCCCCATCCACATCATTGTGGTGGGCGGTTCACACAGCCCTGCCCGCCACAATGCTGTGGCTGCACACTGTGCATTTGCATGCACAACGCGGCAGACACCGCACGCTGCCTGGCACGGTGTGCATGCAAAGGCAAATGCTGGTACCCCCCATGCCCCCCAATATCATGGGGGCCCGTAATTCGCATGATTCCCGCATGCATAGTAATATGGATGGCGGTGTCTAACAGACACCGCCACCATATTCAACCCTTTCCGCCCGGTCGACTCATCGACTGGGCGGAAAAGCGGCGGACGGGAAGACCGCTATCATAGTATGGTGAGGGAAATGGGAGAAGGGTGGGAGAAAATGTCAGGCGGCTCGTCACCGCCAAGCGGGCGGTGGCGATCCACCCAACATTGTAATAGACCCCTAAGAATCAAGAATCAAGCATGTCTGTTTCTAGACCACGTAAGATATCAGTATGCGCGTTCAGGCACTGTTTGGATAAAAACGTATGGAAAAATTAGGTCAAACAAAGGCTTCACACTCTCCTTGTAGTGAGGCAAAAAAGTAGGTTTAAGTGGAGAAATCCCAACAAGGATTGCAACTTTTTCAGGATGTCGGGAGGTTGCAAGATAGCGCACCTCTGGAGGAAGTCTGGAACTAGACCCTTGCTGGATAATTCATATCTCAGGAAGATCACCGTCAAGTAGTCAATCTTTGATTTTTTTAAATTCATTTTGTAAATATTTTATGTTAGTATAGTCACTACTCTGTCTACTCTGGTTAGGTGTTGATTCAATTCTATGTCAGGACTGGAGGTGAGGATTATGCCTTCTCTCTTCGCTTTATTATCACAGCAGCCTTAGTACAACACAAGACTACCTTTCCCATGAACATTAGGGAAAGCAGTAGTCAACAACAAGAAAAAATGATCAATCATAACAGTCCTTCATCATCCAATCAGGATGCAGCAGTCCCCACATAGTCTGCTCTCAGTGTCCCTTCCTCCTCTTTCTTTGCTGCGCAGCTGAGATAAGTGCTTCCCTTATTACTGTGTGTTTTACTGACTCGTGCTAAATTTTACAGTTGTTGAATTATCACGCATTGCTATGCTTAATGTAGCTTTGTTTACTTTGACGCTTGATCGCTTTGGTGATTTATTACTCTTGTCCCGCAGGGAGCGGCGGTGCACAACAGCGCGGGTACCCGTTTCGGCGGGGTTTGACTTGGTTTCTGTGTTAATTAGCGCTTCCGCACGCAGTTTCCCGATTCGGCAGGTTTTGTTCTTTTAGGCGTTTCATTTACTGTGTTCACACCTTCTGGGTGGTTGTCAGAGGGGACGAGTGCTGCGTTCCCTGATATTTGCCGTGGGAGCGTTCCCGCTCCTACGCGGCCGTCTGGTGTGTTCACGGCCTCCCGTAGACAGGTGGCGTGGAATGCTCTTGGCTTGGGCGCACGCATTCAAACACTTAAGGGTTTGTGTGGCACCAGTAGCGCGGGCTCTGGTCTGAGGCAGTACGCCTCTTTGGTTGTATTAACCGCACAATCGTTTCTTAGCACGAATTTAAACGATCTTCATCCACGCTCCGTAGGGCACTTCTGCAGAGTCTGTACTTTCCTCACACACTCGTGAGAGCTATTTTCAGCGCGATCTCGCGCTTGTGGGCTTTTGGCCCAGGCCGGTTTGTTGTTTGATTTATTGATCCTGCACCAGACAAAGACTGCCCAGGGGGTCTCCCCTCTAAATTTTGCGAGCCTCGCATTGTTTCTTCTGGCTGACACCCGGCCAATTTAAAGTTGTCTACAGCCTGACAGCCATCCATTTGTTTGGCATCTGTTCAGCGTGTTTTTTTTTGGCATTCTATACCTTTCTGTTCCCATGATGGAGTATAGTTATGACGATGAGGAGTACCACAGAGGTGACAACACCCTGTCCGACCTCCAGAGGGATGATGACTTTTATGATGCCGTTGACCAGTCAATTTAAAGGGCAGTGGGGGAAGCCATGTCCCCCCTTGAAGAGTGGCTCACGCAAAAAAATGATCAGACCCTTGAGTATCTTGCAGCGCTCCCCGCTGTTCCCACACCGCAACAATCGGCCTCTGCTCCACAAGTGCCGGTCCCGGACCTTTCACCTCCCCCGGTCTCCCGCGCGTGATGTTGGAGTGGATCCTGGCACATTTGAATGCCTTATGAGGGCTTTTCTGGCAACCCAACCTCAGTTACCTCCTACTAACCCTCTACCTCCTGCCCGCGACCCTGCAGGTTCAAACGACATGGAATCAGGTCCCTCTCAACCCGTGCCTGAACCCCCAGTCCCTGCCTCTGATATGTTTGACCCCGATAAGATGGTTCATCCACGCTCTTCGGAGTGGGCTCCCGCTGATAAGGTGGCAGAGTATGTGGCCATGCGCATCCGCAAATCAGTTGGAGAAGGAGATGAGCAATTGTCTCCGGGTGGAGTGCCCCGACCTTCTTTGAAAGGCAAAGTAGCCCTTACTCCCGAGATTGACCCGCGCATGGCGACTTTTCTCCAGAAATTCATCCGTGATCCTAAGAAGGGGATTCATCGTTCATGGAGGGCATGTCAGGACATGCTCTTACATGTCCTGGGCCCCTTGACAAAAGTTCTTGACATGGCAGAGGAGGCCAAGCTCTCAGGCTCGCTGATTTCTCTGGATTGCCTTTCTGGTTGGGCTCAAAGAGCCATAGTGTTTTTAGAATCAATCATATTTTATTGCGTGGTAACAGCTCATTATACACAGCTTAGCTGCCTACATCTAGTTGCCGGCAGAGCGTACGGTAAGATCCGTACACAGCATACAGGTCTACACCCTGGAGGCGACCCCGCAAAGTGATGAAGATCACAGTGCTGAGACAAGCCAGCTGGCTAAAATACCATTTTTATAAAAGTAAAGAAACTAGAAAACAGACGAACACCCCACCCTACCGCCCCCCAAACCCCCACCCCCACCCCTCCCTGCATCAGTCTCTAAACAGCACTCCTACCACCCCATAACTCCTGATCACAGGCCGAGGACAACAGGCTAGACTGGTGTGGCCCCTGGCGGTTCCAGAGGGATAAGCTGTTGGATTTGTAGGTATTTCGGGCACGTGACTTCCCTCATTTCCTTGGTAAGGAGTTGCAAGAATGGGACCAACAACTTCGCATATTCCGACCCCCTCCCATCGAAGCTGAGTGAGAGGCACTCCATTGCCAAGAGGTGCCAAAGCCTCTGAGTCCAGTCTCGCGGGTCAGGGGTAGCCGAAGAACCCCAATGGACAAGGAGCACCTGTCACGCTGCAAGCAATGCTCGGGCTATCTGCCTACCTCACAGTGAGCACAGAGGGAAGGATTTAGGATGGGAGAGCCTAGTAACTTGTGCTCAGGTGCCCGTGGGAATGTAATCTGAAACGCAGCATCCAGGTCGTCAAGGACCGCTGACCAGTATCGCACAAATTTTGGGCAGTGCCACTGTAAGTGTACCAAGGTGCCAGAAAGACCACACCCTCGCCAGCAGAGGCCTGACTTAGTGCTATCCTAGGATTTGATGCGATCAGGGGTATAATACCAATAAGCGGCCACCTTATAGGCAGATTCCGCAACCGCAGTATTGGAGGCCGTGTGATGTGCCCGGTAAAAAATGTGTTCCCATTCTTTATGCGTTAAAGGGCGCCCTAGTTCAGTCTCCCAGCGGACCTGCGCCCTCATACGCTGCTTCTTGGGCCGAGCCATGATCATCACATACAGTTCAGATATGAGCTTACGATCATCTTTTTTGCAGACTAGCCACTTTTCAAAAGAGGTCAGAGGGCGAGACATCAATGCGAAATTAGAGGGCTGGGTGACCCAATGTGCCAGCTGTGCATAATGAAAAGCGTCCGACTCTGGTAAGTCGTAATAGTCCGTACGCAGTTGAGGGAAAGGGATCAAGCCATCAAAATCAAATAGGGAACCTACCCTTTTACAGCCCGCTTCCCTCCAACGGTGAAAAAACAGAGACGCGACTCATGGAGGGAATTCGGGGTTGTCCACAACAGGCATCATGGGGGAGGGAAACGTAGTCCAGCCTTTGTGCCGAGCTAAGTGATCCCATACAGTAAGAGTCTGCGAGGTCACCAGAGAGGAATAAAGGCCCCACGCCCTGTGCTTGCGCGGCAACCAAAGTTCGCGCCAGATATTACAGCCAGCAACTGCCTGGTCCATAAAGTTCCAATGTTTGCTGGACCAGGGCCTGTTCCATTCTATGATATATCGGAGACAGGACGCCTGATAATACGCCCCCCACTAACGGGAAGCCCATCCCCCCCTCAGCTTTCGGTGAAGTGACAAGTGATAATGCGAGTCGCTGCTTTTTATTGCCCCATAGAAATGTATTAAGGAGTCCCTGCAACTTCCGTACGAAGCCTGGTGGAGGGGACACTGGAAGCATCTGAAACAAGTAAAGGATGCGCGGCAGCACACTCATTTTCACAGCCGCCAATCTACCATACCATGCTAAGTTAAGGCGGGACCAATCAGACAATGCCTTGGCAGTGTGCGCCAGCAACAATTTATAGTTGAGTGCGACCGTTTTAGCAATAGAGGGCGCCAATCAGACGCCCAGGCATGTAATGTCAGTGTGCACCCACTGGAAGGCAAAGTCCTGCAGTAAACCCTGGATCTCTGCGTCAGGGATAGAGATATTGGGGATCAGTGATTTTGAAAAGTTTACTTTAAACTCAGCAATCTTACCAAACTTGAGGAGCTCTCCTGCCAGAGATCGCAACGTGGAGTGGAGCTGCGTAAGCGACAGAATGATGTCATCCGCACACATACTAATTTTATGCGTGTCAGCACCGAATTTGATGCCCACAATATCTAGGTTCGACCGAATGCGTTGGGTAAAAGGCTCCATGTAGAGTGCAAATAGCAGCGGGGAAAGGGGACACCCCTGCTGCGTTCCCCTGGAAATGGGAGAGAGCTGATTTACTCCCATTTACTCACACTGCTGCCTTAGGGGCTGCATAGAGACACTGGACCCATCGGACAAAGCTTTCGCCAAAACCAAAAGCCTGCAAAACCGCAAATAGGTACTCCCAATCGACGCGGTCACAGGCCTTCTCCGCATCGATTGAGAGCAAGAAAGCTGGAACGCGAGATCGATGAACTAAGTCCATAAGGTGGAGGAGCCGTTTGGTGTTATCCCCTCCCTGGCGCGTCGGAATGAAGCCGGACTGGTCTGGATCAATAAGGCCATCCATCAGGGGGCTAAGCTGCGCTGCTAGAATACTCGCGAAAAGTTTTGTATCGATGTTCATGAGGGAAATTGGTCGGTAGGACCCACATTCTTTAGGGTCTTTTCCAGGTTTAAGAATGACTGCTGCTTCTGTCATTGAGGGAGTTACCCCCCCCCCCCCCCCCCCCCCAGCATCAAGAAAGGAATTAAAAAGTGGCGTTAAAAGAGGAGCCAGCTCAATGCAGAAGGTTTTATAAAACAAAGCGGTGAAGCCGTCCGGGCCCAGGGACTTGGACACTTTCAAATGTGCAATTGCTGATATGACCTCCTCTATGCGAACCTCAGCATCCAGCGCGTCCGCCGAAGACTGAAGTATAGGGGTAAGACCACAAGAATTGAGATATGCCTCAGTACCTTGCGGGCTAGTGTCCCCCCCCTGTGTACAGGCGCTGGTAAAACTGACGAAAGGTATCAACGATAAGGGTGTCTGTGGTGTGCTCCACTGCCTGCGTTGTGTCTGATTTGTTGCAGACGTGTTTTTAGACGTCCATGCCTTGGATATTACCTCCAGGAAGTTTTCCCCCTTGGTTGTCACTTTTACTTTGCATAGACGCACTAAATGTCATACCAGAGTCATCTCTTATCTGGAGTTCCCAGACTCACCAAAGTTGTGTGTGGTGTGCTGCTTGAAAGCCTATGAGGAAATGACGGAGGAGTTCAGGCCTCCAGGTGAGCAGCAACTGCTCATTTCACTCAGGAAACCCTTTAAGGCGGTTTCTTCCCCTACCATATCCCGCTGGGTTAGGTGGGTTATGCAGGAGGCAGGCATTAGCCTCAAGGATTGTGGTGCTCACTCGGCTCGAGGGGCAATGGCTGCGAAAGCCTTTGGCCTAGGGGCGTGCTTGGAGGATATCCCCAACGAAAGACGACTGGTCTTCGGATTCTACTTTAAGAGGAAATGCGTTACTTACCTGTAACAGCAGTTATCCAGTATTGGTTTCTTTCATAGATTCACATGCCTGAATCATTCCCCGTCGTCGAGACGGGAGCCTCCGGTATATAGAAAAGTAATGTCCTATAGACATACATAAAGAAAAATAGGCCTAAGGACCTCTCCTTAGTCGCCTATCCTCGTCCTTATGCAAAAAGGACCAAACTCTTAGAGCCAGCCAATCAGCTATCACCTCCCTCTAGAACCTTCCCTGCTGGAGCCTCAGTCTCTCAGATTTTCGTACGCACCAAGCTAGGTAGGTGTAAAGCAGGTAGAGAGAACGTGAGTCCTTCCAGGGGAGGCGGGAGGGTTGCATATGAATCTATGAAAGACACCAATACTGGATAACTGCTGTTACAGGTAAGTAACGCATTTCTTATCCAGTATTAGGGGTGTCTTTCATAGATTCACATGCCTGAATCAGAGTAGTTAGCAATACATTATGCACATGTCTGATGCAATGATGCCTTATAAGCAGTTAGATAATACACTCAGAAACATGCGACTGTAAGCATTAGCATACATCAACATAACCAAAGAGAAGAGATGTGCATACCAGGATGGCGGGATGTAGGAAGGCTCACCTCACTGGAATAGATGTCGAAGCACCGCCTGACCCACTGCTGCGTCCTGCAGAAGCTCAACATCCAGGCAATAGTGTCTGGCGAAGGTATGCGGTGACTTCCACGTCGCTGCTCTGCATATGTCCAGAATCGGCACTCCAGCGAACAGCGCTGCTGATGTGAACATTGCTCTTGTGGAGTGTGCGTGCACCGTGGCATTCAACGGCCGGCCGGCCTTTTCATGGCAGAATGCTATCGCCGAAGAGATCCACCTTGAGATACTCTGTTTCGTGAGAGGGAGACCAAGCCTTGGTCTACTGTAGGCCACAAAAAGTTGTGACGACTTCCTGAAGTCTTTTGTCTTGTCCAAGTAAAACTTTATACACCTTTTGAGGTCTAAGGAGTGTAACGTCCTCTCTGCTGCAGTGGTAGGGTTTGCAAAGAAGGAACGTAGAACCACCGGTTCATTAAGGTGAAAGTCTGAAGGCACTTTTGGTATGAATTTGGGATTCATCCTCAGCACCACTCTGTCCTGTTTAAATTGCATAAATGGTTCCTGAATGGAAAGAGCTTGTAACTCGCTGACTCTCCTGGCAGATGTTAGAGCGAGCAGAAGAGCTACCTTCCATGAGATGTACTTGATGGGTGCTCGATGAATGGGCTCAAAAGGATGGCTCATAAGCTGGGTGAGTACCAAGTTTAGATGCCATGTAGGTGGGATCCTTCGAGGTCTTGGATATGATCTATACAAGCCAGTCAGTCAGTCAAAATACTCTTTATTCGATTTTTGTTAAAATCATAAAAGGACAGTATACAAATACAATTTAAAACATCAATTGATCTGATTACTACATTTCGACATATTAATTTCATTTCACCAAAAATTACAAAGATTAAAAGTTATTACAATTTGTTAAAAATTCTCCGTTTAAAACCCAATTTGAATTTAAGATAAGGCTTTCTTAGGTAATCTTTTCTTCCTTGATCTGAGTGCAGCTGTTAAATAACATGCAACACTGAACATAGTGTGGGTATCTGGCAGCATCTGAAGGAAAATTAAAGCTGGCCTTATTTGAATAAAGCCAGCAGCTTTTAAGACAGGCAGTAGATATTTTATCCTCTCCCTACTGTAGAATCCACAGAAAAATATAAAATGGAGGGTGTCTTGTACGGAAAATTGATCACAGCCACAGGGTGGTCCATCCTCAGGCCTTGACCACACAGGGAAATTTCCTAATGAATAATGAATTAAGTTCATCCTAAATTTTGTGAGTAGGAGTCTATGGAGTGGATTAGTCACTATTTTTAAATACGGTTCCAATGAGGGAGTGGTCGTTAAGACTGTGTGCGCCCTTACCATGGGTTTCCTCAGTTCCGACTCCTCTCTTGCCATGTATGCCCTCTCCAAGAACGCCTGCTTGACCCATCCAATATCCTCCCTTCTGATGTTAATTGGGTCATTAAAGAGTTCTGGTCTCCCCAGCATAGAAAAAGTGGATTTAATATATTTCAGCCAGGGGATTCTCATGGCCTTTTCCCTTGAGATAACATCTTTAAGAATGGCATGATTTAGCGTTAGCTCGGGGTTCAGCCATGTTTTAGCCCAGAAAAGAAGTGGGGCTAGTTTTAATTTATCAACAATGTGAGGCAGGCCCATTTCCTCATGGATCGAGAAGGTGGGTGTGGAGTTTGGAACAGATAGAATATTCCTAATGATACCATTTTCCACCCTCTGTATTTTTACCAAGTCTGCATATCCCCATATAGCGGAACCGTACATAGCGATTGGGACACACTTGCTGTTATATATTTTAATCACTGCCTCCATTGGTTTAGCTCCTAGTCTTTTAGTGAAGGCCAACAGAGCTGAGGATGAGCGTGCTAGGCTAGGACTCTTTGCTTTAATCTGGGGAACCCAGGACCCTCTTTGGTCAAAAAGGACCCCCAGATATGGAAAAACCGGTACCCTAGAGAGAATCTGACCCTTACAGATAAAGGATTTTTTATGCAACATGTTTACTTTACGTCCCATGATCATAGTATGGGACTTTGAGACATTAATTTTCAAATCTAAGTTCTCCATGAAGGAACCAAAACGGTCCAGAAGAGCCTGTAGGCCGATGCCGGTTCGTGCAATTAGAACGGCGTCATCCGCGTATAGGAGGGCTGGTATCTGTTCTCCTCCTACACGCGGTACATCAGCCATTCCTGCTTCTAAATATTTCCCCAGCCCATTTATATAGATGGTAAAGAGAAGGGGGGCCAGGATACAACCCTGGCGCACACCCTTCTCAGATTTAAAGCTGTCGGTACACCTTCCATCCTTAGTGGTTCTTATTTTAGCGTTAAGGTCCTGATGTAACTTAGCAATAAAAACTACCAGACATTCTTCTATACCCATCTTAAGAAGGAGAGTCCATAGCTTACTCCTGTTCACCAGGTCGAAGGCCGAGGAGAGGTCCATAAAAGCCAAATATACTGACCCCTCCCCGGCCACCGTATACCTGGAAACCAGAAGGTGAAGATTCGAACATTGTTCCAGCGTCCCTCTATTTTCACGAAACCCATATTGAATATTTGGGAGCCCCCCATGCTGTTCTAAATTTTCCCTTAATTTAACCAATAAAACTCTACCTAAGATTTTAAAGGTAGAGTCGATAAGAGAAATCGGGCGGTAACACCCTGGGTCCTCCCGGTTACCCTTCTTGAAGATGGGTACAATAATAGATGTTGCCCATGTTTCAGGGAGAGTTCCTTCGTTTGTTACTCTGAACACTCTGGCCAATACTTTGCTCCAAAGTGTCGGGCAATATTTAAAAAAGTCCGCCGGCACTCCATCGGGGCCAGGTGCCTTGTTTTTTGTGGATTCCATTATGGCTTTATAAACCTCCTCTTCCGTAAACTCTACTGTGGCTAAACAGTGATCTACCTCAGTAATACCTGTGGTTTCAGATCGGTTACCTCCATATATATTGCTAAAATGCTGTACCCATTTCTCGTCAGGAATTACACAATCTGTAACCAAATTGTCATCACCCGAAAAGAAAGAATGATTAATGATGTCCCAAAATTGTTTACTGTTTTTAAGGACATCTACATTAAGAAGATCATTCCAAGCATTATTTTTAATTTCGTTTTTCCTTGCCTTAACGTTTGCCTTATAGGCCCGCCTCAAGTTTGAGATTAGTTCTTTATCTCTATCCTTAGCCTTAAGGGCCAGTTTCAGATCTCTATGAGACCTTGAACATCTGTTGTCAAACCATTTATGAGGCTTTGTAGGGTACTGTGGTAAAGGTTTTGTGAGATCCCTAGAGGTTTGTGCACAAATAAAGTTAAAAGCTGTAATAATTTGGTGATTCGAAGTTGTTTGGTCTAAGCAAATTTCTAGTGGTCCCTCAATTTTGGGAAGTAGAGTGTCCATAAACTTTTCCTCCACAACCCTGCCCCATTTGAGCCGTCTGCCCTGATCACTGGGCACCGCCATGGTGCAAACCCGGGATTGGCCCACTTGTTTGCGCCATAAGTCACTCCAATGTATCTCGATTGACAGAGGGTTATGATCGCTATGGGGTGAGACAGTTACTTTATAGTCTCTCACCTTTGAGGTAAGGCCTAGGGAAATGAATATGTAATCAATTATCGACCCATTAATTGGGCCTTTGAAAGTGGGTACCATCTCATTTATTACAGATTTATATGGTTCGTACATATTAAAACTAGCAAGCAATAATTCAGGTGCCTCCCCTGTTTTGGTGTGTTCGAAATGAGGGATGCCAGCTCCATTTGGGGCCTCTGCATCACCTGAGTGGCACGGTAATTTGCATTTATGGCTATTGAAGTCGCCCATTAAAAAAATTTCAAAAGGAATATGTGTATTTTGACTGTAGTTTTTTA
This sequence comes from Lissotriton helveticus, assembly GCF_964261635.1. Taxonomy (NCBI): domain Eukaryota; kingdom Metazoa; phylum Chordata; class Amphibia; order Caudata; family Salamandridae; genus Lissotriton; species Lissotriton helveticus. The sequence goes on from NC_136061.1 coordinate 1,042,223,901, forward strand.
TAAAATTCTCCAAATAATCCACATGGTCAGTTTCAGTTTGTCCTCCCCAGGCATTATAGAAATTAATTACAAGTATAATACAACCTGGTGAGACTGTCCATTCTATTACCAAGATATTTGGAGAGCCTGAGTTCAGCTGATTAAAAGTCCCTAGTAAGTCTAGAGAAAAGAGTATAATAAGCCCCCCTTTCGCTCTCCCAGCATTACTAGAAATTGCTGGTGTTATGAAGCTTATGAAACCATCTAAAAAGAAGGTTGGTGAGGTGTCCCAAGTTTCTTGAAGAGCTATCACCTTATGTTTAGAGATATATTTTACCCAAGTTGGGTCTGTTTTTTTCGCTCTCATCCCTGCAACATTCCAGGTCAGAAATGTACATGGGGGTGGAACCACCATCTCAGAATTTACTTTTAATGGAGTCGCTATGGGGGCTGATAGTCAATCATTAGAGTTCAGGTCGGTTAAGGGATTAAAGCGGTTTACCAGGCCCATAGTTGGGCCTGTGTTATAGTGTATCGATGAGTTTGGTCTCGCTTTCCTGGTTACTGTTTGCCACCCCTTTCCCGCTGGTTCTATGTTGGTGGGTACATTCCTAAGTGAGTATGGACGGGTCTGCGGGGGATAGAAAAATCCTAAGGGAACCGCCCTAAGCATGTCATTCTCCCGTATATCCGATCCATCCCAAAACAAACTAGTCGAGCAATGAGCATTATTGAAATTAATCACCACACAATCGCCTTTCACATTTTTGGCTCGCTTTCCCACCCACCCCACCCTTCTCGCCACAATAATACTAGAGGATGTATTATAATCACCGCTACTAGAGGCATCACACCATTTTTTTGCTTTTCCTATAAGTGTGGCAGTGGATTCCACCTCGCCTTTCCGTAACGGGGGCACCCCTATAAATACGACTACGAAAGGCACTACCGCTGTAGGCAAATTAAGATGGATCTTACTTTCTAAATAAATAGACTCCCGTGGTAATGGGGGGACCTCCTGTAGGGTGGTGGGTATAAGTGGCTGGGGTTCATGTGGCCCTACACTGTCTAATGCCATGGACTCATTTGTGGGCACTAATAAGGGCGATGCTGTCAACTGTTCACTTTGGCGTTCAGGGCCCGTTTTATTGCCCTTAGACATGCTATCAAATTTTCTCACTAGGTCGTCAATCAGGACACATTTTTTTAGCAATCCTTCGAGGCATGTATTCATAGTCTCAACTATGTCCTTCGCAATACCCACTAAAAGGGGTTCAATTCGTTCCTCGAAGAGAGCCTCAAGATGGTCCTTCAAAGTCTCCTCCATCCCATTTCTGGCTTGTGGATGTCCCTCACCCTCCTTTCTCTTTTTCGAGGATGGTTTTGAGTTACCAGGTGAGTCCAAAGTCACTATAGGTAGCAAAGTTTGGGATGCACAGGGTTGAGGTAAGGTAGAAACAGTAGCAGTAATGGGTTTCATAATGATAACATCAGGCTCTAGGGGGGTAACTTGCACTGGGGTTGGTGCAATTGTGGGAGGAGATTTAGCTAATAAGCCCAGTTCTTGTTTTGCTGTGGCAATTTCTTTAGTTAATGCCCCAACCGCGGAGGTAAGATAGGACATGATGAAATCAGAATGTTTGGCAACTTTTGCCTTCTTTCCACCATCATCTGTAATAACTCCATTTTTGCGCTTACCCATTTTTACAGGAAATATACAGTGGGTGGCCCAGCCCTGCCTGGTCCTGCCGTGGACTGCTGTAGACTGTCCCGCCCTTGTCCCGGGCTTCTCCCGGCCGTCTCCCGCGCGCTCCCGCGTCGCGGGGGGTGGTGCTGGTGTTTATGCGCCGCCTGGCGCCAAATCGCGGTGTGCGGCTTCCGGCCGCTAGGTATGCTGGGGGTTGTAGTCTCTGCTGCACCCCTGGTAGTCTCTGCACTGCGGCGGCGCTCGGTGGCAGAGAGCGCCACGGCTTCTGGCAGGCTGGAAACGGACCCTCACGGCAATGCTGCACCCCTGGTAAGTGCTGGTATGTCTATACAAGCCTTTGAGGAACTGTTTAATAAGCCTGCTGGACCAAAGCGAAGGGGCCTTCGAGGATCTAGTGTAGCGTGAAATCGAAGCCAAATGAACCTTTATAGATGCATGCACCAACCCTGACTCCGCCAAGTGTAGAAGGTATGGCAATATCTGTACAGGGGTAATCTGGAGAGGTGACAATTTGTGTTCCACGCACCATAAGCAAAACCGCTTCCACTTGAGGGAGTACGTTCTGTTGGTACTGTCCGCTCGTGCTTTCGCTAGGACCTCCCTGCATTCCTGTGGGATGTCTAGATGACAGAATTCTCTGTGCTCAGGAGCCAGGCTGATAATCTGAGCGATGGTAGGTTCGGGTGTTGGATCTGTCCGTTGGACATAGTCAGCAGGTTCGGGTGCTGTTTCAGACGAATCGGAGTCCTGATGGAGAGGCGATGAAGGTCCGAGAACCAGTGCTGCCTCGGCCAGAACGGGGCAATTAGGATCAGGGTACAAGGCTCTGCCTTCATCTTCCTGAGGACTCTGGGAATCATCGGGAAGGGGGGAAAAGCGTACGCAAAGACGCCGAACCAACTGATGGAAAGGGCATTTCCGAGTGACCTTTGTTGGGGACGCCAACTTGCGTAGCTTGGGCATTTGGCGTTCTCCCTGGTGGCAAAGAGGTCGATCCTTGGGATTCCCCATTCTGAGAATACCTGATCCAGTGTACCTTGGTTGAGCTCCCATTCGTGAGTGAGAGACGTCCGTCTGCTGAGTGCGTCTGCAATGGTATTGTCCTTGCCCGGGACATATTCCGCTTTGAGCGTGATCCTTTGGAGCACTAGCCAGTTCCAGATTTCTTGTGATTCGCGTGACAGAGTGAGCGAACGCGTCCCTCCCTGCTTGTTCAGGTAGTGCATCGTCGTGGTGTTGTCCGTCCTGACGAGCACCTGGGAGTTCTGGATACGTGGTAAAAAGGCCTTCAGTGCCAGGAAGACCGCTCGCAGTTCTAGAAGGTTTATGTGGAATTTCTTCTCCTGCTCCGTCCATTTGCCGCTGACTTGGAGGTCCTGGAGGACCGCTCCCCAACCTTCCAGGGATGCATCCGTGGTGATCACCAAAGGTGCTGCTGGAAGGAGGAAGGGTAGGCCTGTCGACAGATTCCTGTGGTTCATCCACCATTGCAGGGTCTTGGACATTTGTGGTGTTATTCTCACTGTGTCGTCGAAAGAGCCTGTACTTTGAGTCCATTGGTATGTGAGGGCTTCTTGCAATGGGCGCATCCTGAGGCGGCAGTGCGGGATGAGGAGGATACAGGACGACATCATGCCTAGTAGTGATTTGAAAGTTCGAACTCTCATGGTCTTTCTCGTAGCCACAGCCGTGGCCAGAGAGACGATCTTGTGTTTCCGTTCGAAGGAAATGCTTTTACGCATTCCGTGTTTAAGGTTGCCCCCAGGAAGGAGATGCTTCTGGTCGGGGTCATGCAGGATTTCTCGAGATTGAGAGTTAATCCTAAGTGCAGAAAGAGATTGGTGCAGGCGTTGGAGGATGAGGTAGCGCCTGTCGCTGAGGGAGCTTTTACCAGCCAGTCGTCGAGGTAAGGGAAGACCTGGTGACCCATTTGACGTAGGAAGGCTGCCACAGGAGAAAGGCACTTCGTGAAAATCCGCGGCGCGGATTTGAGGCCGAACGGCAGCACTTTGAATTGGTAGTGGCGTCCTGCCACCTCGAACCTTAGGAATTTTCTGTGCCCTTTGAGTATTGGGATGTGGTAGTAGGCATCCTGGAGATCCAGGGATGTCATGAAGTCTCCTCTTTCGAGGATGCCTAGTATTTCTTGGATCGTCACCATCCTGAACGACTGACTCTTTAGGAAAGAGTTGAGGGCTCTGAGATCCAATATGGGCCTACACTTTTTCCCCTTCTTGCGAATAAGAAAGAAGCGGGAGTAGAATCCCTGTCCTTTGTGAGACGATGGGACCATCTCGATCGCTCCCTTCGTCAACATCGCAGATATTTCCAGGAGCAAAGGCCACAGATGTTTGTGTGGCAGCTTGCGTGGCGGTGTTGGAGGTGGGATGGTGATGAATTCCAGGGAATGGCCGAATCTTATTAGTTGTAGTACCCACCGATCTGTGGTTATGAGATGCCAATTGTGTAGGAAATGGGTCAACTTTCCTCCAATTTTGAATGAGGGAGATTGTGGCGGGACTGGCTGGAGTAATCGGTCACTGGCGTCCGCCAGCGCCCCTCCTCTGGTTCTTTCCACGGAAGTTTGATCTTCCATACGAAGTTTGGCGACTCTGCTGTTGCTTCTGCGGATACTGCGATTTATTTTGGTATGAATAGGAGGATCTATTCTGGAAGGACCCCCTGTAGGAGGGTTGACCTCTGGACCTGTTACCTCGAAAGGACTGGTTTCTAGCCTGCAGCGTACCCAGTGCTCTAGCCGTATCAGTGTCTTTTTTGATGTTCTGGAGCGCTTCATCAATTGTGGCTCCGAAAAGATGTTCGCCGTCGAAGGGCATGTCTAGCACCTTTGTTTGAACTTCTTGTCTAAATGAAGTAGCCTTAAGCCAGCCCTGGCGCTGCAGGACTGCTGCTCCAGCTAATTGGCGAAAGCCAGTCATGGCTCCATCTATGGCACAGTCTATGATTTCCGCTGCCGAGGCTTGTCCTTCTGAGAGCAGTGCTTTGACCTCTTCCTGCATTGTATCTGGTAGCACCGCCAAATAAGGGACTATGTCCTCCCACAGTTGGCGATTATAACGTCCCAACAGGGCTATAGAGTTGGCGACTTTGATAGTCATGGCTGACGTAGTGGTGAACCGTTTCCCGATGGTATCCAACTTTCTTCCCTCTTTGTCCGGTGGTGCTGACAAGGGAGAGGAAGGGTTGCGGGAATTCTTCTGAGCTGCCTGGGTCACCACTGAATCAGGTTTCGGGTGCCCATTGAAACAAACTGCCGCCTTGGTGGGAGCTTTGTATTTCTTGTCCAGGCGTGGGATTACCGCAGGTATGGAGGCCGGCGTAGCCATCAGTTTCTTTCCCTGGTCCCAGAGAAATTCTATAATCAGAATTGATTTAGTGATTTTTTTGTTTGTTCTTTAAAATCATATAAGAAACATTCTGTTTCCGTTGTTTCCAATTCCATGTGGAAACGCTTTGCTGCCCGTTCCACTAACTTATGGAACCCGCCAATGTCCACTGGCGGAGAATCCGACTGGCGTGGTTGGGGTGAAGCTGGGGAGGGTGCGACATACTCGTCGTCTTCGTCCTGATCCGTGCGATCCTCAGGGACTTCGCCTTCTTCCATCTCCTCAGCTTCCTCATCTGAGGATTCCACTACTTGAGGTGAGACTGCCTCATGGGAGGCCTGCGGAGGTGGTCGCATCTGTCGTGGGGCTGCCGGTGGAGCAGATGTAGCCGGCGTCGGGCCCCTATCCTCAGCAGCCTGTGCCTCCGGGAAACGCTGCTTGTAGTCCTGGATGAGATGTTTAAGGTCATCCACGATGGACGCAGGAAGACACACCATTGGGGTCACTTCCGTCCGTACCTGCGCTTGGAAAGAGTGTGCCTGGTAGGTAAGCTCCTCCTGTTCCTCATCAGTGCTTTGGCATTTCACGTGGAGGTCTGAGATGGACATAGCCTGAGTCGTCATTTCCTCTTCCGATTCTTCACTCTGGAGAAAGTCAGAAGGTAAGTGGCTTTGTACTTTGCTTGGGGATGTCGTTTCAGGCGTGATCAGCTTCTTTGGCAATTTGCGCGGTGGTGTTGGCGGAGGTAGCGTCCATGACGACGGTTCCACTAGCTTGGACTTCTGCCATGGTTCCGCGTTGTCCCTGGTCGTAGACGACCCTCCCGTCGACGTTTTCGTCGTCGACGGCATGTCCTCCGTCGTCGGTGGCTCAAGCGACGAGATTTTCGTCGTCGTCGATGTTTTCGTCGACGACGCGGTCGTCGACTACGTCCTCGTCGACGTCGCACTCGTCGACGATTCGTTTCTCGTCGACGATTCATTCCTCGTCGACGTCTTTTTCGTCGACGGTCTCGGCGACGAGTCTTCCGTCGACGGCGGGCTTCTCGCCGTCGACGTCCCTGGCTTTGTCGTCGTTGGGTTCCTCGTCGACGGTGTCGTCGTCGACGATGGGTTCCTCGTCGACGGTGTCATTGTCGACTGCCCCGATTTAGACGTCGATGAGCTCTTCGTCGACGGGGTCGTCGTCGACGGCCCCAATTTCGTCGTCGACGGTGTTTTAGTCGACGACGGTTTTGGCAGTATGACAGATGGGATGGGCCTACCTGCCGCCGACGATGATGGAGTGGTCGTCGTCGATGCGAGGACTGACGATGCCGTCGTCGTCGACACCGTCGTCGTCGTTGTGGAGACGGCGAGTGGCGTCACAGCTCTCTTTTGCGTTGAAGATGGCGTAGGCTTGGTGGATGAGTGCGCAGGCTTCTTAAAGGCGTGAGAGCCTGTGTCAGACACTGAGGAAGTGGTAGATTTTGCCTCTGAAGATTTCTTTTGCATCTTCATAGGAGGAGTGTCTGAGGGGCCAGGGGGGTCCCCCCTTGGCCTCTTGAGGGAGACGTCCGAAGCCATGGAGAAGCTGCCCTCTGAGGACTCCACATTATCCCTCTGTTTAAGCCTGTCCAGCCAAATGAGAAGTCGACCTTCTCTATCCCTCAAGGTCTTATTAGGGAAAGAGCGACAGATTTTACAGTCCTTGGGGACGTGGTCCGGATAAAGGCAGTATAAGCACAGGTCGTGCTTGTCCTCCACATGGAGCCTTTTCTTCCCACATGAAGAGCAGGCCCTGAAAAGGGCTTTCTTCTGGGATCCAGACATTCCTTAAAAATGGTAAGGCAAGACAGCACTTACTGCAAGAGAAGAGTCTGAAGTATCCCAGTTGAAGAATTTGAGAAGGTAATCCTTTTTCCAAGTGAAAAAAGTAGGTTTAGAAGATATCCTGAGGAGAGCTCAGGCTGGAGACTCCCTAGCACAACGTGCGGTAGAAAATCTGAGAGACTGAGGCTCCAGCAGGGAAGGTTCTAGAGGGAGGTGATAGCTGATTGGCTGGCTCTAAGAGTTTGGTCCTTTTTGCATAAGGACGAGGATAGGCGACTAAGGAGAGGTCCTTAGGCCTATTTTTCTTTATGTATGTCTATAGGACATTACTTTTCTATATACCGGAGGCTCCCGTCTCGACGACGGGGAATGATTCAGGCATGTGAATCTATGCAAGACACCCCATATACTGGATACGTTCTATTTCAAGCCATTGCTTGACATGGCTCACCTCGTGGTGAGCAAGCTTTGAACTAGCATAATCCTCGCCTCCAGTCCTGACATAGAATGAAAAATGTTCTAGCTATCGTAACGGAAAGTTTCAATTCTATTATGTATTGTGGTTGTGGTGTTGTGCCTTGTTCACTCTAATGCATAATTGATGTTGGTGCCTATTTGCTCTTGTTTTTATCTTCATAATTGTGTTCCTCATGCTATGGTTAGTCTGCCTCATAATGCCATATGTTGTATCATGAGGTTGTTCTCCGTGGCTTCATGAATCCCTTTTTTATTCCTCTCAGGCTCTGATGCGGGTAAACAGGACGCTTAAGGATGAATCAGCGGCTGACGGGGTGCAAAGAAAGAGGAGGAAGGGACACTGAGAGCAGACTGATGTATTTTGGTGTATAATGAAGCCAGAAGGGTGTCATCATGAGCAGGGTTGGTGACATTTTTCAATATTCAGAAGGAAGTGACTGGTATCCTTAACAAATGATAAACCTTCCTGGAAAATGGGATAGAGATGTGGGTTGACAAATAAAGATAGTCTCTCAGTGGCTGCACCAAGTCTAGATCAGCTCCAGGGACCCATTCACAGGGATCTGATCCCAGCAGTGACCCAGGCAGCACATCCTCTGGGATACTTCTCTTTCCTGCCTGGGAGAGTGCTGGCATACCCTGCCTGCACTTTCCTGGGCAGGAATCACAACTCTGTTCCTCACTTGGTAGGAGCAGTCAAATATGCTGCTCTTGCCCGGGTGGAAGCAAAGTTACTGAGCCGGCTTACAAAGGCACCTCAATGAGTGGTGGCTGGGGAATGCACAGGGGCCGTGGGTACATTGGGATTCCACCAGCAGCCCCAACATTTTGCTGCATGTGGGTGCCCCGGATGGCACCAGGGCATCCACTTGAAAATATATTTTTTAAATGGCCAGCTGCCACCATGGTGGTGACTTGGAAGCTGGCTAGGCCTATGCGGACCCAGAGGCTCACCCTGTGGTACCCAAGATTGGTGGTAGTTGTGGATGCCCCAGGTGTGCACTATGGCACCCACTTTAAAATAAATATTCCAGTCCCCATGTCATTCAGTATGGGTTCTGTAGGGAGATGCCTGGGGCTACAGGGGCTTTCGGTCTTTCGGGTGGGCACCAGGGCTGCCACTTTGAAAAATTAAAAAGGCAAAAAAGAATAATAAATGAGAGGCAGAAGCCACTCATGTATTATTCACTGCTCTGTTGAAGAAACAACACAAAAAGCCTAAGGGATTTTTAAAATAATATTTTGTTTCCTGGTGGTGTCCTTGAAATGGGCAGGGATACCACACATAGGTGGGACAGGGGTGCCACCAACCTTTTTTTGTTAATGTTTTAGAAGACTGCAGGAAGTGCAGCAGCCCCCAAAATCATTGAAAAAAATACAGGAAGTTTCCTGGGACATAGAATTCAGGACCATAGGTGAGCTTTCTATATTTTGTAAAAAAAACTCCGGGCTAGGGCTAGATGCTCTTCAGCTGGAGTGTAGGCCCCATATGCGCCACCATGCACTGCTATATTACTTCACATATCACATCATTTTCATGACATATTCTATGACAATATTGATAGTGATCAATGATTAGAGCGGCAGACCCTGATGCAGAGGTCTGGCCCAGACCAGGGTTCAATTCCCGCCTCGGGGGGTCTTGGGCTCAATTTCCCCGGACCTGATCATTCTCGCCTCAGTGCCTATTCTAATCATGGGTCCCACTCTGCAACTCTGAGCAATAGCTTGCTTAATCTCCACAACACCCCCTACAGCGCTAGGATGCCTGTCTTCACCTTGGGGGTGCCCAGGAGTGGGCACTTCACAGGGAAAGGCCAGGAAGATTCCACAGCGGTATGTGTACAGTGCCTTGAGACCCCTTCGGGGGTGATACGTGCGCTATATAAGCACTACTACATTTACATTTACATTACTGCAACATCTGAAATGACATTAATGATTACAACACTGTGCATGGTGGGGGCGAGAAGTATAGTTGCTGTAGAAATAGTTAGTTTAGATAACTGTAACTGGTGAATTTCAGCATTTTTGCTTGTTTAAAATGGTATGCTTAACTGACATTTGCACCTAACTATAATGTCTCGTTAATCTTTGAGTAAAAAAGGCACTGACACCCTGATGAGTTTTTTTTGTGCTGTTTAATGCACCATGTTGACAACCATGATGCGTTTCAGCTACGGCAGTAGCCGTGATCATACAGAAAGGAACTATTTTGTGTTTCCATTTACAGTGCTACCACACACAGTGAAGTTGACAATGTTATACTGTCTGAATTCAATTGTTCAAAACATTTGGGTCAAAGATCACTCAATCACATCTCAGTACTACAATCTTTTGTGAGAGTTGCGAGCAAAAACAAACTCATGTATTCATATCGTCACACATTGTTCAAAGATGGCGCTGCCATTATTCCTGTATGTTCTTCATATTGAAAAAAACAAAACATTACCATAATATTTACCCCGTGTAACTATCACAATTCATCGTGGACTCTTCTGTGCGATTCTGTTTAGAAATAGTGTCCTCAAAATATTAACACCCGCCCAATTTGAGCAAACCATTAATTGTAACAATGGATATCAGTTGCGTGTGTTAATTATTCATTTTACCTTTGTAAGTAATTATGATTGCAAATCCTTTAACACACTTCCTACAATTCATAAAGTTGAACTGGGATGATGTTTCTACATTCTTTCTAACCTTAATGGGCATAAAAGACTAATTTCATTGGTGCATTTATAATGCCCAAGTTTGCTTGCATTGAATCCTCTAGAAAACATCAACTATTTAGGAAATATCATTTTCTTTCATTTGCCGGCTGAGTTAACTCAATGGGTCTATGCTTGCTCTTATCTAGCCTCCTATCATTGCATGCCTGCATATTACTTTAAATGTATAAAGAGTTCTTCTTCTATAGTGATACCTTTGGAATTTATGTGTTGAGCTCTAATATGTATCACTATCTTGACTCAAGTTGTTGCAAGGCTTTTTCTCTATCCCCTCCTCTCATATGTCTTGGGATAGAGCCCACTACAAAGCCCTTGAGTTCTTCCTCTTTTCCTTCAGGTAGCTCCTGAAAGTAGAGAGCCAATAGTTAGTTAGCATTCTAATTATGTATCGCTACAATATGTTGTAGTATTTGTTTGTGTAAAGACAAGATCGTACTTCCAACGTCATTTTTCCCATATGAGCATCTAAATACGTATGCAGCATGTGAGCGTCTGCAATTGTACCTGCACCTGATTTGTCTTGGTTACTTATCATCTGGACGAAGTAGGTGTTTTGTTTATTACATAATTGAAGGATGTGCACTTAGTGCACTTGATGAACCCTGATCTCTTACTGAGCCATGTTGATGGTGTGGCTTATGTGATGTTATTAGTTATTAAACTGCCTCTCATTGATGGGATTTCCTAAAGGATAACAAAGGTCTATGGGGGACTACCTTTTCCAAAACTGGATCATTTTAAATGATATACCAATGATTCAGTGAGATTTTCCTCACTTTGCTTATTATTACTGCTATACGCGGTATGAATCGGAACTTGTGTTTTTTCTTATCTTCTGTGCCTATTATTTTCTCTGTTTTTGTTGTTATACTTTCTCTTGTGGTGCACTGATGGTTTCCTGGAATCTCTGTGCTGTCTCAATCTCTGCCTTGTGATATTCTGCCTCTTCACTGCAATTCCTTTTCCTTCTTAGTATTTCTCCATAAGGCATGCTTTCTTTCAAGGTTATTGTGTGAAAGCTAGAGTCATGTAAGAAACAGTTAACTGCAGTTAGTTATCTATGTTTTGGTCTCCATCTTATTTCCACTGATGTACACAGCTAGGTCGAGGAAGTTCACCTCCACTCTACTCAAATGGCAAGAAAAATTTGAGATTACAGTCATTGTGATTTATGATATGTACAAATTGCTCGGAACCTTCCCCTGTTCCTATTCAGATGAGAAAGAGGCTGTCTATGTATCTAATCCAATTTAATACCATGTTCCATCCAGATGTTTAGGTTTGGGCCATGGATCACCTGCCTCTTCCATCAGCCCATATGCAAATTATCACAACTGCGGCCAAAGCAAGTGACAATGGCTGTTCCCTGCTTCTGTTTGAAGTACTCCCTATTGAAAAGTACTCCCTATTGAATAGAAATTGTTTTGTTGAGACACTACTTTATCATACTCAGGAGCATTTTAGTGTGTTTGAATAACTTCAATGGTCTTACTCTTAGAAAATGTTCTACTGCCCTAAACACGTCCTCATGTTCAATACCTATAAAGAGTGATGTTACATCTAGGGTTATGAGCAGATAAAAAAGGGCCCCAGAAAGTCCAATGTGTCCCTGATATATGAGGGAAGAATCTTACCAATCCTCTGGTAAACTCAAAGATTTAGGAAATATAATTTTCTTTTGTTTGCTAGCCAAGTTAGCTCAATGAGTATATGCTCTCTCTTCTCTAGCCTCCTCTCAAAAATGCCCTCATATTACTTCAAATGTATATAGAGTACTTAAATATTGAGACCGTACAGATTTTTTATGTCAAGCTCTAATATGTATATCGACTCAAGTTGTTGCAGGGCAATGTCTCTAGCCCCTCATCTCGTTTCTCTTGGAATAGGGTTCACCACAAAGTACTGAAGCCTTTTTTATTATTTTTATATGTGTAACTCCTCAAAAGTGAAGAGCCACCGGCTACTTGGCATCTTTATTACGTATAGCTCCAATAAGTTACAGTATTCCATTTAACAAAGGCAAAACCGCATTACCAGTATATTATTTCCCACATGAGCATCTTAATACATATACAGCATATTCATTTCTTCAATTTCTGGACAAAGAAGGTGTTTTGTAAATCCCGTAATTTCAGGCCCTGCACTTAGTGCACTTGAGAAACCCATATATTTTACTGAGGCATGTAGATGGTGTGGCTTGTGTGATGTTATTAGACACTAAACTGTGTCTCATAGATGGGGCTTTTTTCTAAAGGATAACAAAGGTCCATGGGGACTGCCTACTCCAAAACTGGGTCAGTTGTTAATTATATGGCAATGTTGCTGTGAGATTTTCCTCACTTTCTTCATGATAACTACTATATGTTGTTATGAATCTGAACTTGTGTTTCTTTTCCTCTCCTTTGCTGAATCCCTCTTGAGAAACATTTAATTTTCTTTGTTTTCTTTTATAACTTTTTTTGTGCTGTCCTGATGATTTCCTGTGTGTAACCCCTTTCTTGAAATCTCTGTGCTGTCTCTTTCTTTGGTCTCCATCATATTTCCACAGATGTACACAGGCAGGCCGAGAAAGTTCACCTCCACTCTACTCAAGTGGCAAGAAAAATTGAGGTTACGTTAGAGTTTCCATCGGAAGAGTGTGTTTTATTTCACTAATAACTTTGGCACAATTTCACAACCCGTCGCAAAACTTTCCAAATAAAACATTCATCCAACTTAGTTCCTTCCTTGAAAGTTCAATGCCAATTTGTCAAGCGGGGGCCAAGAGAAACGGAGGGAGGGTCCCAAAATATTGATTACACCAAATTCAGCAAAAAGTTTTAATTTTACTCAGAACTAGTGGTGGGTGGAACTTGCAGAGTTTCAATCCGCAGAATTCTGCAGGGTTATACGAAAACTCAGTGAGATTGCGTGGAGTTCCGCGAACAAGTGGAAATCGGCATAGCACTTGCTTACACAAGTTTTTAGTGCGGGGTGCTCGTTCAGCACTGAAAGATCAGCACAAGCGGCACCATATGGCTTGCAGAGGGAGCTGCTACTTGAGTTGATTTTGCTACCACTTGAGTAGATATTAAACTTGAGCGGCAGGGTTCTCACTGCTGGCGGGATCGACCACCAACGACATCCAGCGTTGGGAAAATCTTGCTGGGTGCCCTCCTAGCGCCCAAAGATTATGCTAGATTAAGCCAATTCTCGCTCGCTCTTGCCAATTTACCAGTGGCGAGCTGAGCATGAGAAAAAACTCCACCACGTGGTGGTTGGCAGAGTTTGGCCGGAACTCCACTTAGGGGCCAAAACTCCCTCAACTCTGCTGGCAGAGTGGAGTTTATCACCCAACCCTACTCATAAAGCATGTTTTTTGTGATTTGCTGCAAATCTTTTCAGTCATTTTTGATACTTTTTTGTTTAAAGAGGTCCTAGGGCTGTGCATGAAGTGGTTAAAAATAGGCCTGGGCAGAATAATTAATTCCTTCACCAGAATGAGAGGAATTTGGAAATTCTGCATTACTCATGTGATGCAGAATTACTTAGAACTTCCACCACTCTGCCGGTGGAATTAATCTGAAGTATTTGTATTCTAAAGAGGGAGCAGTCCCTCTATGTTTAAGTAAAAAGTTAACTGCAGAGTATGTAAGTACACCGAGGGGAATGGACTGCAGAGTGATAAGCAGTGGTTTCTAAAGTTACCACTCGGCTGCAGCGCCCTCGCCTACTCTGCAGTAATAATTGCAGAGTATGTAAGGGTGCCGAGTGGTCTTTGGATTAACTATTTTCTTAGCGCAAAATGTATCCTTGAATCCATTTTTGAGGCAAGGGTGCATTTTATACTAACATAAGAGTGCCGGGGAGGAGCTACGCTAGCAACCAAGATGGCCGATTAGGCTCCCAGCTCTGCCGACCTCCGTCCCCCGCCGGATAATCCTGCTACAAATCCTGAATTTACACCCTGCCTCCGGGCGTGTGAACTGCCGTGCTGTACTTTGGAGCGATTCCGGGACTTTTACCAGCTTGGTGGACGGAGTTATGTCGAGTTTTAGTTTTGGGCCTACACCAGCTTGTGAGCCGGGGACTCGAGTACTGACCCAGCCGGGTTCCAGTTGAATAACATCGGCCGTGAGTGATCAACAGGGACCGGTCCTTGGATGTGGAGAAATTTCTTCGCCCGATTTTGACGGCGGTTGCTGATCTGGCCTACAATCGATGGAGGGTTGACGAGGCACGACTGTGGCTGTGGGCGGAGGTCCCTGACCCAGAGACCTGGTTTGCCGCCGCCGGTGTTTGCCCAGTCGGGGTCTTCGCTTGCGGTACCGGAGCCTGGATTGTGGTCTTGGTAAGTCCTCGGTCTCCCTCCGTGACAGTCCGTCCCAAATTTGCCTGTTCCCCCGGGGAAGACCGGTGCCTCTGGGGGACGCGAACATGGTCGACTCGGAACAAAATCTGGTGGGACGGACTGAGTCTGAACCGTCGATACGGACTGTACTGGCAGCTATCGGGGCACTACATTCCCATGTGGAGTCCATTGTCCAGAAAATGATTGCGGTCACACACGGACATGGGCATGAGGGACCAGACCCTGATCCGTTTCAATATCCTGTTCGGCCTATACCACCTACGGAGGTCTTTGTAACGGCAGTGGGCCCTGTGCCACGAGGGGTGTCGGAGCTTCATGGCAGTGTGGTGGCCGACAACCGTGTACTCGATGCTCTCTACGGATTGCCAAGCCCACCATCATTGCCTACTGTGTGTGGATTAATTGGTGCTTCCCTTCCGGATACTCTTGGTGGGAACTATCTACGGAACGAAACAGTGATTTTCCCCTCTCCGACACCTTTACTACGACTGCAGAGACAACGATGTCGGGAGCTTAAATCGATGAGGGTCATTGTTGATGCCGACAGAGTTCCCAGTGACTTTAAAACTTTGCCTCGTCTCGGAAGGAACTTTACTGAACTGTTTCTGCATTTTGACTATCCTGCGGAGGCGACAGCCTGTCCGGAAGGGGCTTGCACGACTGATCGGAAGGGTCAGGGATGAGACTGACTGTTGGGGCTTGGCACCATGGGATTTTCTGAAGTGGGATTCGTTACCATTGTATTTACGGGAGGTCGGGTGGTGTTTACTGTTTCCCCTGTTTCGTTTTAATACCGCTTCTTAATAGAGTTGTGTGTTTTATTCTGGGGAATCTTGGTTCTGGCGGGGGGGAGGGGGGACCGAGGGCCCGTACTGAGGTGTCCCCCTCCACATTTACTAATCTTAGTATTTAGTTAGATGGGGCGACAGGCACACTGCTAGTTGGGGATAGGCGTAAGCCATATGCAGGGGTGCAGGGTGGGGAGAGGGGTGTTCGTCTTGTTAGTGTTTGTAGTTTTTATGGTTGAAATCCTTTAGAATCCTGATATAGGTGGTCTTATTGAGGCGCGAATTTGTGTTTTGGGGTGGATGGGTTCTGGTGGGGGTATTATTAGCATAAGTTAGCCAATTGTTGCGCAATTCATTATTGTATTCGGGATGCAGCTGTAGTCTCGTACCTTTTACTGCTGCACCCTCCCCCCTCCCTCCTACTCTGGACTTCTACTCAATGTTTATCCTGTTTCTCGGGGAGGTGGGGTTGGTGGTAGGCAATTGTTTGATTATCCTGAATGTAGTACGGCCTCATACCTGACGTAGCTTATGAGTAGGCTTTATTGATAGTTTTCCGTCCATTATGCCCTGTATGTATATTGCTTATCCTTTCATTCCGCGATGTAAGTCACCTGTTTTTGTTTTTCTTTTAATTTGTTTATTCAATAAAAAGAATTAAAAAAAAAAAAAAGAGTGCCAAATGCTCACTTCGCTATTTCGAGGAATTCCACAGAATCTTGCAAAATGTTAATGTGATTCCGCTGTATCCAATTCAGCCAATTCTGTCCACCAGTTAAAAAGTTAGATATATCTGGACTTTTGGTATCCAGATATGTTCTGATTTGCCACATTAAAGAGGGGAATAATCAATCCTGATTGGCAGGCCACAACCTGAACAATACATTGTGGCAACCATTACAGGACTTTGGGACATAGTGCCTGCATCTTGAAAATGAATGAAAAAAAGGGAGCATAGCCTGACCCCCCCCACCCCCACCCAGGGACATGTGGGGAGGGACTCAAAGGGACGCCCCAATTGACTGGCTGCCATAACATGGACAAAATGTTCACACATCCATTAGAGAACTCGTGGACATGGCTGCCATTAAAATGTATTGTAGTTAGAGGTCCGGCGAACCACTGAAAGCTCGAGCCAGGATCGATCCTGAAGCCTGGCTCGGGTTCAACCAGAGGTTCTGTTGAAATCTCAAGCTCATAATCAGCCGAGATTTCATGTGACTTCTGCCTGCCATCCTTGCTCTACCCAGGCTGTAGCTTTATGGCCAGAGCTGCTGTCTTTGCAACTGGGGAACCATATTTGAGTCTTGGTGTCAATTTAACATCCTGTGATTCTGAGGCAGTCAGTTAATCTCCTCATGCCTATAAAAGCAAGCGTTGATAAAGCCAATAGGCCTTGCCTATGCAAGAGCTATTGGCTTTGCCAATATGTTTTAGCCAAGTTGTGCACCAATGTGGCTACTGTCAGCATGGTTAAAAGTGAATGGGGTAAAGGAGAGTACAGTGTCGTAAAGTGGATAAAGTGTTGTCTTATGAAGTGGCGTGGAGAATCATGGAGTGGCTTAGAGTGTGTCGAGGGTTGTAGAGTAGAGTTGAGTGGCATAGCATGGAGTGGCATGTAGTGGAGTGGTGTAGAGTGTTGTGGAATGTCATGGAGGGATTAGGGTGTAAGAGTGGAAAGGCGTAGAGTTGACTGGCGTAGAGTTGCATAGAGTGTCAGAGTGGAGTATAGTTTTGTAGAGCGGAGTGACATGGAGTATCCTGGAGTAGTGTAGAGCAGAGTGCAGTGGCATAGAGGTTGTTAGGTAGAGTGTTGTACAGTAGAGTGCAGTAGAGTGGAGTAGATTGTTGTGGAGAAGAGTGGAATAGAGTGGATTTGTGTAGGAGAGTGAAATGGCATAGAGTGGAGTAGAGTGTTGTAGAGTTGAGTGGCATAGAGTGACAGAGTGGAGTGGCATAGAGTGGAGTAGAGTGGCATAGAGTGGATGAGTGGAGTATAGTGGCATGTAATGACAGAGATGTAGAGCGACGCAAAGTGGAGTAGTGTCATAGAGTGACTAGAGTTAAGTAGAGTGTTGTAGAATGGAGTAGAGTAGAGTGGAGTGGAGTAGAGTTTAATGGAGTAGAGCATCATAGAGTGGAGTATCATGGAGCTAAGTGTCATAGAGTGGCAAGTCGTAGAGTGAAGTAAAGTGGACTAGAGTCAAGTGGCGTAAAGTACAATGGTGCAGAGTAGACTGCATAGGGTGCATTGGCTTTGAATGAAGTGGTGTAGAGTCCACTGGATTACAGTGCAGTGGTGTAAAGTAAAGTAGTGAAGAGTAGATTGCAGTGGCAAAGAGTGCAATGGCGTGGACTGGCACAAAGTGGAGTACAGTAGCGTAGAGTGAAGTGGCGAAGAGTACAGTGACGTAGAGTAGATTGATAGTAGAGTGAAGTGGCATAAAGTGGAGTGGTGCAGGCTAAAGAGCACAGGAGTAGAGTAGAGTGCCATAGAGTGCATTGGCATAGAATAGAGTGGTGTAGAGTGCAGTGGCATGGAGTGCAGTGGTGCAGAATAGATTAGAGTGGAGTGATGTAGAGTAGAGTGGCATAGAGTGCAGTGGTGTAGAGCGTATTGGCAAAGCGTGCAGAGTAGAGTGCAGTGGCATAGAGTGCAATAGCGTAAAGTGCAGTGGTATAGAGTGCAGTGGCACAGTATAGAGTGGCATTGAGTTTAGTGGCGAATAGTGTAGTCTTGCAGAGTAGAGTGACATGGAGTGCAGTGGCATGGAATGCAATGGCGTAGAGTGCAATGGTGTAGAGTGCCATGGCATAGAGTGCATTGGTGTAAAGTAGAGTGGTGCACAGTGCAGTGGTGCAATGACGAAGAGTACAGTGATGCATAGAAGATTGGGGTAGAGTACATTGGCAAAGAGTAGAAAAGGGTAGAGTGAAGTGATGTAGAGTGCAATGTCACAGAGTGAAGCGATGCACAGTAGATTAGAGTGGCATACTGAGTAGTGGTGAGTGCAATGGTGTAGAGTGCATTGAGGTAGAGTGCAGTAGAGTGGCACAGAGTAGAGTGCAGTAACGCAGAGTAGAGTGGTGAAGAGTTCAGTGGCAAAGAGCGCAGTGTTACAGAGTAGATTGTTGTAGAGGGCAATGGTGTAGAGTAGAGTGGCTTAAAGTACATTGGTGTAGAGTGCAGTGGCACAGAGTGGATGCAGGGTAAAATAACGTTGAGTGCAATGGTGTAGAGTAGAGTGGTGTAGAGCCCAGTGACATTGAATGTTGCAGAGTAGGGTATAGTGGCATACAGTGCAGTGGTGCTAAGCAGATAGGTGTATAGTGCATAGGCATAGAGTGCTGTGGCATAAAGTGGAGCGGCATTGAGTAGAGTGGTGTATAGTGCAGTGGGGTGGAGTGGAGTGACAGAGGGTAGATTACAGTAGCATAGAGTAAAGTGGTGTAGAGTTGAATGGCACAGAGTGGAATAGAGTGGCATAGAGTAATTTGTTTCAGAGTAGAATGAAGTGGTGTAGAGTGCAGTGGCATAGAGTAGAGTGTTGTAGAGTGCAGTCATAGAGTGCAGTGGTGCAGAGTAGATTAAAATGCCTTACAGTGGAGTGGGATAGAGCACAGTGGCGAAGAATGTAGTGGTACAAAAGGGGGTGGTGATGGACGGAGCATCTGAATCAATCAAACACTCACACCCAGTCAAAAGATCTGGGTTTAATCCATCACCGTTCTTTAGCCCACTCTGCCACCCCAGTTCAGACATGGCTATATGCAAATCCGTCTGACCCTGTGCCTCATGGGAACAGTGCAACCCGAACTGCCAAGCCATGTCTTCCCTGGACCGGAAACAAGCTTCCGAGGACCGGTTTCTGGCATTCCAGCCGTCTTCAGCCCGGCTTGCTTGAATCCAGTGGCAAAGTGAGCAAGGGACTCACGTCTGAGCATACCCTGCCACACTTATGGCGGCCAAAAGCGGTACAAAAGGGGGTGGTGATGGACGGAGCATCTGAATCAATCAAACACTCACACCCAGTCAAAAGATCTGGGTTTAATCCATCACCGTTCTTTAGCCCACTCTGCCACCCCAGTTCTGACATGGCTATATGCAAATCAGTCTGACCCTGTGCCTCATGGGAACATTGCAACCCGAACTGCCAAGCCATGTCTTCCCTGGACCGGAAACAAGCTTCCGAGGACCGGTTTCTGGCATTCAGGCCGTCTTCAGCCCGGCTTGCTTGAATCCAGTGGCAAAGTGAGCAAGGGACTCACGTCTGAGCATACCCTGCCACACTTATGGCAGCCAAAAGCGGTACAAAAGGGGGTGTGATGGACGGAGCATTTGAATCAATCAAACACTCACACCCAGTCAAAAGATCTGGGTTTAATCCATCACCGTTCTTTAGCCCACTCTGCCACCCCAGTTCAAACATGGCTATATGCAAATCAGTCTGACCCTGTGCCTCATGGGAACAGTGCAACCCGAACTGCCAAGCCATGTCTTCCCTGGACCGGAAACAAGCTTCCGAGGACCGGTTTCTGGCATTCCAGCCGTCTTCAGCCCGGCTTGCTTGAATCCAGTGGCAAAGTGAGCAAGGGACTCACGTCTGAGCATACCCTGCCACACTTATGGCGGCCAAAAGCGTTACAAAAGGGGGTGGTGATGGACGGAGCATCTGAATCAATCAAACACTCACACCCAGTCAAAAGATCTGGGTTTAATCCATCACCGTTCTTTAGCCCACTCTGCCACCCCAGTTCAGACATGGCTATATGCAAATCAGTCTGACCCTGTGCCTCATGGGAGCAGTGCAACCCGAACTGCCAAGCCATGTCTTCCCTGGACCGGAAACAAGCTTCCGAGGACCGGTTTCTGGCATTCCAGCCGTCTTCAGCCCAGCTTGCTTGAATCCAGTGGCAAGAATGTAGTGGTGCATAGTAGAGTAGTGTGGGGTAAAGTACATTGGTATAGAGTTGAGTGGTGTAGAGTAGAGAGGCATCGAGTGTAGATGCGCAGAGTGGAGTGGTGCAGAAAAGAGTGCAGTTATGCAGTGTGGAGTGGAGTGGCATAGTGCGGATTGGAGCAGACTAGTGTGCAGTGTTGTAGAGTGGTGCAGAGTAGAGTGCAGTGGGGTAAAGTGGAGTTTGCAGGTATGGTAGTGCACTGCCATTACAGACAACATATCTTCAACTGAAATGACCATCACATTTACACAGACATACAGTTTACTGATAAAGCTATGTGGGGAAATGTCATCACACAGTATATTGATTTTTATTGATCGTATGAAGATTCCACACTTCATAATTACCAAAAAATGTGCTCAATTTGTGCTTTTAATATTCTGAAATAACTTTACAGTTCATTTACAGACTTTTATATTTTGTTTTGTGCTAGAACAAGAGTTACATCGTACAGCAGCACACACCAAATACCCAGCATGATTGTCATATAAATCCTCTCACTTTCAAATCAGAGAAAAAAATTAAAACACTCTTTTTGACCGACATCGTAGGATTGAACTCCAAACTCTGACATTTCAACGACGGCGGTCCAAAGCGGCCAGGGAATCCATCTCGGAACTGCTGTTGGAAAGTGTTTTTGGGGGGGCCTGACATGGAGGCCCTGGCAGGGCCTCCATGCCTCCGCGGCCGCCAGTTGTAGCCCTGGGGGCCACCTATGGTGCCCTCCTGAAAATCCCTGCACCGTGTGGCAGGCACCGGATTTACACAAACTTCCATTTCTCTATGGGAGCTTGTGCTGCGGGCGGTTTCTGCCCGCTGCACAAGCTCCCATATTGAAATGTGAGTTGCAGTCCCATCGTAAAGTGGTGTGCGGAACCACCAACCTATGGTCAGTCGGTTCTCACACAGAAATGGTGATCGGTCGGAGGCAACTCTGACCAACTTCGAAATCAGCCCCTGAGCTCCGTGGAAGACAGAACCTGACATTTTCTGTAGGAAAAAAGGGGTTTAAATATGGCCGTGACTAGCTCCATCATTCTATTTATGATAAGTTTTTAGTTTATCTCATTTTGTATTCTCTTCAGTGTATTTCTTTCATTTTAGCGTTTTTACCTTAAGAGTTCACATGTTCATCATTTTCATTTTTTCATTATTTGTTTTATGATTATTTCCTTTATTATATTTTTTCTCATCATTGAAATTTGTGTTTCATGCGATCTTTGAAGATGGCTGTGATTTGGACCGCGCTTGTTCTGAGTAGGCCGTGCTAGCTTTAGTTTTATTCTATTTTTGGTTTGGTGTGGATGGATTGGTAGAAACGGCCATGCCACCCATTTTAATCCCTGGGGTTGGCCTCTCCAGCCTCTTGTGTTTTCCAGAGGTAGGCAAGAGCCTATGTCGAACAGGCCCAGTGAGGAGGATCGTGAGTAACAGCGACTGACTTGCAAGTAAGGAATGTTTTAGGACCCAAGTCCCATGGTGTCAGCACCCATCTCGGGTTCTCCACACAGCGTTAGGGTTTTCAGAATCAAGTGCTTTTGTAATTTCTTCTATGGTCTTATATCACTCTTTATTTTTAATGTGTTTTTTTATTCTTTTTCACATTTTTTTCATCTATCAGATATCGTTTGCAGCCCATTCATCTTATCTGCTACAGGATCATGTGAGGGAGCTTGCTGCCCCTTTGTTACAAGACGTGCGTCTCATAACTTTTCATGTTCTATTGTATTCCATAAACTTACCAGAGGACATTCTTTTCAGGTATTCTTCAATTAGCAATTCCTGTTCCTATGTCTAATGTTCAATGCCGGTTGGTCTTGTTATTTATGCTGCTTATTTTATTTTTCAATCTTCTAATCCTTGTCAACGTTCTGGCCATCGCCTCAAGAACAGGGACATCACATGTGCGGGAGAACATGGCGGCCGAAACTTGAGGCCGGTCACTAACTCACCGTAGGCGCCCGCACTCATGGCCCACAATGATGCCTACCGGAGCCCGGATGAAATAGAATTAAGCAGAAGTGCAGTGTCACCTTTTCCCTTAGTTTTTCTGTTGTCTGGTCCATCGTGGGGGCACCTTGAGGTGTTCCTCGTCCTTGCCTGCTTTGACTCTGCCTGTGATGTGTCGCGTCAGGACGGCGCCAGGTGTTGCCAGAGGTAAAGCCGTACATCTTGCCTGCTTGCTCTGAGAGGTGGCAGCCCTGGAGTTGAGGCGGCCGGAGGGTAGCCGAGCCGGCCTCGTCTGAGGCAGCGTGAGCAGAGGCAGCACACACTCTGCCTGCTCCACCCCTGAGGGATCTGAGCCAGCAGGAAGGGTGCCTGGTGGGAGTGAGGAGCCCAAAGAAGTTTTTCAGCAACTCCTGAGACCACAGTGCAATATTGAGAAGCTAGGTCAGGCTGTCTCAACTGGCTCTGGCACAGACATCATCTCAGGTAAAGAGTATTAGGGGTTTATTTCAGGCCCCGCTAAGGTAGAATCCAGAGGGAGGAGACAGGCCTCAATAAAAGACACGGCTTATAGTGGCGGTGGAAAGTAAGGTTCCCTTCCCCCTCCTCCAGGGGTTACTAAAGACTCCGAGGGGGGGCAAACTCCAGCCCGTTCCAGAGGTGCGATGTCAAAAGTAGAAGTATCAAAGCTGGTAAAGTCAAGAATAGCACCAAGCCCAGCAACCACAAAACAAAAATTGCTCCTTCGTTAAGATCTTATTTCAAAGTTCAGCCGATTGTGGTAGGCATAGTGAAACAGGGCAAAGCACTTAGAAAGGGGCTTCTGACTCTACCTAACCAAGTCCATAGTGAGGAGCAAATGACGACTCTAGTACCCTTAGCAAACCCCCCTCCAAGGAATTCTAGCGCCAGCCAGGGTGGACAGGAATGGAGGGAGGTGCAGAGGCAGGTGGGTTTATTTCACCCCTTGCTCAGCAAGGAGGGGTTGAGACTTTGATAACAGAGATGGGCACTGAAGACTCCAGGGAGACAATATCTGCCCCTCTGGAAGAGCTGTTCATACTTTGTCGGATGACATCAAAAAAGGCTTAGCAGTGTCAGAGTCCAACCAAGGTGAGAGCAGAAGTTTTTGTGAATCCCTAGAGAAAAAGATCGACTTCCTAAACTCTAGAACGGATTCCCTTGAAAACTCTGTGGGGGATTTAAAAGAGGAGTTGAGTGTAGCAAAAGCAGATATATCGGCACTCAAAAAAGAGGAGAAGATGGTTCGGGATAAGCTGGAGCAACTAGAAAATAATTCTAGAACAAACAACCTCCGTATCTTGAATGTCCCGGAGGGTAAGGAAGGTGAGGACCTTAAGCCCTTCATTGTCACATTGATTAAGGGAACAACACAGATGGAGGAATCCGAGGAGGACCTAAGGAGGGATATTCAGAGGGTGCACAGAGACCCTTTCAGTAGGAATCCAAATAAGACAAAACCCGGAAAGATTCTCCTAAACTTCCACACCTACTCCTTGAAGGATAAAATCTTGAACCTGGCTCTGACAGCAAAATCACTGCGGGGAAAATACTTTACATTTGAAATCCATTCTGATCTTGCACGGGCCACCCTAGACAGGTAATGGGAGTTGGGGAGCAAACTAGAAGATTTCAAGAAGTTGGGGGTTGCTGCCCAACTTAAATTCCCCGCCTCCAAGCAAGAGGCAGATGAATTGCTGGAGAACTTGCAAAAAAACAATGTTTAAGAAGGAGGCCCTCCTCCTTCTTTCCCCTTGTTTATGTTTTTTGTTTTCATTTATTTTCACTGTAATAAGGGTTAGTATTGTTTTTATAATTCAGACCTCCAGGGGGGCGAGCGGTACAAGCATTCCCAGCTCAGATACTTATAGAAAAGAAAGTGAAAAAAGGAAGAAAAAAAGGGGAAAATGAAAATAGAAAGGGAAAAGGGAAAAAAGGGGAAGAAGAAAAAAAAAAACCACACAGTCATGAGGGCTCTGGGGTTTGTACTAATAAAGCGCCAACGAGGCGAGTTGCCTACGAGTGTAGCAGATAGGACTACCATCAAGTCCAGGTTAGTTGTGGGGTGGGTTCTCCAGGGTGGGGGTCATTGGGAGAGGGAGGAGCTGGGAGGGGGGCACAGGGTGGGGAACATGTTGGGTAAAAAATCCCCAAAAAATCCTCATTCACCTTAGACAGTCCTTTGCATATTGCTTGGATGGTAAGGTCCATCTTCTATGCGCTTTACTTTAAAGGCCACAGATCCATCTAAAAAAACTGTATATTAAAAGAATGGTCCAGTCTCTGTCATGGAATGTGAATGGTTTGCGCTTCTAAATGAAGAAGTGAAAAAATTCTACAATACATAAGGGACGCTCCTGCACAGGTTATCTTACAGGAGACACTCCTCTCAAAAGCTGAATCCACAGCTATTTTTAAGAACTTAAAATGGATTGAACACATGGTCTGTACCGACCAAAGCGCTAGTATAAGAGGCGTGGCAATAGTAACAAAAAAACAAGCCAAGGCACGCCTACTAAATGCTCTAGTTGATACTGGAGGAAGGTGGGTTATCATCAAGGTCATAATAATGGGACACCGTACTCAGGTAGGATATTATGGCCCGAATCAGGACGATCCAAACTCATTGAAAACCATTTTTCCCAAACTTGCTTGAATTCCCTTATTCCCATAATTATGGACGGGGACTTTAATATAGTACTGGATCATAAACTTAATAAATCACCAAACAGCAGGGCTACGATGCCATCTAGATCATATGCTTTTGTATACTCTATGATGAAGCAGATGGGGCTAAGTGACGCTTGGAGAGATAGATCAGGCCTCCAGCTAGGTGTCTCCTTTTACAACGGGAAGTATGGCCACAAATCTAGGATAGATTATAATCTGACTAGTCTCATCTTGAGGGGGAATATTAGGGATATCGGTTATCTGACACCACATCTATCTGACCACTCTGGGGTGCACCTGGATTTAGAGCTGGATAGCAGGAAGATCAGTAGCGTGTGGACTCTAGATCGTACATTGTTACAAGAAGTAGATGAAATGAACTTCTTGAATCTGGAGACGGCTGACTTCGTAGGCTATAATATAGGGTCAGCCTCAACTCCAATGGTTTGGGATTCCATGAAGGCATATCTAAGGGACAAAATTTCTTGCAGAATACATTTGAGATTCAAAAATTACATGGAAGAGCTTACTCAAACAGAAGAAGAGATGAAAATGGTAGGAATAGAGGGGAGGTGCATCACAGAAGTTGCGAAGTTGCAGGAAAATAAAGCTAAACTAGTGAAACTAAAAGATCAACTAGACACTATCCTCCAAACAAGAATTATGAAGTGATGGGAGGCCAGTAAATGAGCTCACTCGAATACGGTGAGGGGGCAGGGCGGCTCCTGGCTTGGAAAGCAAAAATGGATAGAGTACACAATCAGATCAAAGAGATTGTAGATAGCAACAGAAAGAACATTTTATCCACCGACAAAGAAATAGAGGGCGCCTTTTACACCTTCTTCCAGACACTATATATGGGAGACAAAACAGTTAATAAATCAGAGGCGGAGGAATGGCCGAGCTCGTGAATGCTTAACCCCTTGGATGATATACAGCAACAATCCTTAGAGCAGGAAAATCACTCAAGAAGAGGTTTAGAGGGCTATTCAATCTAGCAAAGGGGGTAAGGCTGCGGGCCCGGACGGTCTTCCGTCTCCCTATAAAAACCTGGGTAAGGTCCTAATCCCAGTAATGACCCGGCTCTTTAATGAGATCTTAATTGAAGGGAAGCAACTCCCAGATTCTTGGCGTGAGGCTACAATTGCTATTATTCTAAAGCCTGGAAAAAATTCAGCAGGTTGTGAGTCGTATAGACCCATATCTCTATTAAACGTGGACTATAAAATCTTCGCTAAGATCCTCGCTGACAGGCTGGGTGCAGTAGCAGACAATATGTTACATCTTGACCAAAAAAGTTTCGTTAAGGGTAGAAACTTGTTTGAACGTACTTACGAACCCATTGGCGCAATAGACCTTGCTACAACATACTCGCTTCCCCTTGCTGCCATAACCCTCGATGCCACCAAGGCGTTTGATAGAGTCAACTGGGTGTATCTGACGGCCGCACTGGACAAATATAACATCGGCAAGAAATTCTGCAGAGCCATCCAGTTGATATATCAAGACCCATCTGCTAAACTATTGGCTAACAGTAAACTCACTAGCCCATTCAAAATAACTAGAGGGACTACACAGGGGTGTCCCTTATCCCCCCTTCTATTTAATCTATACATTGAGCCCCTTTTATGCATGAGGGATGGGAAAGAAAAGTGGCCCTGTATGCGGACGACATACTGGTTCTTTCCTCTGACCTCCTAACTGCCTTTCCCGCAGTAATAAAGCACGCAGAAGATTTTGGAAGGACATCTGGGTACAAGGTCAATGCAGGGAAAACGGAGGTGATGTCTTGGAATATAAGGGCGAGTCAACATCAGACTAAAAGAGAGATGAGATACTTGGGGGTAAAAATAGTACACAACATCAGTAAAATTACAGAGAATAATCTCTCTAATGTCACAAGAGAGTGTTCACGGCTCATGAAAAGCTGGACCTACTTACCGCTTTCAATTTTTGGGAGGGGGAACCTGGTAAAAATGATTGTGTTCCCAAAAATTACCTTCTTCTTTAATGCCATCCCACTACACCTTTGCAAGCCTTCTATAGATAAGCTCCAGCAGGCTATTAACTCTTTCATAAGGGCCTATAGAGGTGATAGAATACCATGGAAGAAACTGAGGCGTAGGAGGGAGAAGAGTGGCCTGTCCCTCCCGGATTTGCAGTACTATGCTTGGGCCTTCCAACTGTCCCACTCCAGGATGTTGTTGAAATCACCAGATCAAGAAGGGGTGGGGGCAATGTTCTCCGCAATGTTGAAAGGTGCCAATTTGGCCCAGGAGGGCTTCATGTTTAAGTACAGAGATCCCAAGTTTTTTAAAAGGAATGTTGCATTATTGTGCTACATTTATTTATTTATTTATTTTGAGAATTTATAAAGCACAGACTGTCACCATTGCAGGCATCCTGGCGCTAACAGACACCAAGAGGGGTGGGAAAACCAGTACCGTAGGAGAGACTAACAGGGGAAGAGCCAGGTTTTCACCTTTTTTCTAAACTGCAGGAGTTCATATGTGGAACTGGAGATGCATAGACAGTCACATCTTGGCTCCGCCTTGCCTTTTTACTGCCTGTGATGTATTTTGACCTTTTTAAGGTGCATTACTTGGTTCTATTTCATTTATTTATTTAAGTCTTCCCTCAACAGGAACTCCCTTCTCATCTAGCAAATTGGCATGTTCACAATGGGAGCATGCATCGGTTGGTGACTCATTGCTAGGAAACCTAGGCTCAAAATAACCATGGGGCTATAATGTAGCACGTTGTATTGTATTTTGTGGTAAGAATAGATGCGTGATAGGGCTGCACAAGGAATGCACGGAATGTAATCAAGATGTGTTTAGGAATGATTGAGATTTAGCCTAGGGGTTTACGTTTTGTCTGCAAGCATCTTGCAGAGGCATTAGCTTGCATATATTTCTCAAACAGGAATATTGGGGAGAGGAGTTGGCCTAATGGCTAGGATGGTTGACTTTGAATCTGGGTAAGTGGGTTCGAGTCTCAGCAATGACACTGAACATCCTGTGATTCTGGGCAAATCACTTAATCTCCCCATGCCTAACAAAAATGAATGTGTCCTCATGTAATGCAACTGGTGCTATGTAAAGTGCTCTGATACCCGATTCGGGTCAAGTTTGCGCTGTATAAAACTCTATAAATAAAAAAAACTGTGATTTTTTCCATTTTAGATTGAATCTATTCTATGACCACCCTGTGCTCCTCTCTCTTTTCCTTGTTTTTATTGAAGTGTACCTTTGTATTTCATCGTAGTGTGCCCTGAAGGTGGGTGGTCTTTGATCATTAGCACCGAAACGTGCGACGGCACCAACACGAAAGCCTTGTTCGACACCTAGCAAAAATTTAAACCTCTATCAAATTTTCAGTAACTGTATCACTTGGAAAAAGAGAAAAAAAATGTATATGCATATTGAAAAGAAATCATATTGACACATTAAATCAATTATGTATGGAGCTTCGATTTTGATCTGCTAGTTTGTTCTTACAATTCCAATATATGATCATACAGTTTAGGATGTCCCAGTTGAAGGCTTAATGTATGCTCTGTATTTATAATATGAATTAATAAGTGTAGTGATAAGATATGACTGGTACTTTTCAGGATGAATGATGAAGAGAGATGAGTGTGAAGGTTGGGAGGGTATGATTTTGCTGAAAATATTTATGTTCAGGCATATATATCTTTTATTTTGATAAATATTAACAAGTAAAATTGAACAAACTATATAAACATAAAAGAGTTTTTTTTAAATTAGTTTGTATATATCATTGTTGTATTGATCTGTGTGGCCTATATACTTTGTTGGCTCTATTTTTGGGCTAATTTTGGAGGTGGGTTTTCTTGTTCAAGTTCAGAGCCTGACATTTGACCTCTGTCCTTTAAACGCACAGCAAATGTGACCAGATAAGAACAAGGTTTAAAGGCTTATTTACAGAAATTCATTACTGGTGAAAGAATACAGTAAATAGAGTTTGGGCAAGGGAAGGGACAAACTCAAGTGGACAACCTAAAACAAATAAAGCCAGCAAATAGAAAGCAAGCAAATGTAATTCACAAACCACAAAGCTAATAGTAAGCAATGGGCAGAATGCATTCCCAGGGAAGCTTTCCAAATATCCCCAAGATTTTGTTAGTAAACCAGACAGCTGCGCTTTGACCTAATGAATGTGACCTTGTGTGATGT
Source organism: Lissotriton helveticus (assembly GCF_964261635.1). Classification (NCBI taxonomy): domain Eukaryota; kingdom Metazoa; phylum Chordata; class Amphibia; order Caudata; family Salamandridae; genus Lissotriton; species Lissotriton helveticus. Next base: position 1,042,252,893 of record NC_136061.1, read on the forward strand.
AACTGATGTTCATGTAAAGTTCTCTGAAACCTTCGGTAAAGTTTGCAGCTTTACAAAAACTAGAGAAAAATGCACAAAGAGGTCAAAGGAAAATGTTAACATAAAAAAAGAAAGACAATTAATTAACCATATTGTGGTTGGTTTGTACAAAGTGAAACCAGAAAACTTTGGTAATTTGCAGCCTCCACACTTAAATTATGTGTTCTTAGGCAAATATTGTATTTGACCAAAAATCGTTTTTCTTCATTATCGCTTCTGAAAGCACCTTCAAATATGTGAGTTCAGAATATCAGTCGAACAAATACCTATTGTAGTTGATTTAATAGACTATAATGTTGCTCTATTATAATCTGGCCCATGCACAGAGTTTACGTGACAACTGCCTTGCCTCTTAGTTGACCTGTGGTCATGTTTAAAAACGAATGCTTTTTTAAATCACTTTAGTACTTCTCAATGCAGTGTACAATGTGACGCACTAATGTCAACACTTCCACATGTTAAAGAATTTTTGATAAGACTTTATCATATTTTATGTGATGTAGACCACTACCATTCTGTATTTATGACAAAACTGTGGCACACCTGAAGCCAACTTGATTGAATTAAGGTTGTAAAATTTGGAGCATTTCCTTTAGAAATTAACAAAATGAGGGGGTCTGTTTGGTCATAGAAATTATGGTTAGTGCGTTAGGAATCTAAAATGAGGATGCATTTTTAAGGCGTTCTGGAATATCTTTCTTAACAATGTCAGTACAACATTTTGAAATGCAGACTGAAATGTACTTTCGACACCAGCAGCAGTGTTTTAGTTGATTCCCCAGTCTACTGCAGCATCATCAAACGGAGAAAATCAAGAGTGCTAAATTTCTGCATTTATGAGAAAACTGTGGCATGCCTGAAGCCATCTTGATGGAATCAATGCTGTAAAACCTAAATTATTTCCTTTATAAATTATCAATATTAGGAGTTCCTTTTTTCATTGAAGCTATTGTTGGTGCTCTTAAAAGCTAAGATGATGACACCTTTTCTATGAGTTCTCAAATATCTTCCTCACCCAGTTTAGTAAAACATTCTGACATGCAAGTTGAAACATGTACTTTCAACTCCAGCAGCAGCCTGTCACTCCTCAATGTTCACCTTTACCACAAAGCTCTAATGAGCAAGTAGAGTGCTAACAGTTTCAATCAATTAAAAAAGTGTAACACACCTGAATTCTATCTTGATGGAATCAAGGTTGTAAAACTGAAAGCAGATCTACAGAGGATACTGCAGTAAAGTAATACATCAGTGGTTTCCTTTTCATAGAAATCATGGATCGTGATCTAGAAAGATAAAACTAGGCCACATTTTCTATGAGTACTCAAATATCTTTACTGTCAATTTCAGTGAAACATTCTGACATGCAGAGTCAAACATGTACTTCCAACAAAAGAAGCAAACTGTGTGAGTTATTTGTCTAGTAATCAACAACAGTGTAACCACAGAGTTCTAAAGGACAACTTGAGCTCTAACATTTTGGATTCAAGACAAAAGTGAGCCACTTGAATTTAAAACTTTTCCTGAAGAGCAGGCTGGAGTAAATGAGGATGAAGATGTTAATTTAGGTATAAATATGAGGGAAGGTGTGGATTTTTAGTAATATGAGGCACAATAATTTGTAAAGAGGCAATAGATAAAAAGAGTGACCAGCATAAGTATGTTATAGTTGGTATGGCAATAAGGTGATAACTTACGTTAACTAAAATATAGAAATTCACTGAAAAAATGTAAGTTAAAGTGATATTATAATTAGGTGTTGAAAAAAGATCTGAGCTAACTGTAACTTTTGCCTGCACCATGCACTGCATATGACCTCACATATTACATTACTCATAACATGTTAAATGACGTCGTTGATGACATCACTCATATATAGCAGAGTTACTGAGTGTACATGTTTGGGTCAAAAGCATAGAATTAACCTAAACTCTGGAGACAAGTGCAACTGTGCTTTTTAGAAGTTACATGGTGCACTGTTTACAAATCACTAACGTTAGGGCTGGAAGAAGTAATCCAGGTGAAACAAGGTAAAGGCTGAGGTAACGTGATGGGATCCAGAGGTATGTTTGCAAGCAGGTTGTGGCTTGAAGGCAAAGCAAGTTTTGAAAAAAGGTGTGAGAAAGGCCAAAGCTGCTGTTGACGATACATTAGCCACCAGTGAATATCTAGCCAAGTGCCAGTTTTAAAGAGTTGTAATACAGTGATATAAACAAATTCAATAAGCTCTGTTTTTTTAAATTTCAGAACTTCACTAAAGATTTTGCTGCACTGCAGAATATTGAATAATGTAGAATGGAAGGGTACCACACTTAGAGGTGGTTTATCTCATACTGTTGGTGTAAACATGAGTGTATGGCTGTATGGCATTATGCCCATCTACGAAATGGACATTTGTAGTGCATTTTACTAAACTACAGAGTATTGTCCATAGGGCTTTACAGAAGATGTCTTTACAGTGGCCATGTATACCTGTCAAACTCTGCACCTAAAATTGTGGGTCATATCAAGTCTTTAAGAGGATAATATCATTAAGGTGAATAGAAAATCGTCCATAGGTATAGCTTGATAAATTACCTTAAATCCACAATCCCTAAAGGTCGGTTTCACAACGACTGCATGATGTAATCTGTGATCATCAATAATGTTATTTAAGATGTTATCATTAATGCCATCAATGATGTAATTTAAAGATGTTATGAGTGATGTAATATGTGAAATCACAAGTAGTGCATGGTGTGGTCACAAGTTATAACTACCTCAATTTAGTTCAGTGTACTGGAAAAAATAAAGGTTAAAGTAACATTATAGTTAGGTGAACATTTTTGGGATAACAACATTTTAAAACAAAAAAAAACTGAAATGTACCTGTTATAGTTATCTCAAGTAACTATAACTCATGCCTCGCCATTCATAGTGTTATCATCAATGATGTCAGTTCAGTTTTCTTCAATAATGTCATCAGTAATGCTATCAATGATGTCACTGAACAGAGTTTTGTAATATGTGAAGGTCATAAGCAGTTCATTGCATGGTGAGGGCATGAGTTCTAGTTATTTTTAAAGGCACACATTTTTCCAGTGAATTATTTTTTTTTAAAGTAAGAGATAATTACAATTCCTAACTATAATGTCACTTTTACCGTTGTTTTTTAATGTGGAATTTACAGTTTTTTAAGGTATAGTGAAACTTTGTAATCAAAATAAAGTCATCCACAGGCCCAGTGCCCAACCCACTGCAAGTGCCCTACCCCGTCTGCACGTGGCCGTCTGCCTTGCACAGGGTGGGGTTGGGCACACAGCCTGGCCTGCATCAAGGACCAGCACCCAAAACCCCACAAGAGACCTACATGCAACTACACACGGCCTTCGGGCAAGTGCAGTGTGCGTTTGTTCTTGCCGGTCCTGGCTGCACTCTGGCACTGACTTTGTCAAAGAATCACAATACCAAAATATAAAAAGTGGGCTTATTAGCTTAAGGGGTGAGCATAACAATATATATAAAGAAGATCTATCATCCTTGTCCAAAAATTACCAATATTTTTAATCAACTGTATATTTCAATAATTCAAACAGTGAATAAAAAATATTTAGTAACACTTCAATAAAAAAAAGAAAATCAACATGTCTGTGAGCCTTTGTTTTTACATAGCTTTTATGATTGCATTTTGTGGGCTGGAAAATGTTAAAAGAATGAGTCAGAGACATGTTTTAAAAAAAATTCAACATCACTCCAAGGGGCCCATTAGGATGTCGGGCGGATTGCCCCCGCCAGGCTGGCGGTAGCCACCGCCAGCCTGGCGGGGGCAATCCGCCCGACATCCTCACTCGTTTTCCCCCCGCCATATTAGTATGACGGGGGGGACCTTGGCGAACGGAAAGACCGTCCGCTGCTTTTCCGCCCCGGTCGCCTTGCGGCCGGGGTGGAAAAGGAATAATATGGTGGCGGTGTCTATCAGACACCGCCAGCCATATTATGATGGGCATTTTACAATGCCTTTCCGTAGCGGCATTAAAGGCATGTGGTCTTCACTTTGGGGGCCCCCTGCAGACCCCCAAAGTGAAGGAGGGGTGGGGGGTGCACACATCCTAATACCACCCATGGGACCCCCGCCCTTATGGTGGGCGGTCCCAATCCCCGTCAGGATGGCGGGCGGGCAAAGTTCGGCCGCCATCCTAATGACCCCCTAAGTCTTTCTTTTACATTTTTAAGCCCACAAAATGCAATCATAAAACAATCATAAAGAAGCCTTGCACTCCGTCTGAAGAGCATAAAGCTCTAGCTAAGTCTTTTTGGCAAAATATGGTAAGTTTTCATAGGGTCATGGATTTAATGATCCAGGAGATGTAGCTCGGGGGTTGCTGAACTCCCTGCAAACCCCACTACATTAACACAAAATGCTTGGTGGTACTTCTGCCCCTTCTTGGGACATCACTAAGCTAAACAAGATTAAATAGTCCTCACTGGGCATTATGCGGCGATCCTTCAAGGAGCAGTAAATAATAAATGAGAGGCTGCTGCTGTTCATTGATTATTCACATTTGTGCCCACCCAGAACACTCATTTGTTTAAATATGGTTGGGGCAGGGTGGGAGACACATGAACCCTCGGCCTCAGCTGGCATCCCAGCCAGCACCCATCATGTGTGAGTGGGTGCCCTTGTGCCCACTCAGGGCATCAAAAGCTACACTTCTGTTGTGATTGGCAGGGGAGCCCTAGGTCCTCAGCATACCTGGTGGGAGTTGTCCTTTTTGAAAAAAATTGTAGGTGGGTACCCTGGTGCCTACCCGGGGCACCAGCACAGCTGACTCCATTGGGGGCTGTGGGAAGAGCCCATGGTACCAGCCTGCTCCCAAGCCAGCACCATAATTGGCATGGCAGTCTCCCAGGCACGGAACCACAGTCTCCAGCAGTGGGCTTCCTGCTGCACTGTACAGTATAGGGCCCCAGTGGTTGTGTTCCCCGGGGTCTGAGGAGGCTTGTGGAGGGTGTCTTTTTAAAAATTGGACCTGGGGATGGGGTCACTTGGCCCCTACCGTGGCTCGGGGAGGACCGCCCGCCCTCTACCTCTTTATTTGGTATTCAATGGATGGGGTCTACCGGGCATCATTGAGGCACAGGGTGTTGGCTGCATGCCAACTCCCATTATTACTTTGACCCAGAGGGTGGAGTCTCCAGGGTCTCGTAAAGGCTTGGGAAGGGAAGCTGTGCATCCTCTCCCCTTTTGCTAATATATGGGGGGGGGGGCAAATGCACACCGGGATCATTTAACGTAAAAAAATATGGGGGCAGTCGTTTTGTATTTCTTTTTTCTGCAATCCTGCAGGAGAATGACAGAATCGCTAATATTTTTTATTTTATTTGTTAATATGTTGGCCCCAGGGGTGATGCCTCAAGGGCTATGGGGGCAGGGTATCCCTATCCTGCCCCATTATATTATTTTTTAATAAATCTTCAAGACAGCAGACTTAGTTCCCTGAGTCCTGTAATGACTGCAGCATTATTTTCTTTCATGTTGCGGCCAATCAATCAGAGCTCTTGCTCCCACTGTACCATTTCACCCACAGGAGCAAGGTGGTCAAAGGGAAAAAAGGCCCTCTAGGCCAATCAGAACACTCTATTTTTTTAAGTTGTGCTTGCCGCACTTTTGCAAACGTCCTTCCAACCAAACCATCAACATTTATGATATTTTTCAACCTTTTTCATAAACTACTGAACAGATATACATCATATCATATAAAGCATACTTTCTGGACTATGATCTAGCTTCCTTCCTTCCAAATTTGGTGTAATTACGTTCAGCAGTTTTCATGGTATTGCATTCCAAAAAAGTGAAAAATGCATGGGGATTTTGCATTTTTGGGCACCCCTTTTTCACAGGTCCAGCTTGATGGATCACCCCAAACCTTTCCACGAAGAAAGCCCACACTATAAATCTCTCAATCTCTCTAGCCTCTTACCCTTAACATAACCAGTTAACCCATATCCCGCCATAACCAGTTAACCCATATCCCCTTAACCTAATTCTCATTCTTTACTCTGGTGCCTTATACCCTTAATCTCATACACTTTACCCTTAACCCTTCCCCTTCCCCATTATGTGCTCTCATAACCCCTTATCATTAAGCTCCTGCCCTTTACATTTAAGTCCTTAACCCTTTACCCCCTACTTTTGTTCCCTGTAGAATGTGCGCTCGCGCGGGCACGCACTCTTCCTACTCCCAGCGCGCACACACTCTCCCAAAACGTACACTTCACTGTTCCTTGCCAGTTAAGGGATTGTCACTTTCTTGGAATGTGAAATTAAAGGAGTTTAAGGCCGTGTGGATAAGCAGAACGCAGGTAAAATGACTTTGAGAGCCTTCCTCTCGGCTGCACCGGTTTTGCCACAGTGTGTCACGGAGCTTGGAGCAGGCAGCTGTTATACAAGCTTCTTGCTGTATTACTGTCAGGGGCTGAGGGCCTGCAAGGGTTCAGCAGTAGCAGAGGCATCCAAATCCTTCTCCAGGAATGTATCTATTGTTGGCAGTGGTGATGATAAAAATAGTATACAGTATCTGTTGTAAAGCTCTGGGTAAAATTATCCAATGTCCGTGTTATGTAAAACTGTGCAAAATAAACTGTGGATTCTGCCTGTTACCAACATCTAATCACATCCTTAAGCAATTAAGCACAAACCATTTATGCACAAAGCATCATCCTTTGATGGCAGAAAGAAATACCTTTCTAGTAGATGAATTGCTAAGCATGAAACTTGAACATCTAGTATCAATTCCTGCTTGAGCAACTTATGTGATTCTAGGCAAATACATTATTTCACTGAGCATCCTTTTTGTTTGTTATCACATGAGACCAGTTCTAATACTTGAATTCAGAATGTGCAATCCATAAAAAAACATATTTATTTAACAGCATATAGAGGTTGCTCCATCTTTAATTAAAAGCTAGGCTACCGATACTGCTTGCATGACAACTGACTTGCCTCTTTGTTCGCTTATGGCATTGTCATCAGAGCTGGGGTAGGAATGTTTCTCAGTTCATGTTTACATACTCCCATTTTTAATAAATACCTTTTAAATAAACTGATCTGCTAACGTGAAAAGCTCCAGCATGTAAAAACTTGCAGAGAACTTATCATAGTCTAACGTGATGATTGTTTGATTTAAATGTCAAATATTTTGAGGGCTCATCTCGTACATAGGCGCTTAGAGTCACAGCCTACCTTTGGCTCAGTTCTTCCTGTTAATTTGTTGGCTCTCCCACCTCTACCCACTCGATTCTCAGCAGTGAGCTGCAGACAGTTGTTCATTTCTGACCCCTATCCCTTCCATGGCACAAAAGGGTTTGGTCTATTTTATAATGTATAAAGCGTTCTGCCAGTGAAAAGAGAAATAAAACTTGTCATAGCAGCTTTAAGTGGGATGAAAAAAGTGGGTAATCACGAAAGCGAGCCTGGCAAAAAGAAAAGTAACTGCAACTGTGGTTTTCAGTGTCACAATCACCAATAAGAACTGCATGTTCATTTACCTTTTCCCTGTCACTGTTTAATGCGCTTTGTTACTCCTTCTCACGCTTTTTCATATAATCACAGTTACAATGGCACCAATGCTCTGTGCGTTCTGCAGTGGGGCCATAATTGGATGCTCAGGATTCTGAATACCAATCTAAGCCACTATAAGTTATTCTGCAAATCTCACACTTCCATCAGCCTCATCTCCAGAGTTCTCCATAATGGCCTAATATAAACACCTCCTTAGAACCTGAGCTTACATGGATGCAAAAACCCCAGCATTTAAAAAACAATCCCAGCATACCAATTGCTGACCGGAGGATTGCTGACCAATCCTCATCAACTCCACCAACTCCAAGGAACTGTTCATTGGCATCCAGGAATTCACCAACCCCCACAGGGAAGCCGTAGACATCACTCCGTCCCAAGACCTCTGCGACAAGCTTGGAACCCACTTCCACTTCAAGATCAAAAACCTTTACGACAACTTAGTCGACCATCCACCAGACGCCACAGCCAGCCCGCCTCCAGACACAGCAGCCAGCCCACCATCTCCACCTGGACACCAATCACGGCCGAAGACACCACCTCAACCATGAAAGGCTTCCACTCAGGGGCCCCCACAGACCCCTGACCTCAACACATCTACCACAGAACAGCCACCACCATCGCACCCGAACTACAATGCACCATCAACACCACCTTCGAAACAGGTACCTTCCCAGACGACTTGAAACGTGCAGAAGTCAGGCAACCTGCTCAAGAACCCACAGCAGACTCCACCAACCTCAATAACTACCGGCCCATCTCGCTCAGCCCCTTCGCGGCCAAAGTCGCGGAGAAAATAGTCAACAGGGAACGGACACACTTCATGGAAGACAATACCATCCGCGACCCGTCCCAATCTGGAATTTGAAGCACCCACAGCACCAAGACCGCCCTTCTCGCCGCCAAAGACAACAGCTGCACCCTCCTGGACCAAGGCTACTCCCCAGCCCTCATCCTACTCAACCTATCAGCAGCCTTCGACACCGTCTCCCACCACACACTTGTCGCCAGACTAAACAACGCCAGCATACAAGGAACAACCCTAGACTGGTACCGATCATTCCTCACCGGAAGGAGCCAAAGAATCAGACTGCCACCTTTCCTCTCCGATCCCACGGATATCACCTGCGGAGTCCCCCTGGGGTCTTCTCTAAGCCAGACCCTCTTCAACGTCTACATGGCCCCATCATCCATTAACACGGCCTGAAAATTGTATCATACGCTGACGACACCCAATTCATCCTCTCCCTCGCCAAAGACCCCACCACCGCCAGACTCAACTTCAAGAAAGGGATGCAGGACGTCGCACTCTGGATGACCAACAGCTGCTTAAAACTCAACGCCGATAAAACAGAAGTCCTCATCCTTGGAACCACCCCCTCAGCATGGGACAACACCTGATGGTCGACCGTCCTCGGAAGCCCACCGACCACCACGGACCACGTCAAAAACCTCTGCATCGTACTCGACTCATCCCTCACCATGAACCGACAGGTCAACGTCATCACCTTCAGCTGCTTCAACACCCTCCGCAAGGTTTTCAAGTGGATCCCCCCTGGGTCAAGGAAGACAGTCACCCATGCACTCATCACCAGCAGACTTGACTATGGAAACGCGCTCTACGCCGTCATAAACAAGTCCCTACTCCGCAATCTCCAGAAGATACAGAACACCACCGCCAGGCTCATCCTCAGCATCGCCCGGCACGAACACATCACCCAACACCTACGAAGACTCCACTGGCTCCCTGTGGAGAAAAGAATCACCTTCAAAATCCTCACCCATGCCTACAAATGCCTGCACAACACCAGACCCAAATACCCCAACAACAGAATCAACTTCCACGTACCCAAAAGGGACCCCAGATCTTCTAACCTCGCACTGGCTGAAACCCCACGCATCCACAGAGCCAGAGCAGGTGGAAGATCCTTCTCCCATATTGCAGCCAAGACGTGGAACGAGCTCCCAGAAGACATCAGATGCGCCCCCTCCCTGAACACCTTCAGAAAGACTCTCAAGACCTGGCTCTTCAGCTGTACAGATCTGCTGATTCCGTCCTTCCCTTCAGCGCCTTGAGACCCCCACAGGTGAATAACGCACTTATAATACCCTGATTGAGTGAACTGACATACGATGACTAGGCCAGTCTGTATTAATGCAATTTTCTTAAACTATCTTCCTTGATTCGGCCCACAGGAGTAAATACATCTGTGTGTATGTAACCAGTACAACACAACTTTACGTCTATGTTATACGGCAGACTGAATTAAAAGTGACATAATTTGCATTGTAGTTTTTGTAGTTGGGAGCTAGCAGATCACTTTGTTTGAATTCAAATTTAACAACCAACTCCAATGAGATAGTGAGTACTTGAACACAATAAATGAATTCACTGTAATGTCTTGTATAAAATGACACACTTCTCATGGCTAGCTACATGCTGCATAGCCTTTTTTACCCTACTCGTTTTCTTGTAGGATTTCACTCCACAATCAAGTCGCAAAGAGACACCCAATTTTTAGTTTCAAGGATTAACAGCAGAAGCTTTCAGTAATGTCACAGTCTGAGCCCAGTACCCTTTTAAACCCGACTTTGACAGCCAAGTCAAGCAGTTCTCAAAATTGTTCAACAATTAAAAAACATGATGTGCCCTAGTTGGAACTCAGTGTGATGCGGCAAATGCTTTCACCTGCGGTCCCAGCTTCATGGTTGCTCAGCAGACAGCAACGTCAATGAAGAGAGTGTTTTAGCAGGTCTGTCTAGGAGTGAGGGGGCACTGATGGTGTTATTGTAGAGATTTTTAAGAAAGTGGATAGTGTGGAGTTCAAGAACCAAAGACCTAGCACCTGTGACGGTCCTGGATTCCATGAAGGTGAACAGCCTGGGAGAGGGGGACTAGACTCAGAGGAAGCAAGGCCAGAAGGAGAAAGTAAAGTGGTAGAAAACCAAACAACGTCATGCCAAGAGCCCGTGCTCCTACCTGGCCACGATCACCATGATGATCCTGAACTTCACGGAGAAGAGGCTCATGCTCTTCCAGGTAAGATGATTCATTAGTCCCTTATAAATTGTTTTCCATTAGGATCACTTTGGGGGATGTTTTCTCATTGCAAGTTGTTGAAGCTAATACCACCACCCAAATCTCCCTATTCTGGGGCCACAAAGGCTGCATTACCCAGCTCTAACCCTTTTAGGTCACTGCAACCATGACACTTTACCTTCAGTAAAATCTAATAAACATGCATGCCTCTGAGTCCTGTTTTTTACTAAACCTAGAGTGTAAGTGCCACTAGAGTAAAAATGTAGGTCATGATGGTGAGTAGCTACATTGCAAAAGTGTTGAAACCCCCTCTTAGGTGTAGATGTATGTGTAAAATTCATCTGTTTTCACTATTGTTGGAAACAAACATTTGGAGTGGTGATTGCCGGAGATTTAGTTATCTGATCGCTGCACTTGCATGCATGATCAGTTCTTTCTTGCACATAGACTTGGCTGTAGTACACAGAGGTCTTACACTGCCACACAGAGCGGAAACAAATTAGAGGGACCATAGCCCCCTGCCCTTTAGCCCATATCCTAAACCCTTACCTTTGCCACTTTGCACCTTACCCTTCGCTGTTAACCCCTTACATTTAATCCCTCACCCTCTTTGATTAAATACCACTTTTACCCTTAAACCCTGCCCTACCAACTTAATCCTTTACTCTTAATCACTTACACTTAGCCTCACCTTTGACCCCTTGCTCACCTACACACAGCATTTTACCGTCTTAGGTCTTAATCCTTATCCGCTTACTTGTTACCTACTAATCCTATCGTAAAAATATTATCAATATAATATTCCTTACATATTTTTCATTGTGTGACTTTAAACGAAATGAACAGAAACAGAAAGGTGGTGTGGCACACCTGGGGTTATACGTATGTTCAACAATAGGTAAAGCAAAAACGATATTGAATGCGTTTTATGGGCGCCTCAGGAATGCATCTCTTCCGGCTGTTAGAGACGAACTTGAAAGACTATAACGTGGAGGCGTGGGAGGTCCCACGCGGAATCCTGAGGAGCTCCTGAAAGGTCTCAGCCTTAAGGGTTTCAAAAAATACTCAGATGTGTGTCCAAAGTTTACTGTTCGAGTTTTAATCCAGGTAGTCATATATTAAAAGTCATATAGACAAAACGTGGATACTTCAGTGAGTACAACAAGTGAGTTTCAATATGCAATTAATCCCTATGCATTTCGGGACCACCGTCCCTTCGTCAGGGGATCTGTGAAGGAAATAGACATCGTTTTAGGGTGGGGCCCTGACCTCAAAAATATAAACAAGGAAAATCGCCGGGGGTAGAACGTCTTGTGCATGATGAACAACGAGTGGAATTAGAAGATAACACCACGTTGTGACACTATGAGTAATTCAACAAAAAGTGCATAAAAACAAGGTGATGGACGAATAGTAATAACCACCTGGAGAAAAAATAGACGATAAGAGAAATCGCCGGGTGCTTTTAGTGAACGGCGCAATGTGCTAGGTTCATGCGAAATTATCAACGAACTGATTATTGTGGGACAAATGTGCAGCCCAAGAGCATTCGGGAGCGTTACCGGTTGAATATAACTTACCAAAAACCGCATATGACAAGGAAACTATAACGTAGCCGCAAACAGGAAAAGTGATGGTGTTCGCCGCCTAGCAAAGGAGTGTATGACATAAAGGACGGACTCGGTTACGAGTGACGTCCGGGAAAAACATGGAAAAAAGACTCGTCGGTAAACGATAGAGGTAAGGTGAAGAGAGTGCTCAGCCACCCAAGTGGTTCAAGGTTCGAATCTGGTGTGAGAAACGTATTAATGAATTGAAGAAATTAATAAAACGTGAAGAGTGAAGAAAATACAAGGTTAAAAAATGCAAGGTTAAAAAATACGATAGCTGGTTGAGCCTATGGAAGAAAAACCAATGAAAGTAAAATAAACCGCACACGGGCCAACAAAAAATTTGGATAATATCGGTACACTCGGAATGCATCAGTTGTATATACACGATAAACAAATGTGGAATAACAGATGGAAAAAAGATAAGGGAAAGATAAAGGTATCTAAGCATAAGTAAACAGGAATTGAAAATTGATGCAGAGCAGATTATGGAAGACAGAAATTAAATGTCAGAATGTGTGAAAAAAGAAGAAGAAGAAGTATTAAGTGGGGTCAAATGCATTCTGGGAGACACAAGAGGTTCAGCGTAGGAGGGATAGGAAGTACTATACAGTATGTGGGACAGAGAGGAAAACAGGGAAGAGCAAACATTCATAGAAAACAACTGTATTCAATATGGTCATTAAGTCCCGTGGGTTGGCAGGAATCCAACAGTTTAATCCAAATCAGTTCACGTTGCAACAACCTCTTGTGATTGTCGACTCCCGGTCTCATGGGAACAACCTCTAGTGCAAGGAACCTTAGCTGGCTGATGTTGTGTGAGGCTGATACAAAGTGTGCCGCTAAAGGAGACTTCAAGTTTTTTGTTCTGATGGTACTTTTGTGTTCCGTTAAACGGATCTTCAGTTTTCTCTCAGTTTTTCCCACGTAGGGTAAGCCACAAGGGCATTTCAGTAGGTACACCAGGTTCATGGAATCGCATGTGGCATTGGTTTTAAGATGTATCATTTTTCCGGTTCGAGGATGGTTGATGGAGTTACCCCTGATTATGTTGTTGCAATGGCTGTAATTATGACATGGTTTGGTTCCAGAAAAAACAGAAATGGTAGCTGATGGGGTAAATTCTAACATGTTTTTCAGATTCTTCGCTCTTTGGTAGGCGAACAAGGGAGTGCTATTGAAGATTCCTTGAAAGTCCGGTTCTAATTGTATCATTGACCAGTTGCGTAAAATGGTCTCTTTGATGATAGGACTGGTTGATGAATATTTGGATACAAATACAGGTCGCTCAGTTTTTTTCTGGCGGGGATTCAACGTCAAAAAGTCTTCCCTTGTCTTTAGTCTTACGCGTTCCTGTGCAGCAGATAGGACAGCATCAGGGTATTTCCTGTCTCTGTATTTATGTAGAATGTTGGTTTCGAAATTCGAATATTCATCGTGATCCGAGCAAATTCTTTCAGCCCGTAATAGCTGAGAAAAAGGTAGGTGTTTCTTCAAGGGAGTTGGGTGACAGCTGGTGTATAACAACGCATTATTGCGATCAGTTTCTTTGACATACAGAGAGGTTTTTATTTTGCCATTGTCAATGGTGACTAAAATGTCCAGGAAAGACAGACAGTTGGGGTTAATGTGGTGAGTAAATTGAATGTGGTCATCTACCCGGTTGAGGTAGGCCAAAAACTCCAGAATCTCTTCAGGGGGACCAGCCCAAATAAGAAAAATGTCATCTATGTATCTCCAGTAAGACCGGATTTTGGTGTGCCAGAGAACATTTCCCAGTATGTGGTCGATTTCCAAACGGTGCATAAAAAGATTGGCATAGCTGGGTGCAGCACAATTTCCCATCGCGGTTCCAACTAGTTGCAAGAAAAACTCATTGTTCCAACTGAAATAGCTGTGATACAGCATGAAGTGCATGAGTTCCAAAATTAGTATTTTGAGATCTTCATCAATCGGGTGGTCCAGTAAAAATGATTCCAAGGCATTGATACCCCTGTTGTGAGGTATAGAGGTATATAGTGCACATACGTCAATCGTGACTAACGTGTGTGTAGTATTCAGGTTCAGGGTCACATTGTTCACTTTATTCAAAAAGTCGGTAGAATCACGTAAGTAGGTGGACATTTCTTTCACAATAGGTTGAAGGTACATGTCCACGAACTTCCCAATGGGTTCATGGATAGACGTTTTTGTGGAGACTATCGGTCTGAATGGGGGTTGGTGTAGGCTCTTGTGAATTTTGGGCAGCATGTGAATGCTGGGACATTTCGGATTAGGTTGAGTCAAATATTTCAAATCTTTTGGCGAAATGGTTCCCAAGTTCATGGCCTTCTCTAGGATCGTTCTTAGAATTTTAGCGAAAGCATCAGTAGGGTCAGAATTCAACTTCATGTATAGTTCAAAGTTACTCACATGAGCGGTTACACTGGATTGGTAAAAGTCATGGTCCAATATTACTAAGGCGCCACCTTTATCAGCTTTGCAGCAGGTGATTTCTTTGTTGTTGGTGATATCACGTAAAGCCCTGTAATCACTGGTGCTGAAAATCTTAATCTTGGGGGGAACCTTCTTAAAGTTATCTCGTAGAGCCTTAAGAGTGATGGTTTCATACGAATCCAGGATTTTGTGGCTTACTGGAGCCTGGAAAGAACTCTTGCTTTTCAAATCTTTACAGGCGTGTTGCATGGTCGGACCGATGGGAGGATTCACGTTAGTGAAAAAGTGGCGTAGACGCAAACTTCGCATGAATTTGAAAAAACAAATTTCAGTCTCTAGTTCGTTAGTGTGGTAAGTGGGGACAAAAGATGTCCCTTTTTGTAGTACTTTCTTTTGATTGGCAGATAGTACAGTTCGAGATATGTTTATGACAAGTTGGTTTTGCTCCTGGTAGCCTGGGCTACGGATGTGGGTGGTGTGCCTTCACTGAAGTATCCACGTTTTGTCTATATGACTTTTAATATATGACTACCTGGATTAAAACTCGAACAGTAAACTTTGGACACACATCTGAGTATTTTTTGAAACCCTTAAGGCTGAGACCTTTCAGGAGCTCCTCAGGATTCCGCGTGGGACCTCCCACGCCTCCACGTTATAGTCTTTAAACGAAATGACCCATAATGAGATGGTCTCCAATGCAATGGTAGTCCAAGAGGAGAGGAACAGTATAAGCATATGGCATGGCAATGCAATGGATGCAAATAAATGGTATCTGCCTTTAAATATTACCCTAGGGCATCTGTATGGTATATAAAAGTCCTAGAGTAAGTGGGTGTCATAATAACCAGTTTATTGTGCAAAGCGTCTATTAGACCCTAAGAGGCTGCTTCTGTTGCTTCATGCTATCCATCCTGACGGGATTATTTATTTCTTTGAATGAATCTTTGGTAGACAGGTTGATCCTGAAGACATGTCAACAAGACAGTGGCAATACAATCCAACTAATGGCAGGTCCTCGTGTGGAGAGACAGGATGTTGTTGGCTATGTTGATCATTTTGGGGCAAGTCTGTCTTCAGTCCTGCTATGCAACCCTGGCTTCAAACATGTTTCCTGGTGACAATGCATTTACAGAGGTTGCCAATACAACTGTTCTGCCCCTGCTGCAACATTCCTCTGATGATTACATTTTTGGCTGTAAACAACAATGCTATCCATGTAGACTCCCCACCATAGGCTTTTAACATGGTCACAGCAGTCTGGTGAAATGTGTGGGAATCCTGTGTCCCCTAAAAAGCGTATGTAGTAAAGTATTAGCCCCTGGGGCTGGAGACCCTACATAACCTATTTGGGTAGTGTTTTGATTAGTGTGACCACCTCTCTCCATGTTATCATGGACACTTTTTTCAGTCCTGGACCATTAACCTACAAATCATTGCTTTCAGGTGTTAGTGTAATTACTTCAGTGGAAGCAAACCAAGATGACATCACCTCGAATGCCTTAGGTTGTAAAAGGAAATCCGGGCGTTCCATAATGACAAAGTGTAAGGCGGTCCCCCTAGTTTTGATGCCATGTGTTGGAACCAGAGTATTTCTTCTATTTCATTATTTTTTGACTGTGTCTATGCAGGAATTGTGTATGAAGTTAAAAGATGTGAGAGAGAGAACGTTTGATGCTAGAATATGGATGAACAGAGATGTCCAGTATGAAATGGATTACACAAATCTGACAAATTTGAAAGTATTTAGGGTTCTTAAGGTACGTGCTTGTCAGCACAATTCTTTTAGCTGCACTTAGTGCAGTGGCCCAAAATGTGAATGTGAATATAAATAAATTCACAGCATGTCATATTGGCAAATGATAGCCATCACCTTGAACCTGTGAGAGCACACTCACTCTAAACGCAAAAAAGTACAGGCTCGCGGATTTTCAATCGTCATAGGATGAGCGCGTGTTCAAACCGTTCATGAAATCATCAGATGTTTCTCGGACGAAGGACGGTGTTTGCCTTACCTGACTGGATGTGCACGGCCGCTGCAGTTCGCGTGCTTTGGGTTTTCTTGTATTTTTTGCGTGCGTCATATCCTCGCCAAGCTGAAAACACAAAAAACTACACTGTGATGGAACTGCTTTGTGTAATAAATACATAAATAATAATAATAATGACTTTTGTTATTTTAATTTGGAGCCAGTCTAATATTGCTCGTAAAACTAGAGTCCTAGATGGATACACGGCTCCCTATGGGCAGGCTATGAATCTTCGATGTAATTCAAGGGCACGTATAGGGCAAACCCTGTGTTGCGCTCCTTCAGCCTGGCAGGGTTCCTCACTCAAAGCAAACACTATACATACATTCTATTCCACCCGACTGGATTCTTTAAGAAAGGAGGCAACCTACGCATCAGAGACAGCTTTCCAGGGCCGACGCTAGGCATGGGCAGCATGGGCAGCTGCCCAGGGCCCCAAGCCTGCTCGCAGCCGTGGGGCCTCGCACCTTTAAAGACTCCAGACTATTGAGGCCCAGGGGGCCCCCTAAGAGTTTGTATTTTTGTTTTGTTTCAGCAATCTCCCCTGCAGGCTCTGGGGGCCTAATGGCTGCATCTCCATGTTGATGGCAGCAAATAGAAAGTTTATTGAAGTGCCCTTGCTGTGAAGGGTGCCCTCCCCCTGTATCAATGAAAAGCAGAATATCCTGCTAGGTGTAGAGCAAAAGATTGAATGGCGATGTTGGCGCATCACAATGGAAACTGTTCACCTAGGACAAGTAGAAAGGGAGCAGAGAGGGGGATTAAAGGGGTAGGACACACTAAATAGAGTGAGGGGCGAGCAGATAGGTGTGTGTACGTAAGTGAAACAAGAGGTTTACGCAGAGGAGCAGAATCAGCGTGTACAAGTGGATGGAGCAGGTTTAAAGTGTGCTGGTTCACTCGAGTCTCAGACCAGGTAGTGAATTAAAATGGACATTCAAAAGGGTCCCTATATTCATGTCCTTAAGTTTGCCTGCAAAAACATTGATTCAGTGTCTGCACAATGGATGAAAGTTCTGAAAAGCAGGTGATGAGACGGGCCCACTCTCCATTTTTGCCCTCACCCTCAGAGTGAAAAACAAATCTTAACTCTGCAGCAGTGACCTCCTTCGCTACCTTCAATGAAACTTCAAAGAGATTCATTATAATTCTTTCACAGTCTCATCATGTCAGAACTGGAACATTTTCAATATTATATACAAGGAAGCCGTAGATGTTGCTTATTCATCTTATGCAACTAATAACCACTGACAAAGCCAATATTCCTGGCTGGCTATTGTTGCAATATTTTCTGGAGGCAATAAAAGAGGCAGCAAAATAACAGTCAGGCGGCAGACTATGCTAAGCACAGATTTATATAGCTTACGTGTTTTTAAGCCACACTCTTCATTTCATAAGGCTTTATTCGGAACATAAAAGAATGTCCATAAAAGCACACATAGTAGTAAAAACAGGTCACAGTTACAGTACAATTTACATAAGCAATTAACAGTCGTTGTTAAAAACAAAACATAATATACAGGCGGGGACAGAATAAATATTTAAAAACTCATACTTTTCCTAATGCTAATTGCTTTAAGCAAAAAGGTAGCAGTAAAAAAACAGACGTCAGGATGGTGCAGGTTAAAAAGCAATTTCATAGAATCATGGATTGTCCTTACACCAAACTTGACGAAAATCGGTTTTAAATAGGTTTTACGATAATTCCCATACAATTGACACAGCAGAAGAAAGTGCATAGTGCTTTGTGCAGAGATATTGTCACACGGACAGGGGCCAACGGGTTGCTTGTTCACGGAAGGGAAAGCAACTAAATTATGCACAATCACCATCCTTAACCTAGTTAAAACAAACAGATGGGAAACTCTGGTCACTTGGGTCAGATATTGTTGATAGCCCCCTATTTCATTCATACTGCTGTAGAAGACACAGGTGGATAACTTGCCTTCCTTACAGGTCCTCCTCTCTGATTTACAGTTCAAAAAAATATTCTTCATATCAGACTTAGAGAAGTCTACAGCGCCATATCGGTCAGTAAGAATATTAAGACCATAGAATTCCTGGAAGTTGTCAATAATATATTTAATCCAGGGAATCTTTATATGGTAATCCACAGTGAGACAATCATTAATAATATCTCTAGTTAGAGATGTCTCCTCTTTCCGCCATATGGAGCGCCACAACAATAGAGGTCTCAGAAGAATCAAATCACTTAAGTATTGGATTCCGAGTCCTCTATGGACTAAATCATTAGAAGTAGATTTAGGCAGACACAATAATCTTTTTAAAAAGGCGTTCTCCTCCACCTGAAGGCTCCCAGCAGGGGCCTGACCCCAAACCCCAGCCCCATAAAGGGCAACCGCAAGACATCTGGACTGAAAGATCTTAAGCATGTCTTTAATCCATTTGTTCCCTATTTTGGTGGCAAAAGTGAACACCCCGTTGGCACTCCTCAGCATCTTAATCTTAACATTCTTATGCTCGCTGGCCCAACTGCAATTCTTAGAAAAAGTAATCCAGAGATAGCAAAAGTTATCAACTTTTTGGACCCTTTGACCTTCTATATAATAAGACTGAGGCTTACTCGGGCCAGGCCCACACTCCATAACATAGGTTTTGCTTTTATTAATCACAAGTTTTCTATCCTTAATAAATTGCGAAAACCTGTCCATCAAACGTTGAAGGCCAATCGGAGTCCTTGCCAGCAGCACGGCATCGTACGCGTAGAGTAATACAGGAACATTAAAATCATTAACTCTCGGGACATCTGCCGCTACTGTCTGTAAAACCGAGTCTACTTCATTTATGAAGAGTGTAAAAAGCAAGGGGGCTAAAACACACTCCTGTCTTATACCCCTCCCGATATTAAATTTGGTGGAACACTCCCCGGCTTCTGCCATATCTAACGCTGGTACGTAGTTTGGCATAAAGGCGGGCCAAAAAGAAAATGATACCCTCGGGTGCCCCCATTTCGATCAGTTTTGTCCAGAGAATAGCGTGGTCCACCATATCAAAAGCGCTACTCAAATCTGCGAAACAGAGATAAATAGAGCCCTTCTTTGCCTGGGTATATTTTCCGATCAGAAGTTCGAGATTTAAGCACTGCTCAATTGTTCCACGTCCTTTCCTAAACCCAAACTGGCAGTTAGCTAAGATCCCGTTAGTTTCAGCCCATTCTTCCAATCTAACCAGAAGTACCCGGCTCATAATTTTCACCGAGGAGTCCAACAAAGAAATTGGACGATAATTTTTCACATCCCCCCGGTCACCTTTCTTAAATATGGGAATAATAATTGATTCCTCCCAGGTCGCGGGTATCCCATAACATACTGCTGCATTAAAAACTATAACCAGCAGTGGGCCCCATACATCCGGGGCTGTTTTGTAAACATCAATGGGGACCCCATCAGGTCCCTGAGCCTTTCCCCCTTTGCTAGCTCTAATGCTGTCCAGTACCTCTATAATAGTAATGTCCAGGGGGACAATGGGCCATCCATCCATACAATTACCCAAGGCTTTGTCTGAATCAAAGATAATAGAGAAGTGGGCAATCCATGATTCCATACTAATCATAGAAGTTAATTCTGGAACCTTCTCATCTTTGAGAAACGGGCAATTAACAGTGGCCCAAAATAATGTGCAATTTTTATTTATTTTTGGTTCGTAAGAGTTTTATTAACCTTTGACATCATTACAGCACTTCGCCTACAACCCGGAGGCCGGCTCCACTTCTATTCATATTCGTACATTATGATACACAGCTATTCAGCCGACAACCAGCGGTCCGGCAGCAACAGTATCGGATTATTCTATGCAGTCAAAGAAGTATCAATAGCCCGAATTAATAACTCTCACTTTTGTATTTCATAAACCAACTTAAAACGTACGATACAGTATAGTGGAGTACAACCCATCGCTCTGCCCCATACATATGACCTGTTCACCTGCGTTCCCGCTCTATTGTTCGTGTGTGTTCCGAGTGTAAGTGCTTTTCGGCCAGGAGACTGCCCCGCCTTTCAGGGTTGCTAAAGAGCCCCTCACCGCGCACATTCACCACCTTCAGTCATCCGAGTCCTCCCCATCTGAACTATCCACTTCATCTTCTGTTAGAGGGTCACAAATGTCTCCCCGGTATTTATTCCAGGGTGTCCATACCGCATTCCATTTGCGTGGGTTAGCCCTCTTTTTATATATCGCCCTTTCAGTTACCATAATCGTATCCATGTTCTTGCACCATTGATTTAGTGTAGGTGTCCCCGCCGCCCCCCATTTTTGTGCTATATCCCGCTTCGCCACCATGCAACACACCGTCGTCCATATCCTCCCCTGGCGTGTGACGTCCGTCGGACCCCATATGTGCAGCAGGGCCATACGGGGGTCCGGCACCAGTGTCGTGGCAAGCGTCTGCGCGAAGGTGCGCACTATGCGCCTCCAGTAGTCTGCAATTTTCGGGCACTCCCAGAGTGTGTGTAAGAAGGTACCCTCCCCACCACATCCCCTCAGACAGTTCGGGTTATCAGTTCTGTGCAGTTTGTATAGGGTTGCCCTAGTGAAGTATATGCGGTGGAGGACCTTCAGTTGGACCAGACGGAATCTCGCCGAGATACCCGCCTCTCTGGGGGAGGCCAGCGCCTCATTCCATTCAGTGTCATCCATGTCCCCCAACTCTCCCACCCACTTTTCTCGCAATTTAAGTAAGGGGTCCGGCAGGTTATGCAATATCTTACGGTACGTGAGTGAGGTGGCGCCCGTAGGCATAAAATCTGTCAGCAGTCTATCTTCCAGCGGCGAAGACTCCGGTATTACAGTCCCCGCTGGTATTGCTGCCATGAGTGCGTGCCGAATTTGGATATAGCGATATGTTTCAGTGGAGCCTAGTTGATATGTCTGTTGCAGTTGCGTAAATGGGATCACCCCACCCTCCGCCCACATGTCACCCACCGTTGAGATCCCTATGGTATCCCATGCGTCAAAACCTTTGGACTGCCTCAGGCTGCCAAGCGCCCTGGTGTCCCACAAGGGCGTCATGTTCGTTATGACTCCCTTCCATTTAAGCTTCGCCTGCGCGCTGTGCCATAGTGTCACTGTGTGTTTTGTCGGCCCTATGAGCTTATTCGCTTTCCCTCTATGATACAGCGGCGCCAGCAAACCCGGCATTCCCAATTGAAGTCTGTCCGCCATGTACGCAGGGTCATTCTGTGGGGCATGAAGCCATTGATTAACAACTTTCAATTGTGCCGCCCAATAATAAAGTTGCAAGTGAGGCAGAGCTATCCCTCCATCGTACCAGCCTCTCGTGAGCTTAACATGCGCTATTCGGGGCGGGCGCTCGTCCCACAGCAGGCTATTCACCACCGCTGTCACCTGTCGGGTATAATCCGCAGGTATCAGACTAGGGGCATTCTCTAACACATATAGGAAGCGAGGCAGCGCCAGCATTTTGAACAGCGCCGCTCTACCTAACAACGTCAGCGGAAGGGTCTTCCAATGTCTGACATCTCCTTTCAGTCTAGTCAATGGCGGCAGCAAGTTTTTCGCGTAAAAAACTGTGGTGGCACGCGTGACGTGGATACCCAGGTACTTAAAGGAGGAGCCCGCCGTTAGTAGGGGGCATCCATTCGGCAGCGTGGGGGGGGACCCCGCAACACGTACATGACAGACTTGGTCCAGTTTATCCGATATCCCGATGTACGCCCGTGCTCCTCACAAATTGCCAGCAACGCAGGGATCCCGTCGTCGGGGTCCGTGAGGTAGAGTAACATATCGTCAGCGTACAGGGATACCCTGTCTTCCCATCCGCCTCCCCATACGATCCCCCGCAACAGTGTCGTGTCCCTAAGTATCACCGCTAGCGGTTCAAGGGCCAACGCAAAAAGTAATGGCGAGAGCGGGCATCCCTGCCTCGTCCCCCTGCTCAGAGGTATCTCACGGGAGATATGTCCATTCGCCGTCACTCGTGCCACTGGATCTGTATACAGAAGACGCACCCAGCTATATACTTGGGGCCAAAGCCCATATGAGCCAGTACCGCCAGAAGGTATCCCCATTCCACCATATCTAATGCCATCCTGGCATCCAAGGATAGAATGACCGTCGGTGCAGTCAAGAGCGATGCACGGGCCATTGCTCCATGGACTCGCCGGAGGTTCAGAGCTGTGCTTCTATGTGGCATAAAGCCTGATTGATCCGGGTGAATGAGTTGGGCAAGGTGCGGCATCAACCTGGTGGCTAGGAGTTTCGCTAGTATTTTAGCCTCTATATTGAGGAGTGAGATCGGGCGATAGGAGCCACATTCCTCCGGCGGTTTGCCAGGTTTTGGGATCGCCACGATGATGGCCTGTCGTTGATCATGGGGCAATACCCCCTTGGCCAGACTGTCTGTGTACATGGCTAACAGGTGCGGGCTGAGCGTGTCCGACATCACCTTGCACCACTCAACCGGGACACCGTTGGGGCCCACAGCTTTCCCTGAGTTTATCATATTTATGGCTCCCTGAACTTCCTCCACTGTGAAGTCGGAGTCGAGGTCTTCCACAGCATCCCGTGACAAGGTCGGCGTAGGCACATCGCGCAGCGCTGCCTCCGCCATCTCTGTCGTGACCCTATCCTCAGGGGTATACACCTCCTGAAAGTGGTCCGCCAGCAGGTCCACTATCACCGCTGGTCGCGTGTGCAGCTCCCCATTCCTGTCTGCCAGTTGCAATATACTCCTGGCTCCTCCCCCCTTCTTTTCCAGCCATGCCAGTAGCCTACTTGCCTTGTCCCCCACATCATAAACTGTCTGCGTTGAAGCGGTTATGTGTTCTAGGGCCCTCTTCTTCAGGTGGTCAGTGTGGAGTTGTTCACTTAGCCGGAGGGAGTGTAGGGTGTCGGGTGACGGATCCTTCGTGTGTGCTGTGTGTGCCTCGGCCAGGCGGAGCTCCAAGTGTGCGGTTTCTAGTTCCTGTGTGCGCCTGTACCCACCGATAGTCGATATTGCTTGGCCCCTGAGAACCGCTTTATATGCTTCCCAAAGGGTAGTGGGGGAGTCCACTGAATCCACATTTTCGGCGAAATAGTTATGGGTTGCCTTTTTCAGTTCCTTTTTTATCGCTGGGACTGCTAAGTATCCCGGTCTTAACTGATACAATCGTCTACACACCCGTTCCTGACACGATAGCGTGAGGGTTAGGGGGGAGTGGTCAGATATACCCCTTGGTTTGATGTGAACTGCATCTATGCTAAGACGACCCTCCCCTAAAGCGAAAAAGTAGTCAATGCGCGAGAGGCTATTATGTGTCGCCGAGTAGTATGTATACTGTTGCTCACTGGGGTGCATCGCTCGCCACAAATCTACCAATCCCTGTGAGTCCACGAACTCTCTGAATCGGGAGGCGACCGGGGCAGTCTGCCGCACCGGGAATCTGTCCTGAGCGTTGTGCATTACCGCATTAAAGTCACCCCCCACAATCATGTCACCCTCCGGGAGCTCCAGTAGGAACTTCCCCAATGCAGGAAGCGCTACGCTGTGTAGTGCTGGGGGGATGTAGACCGATACTATGGTTAGTGGTTTACCCTCCCACTGGCCCCAAGCTGCCGCAAATCTGCCCTGATCGTCCGTTTTCGTGGAGGTGAGTAAGAACGGTGACGATCTACGCAGCAGAATCCCCGTCCCCCTCGAACCCGAGGTAAAGTCAGAGTGCACCACCATGTGATATCCCTTCCTATTCAGTGCCTGACTAGCTGTACCCACCAAGTGTGTCTCCTGTAGTAGCACCAATGCTGGTGCAGCCCTCTTGATGCCCTGCAGCACTAAGCCCCTCTTGATTTTGTCCCCCAGACCTCTTACATTCCAAGTCATAACCTGCGACGGAGCCACCCGTGTCAGCTGGTGGGGGTCTATCCCTGTAGTGTCTGCCCGTGTGTTGTTTGCCATGGTGGAATTCCAGGTGCAGCCAACCTGACCGCCACTATGGAAATCTTAATCATAAAGCGGGAGATGTCAGTGTCCTTGCGCAGAGCTATCTCGCATTGTGTTCCTTCATCCTGTGTTAAACATGCATCCACCCCCTGTATCGAGCCTTGTACAGTCTGTAATAACTTAACAACAAATAACATCACCTGCACTGAGGTATAAACTATGTAACTCGTCCCCTCTTGAGTACCCCCCCTCCCTGCCCTCATGCCAAACGGACCCAAAACTGCCCGCCTCCCCAACCTAGCAGAGTGCTTAGCCCCTAAAGAAAACTTGATACTTGCTCGTTGAGGGGAGGAGTGCCCCACGACCTGCGGCCCCTCATACTCTCTGCGGGGGGCCCTTCACCCAATGTCCAAGGGCAGTCTCTCATGCCGCAATTGCTCATATCCACCAACTTGTATCCACCGGGTGGACATTATTCTAGCGCAGAAGCATCTTCCAGTCTGCCCGACTCATCTGACCGTTCTCCCTCCGTGCGGTCAGGGGCCGGTGAGCCAGCGCGGCCCTTCTCCGCCTGGTCACCCTTTTTCCTGTTCCCCCTGCGGTTTTGGGCGGTCGGCCTCCACCCATCAAGCCATTCTCTCGCCACCTCAGGATTGTCAAAGAACCAAGTCTTGTTTTCCGCTATTATTCGTAGTTTGGCCGGAAATATCATCGAGTATGGAATCTCTCGGGCTCTCAGTTCCCTTTTAACATCCAGGAACGTCTTCCTTCGACGCGCGACCTCCGCGGTGTAGTCCGGAAAGAAAGCTAGCGTCGCATTCTGGATCTTGATCGGAGGGGATCTCCGTGCCGCCTGCAGTATGGCGTCCCTGTCGCGGAAGTTGAACATGCGCGCCAGAATGGGTCTAGGAGGAGCTCCCAGCCGTGGTTTGCCCCCTGGTACTCTGTGCGCTCTTTCCACCGAGAAGAACGTCAATAGACCCTTGGGCTTCAGTTCGGTTTTGATCAGTTCCTCAACAAATAAGTCCGTCGCTTCTGTGCCTTCCGATTCCGGAACTCCCAAAATTCTTTTGTTGTTGCGTCTTGACCTCCCTTCCTGGTCGTCCAGCTTGTCTTTTAGCGCTCTGTTCTCTGCCTTGACACGGTCCATCGCCGTCTGTAGCTCCGACACGTCCTCCACCAGTGATTTAGTGACTATCTCCAGCGAGCCCACTTTTTCCGAAACTTTGTGAAGATCCGCCCTCAGTAAGGTGATCTCCGTGGAGATGGAGCCCACCGTAGTCTGCACCTGTTGCAAAGTGCGCATCACATCATCCAACGTCGCCTTCGAACCTCCGCTAGCTCCTTCCCCCATGTGTTTGCCGGATGACCTGCACTCAGTTGGTGAGGACGCTCCCTTGTTGTAGGCATACTTCTCGAGGCGGGTCTGCGTCGCATTCCCTCTGGACCCCTTCCCGGCCATCACTCCGGAGAAGATTGCGCGTGTGTGTTATGACCGTAGCTGGTGACGCAATCTCAGAGGTTTTGCAGTCTTGTGCCACCTGTTTCAGCCTTACGACCAATGGCCCTTCCTTGCTCCGGTGCCCAAGGGGGAGATAATGCGTGAAGCAGTCCAAGGTGCCCCGCGCAAATACACTGCGTCGGGGACTGTAGTTAACGTACTTCCCCGCGGTGCCCGAGGCGTCGCGCCTCTTCAATCAGGGGGTAAGCGCCACCTGTTAGGTGCCCACCGCGCCCGGCCTCCAAGCGCCCACTCCTCTGGCACCCTCTCGCTCCCTGTCACCACACCGGTGGGCAGATCCGCCCTGGTCGTCCCGCGAGCCGCTGGGACCCAACCGCCACTCTCGCCCCCCTCGACGGATACGTCGGGGAAGGTCAGCTAAGTGTTCCAATGGGGTGGGGGGGGGCTCTTACCCCAGACGTGAGTCCTTCGCCCGTCCGCTCCTCGCGGGGGGTTCCTCACTCTTCGGGGTCCCAGGCCACGCCGGCTCGGCGGCGCCCATCACCCTGTCCCGTGCGTTTCCTCGGCAAATATTGTAGGATCCGATGGGGGTCAGGCGCGGCAGGCGGAGCCGCAACGGCGGCCCGGCCGTCCCTTTCGGCTTGCTTTGGTCCGGCGCTGCACCGCAGTTCTTCGATCGGGCACTTCCGGTCCGGCCAGTCCCCACGCCTCGCACTTCCGGTCGGGGTGGCCCAGTACTTGCTCCCGCGGCTTCGGATTGCCGATCAGGCCACGCAGGTCGCCAGCGCTCAGTCGGTCTCCCGGTGTCGGATCTTCACCGGAGTTGCAGCATTTGATTCCGCCCGGTCACGGGCTTCAGGCGCTCCCCAAAAGAGACGGGTAGTGTGTCGGATGAAAAGACGGATGGTCGGAGAGGCCGCTCTGGTCACGGAGCTAATCCTCTAAGCCGCAGCCATGCTTGGCTGCAAGCCACGCCCCAATGTGCAATTTTTTAACTCTGCCGCCTCATTCAATTTATCCCATGCCTCAAGCTGAAGCTCTGTCTTTCTTCGCTTTAAAATTATCTTATAGTTAATTCTAAGCTGGGACACCTGATTCCTATCTCTGGGTTTGACTGCCAGAGCCTCTTTAAGCTCTTTTAGTGTAATAGTGCAAGCATGGTCAAACCATCCCCTTGATTTGTCGGGCTTAGGGCCAGCTTTTTTGGTAAACTTATTGTCAATGATGGAATTAATTTTAATAAAATATCCGATCAGTTCAACAGTGACATTAACTTGCTCGAGGATCACAGTGATTTCTGACAGGCAACTACTTATAATAAAATCTGACGTTGTTTCAGCCTTATCCCCCTTCCATCTTAACCTAGTACCATTAGGTCTATGGGGTTCAATGTTAACAATAACACCTGGATCAGGTACAGGTTTTTCTTTCCAGAGTGTGGCCTCAATGGTTAAACAGTTATGGTCGCTAAGCATTATATCCACGACCCTGGGGGCCAGACTCCAAGGGACAAGGTTAGAAGACATGCATATAAAATCAATAACAGTATTTGCCCCCCTACCTACAAAAGTGGGGATACATTCATCTAAATCATTCCTCATATTCTCCAATATTTCCATATCAAGTACTGCCAACAAATTGTACAAGTTATGGGGAAAATGGAGATCTGCATCCCCAACACGGTTAGTAACCCCACATATACCGTGGAGGGAGAGGGGACAGACTGCAATATTAAAATCCCCTGCCAAAATAAATTCAAAAATAACATTTGAGCCATCTATAATGTCAACCAGAGCACTCTCTAGTGCATTAATCACCAAATGCCTGGTACCATCGAAAATGTTATTGTAAAAATTGATTAAAAGAATATTTCTTCCCTCCTCCTGTGACAACCATAAAATTTGAGAGTGAGCCCCCACGATAACATATTTTTTAACGATTATAGGTATTTTAACAGAAATCAAAACTAAAAGCCCGCCCTTAGCTCTACCAGAGGTTGACGCCGTAGCAGGCAGATGGTAAGACGCAAAACCATTATAACCGGAATTTTTTTTACACCAAATTTCCTGGAGGCAAATAATATCAAAGAGGTCAACAATTCCATCCACCCCAGACAATCCTCCTTAGACTTTAGACCCGCAACATTCCAACTGGTAATAAAGCAGCTCGACAGCCCGGTAGGTGTATGCATAGTATCTACAGTAATATTAGTTGGATTGATACAATGGTTGTCCTGTGCAGCATTGGGATCTATATAAGTTGAACTTAACCTATCTACTGTAGGTAAACCCTCGATATGCCCATCAGAATCAACCAAGGCACTGTGAATCATACGATTAACATGTTGCTTACTTACAATAGTAGTAGACCCTAAATCATTTCCTACTACTACTAATTCTCCACCATGGGGTACACTTTTTACTACAGGTTGAGAAGGAGGCTGGTCAAGGTTCAGTCAATCATTGGAGTTTAAATCACTCAGAGGTTGGTAACGGTTAGATGTTGCCAACTCAAAACCCCTAGACATACTAGAGGCACTACCTCTTCTGCCCCCAAAATCGTTAATTGGCTGAGCAAATAAATGTCTATAAAAGAACCCCAGATGCCTTAATGAGATCCCCTGATCATTCGGTGGGCGGGAGGTAGCTCTAATCAAAGAGGTAGATGGGGATTTTTAAAATTAACTATTACACAATCGCCACTAATATTTTTATGTGATTTCCCTATCCAGTTGGTTCTAGTAGTAGTTAAGATCTGGTCAGACAAAGCTACAGGGAAACCACACTCTCGATTGAGCCAACCCACAGTTTTGTTCTTCAGGGATTCTTGAGTTTCCGAATTGCCAAATAGTCCTGACTCCCTGACTGGTGGAACATTAGTCAAGACTGCCACATAAGGGGCACAGTCAGGTGGTAAGTCGGGTTGCGGATAGCCATGTCGCCTTGACTTCTCTTTTACTGGCTCTGGCTTATCCGCAGAAACTGTTGCAATAGGGGTCCTTAAACACACCGTGGGCACAGGGTTAGGTATAGCTACGTTAACAGGACAAGGTCACTCATTGGGAGTCTCTGGTATCTCTATCACAGGACCATTAACCCTAGTACTGGTTTCTGAGATAACATTAGACCCTGCGTGTGAACTCAGAAGACCTCCCAACCTTGTTACCTCCCCCGAGATAGCATCAAGTTTGTCCATTAACGGTTTCATAATTTTATCCAACTTTGCGTCAATAATGCTGATCAAGAGCTCTAACTGTTCTGGGACCAGTTTAACCTGGGGATTGTTAATAACAGCTTCTAAATCGCTTGTGGCGCTGTTAGATAACGGCTCTGGTCTTTTCTTGCTGTGCTTCCCCCCCGTTTTTGTGTATTTATCCTGCTGATATCCCTCCCAGATCTTAATACCCTCTGGGCTCTTGGAGCTGGAGAGTCAGAAACTGTTATATCAAGAGGAGACTCGGGCATAGCCACATTAGGCTCAGGTTCCATAGGGGTAGCCACAGGGAACTCCGGATTGCAGCTTACTTCGGTTAGAGAAGTAGACAAGGATATGGGTGACTGGGGTGGGTCAGAAAGGGTAACAGAGGGGCTCCCCCGCCCCAATGAAAGTCGGCGATCTTTATTAATTTTATCTACTACCGTAACAAGATAATTGTCAAGAGTAGCTAGGGCGGGACGAGTGTTTACACTGTTACATTTAGACATAATTAACACTCAAAATACTACACAAAGAATATTAAAATTCCGAAAGCCTTAGTCAGGAACAGAATATAGTTCCAATACACAGTTAAAATATGATTCAATACAAACACAGTCCAAGGAACGAACCGGCAAAAATCAGCTGGGAAATTACAAATACAAGCTCGAGTACCAGTAACAGAACAGGATAGTTTAAGGGTACCTCAGTTTGTTCCAGAGCCAAGGTCCATGGCCCTGCCCTGCCCCTATCTGTCCCGGACTGTCACAGACTGTCCGTCCTTAGTCCGGGCTTCGTCCGGCGCGTCCCGCGCGTGTCCCGCGGATGCGGGAGGCGTTCCTTCCTTTTCAAGCGCCTCCGGGTGCGGTGTTACCGGCGTCAGGTGTGCACCGCCGGGGCACCTGGGAGCTGTAGTCCAGCCGTTCCCCTCATGGCGTTAGCGGGACACTCTCCGGTGCGGCCGTTCCCCTCACGGCATGATAGAGTGGCAGGTAGGTTTCCAGCAGCCTTTTCAGCGTCCCCCACTGAGCGCTCGGCGCTCCTTCCTTTTCAAGCGCCTTCGGGCGCGGTGTTACCGGCGTCAGGTGTGCGCCGCCGGGGCACCTGGGAGCTGTAGTCCAGCCGTTCCCCTCACGGCGTTAGCGGGACACTCTCCGGTGCGGCCGTTCCCCTCACGGCAGGATAGAGTGCCAGGTAGGTTTCCAGCAGCCTTTTCAGCGTCCCCCACTGAGCGCTCGGCGCTCCTTCCTTTTCAAGCGCCTCCGGGCGCGGTGTTACCGGCGTCAGGTGTGCGTCGCCGGGGCACCTGGGAGCTGTAGTCCAGCCGTTCCCCTCACGGCGTTAGCGGGACACTCTCCGGTGCGGCCGTTCCCCTCACGGCAGGATAGAGTGCCAGGTAGGTTTCCAGCAGCCTTTTCAGCGTCCCCCACTGAGCGCTCGGTGCTCCTTCCTTTTCAAGCGCCTCCGAGCGCGGTGTTACCGGCGTCAGGTGTGCGTCGCCGGGGCACCTGGGAGCTGTAGTCCAGCCGTTCCCCTCACGGCGTTAGCGGGACACTCTCCGGTGCGGCCGTTCCCCTCACGGCAGGATAGAGTGCCAGGTAGGTTTCCAGCAGCCTTTTCAGCATCCCCCACTGAGCGCTCGGCGCTCCTTCCTTTTCAAGCGCCTCCGGGCGCGGTGTTACCGGCGTCAGGTGTGCGCCGCCGGGGCACCTGGGAGCTGTAGTCCAGCCGTTCCCCTCACGGCGTTAGCGGGACACTCTCCGGTACGGCCGTTCCCCTCACAGCAGGATAGAGTGCCAGGTAGGTTTCCAGCAGCCTTTTCAGCGTCACACTCTTAATTACATCAGCAACTCCCCTTTGAAAGACACTCCCAGTTTTTCTCATCCCACTTAAAGCCCTGCTGTCAGATCAGTATGTAGGTTTTTACTATTGATTTTTATGATATCAAAGCAAACATTGCCTGTACCAAACTCAAATCAGTGCAGTCTTCCATACCTTACAAAAAACTTACACAGCATATCTTTACAAGTTTAAAACTGCCCCAGTTTGCAAACATGGGACAATTTTCTAGCTAACTAAGTCACTAATGGGGGCCCCTTTTATTTTGGTACTGGGCCTATGTTCTTTCCCATTCTGATGCTGCATGTTTGGCAGGGCCACTGGCGTTATGCGATTGTGCAGCAGCAGCGATTTCTGCAGAATTATGCATTTGACGCATTTGCCACATAATCGAATATCTTCTGCATAATCCTACAGATTTTAACAACAAAATTACTTTCTATCTTAAACGGTTCAAAAGTTACTAAAACTGGAGTGACACGTCTTGCTGCATGTGGGAAGGCCATTTGAAAAGCTGGAATAGTCAACTTTCTGTTCCCCACTGCTAAATTTAGGTGTTAAATCGGTACTAATGGGGTGCAACCAGTGCCCAAACAGTGTTACCAAGTTTAAAAATTGCAAAAAAATGAAGTAATACTATTTATAAATGTGCCAGATTATGCCGCATAATTTGCCTTTTCTTGCCACATAATTTACTCACCCTGCCACATAATTTAGCCCACTCCTGCCGCATAATTGCAGTGGTCCTGATGTTAGGGTAATCAATGACAGTGATTTTGTTCCTGTTTATCTTTCACATGCTTTACTTAGTCTTGTATTCCCCTAGAGTGGTAGCTATTTCCAGCATGTGTGTTTCTGTATTTCAACTCACAACATATTACTCTTGGATGATGCACCCTTTGTACTGAGTGGCCTTCATATATTTATAACAGGCTACAGTTGAGCACCTTGGCCTTGAGGCTGCAGGCAGTACAACGTTCACACTGTGCCTGTCTGTGGTTCAAAAAGGTGTTGAGATTACATGATCATTCAAAATATGGCCTCTCTGCGGAGCACAAAGAGCAATGGTCCTGCATTCCAGTTGTGATTCTATGCAAATGTGTATGAAGGAGCGACTTAATGGTCAAAACAACAAGGGGAAAGGAAAATAATGTATTGTTGTTACTCGTTTAGCTTAAACAGCTAACAACCATTGAAAAAACCCAGTTGCGGCCGGCATGAGTCGCAGGTGGGGGGTAGCAAGGGGTTGGTTTAATTTTAATTATAAAAAAAAAAAACTTTCCTTAGCCGGCCCGATCCGATTCCACGTCTTTGCTGCTTAGGGGCCTCACATGTTCCTATTCTGCCCCATATATCCTAGGACCGGCCCTGCAGCTATCTAAGATTTGTATAGATGTTCTCCTTTGCGAGGACTTGAAAAATATCGCAGAGAGAATTCTGGAAATCTAAGCAAGCAACCTCTCCTACACATACTCCCACAGTTTGTCAAAATGTGAGTAATTTGCAGAAGTGTGGCAAAAACGTGCATTTTCACATTTCTGGATTTTTTTTCGACAACAAAAACAGTTTTCGATGTAGTGAAAAGTCATCAGCCACAACCTTGAAACATACAGGCTGCTTAGGGCCCCTAGCCAACCATTTTGAATAAAGGGAAGGTGTGCAAATACGCTGCATGATGTAACTGGGAATGTCTGTGATCACCAAAAAGTCATGATACTATAGGTGTTCCCGACATTACTAATGACCACTTCCCAGGGAACACCCATTATCACCCTTGTGCCAAAGATAAACAGCAGGAAAATGATCTATTTTGGTGAATTTTCCACATAACTAAGTGGAATGTGCGGCCAGAAAACTCAACAAATTCTGATTCTGTGAATCGGGACTTGGGAATTGCAATGGTAAATTCCACATTTTGCACATGTACATTACACTAACAATGTTAACTGTAAGCCTTGCCACTGGAATAGAAGTAACACATGCAACTGCTACATGTTCTGTGATGATTGTACAGTAATTGAGTGAAGAAGTCACTCCATTACTGGACCAATGCTGGTTCAGATTGTCTGCTTTGCGTGAATTAATGGCAGCAGTTCATTCTTTAATTATAGCTTAATTTATAAAGTTTTAACAATATCACACATTTACTCATAATAACATATAAAATACTTATAGCAGAATAAGCGCAGGTGTAAATGTATTCATCATTATGATGGTGGCCTTTGTTGTGGTGGCTAGGCTTCCACACTGGGTCACACTCCCTGCTTGGTCGAATCAAGGTCCTAAAGCCATTTCCAATTTATGGAATGCAGGGCCGCAGATGATGCAGGGGTTGGACCCAATGCTGTGCTGGCCTCACGGAATGTATGAAGGCCAGATTCTGTTGCCAGACTATGTTGTTTTTGGCCTGGATTGGTCGACGTGGTCTGTCAGCCATAGGTCCTGAGACCAACATACAATGCATAATGCCAAAGGTCAGGCCCTATTTGGGCTGGTCTACTATGTGATTTGGTTGCCTGTCATGGCTTAAGGCCAGGCCTTAGGTCTGACCTCTGCTGTTCTGATCCCCACTGTACATAATTTTTGGTCATGATCTTCGTGGTGGAATGGGGACAGACCCTTTCTGTGGCACCTCCTGCAGCCAACCCACAATTTGTAGGGCTAATGGCCATGCTTTGGGAGTTTGATCCCTAAGGTAGGTCAGCAACAGGAAAAAAATGAACCATGCAGAACACAACATTATATTTTAAGTAGATAGCTCAGTGGGTCCCTGCTTTTGTCAGAGAGATCTTTTTGTTACTTGCAGATCATAAGTTATAATCCTAATATAACACAGCAAGGTATGACTGTCATCAAAGAGTTAAATGCAAACTGCAAGGTACAGGTTAGAACATTATGTTTTTCCATCAGTCTTTCAAGTTA
This sequence comes from Lissotriton helveticus, assembly GCF_964261635.1. Taxonomy (NCBI): domain Eukaryota; kingdom Metazoa; phylum Chordata; class Amphibia; order Caudata; family Salamandridae; genus Lissotriton; species Lissotriton helveticus. Next base: position 1,042,286,918 of record NC_136061.1, read on the forward strand.
AATCGTGGGTTTGTGTTTCTCCAGACCAAATTCTGAAAATATACCGCCTACCATAATGGATGACATGTAACTGCTACACCTTGTAGTCCTCTTTGTCTTATGTAACATTTTCTATACATTGACTTGCACACAGATGATTAATTGTCTCTGTATAATGCGTATGTGATGTAAAGTGCTCTGACACCCTACACTGGTATGAGTAATGCTATAAACAAATTAAATACCTGTGAGAAAGGGGCTATAGAGAGATGAAGGGCACTGTTGGAGGGTGTACCAAGGGAATCTGTGGAAAAAGAGGTCATGGGGTGGGGGGGGGACAACAAAGAATGTTGCACTGGGTGCCACCAGTGCTAAAGCTGGGCCTTAGGCTTGGTACCCCACTGTGGGTCACTGCAAGGCATGGCTAAACCCAGGCATTGCGACCGAAAGCTGTTTCTATCTACATCTAAAACAACTACACAGAATATTATAAAACAGCAAGAAGGCATGTTATAAATAACGAGAATAAAATGAACAATTCTAACATGTTTAGAATGCCATTTAGAACCTAAAACCCTAATACCTACCTCTATGCGCTCCAATAAGAGAGCTTGGAAGTCAGAGCAACTGGCAGTATAGAGTTTCTTTGGGAGAAGAGGCGCAATACATACCTTGTTGACAGCAAAGGCTGTCTTTATCGGCAGAGGCGTGAAGACAGTGTTCCCTACGATGGGCAAACTCCCGTCTCTGGCAGAATCTCTTGTGATAATCTAGGCGAAGCACTTCTCCTGACAAGTGGTCAAGTGGCAATACTTATATTTTAAATCTTATCAGAAGTTGGAATTTCTGACATAAGTTTAGTAATGTCCGACATAGATTATGGGCATCGAGGTGCAGATTCCAGATATTTTCTTATGAACATTTAAGGTAAAAGGACATCAATTCAGCCCACACTATTTTGGCTGTATTATTGCATTTGTTCCTATTTGACATTGACATGGTGAAAAGTAGACACTTGTCCCAGACTAATGTCATATTAGGTGTTATATATGTCATTAGTTGACTGACACTTTCACAGTTCTTAGAAAGATAAGGTCAAACGACATCTGCGGTCAAATGGCAGACATGACAATGATTATGCATAAATCAGGATAGAGCAACTACAGTTGTCTATGATTGAGAAGATTATGACCTCCATTATCTAAGATGGAGCCAGGGCCTACATAAAATTGAGTCGGACCTTAGGGGCTTTACGTTTTTCCCGGCTTGTATGTTTGAATGTGACATCACAGAGACGTATATAAGAAGTCGGGATTTAGCTAACGTGTAAGGAAATCCAAGGTCTTGAGTTACTAGCATCCAAAACATCTAGAATAAGGTACACATCTAAATATAATATATTAGTAGCGTATAACCAAAACAATCAATACATCACATATGTAAATGGCAAAAATTAAATTTATAGTAAGCATAGCGAAACATGAATACTTTTAAGCTTTGCATTGTTAATTGATGATTATATATATCATAATCTAATTAAAGTGCTTTATGCGTGTTGGCAATTAACCATACCTGTAACGATATGAAATGAGCCATGTTAAAAAATATGTGAAGCGAACAGGCAACTCTCTGAAGCGGCCTGTTATGAAAAAACAAGTGTAAAACAATATGATTTAGCCAGAGAACAATTGAAAAAACTCCTTTTCAAATATAAGAGAGAAGGAATGATCTCCAGCGAGGAATTTAAATTTCTTCATGTTGAACAGCCGGTCATGCCCAGATTCTACCTTATTCCCAAAGTGCACAAAGGCAAGTCTCCGGTTCCAGGGAGGCCAATAATTTCAGCCATAGACAGCATAGAGGAACACCTGGCACAATATACTGACTATTTCTTGCAATCCCTGGTTACGAGTCTGCCGACATATATAAGGGATACAGGTCACTTTTTACAAAAACTGAAGAACATTGCGTGGACAGATGATTGTTTACTTATCACGTTAGACATCGAAGCCCTTTATACTAGCATAGACCACCAAACAGGGCTCAAAGCACTAGAATATTTTCTGAGTACAATACCAGTGCATTGTTACAACCACAATAAGATGCTAGTGGAGTTTGTGAGTTGGAGTTTATACCACAACTACTTCATGTTTGGTAATGATGTCTACGTGCAAAAAAGAGGTGTTGCCATGGGGGCCTGCTTTTCTCCCAGCTACGCGTGTTTACACGTGGGCTGGTGGGAGAAGCGGGTCCTCATGGGGAAACACCACGCAGTGTTCGCAAAGCATGTGGTAATGTGGGTTCGTTTTATCGACGATGTGTTTTTAATTTGGAGGAGTAATGAAAAAAGTGTGAAAAAATGTATCATGACGCTAAATAACAATGAGGAAAACCTCAAGTTCACATATCACATGAGCAAAACAGCAGTGGACTTTTTAGATGTCAAGGTTTTTCACAAAGCAGACAAACTGTCCACCACCCTTCATAGAAAGGACACATCTGGTAATACAACCCTTCATGCCACAAGTGCCCATCCCCGTCATGTCATAGACAATATCCCCTATGAGGAGCTACTCCGCCTGAAAAGAATATGTAGTAGTGATGAGGACTTGGTAGCTTGCACCACAGAAGCACTAGACAGGTTCAGAGAGCGAGGATATAAGGAAAATATATTGAGAAGAGCAGTCACCAAAATTAAACTGAGACCTAGAGAAACACTGTTCAAACCAGTGATCCCAACTACGGGGACCATGGAAGATTCGGCTGAATCTACCATTAGGTTCATCACTGCATATAGCTGCCAGGACAGAAAGATCCGGTCTATCTTAACCAAAAGCTGGCCTATATTAAAGACAGATGCAGTGTTATCATATCATCTGCCAAACTCACCCAATATTACGTTTCGGAGGGGACCCTCCCTACGTACACATATTTCCAACCCGTTCCCTGAACTGTCCAAAAAGAAGTCTTGGTTCCCACCCCGGCTGGGGTTTTATAAATGTACCAGTTGCAGGGCATGCAAATTTGGGGTCAATACCCAATATTATACCACTCCATTTTGCCCTACACCATTGCCAATTAAAGGAAACTACGGTTGCAAAACAGAGTATGCTGTTTATGTCCTGGCGTGCACCTGTGGCCTGAGATACGTAGGTAGTACCAGGCTTCCGGTGCATGCCAGGATATTGCAGCACATTCGGGCAATCGTCAATAACGACAGCTCCTACCCTGTGGCTAGACACTTTAAAAATGTACATGGGAATGATCTACAGTGTCTCAGCTACTTTGTCCTTTCCTCAGTTCGAAGATCTAGAAGGGGAGGGGACAGGGATAGGATGCTTCGGCAATTGGAATCAAAAATGATTTTAGAACTAGATTCCAAGGTACCAAATGGGCTGAACACTACGGAAGACCTGCACCATTTTCTGTAAAGAATCAATTTCATCCAGTACTGGTACTCAATTAGATCACAGCCCAGTTACCCCAAATCATTGGCAGAACTTGGAGAGTGCTCCTGATTAAGCCATCCTGTGATATAATCCATTCATGTTCAGTTTCTGTTCTACACCCATTTTATATTTAATTCACTTCCTTCGCTTAACTTTCTGCAGTGATGGATCCATGATTCTCCTGCACCACACAGGTTGCACTTTAAATACAGGGGGAGAGGAATTTTTTCCTCCCACAAGTAGGACATACAAATTTATTGCAATAGGGGCTGCCATCAGAGTTTGATGTCCCCAATGTTGGTTAATTTGTAAATATATTAGATGGGATTCGTTTTGTTATTAACATAGACTGAGTTCTAGGCAGCACTTTAATCCTATGCGTAGAGTTGCACATTTATTAGGGAAGTTTACATTGCTATTGCATTGCACATCCCATTGGGACCACTATAATGATGAAACTTATAGAAATCTTTTTAAGGATGGTTTTAAGTATGCATATTATTACTTTTTAACCATGAAATGATTTTTATATATATATATATATATATATATTTTTCAATCATATATTTATTTATATGCATATTTATAGTGTCATATTTACAACAGCGATGTATTTTTATACTGTTTGCACATGTGTAAACTGCACGATTGAAACGCACTTTAAAGATTTTGCGTATATAGAACTATATAACAGTCTGTTCCATTAAGCATTTATGCAGGTATTGAAATTCTGTGATGTCATTAAGAATCCCTTTATACTTACGAATGTGTAATGGCTACAAACCCCCGGCTTTTGCATTTCGATTTTGCCTACCAGTATTTTGTTTATATTCATTTGTCACATGGTATGCACACGTTTAGTTAAAAAGAGGGCATTGTGGGAAAAATTTCTGATGTGATCAAGGGCAACTGCCCGAAACGCGTCGTCTGCCACGCTGCTGAACTCTCAGGAATAAAGATATCCTTTGCCATCATTTGGGATTCGTTGGTCTTTTGTATTTGATCACCGAGGTACTGGTGATTTTCAAGTTGACCTTTTGAGCTGATATATATATATATATATATATATATATATATATATATGAAGAATCTATTAAAAATAAATGTTTTTCATTAGTTCATAGTTTATACAAGCTTTTGTGGTATATGTGGTAAATACATGTCGTTGGTTAACTCACATGTTGAGTTCATTCCTCATCAGACGACCTATTGGCATCGTCGGGAGCACACACAGCATACACGTGAACTTTAAGTAAACCATACAAAGCATGTTCATTGTTAGTAATCTGCATATTTCATGGACAGCAATTAGTTGCTTGTCTGAGGTACTCAGTGGTGGTTGTGTCTACTCTTCACAGGGCTCAAAAGATAACCAGTCAAGTTACTCATCAAGAACTGCATCAAAATGTGCCACTGGTGACATGGCTCTGTCATAGTTAGCATCTTGTAGCTGCAATAGACAAAAATGCTCGACATTGTCTCTGGTGCTCATTTAGAGGTTGAATGATTGCTTCCATAGTAAGATAAGCCACTGGGGGCTGTTCCAGCTGTAAGTCCAAGATGAATTTAGTCAGACAGGCTTTACACCAGAACACAGGTTTACATGTGCAGCATCCATTTTGTGAAATGTGAGCATCCAGTTCTCGCTCAGTTCAGACAACCAATCATGTCCCATATAGGGTGCTAGAGTCTCTCTGCATCCTTGTTCACCTGGATACGTGTACTCCATGTTGTTTATTTCCTTGTCAGAACAGGAGAAAGATGATGATTACACAGCTGATTAGCTGTATGATGATTGGAAACCCTCCAAAAAGGCTGGAGATTACAGAGTGAAAAAATGAGAAAATCAGTCCAAATAGTGATTCGAATCCAGTCACCAGATCAGATCCAATGTTTTTAAAAAGATGCACAACACCAGTCATCAAAGATGAATGAAAAATTGTTAGTACGAAATTAGCAAAGTGTGTAAGATATTGTGTGTGTAATAACCTCCTAATGTCTGAAGCAGTTCTGGCTGACTGCAGTTTATATTTTCAACCACTAAAGCCAACTGGACTTCTTTTTGCAATAGAACAGACAATAGCTTTTTTACATCATCAAAACACATAGATTTTATGTTTAAACTAAGCCAAGGGATGCTCCTAATTTCATTTCGACATGGCAGGTATAAGGTCCTTTTACAGCACTGTATTGTTTCTGAAACTGTTATCAGGTGTGGCTGGCCAAATTCCAAACCACAGCAAGTAACATTTAATAGAAATAAACAAGAACCGTTATTAAGGAGTTTATGATGTATGGGATAGATGCAATGGGGGAAAGAGATAAAACACAACTTAACCCTGGCCTCAAAGTGCTACACACTCCATGTAATGATTTGACATCACACAAAAGAGAGTGTCCAATGGGATTTCTGCAATTTTCTGTACTAATGTACACATGATCATCATCTTCATTTTCATTTAAACAAATGTGGAAAAAAGAAAATTTGTGAAATGTGTATAGTTTCAAACCAGCGAAATTGATTTATATTTTTGGCAATCGTGAAAATGAATCATTGTAATAGGCAAGGAGACGATTCTGTGTATTAACCAGGTAATAGGTGGAGTTTCACTTAGCGGGCATACAAGTTTCAAAGGCTTATAATGTGGGGAGGAAGGGAGGCGATCCCTGCCTTGTCCGGCCATCCTACACGGACTAGGGCATGCATAGTTGGCGTTCCTTCTTAGGTGTGTATACTTAGCTCCCACATTGCAGGCTATGTCGTCTGTCTCTGGTATTCGTTATATATTAAGGGAATTGGGTGAGGGAGTAAACAAAAAGCACAGACGAAAATGATATGTTGGTTCGGGTGCGTGGTTGGGGGGGGGAATTGCGGATATAACACAGAAGACGTGCATGGGCGCGCTGTAAGTGTTCCGGGTGTAGGTGATTCAGTTTTATGTTATGTTGTTGACTACATATTAAGTAAGTTAAAACAGTATATTATGATGTTTAATCGATTATTGGACAAGAATCTGTACCAGTTGAAATTGGTTGATGTGCAGGTAGTAAATGTGTGATCTATTTCTATAACCCCATGTCCTGTCTTGTATTAACAATGTAGACTAAACACAGAAAAGATAATAATAAACTGTAAACTACAAATTGTTGTAAAATCAATAAAAACAAAGTTGAACAAAAAAATCGGTGGAGTTACACTAACTGTAAATGGCGCGCCTTTAACTTGTTTTTTTATGCTTATTTGTTAGTATGTAGATTCCTTCATGGCCATTGTTTTTGAGTGAGTGTCATATTATATTGTTCAAACATGAATGTATCACTAAGAAGTTGCCAAAGGACGAAACCTGATATAAGTGTTTGTAGTGCCCAATTTAATTATATAATTGCTCTTAATTGAGACTGCCCATGTTGTATATAAGGTCTATTGCTGAAGACAGAATGTGGTTTAATGTGTTCACTCTTTAGAAAGCATGTGTATTCAATTGTCAATAACTTTCAAAACTGTTTGCAAGTTTTCTTGCTCTGGTTACCTAATTCATTCTTCAGCTTCTTTCTCTGAATATTTTCTTAATTTATTATAAATTACATATATTCCTGTGGCAAATAATCTTTATTTAGTTTAGGACGTAGACCCAGGAGAAAATCAGAAATATCATTTTGTTTTTATTAATTAAGGAAAAGTGTTCATTTACAGCTGAAAAACTAGAATGTTCCAGCCATCGTTGGCATAGCTTAACTACACTATATGTGGTAACTACTACAGGTGTCGAGGAGTGTTGGAAAGAAAACGCTGCCTACAAGTGTCAGAATCATAAGGCCCAAAGGCTAAACCTTCAATAGAGAATTGAGTTGAATTATGGGTTCCATTTTGTATCACATCACTTATGTCTATTTCAGACATATTAATTTGGAATTGCCAATTACCGAACATGGTCAAATTGGTTTTTAGTATAAAAGGTTTCTTTAAGTTTTTCATTCTTCTGAACCCCAGAAAGGTAGTCTGTTGGATAGTTTTGTTTAGAAGGATCATTTCTTTCAGTATAATACAGGCCTGAAATAAGGCTTCTTTGCCGTGGATCTGCAAAAATTTGGTTCCCCAAATATTTTTCTCATCTACATTTGTTTTCCAGTGCTCATATCCTAGAATAGCTAGGTTTTCACTAAACTCAGTAGAGTAAATCAGCTTGTTGATAGTGATTAGATTTTCTGAAGCTGCTGTAGCTTCTGAATGAAATGGAAGGCTGAAGGATGTGATCTGTTAGCACTCTGAAAGTAACAACATTTCTTCAAGAAATGAGAATGAGGATCATGACCTCTGTGGGCAATTGTGTCTATTGTATGTAGTACTGCGCATAGTCATGATAAAAATACATTTCTTTGTAATTAGCTGAATTCAAGTATGGATATTCATTTTTCAAAGTAGCATATGCCCTATAGATCAGACATCATTCTATTAACAGTCTCAATGTGCCAATCATCTGAAGTAGAAATGGGTTTTACAATATCATTCATTTAAACATGTATCATATAAGGTAATTGTAACATATCAGTGGGTCCCATAAACTGATATGGAACCTTTTCCCATGCTATGTCCTCAGGTACAGGATAAGCTGTAATGTTCACAGCATAGAGACCTCTTTGGGCTTTCCGGGATGAGAAGTGTAGCTGTAGTTCACAAACCACAGGTGATGCAATTGTACTTGCAGGGACGAAATGTCCATTAAGCAGTAGTATGACAATGAGTATCATTGACAACCACAGGATTAAAAGAAATGTTCCAAAAGCGATCCAGTCATAGGACCATGGAGGAATCAAATACTTGTCATGAAACCATTGATACACATGAAGCAGTCTCTGGCGATAAGTGACTGTTGAAGGGGTTGAAAAATCTACTGTGAAATATCCAGAGTAATTTTCAATGTTGCTGGTCTCGCGAGGCTCTCAAAAGCTCTCGAGTTCAAATTACATAGTGTCAGGTGGAATTTAATTCTAAACCATGCATTTATGTTTGATAGTAGCAACTGTTCTATTGGCAGAATGAGCTGTATTGAACTAATTGTTCTGCACAGAGTGCTACACTCAAATATACCTGGCTGGGAACTCAAGTCAGAAATGTTACTGCTTTGTTCAGAGGGTAGGGCATTCAGAGTAGGGAAAGGCTGAAAGACACTCATCTGAATCCTTGCAAAAGTCTACAGTGGTTGGCTGTAGAGAACTGGCCACATAGTGCATTTTGGGGTGGTCAATGGTGACCTGTCTGTTTTTCCTTGAGCCAGGAAAAAGAGTTAGACTGACAGTTCTTTTGCCGTTTACCCCAAGAACAGTGATGGATGGTCTGTAGGATGGTTCAAAAGCTATGTTAATGTGGATTTGTTCCTGAAATGGGTCCCCACTTTGGGAACCCACCTGTCAGCAGCATTGATAAACGCCTCTTCACAGTTGGCAGTGTCAGCTTGTCTCTGATTTCTTAGATACAATGCAAAACATTCAAACATTTCTCTAAGTCAAATTCATTTGCATCTGCCACCTTCTCAGAATAATCTAAGCCTGGCACATATATAGGAACTCCGAAGAGAACCTCATATGGAGTACGTCATCCCAATACTCATCCAGGCAAGTTATTTAATGCTCTCTATACTCCATACAGAATGTGGTATTAACTAAGACCTGAACTAAGTACTCTAGCAGTCAAAGCTTGTTTAATCATACAATTGGCACGTTCTACAATGCCATTTGATTCAGTTTTGAATGAGTTGCTGAATTGCACACAAACTCCCAGAGAAGACATTGAATCTCTGTAAGCCTTGGAGGTGAGCTTATTTCGGTTGCCTGTGTGGAGGGGAACGATGTGATCTAAATAATTAACCCGTAAGGGGATACTTGAGATCATGAGGGGGGTTGCTGAAGCTCTTTTGACAGTGGAGGCTTTAATCTACTGACAAATGTCACACACCTAACATAATCCCTATTCAGTTTATATAAACTAGGTCACTAGTAGCGTTGCTGTAGCACTGCTAAGGTTGCATTAATTTCTGCATAAGCAGATGCCACCCTCTCATGGGCCTCTAAGTTAAATCTAATCTGGACAGAGTATTAGGTATTATTCACTCTCCCACTCCTGGAATCGTGACTTCAGGAATTTTATCTGAATTAAGGGTGTGGAAGTATTTGGGAGCAAAGTATGCAGGAGGTTTCCCACCCTGTTTGTTTGCATTTGTGGGTGTTGAGATATCAGTGTCGATCTACGTTTGAGATTTAGTTAGGACTGCTACTCTAACAGTCTAAATTGCAGCCTTTGCTCCTAATTTGGTTATACAGTTCCTTTTGGCGTGAATGCTATCCCACTGAAGGCCCAAAGTGTGCGTAACATGGACCAATGGCATATTATCTTGTAAGACAGTGACCTTTTCCCAGATCTGTTGGTTGTTTATAGATTTTCCCTTTGAGTCCTTGAATTAATTAAATCGCCAATGTTGCAAGTCAACACTGTAACCTTGCACACAAAAGGATTAGTCGGACGCAATAAGTGTGGACACTGACGAATCAGTCTCTTGCAATGCAAGCAACAGAGGTTGCAAGCACTGCATGTTGTGCAGTACTGCTGTCTAATATTTTTGTGTGGGTGAATTCACGATCCTTCACTACACCTTGTACTGCTGCACAGGCTGCAGATTATTTATATTTTATTCCTACCACAGGTTAGGCAGAGCCACCCATATAGAATATGCTCTGGTAAGGCTCAATGGGTAGAGTGGTTGGAGTTTGAGCAATATATTGTTCATTTTAAAGAAAAGCTTGCGTATGAAGAATGGGATCATAAAGTAACTTTATAGCCACCGCACTGAGATAGGCCCATTGTACCCATCTTGGGTGCAGGATGCGAGCATTAGGTATGCGTTTGATGGTGGCTGCTTTAATGGCTAATACAGGAGAACAACAATTACATGTTTTCCTTGCACCAAAGGGCACTCCTTTAATGTAGTTGTTTGCACAGCCATCAGAATCTTTTCGATGGAAGCAAAACATGCTTCAGCTAAGAAATATAAGCGAGACTATAAGCAATAGGGACGTTCTTTTTTTCATTGTTGGTCACCTAGGTTTAACCATAGTGACTGGGTATGACTTTGATAACTAGGCTGGTTTTATTATCCTTAGTTTGAAAATATTTAGTCTCAAGCCAAACTGACTTTAGAGCTTTAAAGAGATTGGTATGCACGTTCAGTCATTGTTTTGTTGAAAACATTGTAGAAATCAGGTCATATAAGGGCTTCGCTCTCTCAGCATAGTGAGGCAAATTAGTACACCCAAACTTAAGAAATCCCAACAAGCATTGCAATTTTTTCAGTGTATCACAAGGCTGCAAGTTAGCACACTTCAGTAGTCCAAGGCTGTACCCTTGCCCTCACTGGATAACTGGTATCCGAACAAGAAGGTCGCCATCAGGTAGACATTTTCTAAAATGAATTTTGTAACAATGTGAGCTTAACATGATTACCACTCTATCTACCCTAGTGTAGATCCAAATCATTATTGGTAAGATAGCTATCATCAATATATGACAATATCGTAGGATCCGGTTGTAAGATCTCCATGATAAGTACTGAGAATAAGCCAGGCCTGTCCTTATAGCCCATGGGCAAGTGGCAGAATAAAAACTGCACTCCATCGAAACTGAAAGCAGTTAGATATCACTTTCAGGCGCTATGGTTTGATTAAAAAACCCATTGGAAATATCCAGGGATGTTTTATATTTTTTCGGCACCCGGTTGGTTATTAAACCCGTGCTATGCACATTTTATACCAAGTGAGTTTGCGTATGTGAATTTAGATTCCTATAGTCTAAAACTATTCTATAGGGGCCTACTGGTTTGGAGATGAAAAAAAGGGGCATGTTAATTGGTGAAAGGCAAGGCACTATTATGCTCTGGTACCGCAAATGTAAAATAGTTTTTATACCACGTTTTGCTTCTGGATTTAAAGGGTATTGTGCTTGTAATTGTGGTTCACGATGGAAGAGAGTGACATGTGGACTGGAGTGTTTGTCCTATCCTGCTTGATCCATACTAATATTATAAAGAGAGAGCCCAAACCTTTGAGGCGGGTAATCTCAGTAACCACAGCACAGCTCACAACACCCAATACAGCGTTGGAAAGGGCAGTTGCAGCAGAAGGACATAGGCTATGCAGACGGCCCCCATATACATTTAAAAAGGTAAAACAACCGTGCCAGCAAAGTAGTCCCTTGTGGGCGTGTCTGCGTTGTGCTGTGGGCGTGTGCTGGGGGTGTGACAAAAGCTGGGGGCGTGACAAACGCTAGGGGCATGTGTCCGCCCTTTATGCCATGTGAGTCGTACATACAAGCGCCAATTACGTTGCTGCACAGCATCAAGGGGCACGCTGGGGGCGTGACACGCTGGGGGCGTGAGAAACGCTGGGGGCGTGTGTCCGGCCTTCATGCCATGTGAACGCAATTGCGCCGCATCAAGGGGCACGCTGGGGACGTGTGCTACATTCCACCCTTCATGCCATGTGGGTCGTACATTAATCAGAAGATCGTCTGCTGTGGCCGTGTGCTGGGGCGTGACAAACTCGTTCACCTGGAGGCCTGGTAAGTAACATTACTGCAGACTCTCCTGCGTGCTGTTACTGAACTCTCTCATTCAACGAAATTACACGCGCCTGCTACCATCAACCAGGGCTCTAGCCGGGCTCAGGCGGAGGATCAGTACACTAATTACACGTGCCTGATAACATCAACCAGGGCTGCAGCTGGGCCTCAAGCGGGGGAATACGCAAATGAGCGTGTCTGCAGGGACAATTACTGCAGCCTCTCGCTGTCACTCAACTCTCTCATTAAACGGATTTACCCGCGGCTGATAACTCTCTCATTCAACGACATTACACGCGCCTGATAACATCAACCAGGGCTGTAGCCGGGCTCAGGCGGCAGATCACTACACCAATTACACGCAGCTGGGCCTTCTCCGTCCCTATTCTAATGAAACAAAAAATGTTGTGTACCGCGAGATTTTAAAATAAATTGCCCTTGCCAAATACACACATTACACACATTCTATTTCATACCCGGACAACGTCGGGACGGGCTGCTAGTTTCTTTATAAAGTTAGAAATTGTCTCACAGGCCATTCACTGGTGTAGATTTCCTACACCAGTACTATGGGAGAGAAAGCTACCCTTATGATTTTCTCCCATTGGGATGCTTCTGTAATTAACACTGAAGACCAGTCTTCTTCCACTAGAATGATACCATAATCATCTGATAATTGTGACCAAAAACTGTTTTAAAAATGCATGATATATCCCCTTCATTTGTATGTTTGAATTGTAAATCCCATCAGGAGGATTTAGGGACACATGTACAAACCTTTTTGCAGGTGAACGCAAAAAAGGATTTTTGGCATGCGCAAAGACCAATAACAATTTGGTAACTTGTTGCTGAATAGCAATTTTGGTTTTGTGTTTCGGAATTCGAAAGGGGTGTGTTGAGGGCTTCTTTTCCTAATACCGAATTCAAATGGTATGTATGAATGTTTTGTGACTGTAATGAGGTCGCAAAACATTTGCAATTTACCGTCATTTGAAACCCATGGTAACCCATTTGGGAAAGGGAAGGGGTCTCCAAGGGGCCACTTTCCCTTTGAAATGGTTGACAAAATATTTTTTAAGAGTAGTGTCATGTGGTTCCTATGTATCTATAGAGAATCTGCGCATTTCAACAACATAAACTGTGGGACTGGTGTCCAGACTGATTCCAGACACCCCACTGGATATGTTCGCCTGGATACCAGCTAGCGCAAGTGCCACTATAGACTCCTCATACCAAGGAGAGAATAGTATCTGGCAACAATCGAACATGACAACCCTGTCCTCCCAGGGAACATGGAAACAGTACAGTACTTTTCGGTTAGTTACTCGTGCTCACTTTGTCTCAGAAAGATACATAGAATAAACGATGGAAGACGTCTTCAATAAGTATTTATTGAACCAGAGTCATTCTTGCATAAAATACCTGCGCTGCAACAACCATATGACAGAAACAGATGTTTACTGGTATAAGCACCAACAGAATAAATAGAAGCTAGAATTCTACCATAGTGCTAAAACAATGGATATATGTAGGCATATAAATATAAATAAATATAATATAAATACATGACAGCAATAATGCGTACTCCTACGATGCAAACCCTAACTAGATGTACCTAAGTGTTCTTTGCTTGTATGTAGGTGTATAGCCAAGAATACCCTTAGGATAGACCTAACCTCATTACCTGATGTGGGAGAGCGAAGGACACTGTCTTGGTCTCGAGATGGACACCCCACGAGAGATATCAGACCACTGTGTGGTGGAGTCTGTGTGTAGGAACCTCAGCGTCTCTTGTCAGCGTGGAAGTCTTTCTCCTCTGCCTGTCCCAGCAAAGCTTTGGTTCTCATATACCCAAAAGGTACCCTGAGGGGTTCTACTTTGCTGTGTCATGTCGGCCGAGGATGACGATAGGGATGACCCTTATACATAGTTATTATGCATGAGATGCAGAAGATGGTACTCCTGATGTGATTCTGAGAAACCTCAAGCATAATAAATTAGGCTAGTTTTGAGAGAAAACCACATGACATTTAGGCAACACTTAACTAGGTGAAAGGTCAGCACATAGCCACTATGTAGTACAATGGTACAGTAAATGTAGGTGAAAGGTTAGGTGACTACCCAGTCCTATATCGGGGTACCTAACGAATCATAACAGCAGACAGTGACCACTGCCTACTCTTAAAAAATTAAAAGGAAAAATTTCATTTTATATTTTTTGAAACGCATCCCATTCTCCTTTAAGGAAAACGGGCTGCATTTAAAAAAACAAAAGATTGCTGTATTGAAAAAGCAATCACAGGCATGATGATCTTCTGACCACCGCAGGTCACCATCTCTGTGATTTTAGCTATTCCCAAGGGGTCACAAGCCGAGACCTCCCTCATTCATTTTCATGAAAGAGGTCTATTTAAATGGCAACCCATTAGGAATTGCAAATGAAACTCAAAAGAGTTTCATACATTTGAAACTTTTTGGTGCTCCGGCTCACGATCTTGAACTGGAACTGGTTTCCAGTCTCTGATGTATAGCCAGAACTGAAGCCTCTCCCTTAATATTACTTAGGATTATAGAGGATACTGTAGAAAAGCTCCCCATCAACTTCATTCCTAAGTCCAGAGCTGGTGCAGCTCCATGCTGATTCTGTACCTGTCTAAGTATATTAAGGAGTACTGCCAATGAAGGCATACCATGCGTACTGGTGTAAATGCATGCAAAGATGCTTCCCAAGGTATTACACTTATCTACGGGGGGAACAATTCCATGAGGGAGACACATAGCCGGTATTCTATGTGTGTCTTGGGGGTTGTGTATGGAATCTACACTTCTTCCAACTGATTGGTCTTACGATCAATCTAGAAAGTAATTTCATCATGCTTTGTGGGCGCTTTTCCCATTATAGTGTTAATAGTCTGTAGACTAATAGTCTATACCTGTGCAGGAGTGGCTTTTCCTGCTGCAATAGCAGGTCAGGTGCTCAACTTACATAGTATGAACTACATAAGTCTCCTGTATAAGGAGACTGTGTAATGTATCACCCCTACCCCCTCAGCTTGTGTTAAGTTGTCGGGCGAGGAACAGGAGTGTAGCCAGCCAAAACTGGCCACGTAGCCCCTTCGTTGCTTAGTGACCCCAAACTGACATTTCTGTGCAGGTGTGGCAATTGACCAGCAAATCAATTCTGGTGTTCCTAGTAAGTTAAAGGGATTTCCAAATCTTGGCAAGCCCTATAGTGCGCAGGCAGGTCTAAAGTTTTATAGGCACGAAACTGCCTCAGGCAGTATTGATAGCCTCAAACTCCACCCATGAGTAAAAGACCTTAAAAACATATGCCACATGTGCAGCTATTACACAAGTAACTGCCCCCCCCCCTTCAGTAGGGACTCCTTGACCTTTGAGATGGTGAGTGACAGCTTCCCTATAATTGGCCCCAACATAATAGGAAAATAGTGAATGGATTCATTTGAAAGTTGGAATCAAAGAATTAGATAACTCACGGTATGGGGAATAGCCTTTTATTAGTCAAGTTTGACAAACCTATGGAATAAAGTCTTTCCTTATCCCCAGTAGGAGTTAACCATGATTACTATGCACATCTCCAATATGACATAATAATGGTTCAAGTGGGTGAATAGTGAAAAAACTACTCTGGGCATAATCGTAAGATACATGCCCCACATTGGGCGTCAACTGTTGTTTAAGCTACGACTTTGGTGTAGTTCTACAAACTTTGCTGTGCCACCCAGGGGCGACACAGGTGAAATCTATTCAAATGCACCAACAATGAATGTGAAAGATAGATTGTAGCCCCACAGAACACTACTCAATGTGCTATTAAAATAGAGTTATTGTTTTTGGGTTACTAACAATCCTCATGAAGGGATCAGGGGCACCGTGATAACAGTAACAAACCTATTTTGGTATTCTCAGTATCACACATGCACTGCAGTAAGAAGAATGAACACTTTTAAGTAAAAGTATTTGTTACTGCAGGAACAACCTGTTTCTCAGCAAGTATAAAATAACTACACAGAATATTATAAAAACCGTAAGTAGGCTTGTTATAAATAACGAAAATAAAATGAAAATTTCTAACATGTTTAAAATGTCATCTAGAACCTACGACCCTAATTCCCACTTCTATGCGCTACACTAATAGCGCATGGAAGATAGAGCAGTTAGCAGTCTAGAGTTTTTTAGCAAGAAGAGGCGCACTGCATAACTTATTGACAGCAAAAGCTGTCTTTATTAGTGGAGGCGTGAACACACTCTGCAAAAGCGGTTTTCCCCTGGGACTCGGCTTAACGGCGTCAGGTGAAATGAAGCATTCGCGAAGTGCACTGCAAGGGAGTGACACTGTCTCTTGCGGAAATGTGTACGATGATCTGGGTGAAGGGCCTCTACTGACAAGTGGTCATAAGTTAGTCCTTATATACTAAATCTTTTCAGAAGTTGGATTTTCTGACATAAGTTTAGGGATGTCTGACATAAATTCTGAGCATCAAGATGCGCATCCCAGATGTTTCCTCATGAACATATAAGGTAAAAGGACATCAATTCCGACTACACTATTTCGGCTATATCATTGCATTTGTTCTTATTTGACCTTGTCATGGTGCAAAGTAGACACTTGTCCCAGACTAATGTTGTATTAAGTGTTATATTTGTCATCAGTTGAATGCCAAGACATTTTCACAGTTCTTAGAAAGATAAAGTCACATGACATCTGCGTCAAATGGCATACACTACAATGATTCTGCTTAAATCAGGAAATATGCGACTTCTATTGTCTAAGATTGAGAAGATGGCGATCTCAATTATATAAGATGGAGTCAGGGCTAACATAAAATGGAGTCAGAACTTAGGTGCTTTATGGCAGTTCAACACTGAGAGACAAAAGCAATTTATTGACTCCCGTAGATCTAGATTTGCCACTTTATGACAACACGATTTATAGTATTGAATGTAGCCTGAAAATACATGAAGCAAGAGAATAAACAGTTCCTTGTTTCCCCATGGATGCTGAGGCTAGACAAGCCAAACTACTTCACTGTTCTGTTTTGGCCTCATAAGGAGACTGTTTTGCATGCTCTATGGGGATCAAGTTCCTCTCATTTTGGGTGCCTATTTATCCATTTCCTCTTGAAAGTATCACAATAAGTATTTCCCACAGCTGCCGTAAGACAAGAGCATGCTGTAGGAAAAGAATCTTTCTTATGCCCTTTGTTGAAGATTATAGCACTTCCTTTCAATAGGTTGGGGGTGATCTAATTCTCAAAGATAATGCTACACAAGTATTAGGAGTACATCTCTTCACTCTGGAGTGGTCTTTATCAGTGAATTAGGGACCAGGTTAGTCCTAAAGTTCTCCATTACTTACATTCTTCATAGCTGTTCTATATCTTTGCATTTGCAATCACAGTAACGTTTTGAAGTCTCTGTAAGGTTTGCCCTTAGGCACTTACCTCCAAGACACCTGAATACGGTCAAGCTTGAAGAGATACAAAGAACATCCGCTAGATCTCTTAGATGATGTTGTTGTCCTCAAGTGAATCATTACCAGTTTCAGACACCACAAATTTCCAGAACATTGCTGAATCTTTGCTCTTAATAATGTTAATCATGTGGCCCAAGCATTACCCCTTTTACCAATTTAGAAATTAGTTTATAATATTGGCTAATCAGATTTATATTAGATGCCCTCAAAATCTCAACCTATGCATTATTTATTTTTTCAGCACAATAAAGAGCTCACGTAATGGTTTCTCTTTCTCCTTGTTTGTGCAAATGGTCATATATTTGGCGGCAGCGGTCACACTTTCTAACATAAGGAAAGGGCTCCTTAGCTATCAGTGTTCTTCTTTCTCTTCAGTTTTTTCATATCATCCAAAATGGCTGACACATATACTACCCGGTTCGAATCTGATAAGGTTAGTGCAAGTGATCAAAAGATTTACAGAGAAGCCTGCACTGATGCATAGCTGCTAAGACAGCCTCTGTCATGAGTGGCACATACAGGCACTCCTGACTTTCTTTCCAAAATGTCTTGAAGTCTCTCCCTTTTACACATCTAGTTTTTAAAATGCCAGCATGCAAAGTATTCTTTTGCAAAATGTTAGTACTAGACAAAGATCTCACACATGACATGGGGCCACTCATGCTATGCACTATGATACTTAGAGCTCCGATAATTACCTGTTTCAGAAGCATGTTAATTGTATTGAGCCACTTGATGGCCTGATCTGCACGTTTGGGCAACATAACTTTAAAATGTCTTGAAGGTATCCATTTCTTTGGACACATCCATACTACTTTCAAAGATATATTTAAGTTGCTTGAGCCACTTGACAGTTTACAACTTTAACTTCAGTCTGCATGGCTCTTTTCTGAATGAGGCTTGTTACTTAAGGTCTCATTTAAAGTTTTGTGGAGTTGGAGCACTGCCATAAATTGTCCTTGCTACTGCCCTGCCAACTCAGTGTTCCCCCACGGTATGTAGAGTTGGAGAAGCAACGGGTTTTGGTCGACAGAGTCTCAGTTGGAGCCTCCGTTGGCTAGACCAGCAGAAACCTTTGATCAATAGACCAACTGACAAAGGGCCATCAATGTATTTTAACATGTACCATATTTCCATGTTAATCAACTCTGACAAAAATGAGGACTGACTTGATAGTCATGGAACCAGCATATTGGGACAGTTTAGTGTTTGCACTAGTAAAATAAATTGATAATCATTTCAAAATAATTTTTGGGGGTCTGTATTTGGCTGTTCAAAACACTTTGAGATCAGACTGAAGGATTGAGTGGAGAAGGTAGATGCAATGATTGACAGGTTAACAGAGTAAACCTATCAGAGAACCAATGGGATAAATTTAAAAGATGAACATTCTACCGAATCAATGATTGCTGGTGCCGTGACAGAGCAACAGAAGTAAGGTGAGTAGGCTCTTCACAGTCGTTTGTCCTCTGGTAAAACATTTCATATTTACTGCCCTTGAAATTTCATTACAAGCAAGCTAAAATGTGTTAGGAATGAGTGTAGTCCAAAACCATCATGCCAATTCATGCAGCACCCACACATCCTGACCACAGGGGACAAGTGACATTGGGAGATTGCAGCAGTGAAGGAGAGCATGATGATGACTGTGGCCATTGTGGGGGCGGAATATCCCCCCTTACTTTGGAAAACGTTGTCGCACTCTTTAGTAAAATCAACTCTGGATCCCCACTTGATCCTGCCCCCTCCTACCAAACATTCTTACCCTTGAAGCAGAAATAGTTTTCCCCATCTTGCTTGAGATGGTTAAATCTCTCTTTGGAGAAGGGATTGGTCCCTCAGCCATGGAAACACACCATGGTTTAAGCCATCTTTAAAAGCCTAATCTTACTTCTTGATTCCTCATACCCAGGAAATCTCCATCCAATTTCCCTGCTTGCAGGCTTAAGTAAAGAAGCAGAAAACTATGGCAATAGGCATCTTTCTGAAATTATTGAGGCCAACCCCTTCCTGCACCACACTCAAACCGGGTTTTGTTCAAAACACAATACTGAAACTGCACTCTTAACGGTGGTAGAGGATGCTAAAAGGAGACTAGAGCAAGGGGGATATGACTCCCATTATACTTCTTGACCTCAGTGCGGCCTTTGATACAGTTGACCATACTATACTCTTGGATAGGATATGCAATGCCAGGGTTGCAGTGAAAGCCCTAAGCTGGCTCAGCTCCTTCTTTCAGGATAGATCCTTCCAGGTTTTTGATAAGGCCTGTTCCTCCGAGATTCTTCCGGGTAGCTGTAGAGTTCCACAGGACTCATCTCTTCGTCCCAAATTGTTTAACATGCATCTGCAACCCTTGCGATTATCTTAACTCCCTTCGGGATTTCTATAGCCTCCTATGCGGATGACACTGGTTTTCTCACTCACCGCTGACCTAGATCCGTCTGTTCCCATCCTGGGACCATGTTTGGAGCTAGCAGCCATCAGGATGAATAAATACTGTCTTAAGCTGAACAGAGCTAAGATGGAGCTTATGATCCTTGGGTATAATCCCGCTCCTTAACAGCGCTACCCCTGCCCCCAAAACGGCAATAAAAAGTTTAGGAGTTTGGCTTGATAAATCCTTTTCTATGGAAACCTAGGCCACCAAACTATCAGCCTGCTGCTTTATAATCTTGCGTACGTTGTACAAGATCCTGCCTCTGCTCCCCCAGTCCGTGAGTAGGCTGGTAGTCCAGGCATTGGTTTTCTTCTCACCTGGATTACAGCAACTCGCTATACCTAGGGGGCCTCAAGGCAGTCATTCGAAAATGACAAGTCATGCAAAATGCTGCTGCATGCACTCTGTTAAGTATCCCTAGGTCTGAGTCAGCCAGACAAGGCCTGGTGCATCTCCATTGGCCTCCAGCTGCCCAAAGAATTTAATTCAAAGCCTTATGAATTGCACATACAGCCTTACACCTACGGGGTCCTCCCATCCTTTATCTTTTTGTCATCCCCAATACCGCTGAAAGTCTACTTAGATCCACCACCACCCTGCTGGCCATTGTCCCCGTCATCAGAAGAGCCAGAAGTGGAAGATGGTCTTTTTACCTCAACGTGGCCATACTTTGGAATTTCCTTTGCCCATCTACTCTATGGATAATGAACCGTGCTTTCAAAAACTCCTCAAAATCTGGCTTTTTAAGATTTGCCCCTCCAGGTGACAACTTTTAGCCTTAGTGGAACAGTTCTTTCTTAACTAGCGCTGGAATGTCTACGGGTCGCCATCCTCTTTATAAGTCCCATAGCATAGCATGGCATACAGCAAGGAGCTCCAGAAAACACATACATAAGGCAAGAAGCTGGATGCAGCTGGCATATAAGCTCTGTCTTTACACTGCAGGTCACACTGGTAGTGCCTGCCCTGTCTCTCATGTACTCAGCCAGGGCATCTGACAGCATTTAAAAAACAAAGGAAGATCTATAAATGGGAACAGTCAGTGTCTCGTCTCAGCAACTTGCTCAGTATGAGCTATGTCCTGTTGTAAACGAATCTTGGAAAAAATAAACAAAATTCCCTCACGACCTAAATATTTAGAAGCAATAACTACTTCTATATTTTTGCAATTATTATTTCACACAGTGTGGCAACAAATTATTTTCAGTCGTGTTTTTTTATTTTTAATTATTTGAGTACAAAATCACATCATTTTTTTCTTTGTATCAAATACATTTTCAGTAATTCATTTAGTAAGACACATAGTGATATATTTACAACATTAAAAATTATTATGGCACTCCGTGCAGAGAAACATGTAAGAAAAAACAATTTAAACAATTTCACCATATTCAAACTCTCTCACGCATACTCCATTCGCTCCTTATTCTGCGTCTGAGGGATCGCAGATTGAGACGCGATATAACTACGCGAGGTCGACGCGTTTCGGTGGTGTGAAACCACCTTCCTCAGGACCTTCTGGCAGAATAGACAGGTATTCATAAACAAAAACCACTGCACGGTGTAATATCTGTAACAATAAAAAATTTATATTTGTATCGTAAACCTTACAAGTTTATTCACATTGATACATTGATACAAATAAGTGCTGCACTTAACGTTGCCCTGTGTTCTCAACACACGCTAACATTTCATCTTTATAATTCTGATAATTTGTAACTGGCAAAAATTGAGACAAATGCAGGTAAACAGTTCCACGTCCTAGACATCAATAATTATGTGCTTGAGAAACATAGAAAAAATTTGGAAAAAGGGGGAAAGAAAAGAATTCACTAAATTTCTACAGGGAAAACTCTATTTTGGAAGTTTGTTTGTCATGTATATGCTAGATTCTCTCCAGCGTAATGATAAGCGGCTCAAAATTCTACCAAACATACTAAGTTAAACAGTAGTTGCATGTTCTTACCCACAAAAAACTTGCTTTGGAAGAAACCTGATTCGGTCACCCCCTCATAACATGAGGAGGTAAAGTTCTTTAAACGATCCTAGGTTGAGTCAGAAAAAACACTGTGTGTCAGGGCCCAAAGATTAGGATAACGTGACAGTACTAGGTAAAATATAATTGTTTATTAACACTTACCACGCATTAAAAGCAACTATTTATCAACGGGTTGTCGACATCAAAGTGTCTCTTTAGTTTAATTCCTTTTCTTTGGACAAGGTAATATTTTCTGTAAGAGACCAACAGTTTTCTAAGGAAACATGTCTACAAAAGAAAGTGAAAAACTCTACAAGTTGCTGAGATGTGTTGCACTCCTACTAACCTTTTTTAATAATGCACTTGCATCATCAAGGGGAAGGGTCTTCTCTTTCGCCTATGTATTGGACGTCTCTCCCTTCTGTATTTTGTCAGCATCTATATTTCGTTTTTCAGTAACTGAAACCAATACAATACTAATGGTCAGGAGCTGCTTTGGATTTTATTAAATTGAAAAGTAAAGTCTGGTATATCTATTTTATTACTCGAACTAGGGGAGAGTTTATTTTAGGAGATGGTCACCTCCACATTAGCCTAATAGCGCTACTGAGTATCAGTAAGCCCAGTGTGACAAGCCAGTTATTTGTCAGCTAGAAAGCCTCCCCATTGACGGGTTCAGTTACTCAGTAAATCCCAATACAACCCGCCTAGCAAAGGAGCACAAAAACTGTGCTCTCTGTCTTAATATTGCTAACACGGCTCAGGACTGATCCCTGGCTTCTACTTACTGATTTCTGCTCAGGCTTGGGCGTTGTCACGGTTCCACCGGCATCCCTTCGTTAGCGTGGGCCAGAGATTCATCACATCGCATCTCATTTTAAATACCCTTTGTTTGGCGCCAAAAAATACGATCACATGATCGCCACAGTGGTCGCCATTATTAAGTGGTCTTACTACGAAACAATGCTTTTATATTTTCAAAGTTTAATAATATAGTATTACTATTCCGTTATTAAGGGTATATTATTCCTTTTATTACGTGAAACGAGATGTTAAAGTTAGTGTATAGTGATAATTCCCTTTTTGCCGTCTTGTTTACTATTGCGGTCACATGATCACGATATTGGCAGCCATTATTAAGTGGAGTTTTTCCTTTACTAGATGTTTTGTTACCCTCATATCTAGCGTCGTGACATTGACCAAGATTTAGCTTAATCCGTTTTACACTGTTTAGAACATATATTCGGAAAATAAAACTAAGTTCCAAATATATATTTTTCCGTTTGTTTTAACTCTACAAACGTACTTTTTACATATTAATACCCTTAATATATATATGATACTGCTGACCTTCGCATTGGAGGATATTAACGTATTTACTGTGTTACGCTCAGACTCCTTGTCGGGAAAGTTAACCACAAAAGCGTTCTGCCCGAGGTGGTGAGGGCGGACGCCATTATTAAGTGGTACCTATCTAAAGTTGAAAGAACTATTTAGATACCTAACTAGTGCATTCAGAAGAGTATTGGTCATAATGGTTACACAGGAAAGTGACCAGCTGGAACTCTAATTACCATGCAGAGATTTCAAAGATGTCTTTTCCTATGAGTAAAAAATAACAATAGTAGTGCTATTGATAAGGAGAAAATTTCTCTAAACTATTTATCTTACTTATTCTCATCTCTATGGGTAATATTATTAATACCAGTTTTATATGGGATGTCAAATCTAGTTCTTGATTACATTATATACCCCCCTGGGATTTTTCTTGTCTGTGACATCAGAATGATACCTAATGCATACCAATCATACTTTCTTGTATTTACAGTGTTTTAGCATAATCGATTATTCTGTCACGTACCAAGATATATTTTCGTTGAGACCTCTTTTTACACTATCAAAGAAAAAAATCCAATAGCATTATCCTAATCTTTGGGCCCTGACACACAGTGTTTTTTCTGACTCAACCTAGGATCGTTTAAAGAACTTTACCTCCTCATGTTATGAGGGGGTGACCGAATCAGGTTTCTTCCAAAGCAAGTTTTTTGTGGGTAAGAACATGCAACTACTGTTTAACTTAGTATGTTTGGTAGAATTTTGAGCCGCTTATCATTACGCTGGAGAGAATCTAGCATATACATGACAAACAAACTTCCAAAATAGAGTTTTCCCTGTAGAAATTTAGTGAATTCTTTTCTTTCCCCCTTTTTCCAAATTTTTTCTATGTTTCTCAAGCACATAATTATTGATGTCTAGGACGTGGAACTGTTTACCTGCATTTGTCTCAATTTTTGCCAGTTACAAATTATCAGAATTATAAAGATGAAATGTTAGCGTGTGTTGAGAACACAGGGCAACGTTAAGTGCAGCACTTATTTGTATCAATGTATCAATGTGAATAAACTTGTAAGGTTTACGATACAAATATACATTTTTTATTGTTACAGATATTACACCGTGCAGTGGTTTTTGTTTATGAATACCTGTCTATTCTGCCAGAAGGTCCTGAGGAAGGTGGTTTCACACCGCCGAAACGCGTCGACCTCGCGTAGTTATATCGCGTCTCAATCTGCGATCCCTCAGACGCAGAATAAGGAGCGAATGGAGTATGCGTGAGAGAGTTTGAATGTGGTGAAATTGTTTAAATTGTTTTTTCTTACATGTTTCTCTGCACGGAGTGCCATAATAATTTTTAATGTTGTAAATATATCACTATGTGTCTTACTAAATGAATTACTGAAAATGTATTTGATACAAAGAAAAAAATGATGTGATTTTGTACTCAAAGAATTAAAAATAAAAAAACACGAATGAAAATAATTTGTTGCCACACTGTGTGAAATAATAATTGCAAAAATATAGAAGTAGTTATTGCTTCTAAATATTTAGGTCGTGAGGGAATTTTGTTTATTTTTTGCTTTTGCTGTTTCTCTCTTTCCCTGACCGATAAAGTAGACATAGAGGGGGTCCCAAATATATGTTAAAGTAAACGAATCTTGGACCCTAGTGTAACTTTTCCCGATTCATGCCCTTATATAGGTATACTTTAACCTATCCTTATATAGGCATAGAAATCATTACCATATTTGGCCTGAGCCTTACAGCCCAAATACGGCAAGGCTACTTCCACTAAGTTCCGAGAATTCACAACAATTTCCTGGAAAAACCCACCTTCAGCAGCTAGGATCTTCCCCCTGCTTGAATATTAAGTTATCCAAGAAATCCTGGAGTTTTCTGGGAATTGAACCTTTGAGTGACGTTATTAAGTCCAATCATGCATCAAACTCGGCACCTTCATGGTATAAATATGCCTACATTTGCCCAAACTAACACACAGTGGTTCTTGGAGCAGATCGACTAACTACTTGCAGCAGGAAGCCGACCCTCCAGCAGATGCACTGAGAGATGCTGTTTCTTCTCTTGCCGAGAAATCCAGCTCCAGTGTTTCCAGCTTACCCTTGCGGGTATCTGGGAGATCGAGTCCTGAGAGAGAGATACAAGACCTCCTTCATTCTAAACCAAGGTACGGAGCTGATTAGACCCTTAGAGAATTCTTGATTAGACTCTTGGCAGATTCTAGGCAAAGAATACTAAACTTAAAACTACTCCTAAACGTCCAGGGACCCTTGAGCAGCGGGCTGACGAGCCTGGGATCCCGCACCTACGCGCCTTAGTGGTACTATACCTGGCAGATATTGGCAGCCATCGGCAACCCCAGTACACGGCCTATCCCTGCTGATGAGGGGTAATACCCCGAAACACGTGTCCAGGGATGGCGAAGACAGCGAAGATAGCAGAAGATCGAAAGATGATGCATCGCGAACACTTTACTACATTGACCAGAGTCCTTAGGGCCGACACCGCCGGTGTGTGAGTAGTGTGCGACCCCACCCCCATTTGTAACTTTAAAGCTCCCTTGAGCAGCGGGCTGACGAGCCTGGGATCCCGCACCTACGCGCCTGAGTGGTACTATACCTGGCAGATATTGGCAGCCATCGGCAACCCCAGTACACGGCCTATCCCTGCTGATGAGGGGTAATACCCCGAAACACGTGTCCAGGGATGGCGAAGACAGCGAAGATAGCAGAAGATCGAAAGATGATGCATCGCGAACACTTTACTACATTGACCAGAGTCCTTAGGGGCGACACCGCCGGTGTGTGAGTAGTGTGCGACCCCACCCCCATTTGTAACTTAAAAGCTCCCTTGAGCAGCGGGCTGACGAGCCTGGGATCCCGCACCTACGCGCCTGAGTGGTACTATACCTGGCAGATATTGGCAGCCGTCGGCAACCCCAGTACACGGCCTATCCCTGCTGATGAGGGGTAATACCCCGAAACACGTGTCCAGGGATGGCGAAGACAGCGAAGATAGCAGAAGATCGAAAGATGATGCATCGCGAACACTTTACTACATTGACCAGAGTCCTTAGGGGCGACACCGCCGGTGTGTGAGTAGTGTGCGACCCCACCCCCATTTGTAACTTTAAAGCTCCCTTGAGCAGCGGGCTGACGAGCCTGGGATCCCGCACCTACGCGCCTGAGTGGTACTATACCTGGCAGATATTGGCAGCCATCGGCAACCCCAGTACACGGCCTATCCCTGCTGATGAGGGGTAATACCCCGAAACACGTGTCCAGGGATGGCGAAGACAGCGAAGATAGCAGAAGATCGAAAGATGATGCATCGCGAACACTTTACTACATTGACCAGAGTCCTTAGGGGCGACACCGCCGGTGTGTGAGTAGTGTGCGACCCCACCCCCATTTGTAACTTTAAAGCTCCCTTGAGCAGCGGGCTGACGAGCCTGGGATCCCGCACCTACGCGGCTGAGTGGTACTATACCTGGCAGATATTGGCAGCCATCGGCAACCCCAGTACACGGCCTATCCCTGCTGATGAGGGGTAATACCCCGAAACACGTGTCCAGGGATGGCGAAGACAGCGAAGATAGCAGAAGATCGAAAGATGATGCATCGCGAACACTTTACTACATTGACCAGAGTCCTTAGGGGCGACACCGCCGGTGTGTGAGTAGTGTGCGACCCCACCCCCATTTGTAACTTTAAAGCTCCCTTGAGCAGCGGGCTGACGAGCCTGGGATCCCGCACCTACGCGCCTGAGTGGTACTATACCTGGCAGATATTGGCAGCCATCGGCAACCCCAGTACACAGCCTATCCCTGCTGATGAGGGGTAATACCCCGAAACACGTGTCCAGGGATGGCGAAGACAGCGAAGATAGCAGAAGATCGAAAGATGATGTATCGCGAACACTTTACTACATTGACCAGAGTCCTTAGGGGCGACACCGCCGGTGTGTGAGTAGTGTGCGACCCCACCCCCATTTGTAACTTTAAAGCTCCCTTGAGCAGCGGGCTGACGAGCCTGGGATCCCGCACCTACGCGCCTGAGTGGTACTATACCTGGCAGATATTGGCAGCCATCGGCAACCCCAGTACACGGCCTATCCCTGCTGATGAGGGGTAATACCCCGAAACACGTGTCCGGGGATGGCGAAGACAGCGAAGATAGCAGAAGATCGAAAGATGATGCATCGCGAACACTTTACTACATTGACCAGAGTCCTTAGGGGCGACACCGCCGGTGTGTGAGTAGTGTGCGACCCCACCCCCATTTGTAACTTTAAAGCTCCCTTGAGCAGCGGGCTGACGAGCCTGGGATCCCGCACCTACGCGCCTGAGTGGTACTATACCTGGCAGATATTGGCAGCCATCGGCAACCCCAGTACACGGCCTATCCCTGCTGATGAGGGGTAATACCCCGAAACACGTGTCCAGGGATGGCGAAGACAGCGAAGATAGCAGAAGATCGAAAGATGATGCATCGCGAACACTTTACTACATTGACCAGAGTCCTTAGGGGCGACACCGCCGGTGTGTGAGTAGTATGCGACCCCACCCCCATTTGTAACTTTAAAGCTCCCTTGAGCAGCGGGCTGACGAGCCTGGGATCCCGCACCTACGCGCCTGAGTGGTACTATACCTGGCAGATATTGGCAGCCATCGACAACCCCAGTACACGGCCTATCCCTGCTGATGAGGGGTAATACCCCGAAACACGTGTCCAGGGATGGCGAAGACAGCGAAGATAGCAGAAGATCGAAAGATGATGCATCGCGTACACTTTACTACATTGACCAGAGTCCTTAGGGGCGACACCGCCGGTGTGTGAGTAGTGTGCGACCCCACCCCCATTTGTAACTTTAAAGCTCCCTTGAGCAGCGGGCTGACGAGCCTGGGATCCCGCACCTACGCGCCTGAGTGGTACTATACCTGGCAGATATTGGCAGCCATCGGCAACCCCAGTACACGGCCTATCCCTGCTGATGAGGGGTAATACCCCGAAACACGTGTCCAGGGATGGCGAAGACAGCGAAGATAGCAGAAGATCGAAAGATGATGCATCGCAAACACTTTACTACATTGACCAGAGTCCTTAGGGGCGACACCGCCGGTGTGTGAGTAGTGTGCGACCCCACCCCCATTTGTAACTTTAAAGCTCCCTTGAGCAGCGGGCTGACGAGCCTGGGATCCCGCACCTACGCGCCTGAGTGGTACTATACCTGGCAGATATTGGCAGCCATCGGCAACCCCAGTACACGGCCTATCCCTGCTGATGAGGGGTAATACCCCGAAACACGTGTCCAGGGATGGCGAAGACAGCGAAGATAGCAGAAGATCGAAAGATGATGCATCGCGAACACTTTACTACATTGACCAGAGTCCTTAGGGGCGACACCGCCGGTGTGTGAGTAGTGTGCGACCCCACCCCCATTTGTAACTTTAAAGCTCCCTTGAGCAGCGGGCTGACGAGCCTGGGATCCCGCACCTACGCGCCTGAGTGGTACTATACCTGGCAGATATTGGCAGCCATCGGCAACCCCAGTACACGGCCTATCCCTGCTGATGAGTGGTAATACCCCGAAACACGTGTCCAGGGATGGCGAAGACAGCGAAGATAGCAGAAGATCGAAAGATGATGCATCGCGAACACTTTACTACATTGACCAGAGTCCTTAGGGGCGACACCGCCGGTGTGTGAGTAGTGTGCGACCCCACCCCCATTTGTAACTTTAAAGCTCCCTTGAGCAGCGGGCTGACGAGCCTGGGATCCCGCACCTACGCGGCTGAGTGGTACTATACCTGGCAGATATTGGCAGCCATCGGCAACCCCAGTACACGGCCTATCCCTGCTGATGAGGGGTAATACCCCGAAACACGTGTCCAGGGATGGCGAAGACAGCGAAGATAGCAGAAGATCGAAAGATGATGCATCGCGAACACTTTACTACATTGACCAGAGTCCTTAGGGGCGACACCGCCGGTGTGTGAGTAGTGTGCGACCCCACCCCCATTTGTAACTTTAAAGCTCCCTTGAGCAGCGGGCTGACGAGCCTGGGATCCCGCACCTACGCGCCTGAGTGGTACTATACCTGGCAGATATTGGCAGCCATCGGCAACCCCAGTACACAGCCTATCCCTGCTGATGAGGGGTAATACCCCGAAACACGTGTCCAGGGATGGCGAAGACAGCGAAGATAGCAGAAGATCGAAAGATGATGTATCGCGAACACTTTACTACATTGACCAGAGTCCTTAGGGGCGACACCGCCGGTGTGTGAGTAGTGTGCGACCCCACCCCCATTTGTAACTTTAAAGCTCCCTTGAGCAGCGGGCTGACGAGCCTGGGATCCCGCACCTACGCGCCTGAGTGGTACTATACCTGGCAGATATTGGCAGCCATCGGCAACCCCAGTACACGGCCTATCCCTGCTGATGAGGGGTAATACCCCGAAACACGTGTCCGGGGATGGCGAAGACAGCGAAGATAGCAGAAGATCGAAAGATGATGCATCGCGAACACTTTACTACATTGACCAGAGTCCTTAGGGGCGACACCGCCGGTGTGTGAGTAGTGTGCGACCCCACCCCCATTTGTAACTTTAAAGCTCCCTTGAGCAGCGGGCTGACGAGCCTGGGATCCCGTACCTACGCGCCTGAGTGGTACTATACCTGGCAGATATTGGCAGCCATCGGCAACCCCAGTACACGGCCTATCCCTGCTGATGAGGGGTAATACCCCGAAACACGTGTCCAGGGATGGCGAAGACAGCGAAGATAGCAGAAGATCGAAAGATGATGCATCGCGAACACTTTACTACATTGACCAGAGTCCTTAGGGGCGACACCGCCGGTGTGTGAGTAGTATGCGACCCCACCCCCATTTGTAACTTTAAAGCTCCCTTGAGCAGCGGGCTGACGAGCCTGGGATCCCGCACCTACGCACCTGAGTGGTACTATACCTGGCAGATATTGGCAGCCATCGACAACCCCAGTACACGGCCTATCCCTGCTGATGAGGGGTAATACCCCGAAACACGTGTCCAGGGATGGCGAAGACAGCGAAGATAGCAGAAGATCGAAAGATGATGCATCGCGTACACTTTACTACATTGACCAGAGTCCTTAGGGGCGACACCGCCGGTGTGTGAGTAGTGTGCGACCCCACCCCCATTTGTAACTTTAAAGCTCCCTTGAGCAGCGGGCTGACGAGCCTGGGATCCCGCACCTACGCGCCTGAGTGGTACTATACCTGGCAGATATTGGCAGCCATCGGCAACCCCAGTACACGGCCTATCCCTGCTGATGAGGGGTAATACCCCGAAACACGTGTCCAGGGATGGCGAAGACAGCGAAGATAGCAGAAGATCGAAAGATGATGCATCGCAAACACTTTACTACATTGACCAGAGTCCTTAGGGGCGACACCGCCGGTGTGTGAGTAGTGTGCGACCCCACCCCCATTTGTAACTTTAAAGCTCCCTTGAGCAGCGGGCTGACGAGCCTGGGATCCCGCACCTACGCGCATGAGTGGTACTATACCTGGCAGATATTGGCAGCCATCGGCAACCCCAGTACACGGCCTATCCCTGCTGATGAGGGGTAATACCCCGAAACACGTGTCCAGGGATGGCGAAGACAGCGAAGATAGCAGAAGATCGAAAGATGATGCATCGCGAACACTTTACTACATTGACCAGAGTCCTTAGGGGCGACACCGCCGGTGTGTGAGTAGTGTGCGACCCCACCCCCATTTGTAACTTTAAAGCTCCCTTGAGCAGCGGGCTGACGAGCCTGGGATCCCGCACCTACGCGCCTGAGTGGTACTATACCTGGCAGATATTGGCAGCCATCGGCAACCCCAGTACACGGCCTATCCCTGCTGATGAGGGGTAATACCCCGAAACACGTGTCCAGGGATGGCGAAGACAGCGAAGATAGCAGAAGATCGAAAGATGATGCATCGCGAACACTTTACTACATTGACCAGAGTCCTTAGGGGCGACACCGCCGGTGTGTGAGTAGTGTGCTACCCCACCCCCATTTGCAACTTTAAAGCTCCCTTGAGCAGCGGGCTGACGAGCCTGGGATCCCGCACCTACGCGCCTGAGTGGTACTATACCTGGCAGATATTGGCAGCCATCGGCAACCCCAGTACACGGCCTATCCCTGCTGATGAGGGGTAATACCCCGAAACACGTGTCCAGGGATGGCGAAGACAGCGAAGATAGCAGAAGATCGAAAGATGATGCATCGCGAACACTTTACTACATTGACCAGAGTCCTTAGGGGCGACACCGCCGGTGTGTGAGTAGTGTGCGACCCCACCCCCATTTGTAACTTTAAAGCTCCCTTGAGCAGCGGGCTGACGAGCCTGGGATCCCGCACCTATGCGCCTGAGTGGTACTATACCTGGCAGATCTTGGCAGCCATCGGCAACCCCAGTACACGGCCTATCCCTGCTGATGAGGGGTAATACCCCAAAACACGTGTCCAGGGATGGCGAAGACAGCGAAGATAGCAGAAGATCGAAAGATGATGCATCGCGAACACTTTACTACATTGACCAGAGTCCTTAGGGGCGACACCGCCGGTGTGTGAGTAGTGTGCGACCCCACCCCCATTTGTAACTTTAAAGCTCCCTTGAGCAGCGGGCTGACGAGCCTGGGATCCCGCACCTACGCGCCTGAGTGGTACTATACCTGGCAGATATTGGCAGCCATCGGCAACCCCAGTACACGGCCTATCCCTGCTGATGAGGGGTAATACCCCGAAACACGTGTCCAGGGATGGCGAAGACAGCAAAGATAGCAGAAGATCGAAAGATGATGCATCGCGAACACTTTACTACATTGACCAGAGTCCTTAGGGGCGACACCGCCGGTGTGTGAGTAGTGTGCGACCCCACCCCCATTTGTAACTTTAAAGCTCCCTTGAGCAGCGGGCTGACGAGCCTGGGATCCCGCACCTACGCGCCTGAGTGGTACTATACCTGGCAGATATTGGCAGCCATCGACAACCCCAGTACACGGCCTATCCCTGCTGATGAGGGGTAATACCCCGAAACACGTGTCCAGGGATGGCGAAGACAGCGAAGATAGCAGAAGATCGAAAGATGATGCATCGCGTACACTTTACTACATTGACCAGAGTCCTTAGGGGCGACACCGCCGGTGTGTGAGTAGTGTGCGACCCCACCCCCATTTGTAACTTTAAAGCTCCCTTGAGCAGCGGGCTGACGAGCCTGGGATCCCGCACCTACGCGCCTGAGTGGTACTATACCTGGCAGATATTGGCAGCCATCGGCAACCCCAGTACACGGCCTATCCCTGCTGATGAGGGGTAATACCCCGAAACACGTGTCCAGGGATGGCGAAGACAGCGAAGATAGCAGAAGATCGAAAGATGATGCATCGCAAACACTTTACTACATTGACCAGAGTCCTTAGGGGCGACACCGCCGGTGTGTGAGTAGTGTGCGACCCCACCCCCATTTGTAACTTTAAAGCTCCCTTGAGCAGCGGGCTGACGAGCCTGGGATCCCGCACCTACGCGCCTGAGTGGTACTATACCTGGCAGATATTGGCAGCCATCGGCAACCCCAGTACACGGCCTATCCCTGCTGATGAGGGGTAATACCCCGAAACACGTGTCCAGGGATGGCGAAGACAGCGAAGATAGCAGAAGATCGAAAGATGATGCATCGCAAACACTTTACTACATTGACCAGAGTCCTTAGGGGCGACACCGCCGGTGTGTGAGTAGTGTGCGACCCCACCCCCATTTGTAACTTTAAAGCTCCCTTGAGCAGCGGGCTGACGAGCCTGGGATCCCGCACCTACGCGCCTGAGTGGTACTATACCTGGCAGATATTGGCAGCCATCGGCAACCCCAGTACACGGCCTATCCCTGCTGATGAGGGGTAATACCCCGAAACACGTGTCCAGGGATGGCGAAGACAGCGAAGATAGCAGAAGATCGAAAGATGATGCATCGCGAACACTTTACTACATTGACCAGAGTCCTTAGGGGCGACACCGCCGGTGTGTGAGTAGTGTGCGACCCCACCCCCATTTGTAACTTTAAAGCTCCCTTGAGCAGCGGGCTGACGAGCCTGGGATCCTGCACCTACGCGCCTGAGTGGTACTATACCTGGCAGATATTGGCAGCCATCGGCAACCCCAGTACACGGCCTATCCCTGCTGATGAGGGGTAATACCCCGAAACACGTGTCCAGGGATGGCGAAGACAGCGAAGATAGCAGAAGATCGAAAGATGATGCATCGCGAACACTTTACTACATTGACCAGAGTCCTTAGGGGCGACACCGCCGGTGTGTGAGTAGTGTGCGACCCCACCCCCATTTGTAACTTTAAAGCTCCCTTGAGCAGCGGGCTGACGAGCCTGGGATCCCGCACCTACGCGCCTGAGTGGTACTATACCTGGCAGATATTGGCAGCCATCGGCAACCCCAGTACACGGCCTATCCCTGCTGATGAGGGGTAATACCCCGAAACACGTGTCCAGGGATGGCGAAGACAGCGAAGATAGCAGAAGATCGAAAGATGATGCATCGCGAACACTTTACTACATTGACCAGAGTCCTTAGGGGCGACACCGCCGGTGTGTGAGTAGTGTGCTACCCCACCCCCATTTGCAACTTTAAAGCTCCCTTGAGCAGCGGGCTGACGAGCCTGGGATCCCGCACCTACGCGCCTGAGTGGTACTATACCTGGCAGATATTGGCAGCCATCGGCAACCCCAGTACACGGCCTATCCCTGCTGATGAGGGGTAATACCCCGAAACACGTGTCCAGGGATGGCGAAGACAGCGAAGATAGCAGAAGATCGAAAGATGATGCATCGCGAACACTTTACTACATTGACCAGAGTCCTTAGGGGCGACACCGCCGGTGTGTGAGTAGTGTGCGACCCCACCCCCATTTGTAACTTTAAAGCTCCCTTGAGCAGCGGGCTGACGAGCCTGGGATCCCGCACCTATGCGCCTGAGTGGTACTATACCTGGCAGATCTTGGCAGCCATCGGCAACCCCAGTACACGGCCTATCCCTGCTGATGAGGGGTAATACCCCAAAACACGTGTCCAGGGATGGCGAAGACAGCGAAGATAGCAGAAGATCGAAA
The DNA here is from genome assembly GCF_964261635.1 of Lissotriton helveticus. Lineage (NCBI taxonomy): Eukaryota > Metazoa > Chordata > Amphibia > Caudata > Salamandridae > Lissotriton > Lissotriton helveticus. Next base: position 1,042,321,376 of record NC_136061.1, read on the forward strand.
GATGATGCATCACGAACACTTTACTACATTGACCAGAGTCCTTAGGGGTGACACCGCCGGTGTGTGAGTAGTGTGCGACCCCACCCCCATTTGTAACTTTAAAGCTCCCTTGAGCAGCGGGCTGACGAGCCTGGGATCCCGCACCTACGCGCCTGAGTGGTACTATACCTGGCAGATATTGGCAGCCATCGGCAACGCCAGTACACGGCCTATCCCTGCTGATGAGGGGTAATACCCCGAAACACGTGTCCAGGGATGGCGAAGACAGCGAAGATAGCAGAAGATCGAAAGATGATGCATCGCGAACACTTTACTACATTGACCAGAGTCCTTAGGGGCGACACCGCCGGTGTGTGAGTAGTGTGCGACCCCACCCCCATTTGTAACTTTAAAGCTCCCTGGAGCAGCGGGCTGACGAGCCTGGGATCCCGCACCTACGCGCCTGAGTGGTACTATACCTGGCAGATATTGGCAGCCATCGGCAACCCCAGTACACGGCCTATCCCTGCTGATGAGGGGTAATACCCCAAAACACGTGTCCAGGGATGGCGAAGACAGCGAAGATAGCAGAAGATCGAAAGATGATGCATCGCGAACACTTTACTACATTGACCAGAGTCCTTAGGGGTGACACCGCCGGTGTGTGAGTAGTGTGCGACCCCACCCCCATTTGTAACTTTAAAGCTCCCTTGAGCAGCGGGCTGACGAGCCTGGGATCCCGCACCTACGCGCCTGAGTGGTACTATACCTGGCAGATATTGGCAGCCATCGGCAACCCCAGTACACGGCCTATCCCTGCTGATGAGGGGTAATACCCCGAAACACGTGTCCAGGGATGGCGAAGACAGCGAAGAAAGCAGAAGATCGAAAGATGATGCATCGCGAACACTTTACTACATTGACCAGAGTCCTTAGGGGCGACACCGCCGGTGTGTGAGTAGTGTGCGACCCCACCCCCATTTGTAACTTTAAAGCTCCCTTGAGCAGCGGGCTGACGAGCCTGGGATCCCGCACCTACGCGCCTGAGTGGTACTATACCTGGCAGATATTGGCAGCCATCGGCAACCCCAGTACACGGCCTATCCCTGCTGATGAGGGGTAATACCCCGAAACACGTGTCCAGGGATGGCGAAGACAGCGAAGATAGCAGAAGATCGAAAGATGATGCATCGCGAACACTTTACTACATTGACCAGAGTCCTTAGGGGCGACACCGCCGGTGTGTGAGTAGTGTGCGACCCCACCCCCATTTGTAACTTTAAAGCTCCCTTGAGCAGCGGGCTGACGAGCCTTGGATCCCGCACCTACGCGCCTGAGTGGTACTATACCTGGCAGATATTGGCAGCCATCGGCAACCCCAGTACACGGCCTATCCCTGCTGATGAGGGGTAATTCCCCGAAACACGTGTCCAGGGATGGCGAAGACAGCGAAGATAGCAGAAGATCGAAAGATGATGCATCGCGAACACTTTACTACATTGACCAGAGTCCTTAGGGGCGACACCGCCGGTGTGTGAGTAGTGTGCGACCCCACCCCCATTTGTAACTTTAAAGCTCCCTTGAGCAGCGGGCTGACGAGCCTGGGATCCCGCACCTACGCGCCTGAGTGGTACTATACCTGGCAGATATTGGCAGCCATCGGCAACCCCAGTACACGGCCTATCCCTGCTGATATGGGGTAATACCCCGAAACACGTGTCCAGGGATGGCGAAGACAGCGAAGATAGCAGAAGATCGAAAGATGATGCATCGCGAACACTTTACTACATTGACCAGAGTCCTTAGGGGCGACACCGCCGGTGTGTGAGTAGTGTGCGACCCCACCCCCATTTGTAACTTTAAAGCTCCCTTGAGCAGCGGGCTGACGAGCCTGGGATCCCGCACCTACGCGCCTGAGTGGTACTATACCTGGCAGATATTGGCAGCCATTGGCAACCACAGTACACGGCCTATCCCTGCTGATGAGGGGTAATACCCCGAAACACGTGTCCAGGGATGGCGAAGACAGCGAAGATAGCAGAAGATCGAAAGATGATGCATCGCGAACACTTTACTACATTGACCAGAGTCCTTAGGGGCGACACCGCCGGTGTGTGAGTAGTGTGCGACCCCATCCCCATTTGCAACTTTAAAGCTCCCTTGAGCAGCGGGCTGACGAGCCTGGGATCCCGCACCTACGCGCCTGAGTGGTACTATACCTGGCAGATATTGGCAGCCATCGGCAACCCCAGTACACGGCCTATCCCTGCTGATGAGGGGTAATACCCCGAAACACGTGTCCAGGGATGGCGAAGACAGCGAAGATAGCAGAAGATCGAAAGATGATGCATCGCGAACACTTTACTACATTAACCAGAGTCCTTAGGGGCGACACCGCCGGTGTGTGAGTAGTGTGCGACCCCACCCCCATTTGTAACTTTAAAGCTCCCTTGAGCAGCGGGCTGACGAGCCTGGGATCCCGCACCTATGCGCCTGAGTGGTACTATACCTGGCAGATCTTGGCAGCCATCGGCAACCCCAGTACAAGGCCTTTCCCTGCTGATGAGGGGTAATACCCCAAAACACGTGTCCAGGGATGGCGAAGACAGCGAAGATAGCAGAAGATCGAAAGATGATGCATCGCGAACACTTTACTACATTGACCAGAGTCCTTAGGGGCGACACCGCCGGTGTGTGAGTAGTGTGCGACCCCACCCCCATTTGTAACTTTAAAGCTCCCTTGAGCAGCGGGCTGACGAGCCTGGGATCCCGCACCTACGCGCCTGAGTGGTACTATACCTGGCAGATATTGGCAGCCATCGGCAACCCCAGTACACGGCCTATCCCTGCTGATGAGGGGTAATACCCCGAAACACGTGTCCAGGGATGGCGAAGACAGCGAAGATAGCAGAAGATCGAAAGATGATGCATCGCGAACACTTTACTACATTGACCAGAGTCCTTAGGGGCGACACCGCCGGTGTGTGAGTAGTGTGCGACCCCACCCCCATTTGTAACTTTAAAGCTCCCTTGAGCAGCGGGCTGACGAGCCTGGGATCCCGCACCTACGCGCCTGAGTGGTACTATACCTGGCAGATATTGGCAGCCATCGGCAACCCCAGTACACGGCCTATCCCTGCTGATGAGGGGTAATACCCCGAAACACGTGTCCAGGGATGGCGAAGACAGCGAAGATAGCAGAAGATCGAAAGATGATGCATCGCGAACACTTTACTACATTGACCAGAGTCCTTAGGGGCGACACCGCCGGTGTGTGAGTAGTGTGCGACCCCACCCCCATTTGTAACTTTAAAGCTCCCTTGAGCAGCGGGCTGACGAGCCTGGGATCCCGCACCTACGCGCCTGAGTGGTACTATACCTGGCAGATATTGGCAGCCATCGGCAACCCCAGTACACGGCCTATCCCTGCTGATGAGGGGTAATACCCCGAAACACGTGTCCAGGGATGGCGAAGACAGCGAAGATAGCAGAAGATCGAAAGATGATGCATCGCGAACACTTTACTACATTGACCAGAGTCCTTAGGGGCGACACCGCCGGTGTGTGAGTAGTGTGCAACCCCACCCCCATTTGTAACTTTAAAGCTCCCTTGAGCAGCGGGCTGACGAGCCTGGGATCCCGCACCTATGCGCCTGAGTGGTACTATACCTGGCAGATCTTGGCAGCCATCGGCAACCCCAGTACAAGGCCTTTCCCTGCTGATGAGGGGTAATACCCCAAAACACGTGTCCAGGGATGGCGAAGACAGCGAAGATAGCAGAAGATCGAAAGATGATGCATCGCGAACACTTTACTACATTGACCAGAGTCCTTAGGGGCGACACCGCCGGTGTGTGAGTAGTGTGCGACCCCACCCCCATTTGTAACTTTAAAGCTCCCTTGAGCAGCGGGCTGACGAGCCTGGGATCCCGCACCTACGCGCCTGAGTGGTACTATACCTGGCAGATATTGGCAGCCATCGGCAACCCCAGTACACGGCCTATCCCTGCTGATGAGGGGTAATACCCCGAAACACGTGTCCAGGGATGGCGAAGACAGCGAAGATAGCAGAAGATCGAAAGATGATGCATCGCGAACACTTTACTACATTGACCAGAGTCCTTAGGGGCGACACCGCCGGTGTGTGAGTAGTGTGCGACCCCACCCCCATTTGTAACTTTAAAGCTCCCTTGAGCAGCGGGCTGACGAGCCTGGGATCCCGCACCTACGCGCCTGAGTGGTACTATACCTGGCAGATATTGGCAGCCATCGGCAACCCCAGTACACGGCCTATCCCTGCTGATGAGGGGTAATACCCCGAAACACGTGTCCAGGGATGGCGAAGACAGCGAAGATAGCAGAAGATCGAAAGATGATGCATCGCGAACACTTTACTACATTGACCAGAGTCCTTAGGGGCGACACCGCCGGTGTGTGAGTAGTGTGCGACCCCACCCCCATTTGTAACTTTAAAGCTCCCTTGAGCAGCGGGCTGACGAGCCTGGGATCCCGCACCTACGCGCCTGAGTGGTACTATACCTGGCAGATATTGGCAGCCATCGGCAACCCCAGTACACGGCCTATCCCTGCTGATGAGGGGTAATACCCCGAAACACGTGTCCAGGGATGGCGAAGACAGCGAAGATAGCAGAAGATCGAAAGATGATGCATCGCGAACACTTTACTACATTGACCAGAGTCCTTAGGGGCGACACCGCCGGTGTGTGAGTAGTGTGCGACCCCACCCCCATTTGTAACTTTAAAGCTCCCTTGAGCAGCGGGCTGACGAGCCTGGGATCCCGCACCTACGCGCCTGAGTGGTACTATACCTGGCAGATATTGGCAGCCATCGGCAACCCCAGTACACGGCCTATCCCTGCTGATGAGGGGTAATACCCCAAAACACGTGTCCAGGGATGGCGAAGACAGCGAAGATAGCAGAAGATCGAAAGATGATGCATCGCGAACACTTTACTACATTGACCAGAGTCCTTAGGGGCGACACCGCCGGTGGGTGAGTAGTGTGCGACCCCACCCCCATTTGTAACTTTAAAGCTCCCTTGAGCAGCGGGCTGACGAGCCTGGGATCCCGCACCTACGCGCCTGAGTGGTACTATACCTGGCAGATATTGGCAGCCATCGGCAACCCCAGTACACGGCCTATCCCTGCTGATGAGGGGTAATACCCCGAAACACGTGTCCAGGGATGGCGAAGACAGCGAAGATAGCAGAAGATCGAAAGATGATGCATCGCGAACACTTTACTACATTGACCAGAGTCCTTAGGGGCGACACCGCCGGTGTGTGAGTAGTGTGCGACCCCACCCCCATTTGTAACTTTAAAGCTCCCTTGAGCAGCGGGCTGACGAGCCTGGGATCCCGCACCTACGCGCCTGAGTGGTACTATACCTGGCAGATATTGGCAGCCATCGGCAACCCCAGTACACGGCCTATCCCTGCTGATGAGGGGTAATACCCCGAAACACGTGTCCAGGGATGGCGAAGACAGCGAAGATAGCAGAAGATCGAAAGATGATGCATCGCGAACACTTTACTACATTGACCAGAGTCCTTAGGGGCGACACCGCCGGTGTGTGAGTAGTGTGCAACCCCACCCCCATTTGTAACTTTAAAGCTCCCTTGAGCAGCGGGCTGACGAGCCTGGGATCCCGCACCTACGCGCCTGAGTGGTACTATACCTGGCAGATATTGGCAGCCATCGGCAACCCCAGTACACGGCCTATCCCTGCTGATGAGGGGTAATACCCCGAAACACGTGTCCAGGGATGGCGAAGACAGTGAAGATAGCAGAAGATCGAAAGATGATGCATCGCGAACACTTTACTACATTGACCAGAGTCCTTAGGGGCGACACCGCCGGTGTGTGAGTAGTGTGCGACCCCACCCCCATTTGTAACTTTAAAGCTCCCTTGAGCAGCGGGCTGACGAGCCTGGGATCCCGCACCTACGCGCCTGAGTGGTACTATACCTGGCAGATATTGGCAGCCATCGGCAACCCCAGTACACGGCCTATCCCTGCTGATGAGGGGTAATACCCCGAAACACGTGTCCAGGGATGGCGAAGACAGCGAAGATAGCAGAAGATCGAAAGATGATGCATCGCGAACACTTTACTACATTGACCAGAGTCCTTAGGGGCGACACCGCCGGTGTGTGAGTAGTGTGCGACCCCACCCCCATTTGTAACTTTAAAGCTCCCTTGAGCAGCGGGCTGACGAGCCTGGGATCCCGCACCTATGCGCCTGAGTGGTACTATACCTGGCAGATCTTGGCAGCCATCGGCAACCCCAGTACAAGGCCTTTCCCTGCTGATGAGGGGTAATACCCCAAAACACGTGTCCAGGGATGGCGAAGACAGCGAAGATAGCAGAAGATCGAAAGATGATGCATCGCGAACACTTTACTACATTGACCAGAGTCCTTAGGGGCGACACCGCCGGTGTGTGAGTAGTGTGCGACCCCACCCCCATTTGTAACTTTAAAGCTCCCTTGAGCAGCGGGCTGACGAGCCTGGGATCCCGCACCTACGCGCCTGAGTGGTACTATACCTGGCAGATATTGGCAGCCATCGGCAACCCCAGTACACAGCCTATCCCTGCTGATGAGGGGTAATACCCCGAAACACGTGTCCAGGGATGGCGAAGACAGCGAAGATAGCAGAAGATCGAAAGATGATGCATCGCAAACACTTTACTACATTGACCAGAGTCCTTAGGGGCGACACCGCCGGTGTGTGAGTAGTGTGCGACCCCACCCCCATTTGTAACTTTAAAGCTCCCTTGAGCAGCGGGCTGACGAGCCTGGGATCCCGCACCTACGCGCCTGAGTGGTACTATACCTGGCAGATATTGGCAGCCATCGGCAACCCCAGTACATGGCCTTTCCCTGCTGATGAGGGGTAATACCCCGAAACACGTGTCCAGGGATGGCGAAGACAGCGAAGATAGCAGAAGATCGAAAGATGATGCATCGCAAACACTTTACTACATTGACCAGAGTCCTTAGGGGCGACACCGCCGGTGTGTGAGTAGTGTGCGACCCCACCCCCATTTGTAACTTTAAAGCTAACTTGAGCAGCGGGCTGACGAGCCTGGGATCCCGCACCTACGCGCCTGAGTGGTACTATACCTGGCAGATATTGGCAGCCATCGGCAACCCCAGTACACGGCCTATCCCTGCTGATGAGGGGTAATACCCCGAAACACATGTCCAGGGATGGCGAAGACAGCGAAGATAGCAGAAGATCGAAAGATGATGCATCGCGAACACTTTATTACATTGACCAGAGTCCTTAGGGGCGACACCGCCGGTGTGTGAGTAGTGTGCGACCCCACCCCCATTTGTAACTTTAAAGCTCCCTTGAGCAGCGGGCTGACGAGCCTGGGATCCCGCACCTACGCGCCTGAGTGGTACTATACCTGGCAGATATTGGCAGCCATCGGCAACCCCAGTACACGGCCTATCCCTGCTGATGAGGGGTAATACCCCGAAACACGTGTCCAGGGATGGCGAAGACAGCGAAGATAGCAGAAGATCGAAAGATGATGCATCGCGAACACTTTACTACATTGACCAGAGTCCTTAGGGGCGACACCGCCGGTGTGTGAGTAGTGTGCGACCCCACCCCCATTTGTAACTTTAAAGCTCCCTTGAGCAGCGGGCTGACGAGCCTGGGATCCCGCACCTACGCGCCTGAGTGGTACTATACCTGGCAGATATTGGCAGCCATCGGCAACCCCAGTACACGGCCTATCCCTGCTGATGAGGGGTAATACCCCGAAACACGTGTCCAGGGATGGCGAAGACAGCGAAGATAGCAGAAGATCGAAAGATGATGCATCGCGAACACTTTACTACATTGACCAGAGTCCTTAGGGGCGACACCGCCGGTGTGTGAGTAGTGTGCGACCCCACCCCCATTTGTAACTTTAAAGCTCCCTTGAGCAGCGGGCTGACGAGCCTGGGATCCCGCACCTACGCTCCTGAGTGGTACTATACCTGGCAGATATTGGCAGCCATCGGCAACCCCAGTACACGGCCTATCCCTGCTGATGAGGGGTAATACCCCGAAACACGTGTCCAGGGATGGCGAAGACAGCGAAGATAGCAGAAGATCGAAAGATGATGCATCGCGAACACTTTACAACATTGACCAGAGTCCTTAGGGGCGACACCGCCGGTGTGTGAGTAGTGTGCGACCCCACCCCCATTTGTAACTTTAAAGCTCCCTTGAGCAGCGGGCTGACGAGCCTGGGATCCCGCACCTACGCGCCTGAGTGGTACTATACCTGGCAGATATTGGCAGCCATCGGCAACCCCAGTACACGGCCTATCCCTGCTGATGAGGGGTAATACCCCGAAACACGTGTCCAGGGATGGCGAAGACAGCGAAGATAGCAGAAGATCGAAAGATGATGCATCGCGAACACTTTACTACATTGACCAGAGTCCTTAGGGGCGACACCGCCGGTGTGTGAGTAGTGTGCGACCCCACCCCCATTTGTAACTTTAAAGCTCCCTTGAGCAGCGGGCTGACGAGCCTGGGATCCCGCACCTACGCGCCTGAGTGGTACTATACCTGGCAGATATTGGCAGCCATCGGCAACCCCAGTACACGGCCTATCCCTGCTGATGAGGGGTAATACCCCGAAACACGTGTCCAGGGATGGCGAGGACAGCGAAGATAGCAGAAGATCGAAAGATGATGCATCGCGAACACTTTACTACATTGACCAGAGTCCTTAGGGGCGACACCGCCGGTGTGTGAGTAGTGTGCGACCCCACCCCCATTTGTAACTTTAAAGCTCCCTTGAGCAGCGGGCTGACGAGCCTGGGATCCCGCACCTACGCGCCTGAGTGGTACTATACCTGGCAGATATTGGCAGCCATCGGCAACCCCAGTACACGGCCTATCCCTGCTGATGAGGGGTAATACCCCGAAACACGTGTCCAGGGATGGCGAAGACAGCGAAGATAGCAGAAGATCGAAAGATGATGCATCGCGAACACTTTACTACATTGACCAGAGTCCTTAGGGGCGACACCGCCGGCGTGTGAGTAGTGTGCGACCCCACCCCCATTTGTAACTTTAAAGCTCCCTTGAGCAGCGGGCTGACGAGCCTGGGATCCCGCACCTACGCGCCTGAGTGGTACTATACCTGGCAGATATTGGCAGCCATCGGCAACCCCAGTACACGGCCTATCCCTGCTGATGAGGGGTAATACCCCGAAACACGTGTCCAGGGATGGCGAAGACAGCGAAGATAGCAGAAGATCGAAAGATGATGCATCGCAAACACTTTACTACATTGACCAGAGTCCTTAGGGGCGACACCGCCGGTGTGTGAGTAGTGTGCGACCCCACCCCCATTTGTAACTTTAAAGCTCCCTTGAGCAGCGGGCTGACGAGCCTGGGATCCCGCACCTACGCGCCTGAGTGGTACTATACCTGGCAGATATTGGCAGCCATCGGCAACCCCAGTACACGGCCTATCCCTGCTGATGAGGGGTAATACCCCGAAACACGTGTCCAGGGATGGCGAGGACAGCGAAGATAGCAGAAGATCGAAAGATGATGCATCGCGAACACTTTACTACATTGACCAGAGTCCTTAGGGGCGACACCGCCGGTGTGTGAGTAGTGTGCGACCCCACCCCCATTTGTAACTTTAAAGCTCCCTTGAGCAGCGGGCTGACGAGCCTGGGATCCCGCACCTACGCGCCTGAGTGGTACTATACCTGGCAGATATTGGCAGCCATCGGCAACCCCAGTACACGGCCTATCCCTGCTGATGAGGGGTAATACCCCGAAACACGTGTCAAGGGATGGCGAAGACAGCGAAGATAGCAGAAGATCGAAAGATGATGCATCGCGAACACTTTACTACATTGACCAGAGTCCTTAGGGGCGACACCGCCGGCGTGTGAGTAGTGTGCGACCCCACCCCCATTTGTAACTTTAAAGCTCCCTTGAGCAGCGGGCTGACGAGCCTGGGATCCCGCACCTACGCGCCTGAGTGGTACTATACCTGGCAGATATTGGCAGCCATCGGCAACCCCAGTACACGGCCTATCCCTGCTGATGAGGGGTAATACCCCGAAACACGTGTCCAGGGATGGCGAAGACAGCGAAGATAGCAGAAGATCGAAAGATGATGCATCGCGAACACTTTACTACATTGACCAGAGTCCTTAGGGGCGACACCGCCGGTGTGTGAGTAGTGTGCGACCCCACCCCCATTTGTAACTTTAAAGCTCCCTTGAGCAGCGGGCTGACGAGCCTGGGATCCCGCACCTACGCGCCTGAGTGGTACTATACCTGGCAGATATTGGCAGCCATCGGCAACCCCAGTACACGGCATATCCCTGCTGATGAGGGGTAATACCCCAAAACACGTGTCCAGGGATGGCGAAGACAGCGAAGATAGCAGAAGATCGAAAGATGATGCATCGCGAACACTTTACTACATTGACCAGAGTCCTTAGGGGCGACACCGCCGGTGTGTGAGTAGTGTGCGACCCCACCCCCATTTGTAACTTTAAAGCTCCCTTGAGCAGCGGGCTGACGAGCCTGGGATCCCGCACCTACGCGCCTGAGTGGTACTATACCTGGCAGATATTGGCAGCCATCGGCAACCCCAGTACACGGCCTATCCCTGCTGATGAGGGGTAATACCCCGAAACACGTGTCCAGGGATGGCGAAGACAGCGAAGATAGCAGAAGATCGAAAGATGATGCATCGCGAACACTTTACTACATTGACCAGAGTCCTTAGGGGCGACACCGCCGGTGTGTGAGTAGTGTGCGACCCCACCCCCATTTGTAACTTTAAAGCTCCCTTGAGCAGCGGGCTGACGAGCCTGGGATCCCGCACCTACGCGCCTGAGTGGTACTATACCTGGCAGATATTGGCAGCCATCGGCAACCCCAGTACACAGCCTATCCCTGCTGATGAGGGGTAATACCCCGAAACACGTGTCCAGGGATGGCGAAGACAGCGAAGATAGCAGAAGATCGAAAGATGATGCATCGCAAACACTTTACTACATTGACCAGAGTCCTTAGGGGCGACACCGCCGGTGTGTGAGTAGTGTGCGACCCCACCCCCATTTGTAACTTTAAAGCTCCCTTGAGCAGCGGGCTGACGAGCCTGGGATCCCGCACCTACGCGCCTGAGTGGTACTATACCTGGCAGATATTGGCAGCCATCGGCAACCCCAGTACACGGCCTATCCCTGCTGATGAGGGGTAATACCCCGAAACACGTGTCCAGGGATGGCGAAGACAGCGAAGATAGCAGAAGATCGAAAGATGATGCATCGCAAACACTTTACTACATTGACCAGAGTCCTTAGGGGCGACACCGCCGGTGTGTGAGTAGTGTGCGACCCCACCCCCATTTGTAACTTTAAAGCTAACTTGAGCAGCGGGCTGACGAGCCTGGGATCCCGCACCTACGCGCCTGAGTGGTACTATACCTGGCAGATATTGGCAGCCATCGGCAACCCCAGTACACGGCCTATCCCTGCTGATGAGGGGTAATACCCCGAAACACGTGTCCAGGGATGGCGAAGACAGCGAAGATAGCAGAAGATCGAAAGATGATGCATCGCGAACACTTTATTACATTGACCAGAGTCCTTAGGGGCGACACCGCCGGTGTGTGAGTAGTGTGCGACCCCACCCCCATTTGTAACTTTAAAGCTCCCTTGAGCAGCGGGCTGACGAGCCTGGGATCCCGCACCTACGCGCCTGAGTGGTACTATACCTGGCAGATATTGGCAGCCATCGGCAACCCCAGTACACGGCCTATCCCTGCTGATGAGGGGTAATACCCCGAAACAAGTGTCCAGGGATGGCGAAGACAGCGAAGATAGCAGAAGATCGAAAGATGATGCATCGCGAACACTTTACTACATTGACCAGAGTCCTTAGGGGCGACACCGCCGGTGTGTGAGTAGTGTGCGACCCCACCCCCATTTGTAACTTTAAAGCTCCCTTGAGCAGCGGGCTGACAAGCCTGGGATCCCGCACCTACGCGCCTGAGTGGTACTATACCTGGCAGATATTGGCAGCCATCGGCAACCCCAGTACACGGCCTATCCCTGCTGATGAGGGGTAATACCCCGAAACACGTGTCCAGGGATGGCGAAGACAGCGAAGATAGCAGAAGATCGAAAGATGATGCATCGCGAACACTTTACTACATTGACCAGAGTCCTTAGGGGCGACACCGCCGGTGTGTGAGTAGTGTGCGACCCCACCCCCATTTGTAACTTTAAAGCTCCCTTGAGCAGCGGGCTGACGAGCCTGGGATCCCGCACCTACGCGCCTGAGTGGTACTATACCTGGCAGATATTGGCAGCCATCGGCAACCCCAGTACACGGCCTATCCCTGCTGATGAGGGGTAATACCCCGAAACACGTGTCCAGGGATGGCGAAGACAGCGAAGATAGCAGAAGATCGAAAGATGATGCATCGCGAACACTTTACTACATTGACCAGAGTCCTTAGGGGCGACACCGCCGGTGTGTGAGTAGTGTGCGACCCCACCCCCATTTGTAACTTTAAAGCTCCCTTGAGCAGCGGGCTGACGAGCCTGGGATCCCACACCTACGCGCCTGAGTGGTACTATACCTGGCAGATATTGGCAGCCATCGGCAACCCCAGTACACGGCCTATCCCTGCTGATGAGGGGTAATACCCCGAAACACGTGTCCAGGGATGGAGAAGACAGCGAAGATAGCAGAAGATCGAAAGATGATGCCTCGCGAACACTTTACTACATTGACCAGAGTCCTTAGGGGCGACACCGCCGGTGTGTGAGTAGTGTGCGACCCCACCCCCATTTGTAACTTTAAAGCTCCCTTGAGCAGCGGGCTGACGAGCCTGGGATCCCGCACCTACGCGCCTGAGTGGTACTATACCTGGCAGATATTGGCAGCCATCGGCAACCCCAGTACACGGCCTATCCCTGCTGATGAGGGGTAATACCCCGAAACACGTGTCCAGGGATGGCGAAGACAGCGAAGATAGCAGAAGATCGAAAGATGATGCATCGCGAACACTTTACTACATTGACCAGAGTCCTTAGGGGCGACACCGCCGGTGTGTGAGTAGTGTGCGACCCCACCCCCATTTGTAACTTTAAAGCTCCCTTGAGCAGCGGGCTGACGAGCCTGGGATCCCGCACCTACGCGCCTGAGTGGTACTATACCTGGCAGATATTGGCAGCCATCGGCAACCCCAGTACACGGCCTATCCCTGCTGATGAGGGGTAATACCCCGAAACACGTGTCCAGGGATGGCGAAGACAGCGAAGATAGCAGAAGATCGAAAGATGATGCATCGCGAACACTTTACTACATTGACCAGAGTCCTTAGGGGCGACACCGCCGGTGTGTGAGTAGTGTGCGACCCCACCCCCATTTGTAACTTTAAAGCTCCCTTGAGCAGCGGGCTGACGAGCCTGGGATCCCGCACCTACGCGCCTGAGTGGTACTATACCTGGCAGATATTGGCAGCCATCGGCAACCCCAGTACACGGCCTATCCCTGCTGATGAGGGGTAAAACCCCGAAACACGTGTCCAGGGATGGCGAAGACAGCGAAGATAGCAGAAGATCGAAAGATGATGCATCGCGAACACTTTACTACATTGACCAGAGTCCTTAGGGGCGACACCGCCGGTGTGTGAGTAGTGTGCGACCCCACCCCCATTTGTAACTTTAAAGCTCCCTTGAGCAGCGGGCTGACGAGCCTGGGATCCCGCACCTACGCGCCTGAGTGGTACTATACCTGGCAGATATTGGCAGCCATCGGCAACCCCAGTACACGGCCTATCCCTGCTGATGAGGGGTAATACCCCGAAACACGTGTCCAGGGATGGCGAAGACAGCGAAGATAGCAGAAGATCAAAAGATGATGCATCGCGAACACTTTACTACATTGACCAGAGTCCTTAGGGGCGACACCGCCGGTGTGTGAGTAGTGTGCGACCCCACCCCCATTTGTAACTTTAAAGCTCCCTTGAGCAGCGGGCTGACGAGCCTGGGATCCCGCACCTACGCGCCTGAGTGGTACTATACCTGGCAGATATTGGCAGCCATCGGCAACCCCAGTACACGGCCTATCCCTGCTGATGAGGGGTAATACCCCGAAACACGTGTCCAGGGATGGCGAAGACAGCGAAGATAGCAGAAGATCGAAAGATGATGCATCGCGAACACTTTACTACATTGACCAGAGTCCTTAGGGGCGACACCGCCGGTGTGTGAGTAGTGTGCGACCCCACCCCCATTTGTAACTTTAAAGCTCCCTTGAGCAGCGGGCTGACGAGCCTGGGATCCCGCACCTACGCGCCTGAGTGGTACTATACCTGGCAGATATTGGCAGCCATCGGCAACCCCAGTACACGGCCTATCCCTGCTGATGAGGGGTAATACCCCAAAACACGTGTCCAGGGATGGCGAAGACAGCGAAGATAGCAGAAGATCGAAAGATGATGCATCGCGAACACTTTACTACATTGACCAGAGTCCTTAGGGGCGACACCGCCGGTGTGTGAGTAGTGTGCGACCCCACCCCCATTTGTAACTTTAAAGCTCCCTTGAGCAGCGGGCTGACGAGCCTGGGATCCCGCACCTACGCGCCTGAGTGGTACTATACCTGGCAGATATTGGCAGCCATCGGCAACCCCAGTACACGGCCTATCCCTGCTGATGAGGGGTAATACCCCGAAACACGTGTCCAGGGATGGCGAAGACAGCGAAGATAGCAGAAGATCGAAAGATGATGCATCGCGAACACTTTACTACATTGACCAGAGTCCTTAGGGGCGACACCGCCGGTGTGTGAGTAGTGTGCGACCCCACCCCCATTTGTAACTTTAAAGCTCCCTTGAGCAGCGGGCTGACGAGCCTGGGATCCCGCACCTACGCGCCTGAGTGGTACTATACCTGGCAGATATTGGCAGCCATCGGCAACCCCAGTACACGGCCTATCCCTGCTGATGAGGGGTAATACCCCGAAACACGTGTCCAGGGATGGCGAAGACAGCGAAGATAGCAGAAGATCGAAAGATGATGCATCGCGAACACTTTACTACATTGACCAGAGTCCTTAGGGGCGACACCGCCGGTGTGTGAGTAGTGTGCGACCCCACCCCCATTTGTAACTTTAAAGCTCCCTTGAGCAGCGGGCTGACGAGCCTGGGATCCCGCACCTACGCGCCTGAGTGGGACTATACCTGGCAGATATTGGCAGCCATCGGCAACCCCAGTACACGGCCTATCCCTGCTGATGAGGGGTAATACCCCAAAACACGTGTCCAGGGATGGCGAAGACAGCGAAGATAGCAGAAGATCGAAAGATGATGCATCGCGAACACTTTACTACATTGACCAGAGTCCTTAGGGGCGACACCGCCGGTGTGTGAGTAGTGTGCGACCCCACCCCCATTTGCAACTTTAAAGCTCCCTTGAGCAGCGGGCTGACGAGCCTGGGATCCCGCACCTACGCGCCTGAGTGGTACTATACCTGGCAGATATTGGCAGCCATCGGCAACCCCAGTACACGGCCTATCCCTGCTGATGAGGGGTAATACCCCGAAACACTTGTCCAGGGATGGCGAAGACAGCGAAGATAGCAGAAGATCGAAAGATGATGCATCGCGAACACTTTACTACATTGACCAGAGTCCTTAGGGGTGACACCGCCGGTGTGTGAGTAGTGTGCGACCCCACCCCCATTTGTAACTTTAAAGCTCCCTTGAGCAGCGGGCTGACGAGCCTGGGATCCCGCACCTACGCGCCTGAGTGGTACTATACCTGGCAGATATTGGCAGCCATCGGCAACCCCAGTACACGGCCTATCCCTGCTGATGAGGGGTAATACCCCGAAACACGTGTCCAGGGATGGCGAAGACAGCGAAGATAGCAGAAGATCGAAAGATGATGCATCGCGAACACTTTACTACATTGACCAGAGTCCTTAGGGGCGACACCGCCGGTGTGTGAGTAGTGTGCGACCCCACCCCCATTTGTAACTTTAAAGCTCCCTTGAGCAGCGGGCTGACGAGCCTGGGATCCCGCACCTACGCGCCTGAGTGGTACTATACCTGGCAGATATTGGCAGCCATCGGCAACCCCAGTACACGGCCTATCCCTGCTGATGAGGGGTAATACCCCAAAACACGTGTCCAGGGATGGCGAAGACAGCGAAGATAGCAGAAGATCGAAAGATGATGCATCGCGAACACTTTACTACATTGACCAGAGTCCTTAGGGGCAACACCGCCGGTGTGTGAGTAGTGTGCGACCCCACCCCCATTTGTAACTTTAAAGCTCCCTTGAGCAGCGGGCTGACGAGCCTGGGATCCCGCACCTACGCGCCTGAGTGGTACTATACCTGGCAGATATTGGCAGCCATCGGCAACCCCAGTACACGGCCTATCCCTGCTGATGAGGGGTAATACCCCGAAACACGTGTCCAGGGATGGCGAAGACAGCGAAGATAGCAGAAGATCGAAAGATGATGCATCGCAAACACTTTACTACATTGACCAGAGTCCTTAGGGGCGACACCGCCGGTGTGTGAGTAGTGTGCGACCCCACCCCCATTTGTAACTTTAAAGCTCCCTTGAGCAGCGGGCTGACGAGCCTGGGATCCCGCACCTACGCGCCTGAGTGGTACTATACCTGGCAGATATTGGCAGCCATCGGCAACCCCAGTACACGGCCTATCCCTGCTGATGAGGGGTAATACCCCGAAACACGTGTCCAGGGATGGCGAAGACAGCGAAGATAGCAGAAGATCGAAAGATGATGCATCGCGAACACTTTACTACATTGACCAGAGTCCTTAGGGGCGACACCGCCGGTGTGTGAGTAGTGTGCGACCCCACCCCCATTTGTAACTTTAAAGCTCCCTTGAGCAGCGGGCTGACGAGCCTGGGATCCCGCACCTACGCGCCTGAGTGGTACTATACCTGGCAGATATTGGCAGCCATCGGCAACCCCAGTACACGGCCTATCCCTGCTGATGAGTGGTAATACCCCGAAACACGTGTCCAGGGATGGCGAAGACAGCGAAGATAGCAGAAGATCGAAAGATGATGCATCGCGAACACTTTACTACATTGACCAGAGTCCTTAGGGGCGACACCGCCGGTGTGTGAGTAGTGTGCGACCCCACCCCCATTTGTAACTTTAAAGCTCCCTTGAGCAGCGGGCTGACGAGCCTGGGATCCCGCACCTACGCGGCTGAGTGGTACTATACCTGGCAGATATTGGCAGCCATCGGCAACCCCAGTACACGGCCTATCCCTGCTGATGAGGGGTAATACCCCGAAACACGTGTCCAGGGATGGCGAAGACAGCGAAGATAGCAGAAGATCGAAAGATGATGCATCGCGAACACTTTACTACATTGACCAGAGTCCTTAGGGGCGACACCGCCGGTGTGTGAGTAGTGTGCGACCCCACCCCCATTTGTAACTTTAAAGCTCCCTTGAGCAGCGGGCTGACGAGCCTGGGATCCCGCACCTACGCGCCTGAGTGGTACTATACCTGGCAGATATTGGCAGCCATCGGCAACCCCAGTACACAGCCTATCCCTGCTGATGAGGGGTAATACCCCGAAACACGTGTCCAGGGATGGCGAAGACAGCGAAGATAGCAGAAGATCGAAAGATGATGTATCGCGAACACTTTACTACATTGACCAGAGTCCTTAGGGGCGACACCGCCGGTGTGTGAGTAGTGTGCGACCCCACCCCCATTTGTAACTTTAAAGCTCCCTTGAGCAGCGGGCTGACGAGCCTGGGATCCCGCACCTACGCGCCTGAGTGGTACTATACCTGGCAGATATTGGCAGCCATCGGCAACCCCAGTACACGGCCTATCCCTGCTGATGAGGGGTAATACCCCGAAACACGTGTCCGGGGATGGCGAAGACAGCGAAGATAGCAGAAGATCGAAAGATGATGCATCGCGAACACTTTACTACATTGACCAGAGTCCTTAGGGGCGACACCGCCGGTGTGTGAGTAGTGTGCGACCCCACCCCCATTTGTAACTTTAAAGCTCCCTTGAGCAGCGGGCTGACGAGCCTGGGATCCCGTACCTACGCGCCTGAGTGGTACTATACCTGGCAGATATTGGCAGCCATCGGCAACCCCAGTACACGGCCTATCCCTGCTGATGAGGGGTAATACCCCGAAACACGTGTCCAGGGATGGCGAAGACAGCGAAGATAGCAGAAGATCGAAAGATGATGCATCGCGAACACTTTACTACATTGACCAGAGTCCTTAGGGGCGACACCGCCGGTGTGTGAGTAGTATGCGACCCCACCCCCATTTGTAACTTTAAAGCTCCCTTGAGCAGCGGGCTGACGAGCCTGGGATCCCGCACCTACGCACCTGAGTGGTACTATACCTGGCAGATATTGGCAGCCATCGACAACCCCAGTACACGGCCTATCCCTGCTGATGAGGGGTAATACCCCGAAACACGTGTCCAGGGATGGCGAAGACAGCGAAGATAGCAGAAGATCGAAAGATGATGCATCGCGTACACTTTACTACATTGACCAGAGTCCTTAGGGGCGACACCGCCGGTGTGTGAGTAGTGTGCGACCCCACCCCCATTTGTAACTTTAAAGCTCCCTTGAGCAGCGGGCTGACGAGCCTGGGATCCCGCACCTACGCGCCTGAGTGGTACTATACCTGGCAGATATTGGCAGCCATCGGCAACCCCAGTACACGGCCTATCCCTGCTGATGAGGGGTAATACCCCGAAACACGTGTCCAGGGATGGCGAAGACAGCGAAGATAGCAGAAGATCGAAAGATGATGCATCGCAAACACTTTACTACATTGACCAGAGTCCTTAGGGGCGACACCGCCGGTGTGTGAGTAGTGTGCGACCCCACCCCCATTTGTAACTTTAAAGCTCCCTTGAGCAGCGGGCTGACGAGCCTGGGATCCCGCACCTACGCGCATGAGTGGTACTATACCTGGCAGATATTGGCAGCCATCGGCAACCCCAGTACACGGCCTATCCCTGCTGATGAGGGGTAATACCCCGAAACACGTGTCCAGGGATGGCGAAGACAGCGAAGATAGCAGAAGATCGAAAGATGATGCATCGCGAACACTTTACTACATTGACCAGAGTCCTTAGGGGCGACACCGCCGGTGTGTGAGTAGTGTGCGACCCCACCCCCATTTGTAACTTTAAAGCTCCCTTGAGCAGCGGGCTGACGAGCCTGGGATCCCGCACCTACGCGCCTGAGTGGTACTATACCTGGCAGATATTGGCAGCCATCGGCAACCCCAGTACACGGCCTATCCCTGCTGATGAGGGGTAATACCCCGAAACACGTGTCCAGGGATGGCGAAGACAGCGAAGATAGCAGAAGATCGAAAGATGATGCATCGCGAACACTTTACTACATTGACCAGAGTCCTTAGGGGCGACACCGCCGGTGTGTGAGTAGTGTGCGACCCCACCCCCATTTGTAACTTTAAAGCTCCCTTGAGCAGCGGGCTGACGAGCCTGGGATCCCGCACCTACGCGCCTGAGTGGTACTATACCTGGCAGATATTGGCAGCCATCGGCAACCCCAGTACACGGCCTATCCCTGCTGATGAGGGGTAATACCCCGAAACACGTGTCCAGGGATGGCGAAGACAGCGAAGATAGCAGAAGATCGAAAGATGATGCATCGCGAACACTTTACTACATTGACCAGAGTCCTTAGGGGCGACACCGCCGGTGTGTGAGTAGTGTGCTACCCCACCCCCATTTGCAACTTTAAAGCTCCCTTGAGCAGCGGGCTGACGAGCCTGGGATCCCGCACCTACGCGCCTGAGTGGTACTATACCTGGCAGATATTGGCAGCCATCGGCAACCCCAGTACACGGCCTATCCCTGCTGATGAGGGGTAATACCCCGAAACACGTGTCCAGGGATGGCGAAGACAGCGAAGATAGCAGAAGATCGAAAGATGATGCATCGCGAACACTTTACTACATTGACCAGAGTCCTTAGGGGCGACACCGCCGGTGTGTGAGTAGTGTGCGACCCCACCCCCATTTGTAACTTTAAAGCTCCCTTGAGCAGCGGGCTGACGAGCCTGGGATCCCGCACCTATGCGCCTGAGTGGTACTATACCTGGCAGATCTTGGCAGCCATCGGCAACCCCAGTACACGGCCTATCCCTGCTGATGAGGGGTAATACCCCAAAACACGTGTCCAGGGATGGCGAAGACAGCGAAGATAGCAGAAGATCGAAAGATGATGCATCGCGAACACTTTACTACATTGACCAGAGTCCTTAGGGGCGACACCGCCGGTGTGTGAGTAGTGTGCGACCCCACCCCCATTTGTAACTTTAAAGCTCCCTTGAGCAGCGGGCTGACGAGCCTGGGATCCCGCACCTACGCGCCTGAGTGGTACTATACCTGGCAGATATTGGCAGCCATCGGCAACCCCAGTACACGGCCTATCCCTGCTGATGAGGGGTAATACCCCGAAACACGTGTCCAGGGATGGCGAAGACAGCAAAGATAGCAGAAGATCGAAAGATGATGCATCGCGAACACTTTACTACATTGACCAGAGTCCTTAGGGGCGACACCGCCGGTGTGTGAGTAGTGTGCGACCCCACCCCCATTTGTAACTTTAAAGCTCCCTTGAGCAGCGGGCTGACGAGCCTGGGATCCCGCACCTACGCGCCTGAGTGGTACTATACCTGGCAGATATTGGCAGCCATCGACAACCCCAGTACACGGCCTATCCCTGCTGATGAGGGGTAATACCCCGAAACACGTGTCCAGGGATGGCGAAGACAGCGAAGATAGCAGAAGATCGAAAGATGATGCATCGCGTACACTTTACTACATTGACCAGAGTCCTTAGGGGCGACACCGCCGGTGTGTGAGTAGTGTGCGACCCCACCCCCATTTGTAACTTTAAAGCTCCCTTGAGCAGCGGGCTGACGAGCCTGGGATCCCGCACCTACGCGCCTGAGTGGTACTATACCTGGCAGATATTGGCAGCCATCGGCAACCCCAGTACACGGCCTATCCCTGCTGATGAGGGGTAATACCCCGAAACACGTGTCCAGGGATGGCGAAGACAGCGAAGATAGCAGAAGATCGAAAGATGATGCATCGCAAACACTTTACTACATTGACCAGAGTCCTTAGGGGCGACACCGCCGGTGTGTGAGTAGTGTGCGACCCCACCCCCATTTGTAACTTTAAAGCTCCCTTGAGCAGCGGGCTGACGAGCCTGGGATCCCGCACCTACGCGCCTGAGTGGTACTATACCTGGCAGATATTGGCAGCCATCGGCAACCCCAGTACACGGCCTATCCCTGCTGATGAGGGGTAATACCCCGAAACACGTGTCCAGGGATGGCGAAGACAGCGAAGATAGCAGAAGATCGAAAGATGATGCATCGCAAACACTTTACTACATTGACCAGAGTCCTTAGGGGCGACACCGCCGGTGTGTGAGTAGTGTGCGACCCCACCCCCATTTGTAACTTTAAAGCTCCCTTGAGCAGCGGGCTGACGAGCCTGGGATCCCGCACCTACGCGCCTGAGTGGTACTATACCTGGCAGATATTGGCAGCCATCGGCAACCCCAGTACACGGCCTATCCCTGCTGATGAGGGGTAATACCCCGAAACACGTGTCCAGGGATGGCGAAGACAGCGAAGATAGCAGAAGATCGAAAGATGATGCATCGCGAACACTTTACTACATTGACCAGAGTCCTTAGGGGCGACACCGCCGGTGTGTGAGTAGTGTGCGACCCCACCCCCATTTGTAACTTTAAAGCTCCCTTGAGCAGCGGGCTGACGAGCCTGGGATCCTGCACCTACGCGCCTGAGTGGTACTATACCTGGCAGATATTGGCAGCCATCGGCAACCCCAGTACACGGCCTATCCCTGCTGATGAGGGGTAATACCCCGAAACACGTGTCCAGGGATGGCGAAGACAGCGAAGATAGCAGAAGATCGAAAGATGATGCATCGCGAACACTTTACTACATTGACCAGAGTCCTTAGGGGCGACACCGCCGGTGTGTGAGTAGTGTGCGACCCCACCCCCATTTGTAACTTTAAAGCTCCCTTGAGCAGCGGGCTGACGAGCCTGGGATCCCGCACCTACGCGCCTGAGTGGTACTATACCTGGCAGATATTGGCAGCCATCGGCAACCCCAGTACACGGCCTATCCCTGCTGATGAGGGGTAATACCCCGAAACACGTGTCCAGGGATGGCGAAGACAGCGAAGATAGCAGAAGATCGAAAGATGATGCATCGCGAACACTTTACTACATTGACCAGAGTCCTTAGGGGCGACACCGCCGGTGTGTGAGTAGTGTGCTACCCCACCCCCATTTGCAACTTTAAAGCTCCCTTGAGCAGCGGGCTGACGAGCCTGGGATCCCGCACCTACGCGCCTGAGTGGTACTATACCTGGCAGATATTGGCAGCCATCGGCAACCCCAGTACACGGCCTATCCCTGCTGATGAGGGGTAATACCCCGAAACACGTGTCCAGGGATGGCGAAGACAGCGAAGATAGCAGAAGATCGAAAGATGATGCATCGCGAACACTTTACTACATTGACCAGAGTCCTTAGGGGCGACACCGCCGGTGTGTGAGTAGTGTGCGACCCCACCCCCATTTGTAACTTTAAAGCTCCCTTGAGCAGCGGGCTGACGAGCCTGGGATCCCGCACCTATGCGCCTGAGTGGTACTATACCTGGCAGATCTTGGCAGCCATCGGCAACCCCAGTACACGGCCTATCCCTGCTGATGAGGGGTAATACCCCAAAACACGTGTCCAGGGATGGCGAAGACAGCGAAGATAGCAGAAGATCGAAAGATGATGCATCACGAACACTTTACTACATTGACCAGAGTCCTTAGGGGTGACACCGCCGGTGTGTGAGTAGTGTGCGACCCCACCCCCATTTGTAACTTTAAAGCTCCCTTGAGCAGCGGGCTGACGAGCCTGGGATCCCGCACCTACGCGCCTGAGTGGTACTATACCTGGCAGATATTGGCAGCCATCGGCAACGCCAGTACACGGCCTATCCCTGCTGATGAGGGGTAATACCCCGAAACACGTGTCCAGGGATGGCGAAGACAGCGAAGATAGCAGAAGATCGAAAGATGATGCATCGCGAACACTTTACTACATTGACCAGAGTCCTTAGGGGCGACACCGCCGGTGTGTGAGTAGTGTGCGACCCCACCCCCATTTGTAACTTTAAAGCTCCCTTGAGCAGCGGGCTGACGAGCCTGGGATCCCGCACCTACGCGCCTGAGTGGTACTATACCTGGCAGATATTGGCAGCCATCGGCAACCCCAGTACACGGCCTATCCCTGCTGATGAGGGGTAATACCCCAAAACACGTGTCCAGGGATGGCGAAGACAGCGAAGATAGCAGAAGATCGAAAGATGATGCATCGCGAACACTTTACTACATTGACCAGAGTCCTTAGGGGTGACACCGCCGGTGTGTGAGTAGTGTGCGACCCCACCCCCATTTGTAACTTTAAAGCTCCCTTGAGCAGCGGGCTGACGAGCCTGGGATCCCGCACCTACGCGCCTGAGTGGTACTATACCTGGCAGATATTGGCAGCCATCGGCAACCCCAGTACACGGCCTATCCCTGCTGATGAGGGGTAATACCCCGAAACACGTGTCCAGGGATGGCGAAGACAGCGAAGAAAGCAGAAGATCGAAAGATGATGCATCGCGAACACTTTACTACATTGACCAGAGTCCTTAGGGGCGACACCGCCGGTGTGTGAGTAGTGTGCGACCCCACCCCCATTTGTAACTTTAAAGCTCCCTTGAGCAGCGGGCTGACGAGCCTGGGATCCCGCACCTACGCGCCTGAGTGGTACTATACCTGGCAGATATTGGCAGCCATCGGCAACCCCAGTACACGGCCTATCCCTGCTGATGAGGGGTAATACCCCGAAACACGTGTCCAGGGATGGCGAAGACAGCGAAGATAGCAGAAGATCGAAAGATGATGCATCGCGAACACTTTACTACATTGACCAGAGTCCTTAGGGGCGACACCGCCGGTGTGTGAGTAGTGTGCGACCCCACCCCCATTTGTAACTTTAAAGCTCCCTTGAGCAGCGGGCTGACGAGCCTTGGATCCCGCACCTACGCGCCTGAGTGGTACTATACCTGGCAGATATTGGCAGCCATCGGCAACCCCAGTACACGGCCTATCCCTGCTGATGAGGGGTAATTCCCCGAAACACGTGTCCAGGGATGGCGAAGACAGCGAAGATAGCAGAAGATCGAAAGATGATGCATCGCGAACACTTTACTACATTGACCAGAGTCCTTAGGGGCGACACCGCCGGTGTGTGAGTAGTGTGCGACCCCACCCCCATTTGTAACTTTAAAGCTCCCTTGAGCAGCGGGCTGACGAGCCTGGGATCCCGCACCTACGCGCCTGAGTGGTACTATACCTGGCAGATATTGGCAGCCATCGGCAACCCCAGTACACGGCCTATCCCTGCTGATGAGGGGTAATACCCCGAAACACGTGTCCAGGGATGGCGAAGACAGCGAAGATAGCAGAAGATCGAAAGATGATGCATCGCGAACACTTTACTACATTGACCAGAGTCCTTAGGGGCGACACCGCCGGTGTGTGAGTAGTGTGCGACCCCACCCCCATTTGTAACTTTAAAGCTCCCTTGAGCAGCGGGCTGACGAGCCTGGGATCCCGCACCTACGCGCCTGAGTGGTACTATACCTGGCAGATATTGGCAGCCATTGGCAACCACAGTACACGGCCTATCCCTGCTGATGAGGGGTAATACCCCGAAACACGTGTCCAGGGATGGCGAAGACAGCGAAGATAGCAGAAGATCGAAAGATGATGCATCGCGAACACTTTACTACATTGACCAGAGTCCTTAGGGGCGACACCGCCGGTGTGTGAGTAGTGTGCGACCCCACCCCCATTTGCAACTTTAAAGCTCCCTTGAGCAGCGGGCTGACGAGCCTGGGATCCCGCACCTACGCGCCTGAGTGGTACTATACCTGGCAGATATTGGCAGCCATCGGCAACCCCAGTACACGGCCTATCCCTGCTGATGAGGGGTAATACCCCGAAACACGTGTCCAGGGATGGCGAAGACAGCGAAGATAGCAGAAGATCGAAAGATGATGCATCGCGAACACTTTACTACATTAACCAGAGTCCTTAGGGGCGACACCGCCGGTGTGTGAGTAGTGTGCGACCCCACCCCCATTTGTAACTTTAAAGCTCCCTTGAGCAGCGGGCTGACGAGCCTGGGATCCCGCACCTATGCGCCTGAGTGGTACTATACCTGGCAGATCTTGGCAGCCATCGGCAACCCCAGTACAAGGCCTTTCCCTGCTGATGAGGGGTAATACCCCAAAACACGTGTCCAGGGATGGCGAAGACAGCGAAGATAGCAGAAGATCGAAAGATGATGCATCGCGAACACTTTACTACATTGACCAGAGTCCTTAGGGGCGACACCGCCGGTGTGTGAGTAGTGTGCGACCCCACCCCCATTTGTAACTTTAAAGCTCCCTTGAGCAGCGGGCTGACGAGCCTGGGATCCCGCACCTACGCGCCTGAGTGGTACTATACCTGGCAGATATTGGCAGCCATCGGCAACCCCAGTACACGGCCTATCCCTGCTGATGAGGGGTAATACCCCGAAACACGTGTCCAGGGATGGCGAAGACAGCGAAGATAGCAGAAGATCGAAAGATGATGCATCGCGAACACTTTACTACATTGACCAGAGTCCTTAGGGGCGACACCGCCGGTGTGTGAGTAGTGTGCGACCCCACCCCCATTTGTAACTTTAAAGCTCCCTTGAGCAGCGGGCTGACGAGCCTGGGATCCCGCACCTACGCGCCTGAGTGGTACTATACCTGGCAGATATTGGCAGCCATCGGCAACCCCAGTACACGGCCTATCCCTGCTGATGAGGGGTAATACCCCGAAACACGTGTCCAGGGATGGCGAAGACAGCGAAGATAGCAGAAGATCGAAAGATGATGCATCGCGAACACTTTACTACATTGACCAGAGTCCTTAGGGGCGACACCGCCGGTGTGTGAGTAGTGTGCGACCCCACCCCCATTTGTAACTTTAAAGCTCCCTTGAGCAGCGGGCTGACGAGCCTGGGATCCCGCACCTACGCGCCTGAGTGGTACTATACCTGGCAGATATTGGCAGCCATCGGCAACCCCAGTACACGGCCTATCCCTGCTGATGAGGGGTAATACCCCGAAACACGTGTCCAGGGATGGCGAAGACAGCGAAGATAGCAGAAGATCGAAAGATGATGCATCGCGAACACTTTACTACATTGACCAGAGTCCTTAGGGGCGACACCGCCGGTGTGTGAGTAGTGTGCAACCCCACCCCCATTTGTAACTTTAAAGCTCCCTTGAGCAGCGGGCTGACGAGCCTGGGATCCCGCACCTATGCGCCTGAGTGGTACTATACCTGGCAGATCTTGGCAGCCATCGGCAACCCCAGTACAAGGCCTTTCCCTGCTGATGAGGGGTAATACCCCAAAACACGTGTCCAGGGATGGCGAAGACAGCGAAGATAGCAGAAGATCGAAAGATGATGCATCGCGAACACTTTACTACATTGACCAGAGTCCTTAGGGGCGACACCGCCGGTGTGTGAGTAGTGTGCGACCCCACCCCCATTTGTAACTTTAAAGCTCCCTTGAGCAGCGGGCTGACGAGCCTGGGATCCCGCACCTACGCGCCTGAGTGGTACTATACCTGGCAGATATTGGCAGCCATCGGCAACCCCAGTACACGGCCTATCCCTGCTGATGAGGGGTAATACCCCGAAACACGTGTCCAGGGATGGCGAAGACAGCGAAGATAGCAGAAGATCGAAAGATGATGCATCGCGAACACTTTACTACATTGACCAGAGTCCTTAGGGGCGACACCGCCGGTGTGTGAGTAGTGTGCGACCCCACCCCCATTTGTAACTTTAAAGCTCCCTTGAGCAGCGGGCTGACGAGCCTGGGATCCCGCACCTACGCGCCTGAGTGGTACTATACCTGGCAGATATTGGCAGCCATCGGCAACCCCAGTACACGGCCTATCCCTGCTGATGAGGGGTAATACCCCGAAACACGTGTCCAGGGATGGCGAAGACAGCGAAGATAGCAGAAGATCGAAAGATGATGCATCGCGAACACTTTACTACATTGACCAGAGTCCTTAGGGGCGACACCGCCGGTGTGTGAGTAGTGTGCGACCCCACCCCCATTTGTAACTTTAAAGCTCCCTTGAGCAGCGGGCTGACGAGCCTGGGATCCCGCACCTACGCGCCTGAGTGGTACTATACCTGGCAGATATTGGCAGCCATCGGCAACCCCAGTACACGGCCTATCCCTGCTGATGAGGGGTAATACCCCGAAACACGTGTCCAGGGATGGCGAAGACAGCGAAGATAGCAGAAGATCGAAAGATGATGCATCGCGAACACTTTACTACATTGACCAGAGTCCTTAGGGGCGACACCGCCGGTGTGTGAGTAGTGTGCGACCCCACCCCCATTTGTAACTTTAAAGCTCCCTTGAGCAGCGGGCTGACGAGCCTGGGATCCCGCACCTACGCGCCTGAGTGGTACTATACCTGGCAGATATTGGCAGCCATCGGCAACCCCAGTACACGGCCTATCCCTGCTGATGAGGGGTAATACCCCAAAACACGTGTCCAGGGATGGCGAAGACAGCGAAGATAGCAGAAGATCGAAAGATGATGCATCGCGAACACTTTACTACATTGACCAGAGTCCTTAGGGGCGACACCGCCGGTGGGTGAGTAGTGTGCGACCCCACCCCCATTTGTAACTTTAAAGCTCCCTTGAGCAGCGGGCTGACGAGCCTGGGATCCCGCACCTACGCGCCTGAGTGGTACTATACCTGGCAGATATTGGCAGCCATCGGCAACCCCAGTACACGGCCTATCCCTGCTGATGAGGGGTAATACCCCGAAACACGTGTCCAGGGATGGCGAAGACAGCGAAGATAGCAGAAGATCGAAAGATGATGCATCGCGAACACTTTACTACATTGACCAGAGTCCTTAGGGGCGACACCGCCGGTGTGTGAGTAGTGTGCGACCCCACCCCCATTTGTAACTTTAAAGCTCCCTTGAGCAGCGGGCTGACGAGCCTGGGATCCCGCACCTACGCGCCTGAGTGGTACTATACCTGGCAGATATTGGCAGCCATCGGCAACCCCAGTACACGGCCTATCCCTGCTGATGAGGGGTAATACCCCGAAACACGTGTCCAGGGATGGCGAAGACAGCGAAGATAGCAGAAGATCGAAAGATGATGCATCGCGAACACTTTACTACATTGACCAGAGTCCTTAGGGGCGACACCGCCGGTGTGTGAGTAGTGTGCAACCCCACCCCCATTTGTAACTTTAAAGCTCCCTTGAGCAGCGGGCTGACGAGCCTGGGATCCCGCACCTACGCGCCTGAGTGGTACTATACCTGGCAGATATTGGCAGCCATCGGCAACCCCAGTACACGGCCTATCCCTGCTGATGAGGGGTAATACCCCGAAACACGTGTCCAGGGATGGCGAAGACAGTGAAGATAGCAGAAGATCGAAAGATGATGCATCGCGAACACTTTACTACATTGACCAGAGTCCTTAGGGGCGACACCGCCGGTGTGTGAGTAGTGTGCGACCCCACCCCCATTTGTAACTTTAAAGCTCCCTTGAGCAGCGGGCTGACGAGCCTGGGATCCCGCACCTACGCGCCTGAGTGGTACTATACCTGGCAGATATTGGCAGCCATCGGCAACCCCAGTACACGGCCTATCCCTGCTGATGAGGGGTAATACCCCGAAACACGTGTCCAGGGATGGCGAAGACAGCGAAGATAGCAGAAGATCGAAAGATGATGCATCGCGAACACTTTACTACATTGACCAGAGTCCTTAGGGGCGACACCGCCGGTGTGTGAGTAGTGTGCGACCCCACCCCCATTTGTAACTTTAAAGCTCCCTTGAGCAGCGGGCTGACGAGCCTGGGATCCCGCACCTATGCGCCTGAGTGGTACTATACCTGGCAGATCTTGGCAGCCATCGGCAACCCCAGTACAAGGCCTTTCCCTGCTGATGAGGGGTAATACCCCAAAACACGTGTCCAGGGATGGCGAAGACAGCGAAGATAGCAGAAGATCGAAAGATGATGCATCGCGAACACTTTACTACATTGACCAGAGTCCTTAGGGGCGACACCGCCGGTGTGTGAGTAGTGTGCGACCCCACCCCCATTTGTAACTTTAAAGCTCCCTTGAGCAGCGGGCTGACGAGCCTGGGATCCCGCACCTACGCGCCTGAGTGGTACTATACCTGGCAGATATTGGCAGCCATCGGCAACCCCAGTACACAGCCTATCCCTGCTGATGAGGGGTAATACCCCGAAACACGTGTCCAGGGATGGCGAAGACAGCGAAGATAGCAGAAGATCGAAAGATGATGCATCGCAAACACTTTACTACATTGACCAGAGTCCTTAGGGGCGACACCGCCGGTGTGTGAGTAGTGTGCGACCCCACCCCCATTTGTAACTTTAAAGCTCCCTTGAGCAGCGGGCTGACGAGCCTGGGATCCCGCACCTACGCGCCTGAGTGGTACTATACCTGGCAGATATTGGCAGCCATCGGCAACCCCAGTACATGGCCTATCCCTGCTGATGAGGGGTAATACCCCGAAACACGTGTCCAGGGATGGCGAAGACAGCGAAGATAGCAGAAGATCGAAAGATGATGCATCGCAAACACTTTACTACATTGACCAGAGTCCTTAGGGGCGACACCGCCGGTGTGTGAGTAGTGTGCGACCCCACCCCCATTTGTAACTTTAAAGCTAACTTGAGCAGCGGGCTGACGAGCCTGGGATCCCGCACCTACGCGCCTGAGTGGTACTATACCTGGCAGATATTGGCAGCCATCGGCAACCCCAGTACACGGCCTATCCCTGCTGATGAGGGGTAATACCCCGAAACACATGTCCAGGGATGGCGAAGACAGCGAAGATAGCAGAAGATCGAAAGATGATGCATCGCGAACACTTTATTACATTGACCAGAGTCCTTAGGGGCGACACCGCCGGTGTGTGAGTAGTGTGCGACCCCACCCCCATTTGTAACTTTAAAGCTCCCTTGAGCAGCGGGCTGACGAGCCTGGGATCCCGCACCTACGCGCCTGAGTGGTACTATACCTGGCAGATATTGGCAGCCATCGGCAACCCCAGTACACGGCCTATCCCTGTTGATGAGGGGTAATACCCCGAAACACGTGTCCAGGGATGGCGAAGACAGCGAAGATAGCAGAAGATCGAAAGATGATGCATCGCGAACACTTTACTACATTGACCAGAGTCCTTAGGGGCGACACCGCCGGTGTGTGAGTAGTGTGCGACCCCACCCCCATTTGTAACTTTAAAGCTCCCTTGAGCAGCGGGCTGACGAGCCTGGGATCCCGCACCTACGCGCCTGAGTGGTACTATACCTGGCAGATATTGGCAGCCATCGGCAACCCCAGTACACGGCCTATCCCTGCTGATGAGGGGTAATACCCCGAAACACGTGTCCAGGGATGGCGAAGACAGCGAAGATAGCAGAAGATCGAAAGATGATGCATCGCGAACACTTTACTACATTGACCAGAGTCCTTAGGGGCGACACCGCCGGTGTGTGAGTAGTGTGCGACCCCACCCCCATTTGTAACTTTAAAGCTCCCTTGAGCAGCGGGCTGACGAGCCTGGGATCCCGCACCTACGCTCCTGAGTGGTACTATACCTGGCAGATATTGGCAGCCATCGGCAACCCCAGTACACGGCCTATCCCTGCTGATGAGGGGTAATACCCCGAAACACGTGTCCAGGGATGGCGAAGACAGCGAAGATAGCAGAAGATCGAAAGATGATGCATCGCGAACACTTTACAACATTGACCAGAGTCCTTAGGGGCGACACCGCCGGTGTGTGAGTAGTGTGCGACCCCACCCCCATTTGTAACTTTAAAGCTCCCTTGAGCAGCGGGCTGACGAGCCTGGGATCCCGCACCTACGCGCCTGAGTGGTACTATACCTGGCAGATATTGGCAGCCATCGGCAACCCCAGTACACGGCCTATCCCTGCTGATGAGGGGTAATACCCCGAAACACGTGTCCAGGGATGGCGAAGACAGCGAAGATAGCAGAAGATCGAAAGATGATGCATCGCGAACACTTTACTACATTGACCAGAGTCCTTAGGGGCGACACCGCCGGTGTGTGAGTAGTGTGCGACCCCACCCCCATTTGTAACTTTAAAGCTCCCTTGAGCAGCGGGCTGACGAGCCTGGGATCCCGCACCTACGCGCCTGAGTGGTACTATACCTGGCAGATATTGGCAGCCATCGGCAACCCCAGTACACGGCCTATCCCTGCTGATGAGGGGTAATACCCCGAAACACGTGTCCAGGGATGGCGAGGACAGCGAAGATAGCAGAAGATCGAAAGATGATGCATCGCGAACACTTTACTACATTGACCAGAGTCCTTAGGGGCGACACCGCCGGTGTGTGAGTAGTGTGCGACCCCACCCCCATTTGTAACTTTAAAGCTCCCTTGAGCAGCGGGCTGACGAGCCTGGGATCCCGCACCTACGCGCCTGAGTGGTACTATACCTGGCAGATATTGGCAGCCATCGGCAACCCCAGTACACGGCCTATCCCTGCTGATGAGGGGTAATACCCCGAAACACGTGTCCAGGGATGGCGAAGACAGCGAAGATAGCAGAAGATCGAAAGATGATGCATCGCGAACACTTTACTACATTGACCAGAGTCCTTAGGGGCGACACCGCCGGCGTGTGAGTAGTGTGCGACCCCACCCCCATTTGTAACTTTAAAGCTCCCTTGAGCAGCGGGCTGACGAGCCTGGGATCCCGCACCTACGCGCCTGAGTGGTACTATACCTGGCAGATATTGGCAGCCATCGGCAACCCCAGTACACGGCCTATCCCTGCTGATGAGGGGTAATACCCCGAAACACGTGTCCAGGGATGGCGAAGACAGCGAAGATAGCAGAAGATCGAAAGATGATGCATCGCAAACACTTTACTACATTGACCAGAGTCCTTAGGGGCGACACCGCCGGTGTGTGAGTAGTGTGCGACCCCACCCCCATTTGTAACTTTAAAGCTCCCTTGAGCAGCGGGCTGACGAGCCTGGGATCCCGCACCTACGCGCCTGAGT
This sequence comes from Lissotriton helveticus, assembly GCF_964261635.1. Taxonomy (NCBI): domain Eukaryota; kingdom Metazoa; phylum Chordata; class Amphibia; order Caudata; family Salamandridae; genus Lissotriton; species Lissotriton helveticus. Next base: position 1,042,353,724 of record NC_136061.1, read on the forward strand.
GGTACTATACCTGGCAGATATTGGCAGCCATCGGCAACCCCAGTACACGGCCTATCCCTGCTGATGAGGGGTAATACCCCGAAACACGTGTCCAGGGATGGCGAGGACAGCGAAGATAGCAGAAGATCGAAAGATGATGCATCGCGAACACTTTACTACATTGACCAGAGTCCTTAGGGGCGACACCGCCGGTGTGTGAGTAGTGTGCGACCCCACCCCCATTTGTAACTTTAAAGCTCCCTTGAGCAGCGGGCTGACGAGCCTGGGATCCCGCACCTACGCGCCTGAGTGGTACTATACCTGGCAGATATTGGCAGCCATCGGCAACCCCAGTACACGGCCTATCCCTGCTGATGAGGGGTAATACCCCGAAACACGTGTCAAGGGATGGCGAAGACAGCGAAGATAGCAGAAGATCGAAAGATGATGCATCGCGAACACTTTACTACATTGACCAGAGTCCTTAGGGGCGACACCGCCGGCGTGTGAGTAGTGTGCGACCCCACCCCCATTTGTAACTTTAAAGCTCCCTTGAGCAGCGGGCTGACGAGCCTGGGATCCCGCACCTACGCGCCTGAGTGGTACTATACCTGGCAGATATTGGCAGCCATCGGCAACCCCAGTACACGGCCTATCCCTGCTGATGAGGGGTAATACCCCGAAACACGTGTCCAGGGATGGCGAAGACAGCGAAGATAGCAGAAGATCGAAAGATGATGCATCGCGAACACTTTACTACATTGACCAGAGTCCTTAGGGGCGACACCGCCGGTGTGTGAGTAGTGTGCGACCCCACCCCCATTTGTAACTTTAAAGCTCCCTTGAGCAGCGGGCTGACGAGCCTGGGATCCCGCACCTACGCGCCTGAGTGGTACTATACCTGGCAGATATTGGCAGCCATCGGCAACCCCAGTACACGGCATATCCCTGCTGATGAGGGGTAATACCCCAAAACACGTGTCCAGGGATGGCGAAGACAGCGAAGATAGCAGAAGATCGAAAGATGATGCATCGCGAACACTTTACTACATTGACCAGAGTCCTTAGGGGCGACACCGCCGGTGTGTGAGTAGTGTGCGACCCCACCCCCATTTGTAACTTTAAAGCTCCCTTGAGCAGCGGGCTGACGAGCCTGGGATCCCGCACCTACGCGCCTGAGTGGTACTATACCTGGCAGATATTGGCAGCCATCGGCAACCCCAGTACACGGCCTATCCCTGCTGATGAGGGGTAATACCCCGAAACACGTGTCCAGGGATGGCGAAGACAGCGAAGATAGCAGAAGATCGAAAGATGATGCATCGCGAACACTTTACTACATTGACCAGAGTCCTTAGGGGCGACACCGCCGGTGTGTGAGTAGTGTGCGACCCCACCCCCATTTGTAACTTTAAAGCTCCCTTGAGCAGCGGGCTGACGAGCCTGGGATCCCGCACCTACGCGCCTGAGTGGTACTATACCTGGCAGATATTGGCAGCCATCGGCAACCCCAGTACACAGCCTATCCCTGCTGATGAGGGGTAATACCCCGAAACACGTGTCCAGGGATGGCGAAGACAGCGAAGATAGCAGAAGATCGAAAGATGATGCATCGCAAACACTTTACTACATTGACCAGAGTCCTTAGGGGCGACACCGCCGGTGTGTGAGTAGTGTGAGACCCCACCCCCATTTGTAACTTTAAAGCTCCCTTGAGCAGCGGGCTGACGAGCCTGGGATCCCGCACCTACGCGCCTGAGTGGTACTATACCTGGCAGATATTGGCAGCCATCGGCAACCCCAGTACACGGCCTATCCCTGCTGATGAGGGGTAATACCCCGAAACACGTGTCCAGGGATGGCGAAGACAGCGAAGATAGCAGAAGATCGAAAGATGATGCATCGCAAACACTTTACTACATTGACCAGAGTCCTTAGGGGCGACACCGCCGGTGTGTGAGTAGTGTGCGACCCCACCCCCATTTGTAACTTTAAAGCTAACTTGAGCAGCGGGCTGACGAGCCTGGGATCCCGCACCTACGCGCCTGAGTGGTACTATACCTGGCAGATATTGGCAGCCATCGGCAACCCCAGTACACGGCCTATCCCTGCTGATGAGGGGTAATACCCCGAAACACGTGTCCAGGGATGGCGAAGACAGCGAAGATAGCAGAAGATCGAAAGATGATGCATCGCGAACACTTTATTACATTGACCAGAGTCCTTAGGGGCGACACCGCCGGTGTGTGAGTAGTGTGCGACCCCACCCCCATTTGTAACTTTAAAGCTCCCTTGAGCAGCGGGCTGACGAGCCTGGGATCCCGCACCTACGCGCCTGAGTGGTACTATACCTGGCAGATATTGGCAGCCATCGGCAACCCCAGTACACGGCCTATCCCTGCTGATGAGGGGTAATACCCCGAAACAAGTGTCCAGGGATGGCGAAGACAGCGAAGATAGCAGAAGATCGAAAGATGATGCATCGCGAACACTTTACTACATTGACCAGAGTCCTTAGGGGCGACACCGCCGGTGTGTGAGTAGTGTGCGACCCCACCCCCATTTGTAACTTTAAAGCTCCCTTGAGCAGCGGGCTGACAAGCCTGGGATCCCGCACCTACGCGCCTGAGTGGTACTATACCTGGCAGATATTGGCAGCCATCGGCAACCCCAGTACACGGCCTATCCCTGCTGATGAGGGGTAATACCCCGAAACACGTGTCCAGGGATGGCGAAGACAGCGAAGATAGCAGAAGATCGAAAGATGATGCATCGCGAACACTTTACTACATTGACCAGAGTCCTTAGGGGCGACACCGCCGGTGTGTGAGTAGTGTGCGACCCCACCCCCATTTGTAACTTTAAAGCTCCCTTGAGCAGCGGGCTGACAAGCCTGGGATCCCGCACCTACGCGCCTGAGTGGTACTATACCTGGCAGATATTGGCAGCCATCGGCAACCCCAGTACACGGCCTATCCCTGCTGATGAGGGGTAATACCCCGAAACACGTGTCCAGGGATGGCGAAGACAGCGAAGATAGCAGAAGATCGAAAGATGATGCATCGCGAACACTTTACTACATTGACCAGAGTCCTTAGGGGCGACACCGCCGGTGTGTGAGTAGTGTGCGACCCCACCCCCATTTGTAACTTTAAAGCTCCCTTGAGCAGCGGGCTGACGAGCCTGGGATCCCGCACCTACGCGCCTGAGTGGTACTATACCTGGCAGATATTGGCAGCCATCGGCAACCCCAGTACACGGCCTATCCCTGCTGATGAGGGGTAATACCCCGAAACACGTGTCCAGGGATGGCGAAGACAGCGAAGATAGCAGAAGATCGAAAGATGATGCATCGCGAACACTTTACTACATTGACCAGAGTCCTTAGGGGCGACACCGCCGGTGTGTGAGTAGTGTGCGACCCCACCCCCATTTGTAACTTTAAAGCTCCCTTGAGCAGCGGGCTGACGAGCCTGGGATCCCGCACCTACGCGCCTGAGTGGTACTATACCTGGCAGATATTGGCAGCCATCGGCAACCCCAGTACACGGCCTATCCCTGCTGATGAGGGGTAATACCCCGAAACACGTGTCCAGGGATGGAGAAGACAGCGAAGATAGCAGAAGATCGAAAGATGATGCCTCGCGAACACTTTACTACATTGACCAGAGTCCTTAGGGGCGACACCGCCGGTGTGTGAGTAGTGTGCGACCCCACCCCCATTTGTAACTTTAAAGCTCCCTTGAGCAGCGGGCTGACGAGCCTGGGATCCCGCACCTACGCGCCTGAGTGGTACTATACCTGGCAGATATTGGCAGCCATCGGCAACCCCAGTACACGGCCTATCCCTGCTGATGAGGGGTAATACCCCGAAACACGTGTCCAGGGATGGCGAAGACAGCGAAGATAGCAGAAGATCGAAAGATGATGCATCGCGAACACTTTACTACATTGACCAGAGTCCTTAGGGGCGACACCGCCGGTGTGTGAGTAGTGTGCGACCCCACCCCCATTTGTAACTTTAAAGCTCCCTTGAGCAGCGGGCTGACGAGCCTGGGATCCCGCACCTACGCGCCTGAGTGGTACTATACCTGGCAGATATTGGCAGCCATCGGCAACCCCAGTACACGGCCTATCCCTGCTGATGAGGGGTAATACCCCGAAACACGTGTCCAGGGATGGCGAAGACAGCGAAGATAGCAGAAGATCGAAAGATGATGCATCGCGAACACTTTACTACATTGACCAGAGTCCTTAGGGGCGACACCGCCGGTGTGTGAGTAGTGTGCGACCCCACCCCCATTTGTAACTTTAAAGCTCCCTTGAGCAGCGGGCTGACGAGCCTGGGATCCCGCACCTACGCGCCTGAGTGGTACTATACCTGGCAGATATTGGCAGCCATCGGCAACCCCAGTACACGGCCTATCCCTGCTGATGAGGGGTAAAACCCCGAAACACGTGTCCAGGGATGGCGAAGACAGCGAAGATAGCAGAAGATCGAAAGATGATGCATCGCGAACACTTTACTACATTGACCAGAGTCCTTAGGGGCGACACCGCCGGTGTGTGAGTAGTGTGCGACCCCACCCCCATTTGTAACTTTAAAGCTCCCTTGAGCAGCGGGCTGACGAGCCTGGGATCCCGCACCTACGCGCCTGAGTGGTACTATACCTGGCAGATATTGGCAGCCATCGGCAACCCCAGTACACGGCCTATCCCTGCTGATGAGGGGTAATACCCCGAAACACGTGTCCAGGGATGGCGAAGACAGCGAAGATAGCAGAAGATCAAAAGATGATGCATCGCGAACACTTTACTACATTGACCAGAGTCCTTAGGGGCGACACCGCCGGTGTGTGAGTAGTGTGCGACCCCACCCCCATTTGTAACTTTAAAGCTCCCTTGAGCAGCGGGCTGACGAGCCTGGGATCCCGCACCTACGCGCCTGAGTGGTACTATACCTGGCAGATATTGGCAGCCATCGGCAACCCCAGTACACGGCCTATCCCTGCTGATGAGGGGTAATACCCCGAAACACGTGTCCAGGGATGGCGAAGACAGCGAAGATAGCAGAAGATCGAAAGATGATGCATCGCGAACACTTTACTACATTGACCAGAGTCCTTAGGGGCGACACCGCCGGTGTGTGAGTAGTGTGCGACCCCACCCCCATTTGTAACTTTAAAGCTCCCTTGAGCAGCGGGCTGACGAGCCTGGGATCCCGCACCTACGCGCCTGAGTGGTACTATACCTGGCAGATATTGGCAGCCATCGGCAACCCCAGTACACGGCCTATCCCTGCTGATGAGGGGTAATACCCCGAAACACGTGTCCAGGGATGGAGAAGACAGCGAAGATAGCAGAAGATCGAAAGATGATGCCTCGCGAACACTTTACTACATTGACCAGAGTCCTTAGGGGCGACACCGCCGGTGTGTGAGTAGTGTGCGACCCCACCCCCATTTGTAACTTTAAAGCTCCCTTGAGCAGCGGGCTGACGAGCCTGGGATCCCGCACCTACGCGCCTGAGTGGTACTATACCTGGCAGATATTGGCAGCCATCGGCAACCCCAGTACACGGCCTATCCCTGCTGATGAGGGGTAATACCCCGAAACACGTGTCCAGGGATGGCGAAGACAGCGAAGATAGCAGAAGATCGAAAGATGATGCATCGCGAACACTTTACTACATTGACCAGAGTCCTTAGGGGCGACACCGCCGGTGTGTGAGTAGTGTGCGACCCCACCCCCATTTGTAACTTTAAAGCTCCCTTGAGCAGCGGGCTGACGAGCCTGGGATCCCGCACCTACGCGCCTGAGTGGTACTATACCTGGCAGATATTGGCAGCCATCGGCAACCCCAGTACACGGCCTATCCCTGCTGATGAGGGGTAATACCCCGAAACACGTGTCCAGGGATGGCGAAGACAGCGAAGATAGCAGAAGATCGAAAGATGATGCATCGCGAACACTTTACTACATTGACCAGAGTCCTTAGGGGCGACACCGCCGGTGTGTGAGTAGTGTGCGACCCCACCCCCATTTGTAACTTTAAAGCTCCCTTGAGCAGCGGGCTGACGAGCCTGGGATCCCGCACCTACGCGCCTGAGTGGGACTATACCTGGCAGATATTGGCAGCCATCGGCAACCCCAGTACACGGCCTATCCCTGCTGATGAGGGGTAATACCCCAAAACACGTGTCCAGGGATGGCGAAGACAGCGAAGATAGCAGAAGATCGAAAGATGATGCATCGCGAACACTTTACTACATTGACCAGAGTCCTTAGGGGCGACACCGCCGGTGTGTGAGTAGTGTGCGACCCCACCCCCATTTGCAACTTTAAAGCTCCCTTGAGCAGCGGGCTGACGAGCCTGGGATCCCGCACCTACGCGCCTGAGTGGTACTATACCTGGCAGATATTGGCAGCCATCGGCAACCCCAGTACACGGCCTATCCCTGCTGATGAGGGGTAATACCCCGAAACACTTGTCCAGGGATGGCGAAGACAGCGAAGATAGCAGAAGATCGAAAGATGATGCATCGCGAACACTTTACTACATTGACCAGAGTCCATAGGGGTGACACCGCCGGTGTGTGAGTAGTGTGCGACCCCACCCCCATTTGTAACTTTAAAGCTCCCTTGAGCAGCGGGCTGACGAGCCTGGGATCCCGCACCTACGCGCCTGAGTGGTACTATACCTGGCAGATATTGGCAGCCATCGGCAACCCCAGTACACGGCCTATCCCTGCTGATGAGGGGTAATACCCCGAAACACGTGTCCAGGGATGGCGAAGACAGCGAAGATAGCAGAAGATCGAAAGATGATGCATCGCGAACACTTTACTACATTGACCAGAGTCCTTAGGGGCGACACCGCCGGTGTGTGAGTAGTGTGCGACCCCACCCCCATTTGTAACTTTAAAGCTCCCTTGAGCAGCGGGCTGACGAGCCTGGGATCCCGCACCTACGCGCCTGAGTGGTACTATACCTGGCAGATATTGGCAGCCATCGGCAACCCCAGTACACGGCCTATCCCTGCTGATGAGGGGTAATACCCCAAAACACGTGTCCAGGGATGGCGAAGACAGCGAAGATAGCAGAAGATCGAAAGATGATGCATCGCGAACACTTTACTACATTGACCAGAGTCCTTAGGGGCAACACCGCCGGTGTGTGAGTAGTGTGCGACCCCACCCCCATTTGTAACTTTAAAGCTCCCTTGAGCAGCGGGCTGACGAGCCTGGGATCCCGCACCTACGCGCCTGAGTGGTACTATACCTGGCAGATATTGGCAGCCATCGGCAACCCCAGTACACGGCCTATCCCTGCTGATGAGGGGTAATACCCCGAAACACGTGTCCAGGGATGGCGAAGACAGCGAAGATAGCAGAAGATCGAAAGATGATGCATCGCGAACACTTTACTACATTGACCAGAGTCCTTAGGGGCGACACCGCCGGTGTGTGAGTAGTGTGCAACCCCACCCCCATTTGTAACTTTAAAGCTCCCTTGAGCAGCGGGCTGACGAGCCTGGGATCCCGCACCTACGCGCCTGAGTGGTACTATACCTGGCAGATATTGGCAGCCATCGGCAACCCCAGTACACAGCCTATCCCTGCTGATGAGGGGTAATACCCCGAAACACGTGTCCAGGGATGGCGAAGACAGCGAAGATAGCAGAAGATCGAAAGATGATGCATCGCAAACACTTTACTACATTGACCAGAGTCCTTAGGGGCGACACCGCCGGTGTGTGAGTAGTGTGCGACCCCACCCCCATTTGTAACTTTAAAGCTCCCTTGAGCAGCGGGCTGACGAGCCTGGGATCCCGCACCTACGCGCCTGAGTGGTACTATACCTGGCAGATATTGGCAGCCATCGGCAACCCCAGTACACGGCCTATCCCTGCTGATGAGGGGTATTACCCCGAAACACGTGTCCAGGGATGGCGAAGATAGCGAAGATAGCAGAAGATCGAAAGATGATGCATCGCAAACACTTTACTACATTGACCAGAGTCCTTAGGGGCGACACCGCCGGTGTGTGAGTAGTGTGCGACCCCACCCCCATTTGTAACTTTAAAGCTAACTTGAGCAGCGGGCTGACGAGCCTGGGATCCCGCACCTACGCGCCTGAGTGGTACTATACCTGGCAGATATTGGCAGCCATCGGCAACCCCAGTACACGGCCTATCCCTGCTGATGAGGGGTAATACCCCGAAACACGTGTCCAGGGATGGCGAAGACAGCGAAGATAGCAGAAGATCGAAAGATGATGCATCGCGAACACTTTATTACATTGACCAGAGTCCTTAGGGGCGACACCGCCGGTGTGTGAGTAGTGTGCGACCCCACCCCCATTTGTAACTTTAAAGCTCCCTTGAGCAGCGGGCTGACGAGCCTGGGATCCCGCACCTACGCGCCTGAGTGGTACTATACCTGGCAGATATTGGCAGCCATCGGCAACCCCAGTACACGGCCTATCCCTGCTGATGAGGGGTAATACCCCGAAACACGTGTCCAGGGATGGCGAAGACAGCGAAGATAGCAGAAGATCGAAAGATGATGCATCGCGAACACTTTACTACATTGACCAGAGTCCTTAGGGGCGACACCGCCGGTGTGTGAGTAGTGTGCGACCCCACCCCCATTTGTAACTTTAAAGCTCCCTTGAGCAGCGGGCTGACGAGCCTGGGATCCCGCACCTACGCGCCTGAGTGGTACTATACCTGGCAGATATTGGCAGCCATCGGCAACCCCAGTACACGGCCTATCCCTGCTGATGAGGGGTAATACCCCGAAACACGTGTCCAGGGATGGCGAAGACAGCGAAGATAGCAGAAGATCGAAAGATGATGCATCGCGAACACTTTACTACATTGACCAGAGTCCTTAGGGGCGACACCGCCGGTGTGTGAGTAGTGTGCGACCCCACCCCCATTTGTAACTTTAAAGCTCCCTTGAGCAGCGGGCTGACGAGCCTGGGATCCCGCACCTACGCGCCTGAGTGGTACTATACCTGGCAGATATTGGCAGCCATCGGCAACCCCAGTACACGGCCTATCCCTGCTGATGAGGGGTAATACCCCGAAACACGTGTCCAGGGATGGCGAAGACAGCGAAGATAGCAGAAGATCGAAAGATGATGCATCGCGAACACTTTACTACATTGACCAGAGTCCTTAGGGGCGACACCGCCGGTGTGTGAGTAGTGTGCGACCCCACCCCCATTTGTAACTTTAAAGCTCCCTTGAGCAGCGGGCTGACGAGCCTGGGATCCCGCACCTACGCGCCTGAGTGGGACTATACCTGGCAGATATTGGCAGCCATCGGCAACCCCAGTACACGGCCTATCCCTGCTGATGAGGGGTAATACCCCAAAACACGTGTCCAGGGATGGCGAAGACAGCGAAGATAGCAGAAGATCGAAAGATGATGCATCGCGAACACTTTACTACATTGACCAGAGTCCTTAGGGGCGACACCGCCGGTGTGTGAGTAGTGTGCGACCCCACCCCCATTTGCAACTTTAAAGCTCCCTTGAGCAGCGGGCTGACGAGCCTGGGATCCCGCACCTACGCGCCTGAGTGGTACTATACCTGGCAGATATTGGCAGCCATCGGCAACCCCAGTACACGGCCTATCCCTGCTGATGAGGGGTAATACCCCGAAACACTTGTCCAGGGATGGCGAAGACAGCGAAGATAGCAGAAGATCGAAAGATGATGCATCGCGAACACTTTACTACATTGACCAGAGTCCATAGGGGTGACACCGCCGGTGTGTGAGTAGTGTGCGACCCCACCCCCATTTGTAACTTTAAAGCTCCCTTGAGCAGCGGGCTGACGAGCCTGGGATCCCGCACCTACGCGCCTGAGTGGTACTATACCTGGCAGATATTGGCAGCCATCGGCAACCCCAGTACACGGCCTATCCCTGCTGATGAGGGGTAATACCCCGAAACACGTGTCCAGGGATGGCGAAGACAGCGAAGATAGCAGAAGATCGAAAGATGATGCATCGCGAACACTTTACTACATTGACCAGAGTCCTTAGGGGCGACACCGCCGGTGTGTGAGTAGTGTGCGACCCCACCCCCATTTGTAACTTTAAAGCTCCCTTGAGCAGCGGGCTGACGAGCCTGGGATCCCGCACCTACGCGCCTGAGTGGTACTATACCTGGCAGATATTGGCAGCCATCGGCAACCCCAGTACACGGCCTATCCCTGCTGATGAGGGGTAATACCCCAAAACACGTGTCCAGGGATGGCGAAGACAGCGAAGATAGCAGAAGATCGAAAGATGATGCATCGCGAACACTTTACTACATTGACCAGAGTCCTTAGGGGCAACACCGCCGGTGTGTGAGTAGTGTGCGACCCCACCCCCATTTGTAACTTTAAAGCTCCCTTGAGCAGCGGGCTGACGAGCCTGGGATCCCGCACCTACGCGCCTGAGTGGTACTATACCTGGCAGATATTGGCAGCCATCGGCAACCCCAGTACACGGCCTATCCCTGCTGATGAGGGGTAATACCCCGAAACACGTGTCCAGGGATGGCGAAGACAGCGAAGATAGCAGAAGATCGAAAGATGATGCATCGCGAACACTTTACTACATTGACCAGAGTCCTTAGGGGCGACACCGCCGGTGTGTGAGTAGTGTGCAACCCCACCCCCATTTGTAACTTTAAAGCTCCCTTGAGCAGCGGGCTGACGAGCCTGGGATCCCGCACCTACGCGCCTGAGTGGTACTATACCTGGCAGATATTGGCAGCCATCGGCAACCCCAGTACACAGCCTATCCCTGCTGATGAGGGGTAATACCCCGAAACACGTGTCCAGGGATGGCGAAGACAGCGAAGATAGCAGAAGATCGAAAGATGATGCATCGCAAACACTTTACTACATTGACCAGAGTCCTTAGGGGCGACACCGCCGGTGTGTGAGTAGTGTGCGACCCCACCCCCATTTGTAACTTTAAAGCTCCCTTGAGCAGCGGGCTGACGAGCCTGGGATCCCGCACCTACGCGCCTGAGTGGTACTATACCTGGCAGATATTGGCAGCCATCGGCAACCCCAGTACACGGCCTATCCCTGCTGATGAGGGGTATTACCCCGAAACACGTGTCCAGGGATGGCGAAGATAGCGAAGATAGCAGAAGATCGAAAGATGATGCATCGCAAACACTTTACTACATTGACCAGAGTCCTTAGGGGCGACACCGCCGGTGTGTGAGTAGTGTGCGACCCCACCCCCATTTGTAACTTTAAAGCTAACTTGAGCAGCGGGCTGACGAGCCTGGGATCCCGCACCTACGCGCCTGAGTGGTACTATACCTGGCAGATATTGGCAGCCATCGGCAACCCCAGTACACGGCCTATCCCTGCTGATGAGGGGTAATACCCCGAAACACGTGTCCAGGGATGGCGAAGACAGCGAAGATAGCAGAAGATCGAAAGATGATGCATCGCGAACACTTTATTACATTGACCAGAGTCCTTAGGGGCGACACCGCCGGTGTGTGAGTAGTGTGCGACCCCACCCCCATTTGTAACTTTAAAGCTCCCTTGAGCAGCGGGCTGACGAGCCTGGGATCCCGCACCTACGCGCCTGAGTGGTACTATACCTGGCAGATATTGGCAGCCATCGGCAACCCCAGTACACGGCCTATCCCTGCTGATGAGGGGTAATACCCCGAAACACGTGTCCAGGGATGGCGAAGACAGCGAAGATAGCAGAAGATCGAAAGATGATGCATCGCGAACACTTTACTACATTGACCAGAGTCCTTAGGGGCGACACCGCCGGTGTGTGAGTAGTGTGCGACCCCACCCCCATTTGTAACTTTAAAGCTCCCTTGAGCAGCGGGCTGACGAGCCTGGGATCCCGCACCTACGCGCCTGAGTGGTACTATACCTGGCAGATATTGGCAGCCATCGGCAACCCCAGTACACGGCCTATCCCTGCTGATGAGGGGTAATACCCCGAAACACGTGTCCAGGGATGGCGAAGACAGCGAAGATAGCAGAAGATCGAAAGATGATGCATCGCGAACACTTTACTACATTGACCAGAGTCCTTAGGGGCGACACCGCCGGTGTGTGAGTAGTGTGCGACCCCACCCCCATTTGTAACTTTAAAGCTCCCTTGAGCAGCGGGCTGACGAGCCTGGGATCCCGCACCTACGCGCCTGAGTGGTACTATACCTGGCAGATATTGGCAGCCATCGGCAACCCCAGTACACGGCCTATCCCTGCTGATGAGGGGTAATACCCCGAAACACGTGTCCAGGGATGGCGAAGACAGCGAAGATAGCAGAAGATCGAAAGATGATGCATCGCGAACACTTTACTACATTGACCAGAGTCCTTAGGGGCGACACCGCCGGTGTGTGAGTAGTGTGCGACCCCACCCCCATTTGTAACTTTAAAGCTCCCTTGAGCAGCGAGCTGACGAGCCTGGGATCCCGCACCTACGCGCCTGAGTGGTACTATACCTGGCAGATATTGGCAGCCATCGGCAACCCCAGTACACGGCCTATCCCTGCTGATGAGGGGTAATACCCCGAAACACGTGTCCAGGGATGGCGAAGACAGCGAAGATAGCAGAAGATCGAAAGATGATGCATCGCGAACACTTTACTACATTGACCAGAGTCCTTAGGGGCGACACCGCCGGTGTGTGAGTAGTGTGCGACCCCACCCCCATTTGTAACTTTAAAGCTCCCTTGAGCAGCGGGCTGACGAGCCTGGGATCCCGCACCTACGCGCCTGAGTGGTACTATACCTGGCAGATATTGGCAGCCATCGGCAACCCCAGTACACGGCCTATCCCTGCTGATGAGGGGTAATACCCCGAAACACGTGTCCAGGGATGGCGAAGACAGCGAAGATAGCAGAAGATCGAAAGAGGATGCATCGCGAACACTTTACTACATTGACCAGAGTCCTTAGGGGCGACACCGCCGGTGTGTGAGTAGTGTGCGACCCCACCCCCATTTGTAACTTTAAAGCTCCCTTGAGCAGCGGGCTGACGAGCCTGGGATCCCGCACCTACGCGCCTGAGTGGTACTATACCTGGCAGATATTGGCAGCCATCGGCAACCCCAGTACACGGCCTATCCCTGCTGATGAGGGGTAATACCCCGAAACACGTGTCAAGGGATGGCGAAGACAGCGAAGATAGCAGAAGATCGAAAGATGATGCATCGCGAACACTTTACTACATTGACCAGAGTCCTTAGGGGCGACACCGCCGGTGTGTGAGTAGTGTGCGAACCCACCCCCATTTGTAACTTTAAAGCTCCCTTGAGCAGCGGGCTGACGAGCCTGGGATCCCGCACCTACGCGCCTGAGTGGTACTATACCTGGCAGATATTGGCAGCCATCGGCAACCCCAGTACACGGCCTATCCCTGCTGATGAGGGGTAATACCCCGAAACACGTGTCCAGGGATGGCGAAGACAGCGAAGATAGCAGAAGATCAAAAGATGATGCATCGCGAACACTTTACTACATTGACCAGAGTCCTTAGGGGCGACACCGCCGGTGTGTGAGTAGTGTGCGACCCCACCCCCATTTGTAACTTTAAAGCTCCCTTGAGCAGCGGGCTGACGAGCCTGGGATCCCGCACCTACGCGCCTGAGTGGTACTATACCTGGCAGATATTGGCAGCCATCGGCAACCCCAGTACACGGCCTATCCCTGCTGATGAGGGGTAATACCCCGAAACACGTGTCCAGGGATGGCGAAGACAGCGAAGATAGCAGAAGATCGAAAGATGATGCATCGCGAACACTTTACTACATTGACCAGAGTCCTTAGGGGCGACACCGCCGGTGTGTGAGTAGTGTGCGACCCCACCCCCATTTGTAACTTTAAAGCTCCCTTGAGCAGCGGGCTGACGAGCCTGGGATCCCGCACCTACGCGCCTGAGTGGTACTATACCTGGCAGATATTGGCAGCCATCGGCAACCCCAGTACACGGCCTATCCCTGCTGATGAGGGGTAATACCCCAAAACACGTGTCCAGGGATGGCGAAGACAGCGAAGATAGCAGAAGATCGAAAGATGATGCATCGCGAACACTTTACTACATTGACCAGAGTCCTTAGGGGCGACACCGCCGGTGTGTGAGTAGTGTGCGACCCCCACCCCCATTTGTAACTTTAAAGCTCCCTTGAGCAGCGGGCTGACGAGCCTGGGATCCCGCACCTACGCGCCTGAGTGGTACTACACCTGGCAGATATTGGCAGCCGTCGGCAACCCCAGTACACGGCCTATCCCTGCTGATGAGGGGTAATACCCCGAAACACGTGTCCAGGGATGGCGAAGACAGCGAAGATAGCAGAAGATCGAAAGATGATGCATCACGAACACTTTACTACATTGACCAGAGTCCTTAGGGGCGACACCGCCGGTGTGTGAGTAGTGTGCGACCCCACCCCCATTTGTAACTTTAAAGCTCCCTTGAGCAGCGGGCTGACAAGCCTGGGATCCCGCACCTACGCGCCTGAGTGGTACTATACCTGGCAGATATTGGCAGCCATCGGCAACCCCAGTACAAGGCCTTTCCCTGCTGATGAGGGGTAATACCCCAAAACACGTGTCCAGGGATGGCGAAGACAGCGAAGATAGCAGAAGATCGAAAGATGATGCATCGCGAACACTTTACTACATTGACCAGAGTCCTTAGGGGCGACACCGCCGGTGTGTGAGTAGTGTGCGACCCCACCCCCATTTGTAACTTTAAAGCTCCCTTGAGCAGCGGGCTGACGAGCCTGGGATCCCGCACCTACGCGCCTGAGTGGTACTATACCTGGCAGATATTGGCAGCCATCGGCAACCCCAGTACACGGCCTATCCCTGCTGATGAGGGGTAATACCCCGAAACACGTGTCCAGGGATGGCGAAGACAGCGAAGATAGCAGAAGATCGAAAGATGATGCATCGCGAACACTTTACTACATTGACAAGAGTCCTTAGGGGCGACACCGCCGGTGTGTGAGTAGTGTGCGACCCCACCCCCATTTGTAACTTTAAAGCTCCCTTGAGCAGCGGGCTGACGAGCCTGGGATCCCGCACCTACGCGCCTGAGTGGTACTATACCTGGCAGATATTGGCAGCCATCGGCAACCCCAGTACACGGCCTATCCCTGCTGATGAGGGGTAATACCCCGAAACACGTGTCCAGGGATGGCGAAGACAGCGAAGATAGCAGAAGATCGAAAGATGATGCATCGCGAACACTTTACTACATTGACCAGAGTCCTTAGGGGCGACACCGCCGGTGTGTGAGTAGTGTGCGACCCCACCCCCATTTGTAACTTTAAAGCTCCCTTGAGCAGCGGGCTGACGAGCCTGGGATCCCGCACCTACGTGCCTGAGTGGGACTATACCTGGCAGATATTGGCAGCCATCGGCAACCCCAGTACACGGCCTATCCCTGCTGATGAGGGGTAATACCCCAAAACACGTGTCCAGGGATGGCGAAGACAGCGAAGATAGCAGAAGATCGAAAGATGATGCATCGCGAACACTTTACTACATTGACCAGAGTCCTTAGGAGCGACACCGCCGGTGTGTGAGTAGTGTGCGACCCCACCCCCATTTGTAACTTTAAAGCTCCCTTGAGCAGCGGGCTGACGAGCCTGGGATCCCGCACCTACGCGCCTGAGTGGTACTATACCTGGCAGATATTGGCAGCCATCGGCAACCCCAGTACACGGCCTATCCCTGCTGATGAGGGGTAATACCCCGAAACACGTGTCCAGGGATGGCGAAGACAGCGAAGATAGCAGAAGATCGAAAGATGATGCATCGCGAACACTTTACTACATTGACCAGAGTCCTTAGGGGCGACACCACCGGTGTGTGAGTAGTGTGCGACCCCACCCCCATTTGTTACTCCTAAACGTATTTCTTCCCTTGTGCTAGGCTTAGGTCAGGTACATCGGGGTAGGCGTATTTTAGAAGCACCAGTTGAGTACTTTTAGCCATCTCTTTTATCATTGTATGTATTTTATGTATTTTATCTATTTAAAGCAACTTATGGCTTAGAAACCATATCATGCTTTTACAGTACTACTTTATAATACTGTTTGTATTATATGCCTTGTACTTTATAACCCGGTACAAAAGGGGGTGGTGATGGACGGAGCATCTGAACCAATCAAACACTCACACCCAGTCAAAAGATCTGGGTTTAATCCATCACCGTTCTTTAGCCCACTCTGCCACCCCAGTTCAGACATGGCCCTATGCAAATCAGTCTTACCCTGTGCCTCATGGGAACAGTCCAGCCCGAACTGCCAAGCCATGCCTTCCCTGGGCCGGAAAGAAGCTTCCTAGGACCGGTTTCTGGCATTCCAGCCGTCTGCAGCCAGACTTGCTTGAATCCAGTGGCAATGTGAGCAAGGGACGCACGTCTGAGCATACCCTGCCAACTTATGGCAAACAAAGCGGTACAAAAGGGGGTGTGATGGACGGAGCATCTGAACCAATCAAACACTCACACCCAGTCAAAAGATCTGGGTTTAATCCATCACCGTTCTTTAGCCCACTCTGCCACCCCAGTTCAGACATGGCCATATGCAAATCAGTCTGACCCTGTGCCTCATGGGAACAGTCCAGCCCGAACTGCCAAGCCATGCCTTCCCTGGACCGGAAACAAGCTTCCTAGGACCGGTTTCTGGCATTCCAGCCGTTTTCAGCCAGGCTTGCTTGAATCCAGTGGCAAAGTGAGCAAGGGACTCACGTCTGAGCATACCCTGCCAACTTATGGCGAACAAAGCGGTACAAAAGGGGGTGGTGATGGACGGAGCATCTGAACCAATCAAACACTCACACCCAGTCAAAAGATCTGGGTTTAATCTATCACCGTTCTTTAGCCCACTCTGCCACCCCAGTTCAGACATGGCCATATGCAAATCAGTCTGACCCTGTGCCTCATGGGAACAGTCCAGCCCGCACTGCCAAGCCATGCCTTCCCTGGACCGGAAACAAGCTTCCTAGGACCGGTTTCTGGCATTCCAGCCGTCTTCAGCCAGGCTTGCTTGAATCCAGTGGCAAAGTGAGCAAGGGACTCAAGTCTGAGCATACCCTGCCAACTTATGGCGAACAAAGCTGTACAAAAGGGGGTGGTGATGGACGGAGCATCTGAACCAATCAAACTCTCACACCCAGTCAAAAGATCTGGGTTTATTCCATCACCGTTCTTTAGCCCACTCTGTCACCCCAGTTCAGCCATGGCCATATGCAAATCAGTCTGACCCTGTGCCTCATGGGAACAGTCGAGCCCGAACTGCCAAGCCATGCCTTCCCTGGACTGGAAAGAAGCTTCCTAGGACCGGTTTCTGGCATTCCAGCCGTCTTCAGCCAGGCTTGCTTGAATCCAGTGGCAAAGTGAGCAAGGGACTCACGTCTGAGCATACCCTGCCAACTTATGGCGAACAAAGCGGTACAAAAGGGGGTGGTGATGGACGGAGCATCTGAACCAATCAAACACACACCCAGTCAAAAGATCTGGGTTTAATCCATCACCGTTCTTTAGCCCACTCTGCCACCCCAGTTCAGACATGGCCATATGCAAATCAGTCTGACCCTGTGCCTCATGGGAACAGTCCAGCCTGAACTGCCAAGTCATGCCTTCCCTGGACCGGAACCGGTCCCAGGATGCTTGGTTCCGGTCCAGGGAAGGCATTGCTTGGCAATTCGGGCTGGGCTGTTCCCATGAGGCACAGGGTCAGACTGATTTGCATATGGCCATGGCTGAACTGGGGTGGCAGAGTTGGCTAAAGAACGGTGATGGATTAAACCCAGATCTGTTGACTGGGTGTGAGTGTTTGATTGGTTCAGATGCTCCGTCCATCACCACCCCCTTTTGTACCACTTTGTTCGCCATAGTTGGCAGGGTATGCTCACACGTGAGTCCCTTGCTCACTTTGCCACTGGATTCAAGCAAGCCGGGCTGAAGACGGCTGAAATGCCAGAAACCGGTCCTCGGAAGCTTGTTTCCGGTCCAGGGAAGGCATGGCTTGGCAGTTCTGGCTGGACTGTTCCCTTGAGGCACAGGGTCAGACTGATTTGCATATGGCCATGGCTGAACTGGGGTGGCAGAGTGGGCTAAAGAACGGTGATGGATTAAACCCAGATCTGTTGACTGGGTGTGAGTGTTTGATTGGTTCAGATGCTCTGTCCATCACCACCCCCTTTTGTACCACTTTGTACTTTATAACCAGCATTACTATTGTAGCAGTACATTTCTCATGCTTGAGATAGAAGACTGTTCAATAAATACCTTTTATTGAAAACGCCCTTCTCTAATTTCTCAGCAACTCTGGTGAAACTAAGTATACACGATTGACTGAGTAAAATAGTAATCTATTGTTTCCACGACTCTGAAGATTGATTTCTTATTCTTGGGAAACAAAGTTGTCATGTTATATGGTTGTCAGAAACTAATCCCTTCTTGTACTTTCGAGAAAGTTTCTAGTGACCTCTGAGCTAGCTGGCACACATATAATTAAGTCTAATATATTCGGCAGAGACCTAGTTGACCTTAGTCCTACATCTAAGCTGTAGTATATATTATTCCAATGCGCAGAGCCTCTTGGGAATATAGGAACTACACTACATGGCGCCCAACGTTTGGTAAGGCGATAATTTAACGCTAGATACTAGAGTAACTCAGTTGTGCTTTTCACACAGACCCCTTTCTCCCGTAAAACCTCCAAAAGACGTCTGGAGTGAGTGAAAGGATAATATCCGCCAAAACTGAGTAGGATGAAAAATCCTATGTATTAGTTTTTGGTTTGTTCAACGTTGAAGGATACAGTGTTCCAAAATATTGTGCACCTAATCTTTGTTTCCTTGAAACTTATTCTGCAATCACTCTGTCGACATAATGGTGACTAGTGACGAAGAATTAACTACGGCTGCCCAAGGGGCTTTAGATGACGCTGCTGTCCTAGAGAATGATTCAGATGCTATACTGCTCTCGATAAATGTAAGGAAAAGTATAACTTACAAACTGATAAATAATGGAGTATCAGCAAGAGGAGGCAGAGTAATCTTTGTCATAGAGGCACATGAATATCGGCAGACAGAGGTATTCTATTCATGGATTCAGTTTCCAGCAGCAAATGCAGGAACACGAGAGTTCCACTACTACAAAGCAGAGGAACCTCCAACGGAATACGTTCCTTTCGAGGACATTGAAATTCCATTAACTTACCAAGAGCATCAGCTCTGGTTTAAAGGCGCCCTAAAACATGAAAATCACATTACCAGGCTCGGTCCACTAGGTAGACCTGGAGCTACATGGCCGGTACTAGCCAGCTATACACCACATCCAGACATTGAAAGGATGTCAGATGTAAAATTGTTAACACAGCTAAAACAGTTAATTAACATACATAGACAATTGGTCCAATATGTCATGCGGACATTAACAGTCCAACCAGCTGTAAAAATTCCACAGCACACCCCTCACCAGGGGAACACAAATAAAATAACACCACAGACTATACAATTGGTCATTGGAAAGTTGCCTGCCAAAAGGGAACAAATTCCATTTTGGTTAGCACAAAAAATGACTCAAATAGAGGCAGTATTTCCTGATAGTACACCTCATGAGAAACACAGGATTCTGACAATCTGTTTACCTACGGGGATTGCACCACACATAGAGGATTGTGACACTTGGGGCACAGTCTTTGCTTCAATCTACACAAAAACACATGGTGTTCCGTCCATGGCGGTAATACCAGATGTTTTAAGGCAGATTCAAAATGAATACGGTCCAGAACCAGCTTTAAATATACGTATGAAATTACTCAAAGATTTCAAACAGGTATCGGCTATACTACTAGCCAACATTAGAGGTGAAGCAGCATCAGTGGCAATCCGCCAGAAATTAAAAGAAACAGACATTACTGAGCAATCATATGAGCTTGCCAGAATCATTGAAAAATCCTATGAAGAATTAGGTAGAGATAGTTTGGGTGGGAAACCACTAAAACCACAATTAACGGAAAAGCCTGAAAAAGTTTTTATGAAAAACAATCTCACTACTCCTAGAAAGAAGTGGGAAAATAATAAACAGACACTTCCTAGAGAGAAGCGTTCTCAGTCCAGAGGAAGGTCTCCCCAACGGAGAGTTAGATCTTCTGAACGGGTAAGAAGATCTCCCCAGCGGGAGCCCTCTGAAAAAAGATATAACCTTAGAAATAGAGATACTTTAAGAAAACCTGATAAATATCAAGATAATGACACACGTCCCTCTCGATCTTTTCAGACTTCTTCGCAGAAATCAGAAAGAAGAGGACGGTCAGAACACAAAGCAGAACGCGTCAAGTCCAAAGACAAAGAACCTGTTCACCAAAGTAAAAAAGCTCAATTTTCAAAGAAGAAGGTAGCAAGCATAAAAATTAAACATGCCGAGGATTCTGAGGACACAACTCAAGAATGGGCTCAGACAATGCTAGACAGCGCAGCAGAAGTGACCATAGCTCGCAAGATCTTGATGGATCATCTGGAGACAGTGGACTTGAATGAATAAATTCAAGTTGAAACTGCCAACACCAGGGTTAGTACACCCCACAAGTTATATGAAATAACACTCCGGATGGAGGGGGACATAACTAGAAAAATAAAAGCTCTCTTTTGGGATAAGCTTTCCAAGGGTTATGACATACTTCTAGCTGAAAAAGAAAGGCCACCTGCTGTTGTTAGGGAGTGCCCGCACTGCGAAGAAATGAGTATGCCAGCCCTCTCAAATCACATTCAAATTCATAAAAAATATACATATGCAAGGAAATGGGCTGTAGCTCAAGCTCCAGCATTATATAAAAATCACGTAGGATGGGATGAGGACTCTCCTCACCACAAAATACAGTTAAAAATCCAACCTACTGCTCAGAGACAGTACCCTGTTAAACAGGAAGCTAAAAAACAAGTCAGGGAGATTTTAAATCAACTTGAATATCAAGGGGTGATTGAAACATGCACCTCGTCCATGAACAATCCTTTGTTTCCTGTCTCCAAACCAGAAAATTCATATCGTCTAGTTTTGGATTACAGACACCTAAACTCCTGTTGTAAAACATTCGCAGTACAAAATGCACATAGTGCTGCACTGATGAATAACATCGTGCGCAAAAAATATAAAACCAAATTAGACATTTCAAATGGGTTTTTCTGTCAAAACATTGCACCAGAAAGCAGATACCTGACCGCTTTCTCAGTCTTGGGGACACAGCGACAATTTTGCCGTCTCCTCCAGGGATTCAAGAATAGTCCAGGGTTATTTTCAGCCAGAGTAACAGAGTTACTACAAATGTACGACGAGGAGGCATTATCTTATGTCGATGACATCTATCTTATAGATGACGATTTGGGTGTACACTTAAAAAAAGTGAACACCATAATACTTGGGTTTGCTTCTGAAGGGTATAAATTCAATTTTAAGAAATCACAAATTGCCCACCTCAATGTCCTATTTTTAGGTTAGGAGTTATCAAGTGAAGGCAAAAGCCTGGCAGCAAACTGTCTTGAGAAGTATGCGCTGCTTCATCCTCCAAAAACACTGAAAAACCTCCAGTCAATTCTAGGTTTCCTGAATTTCGGTAGAACTTACATTTTGAATTACGCAGAGCGGGTTAAACCTCTCTATGAACTAATCAAACCAGATTTCAAACCAACTAACTGGACTCAAGCACACACAGGAATTCTGCGTTCAGTCCAAACAGACATGTTAGCTAAAAACAGTTACAAACACGCGAAAACTTTCGCAATCTAGTGATCCGTGTCATCCCAGAAAAATGCGGATTCACATACCTGACCTTTAATAAAGGTGAAAAGGTACCAATCGCTTACAAATCGCACTTGTACACACAAGCTGAAATGAAATTCTCATCAACAAAAAAAATTCTGACAGTGGTTCAAACTGCAGTAGCAAAAGAGAGAGCTCTCGCACAGGGTAAACGTATAATGATCGTTACACCTGTACCTGTCTTAGAAGCAGTGACAAGAGCTAGCATTCCCAATGCAAAAGCTTTACATCCGAGATGGATTCAATGGGTTAAATCTCTTGCTGCAACAGACGTTGAATACCATTTTGACACTAATTTAAAGACACAAGAATTTCTCCAATACGAATATGAATGTCCTCTGCCGACTGAAATTCTGCCTCTGGAACATTACGGATGTATAATCTATACAGACGGATCAGCAAGGCCCGCTATTGGGGGTAAACATGCCTATAGTGCTGCGTTCACGATTGTTAAAGGTTGCTGGCGCGAAGGCGAATTCAGACCTTTGGTCACTAAAACTCAATCACTCGGGAACTGTACAGCTCAGTGAGCTGAACTACAGGCTTTCAAGATGGCGCTTGAAAATACCGATTGCGAATTCCCCACACTAATAGGGTGCGATTCGTATTACTGTGTACAATCTTACAATGAGTATCTGCAGAACTGGGTTCAGAACGATTTCAAAGACGCAAAAGGTGGCACAATAAATCATAAAATGCTTTGGGAACAAGTAGTTATTTTACAGAAAGAACTACAAAAGACTCACTTGATTCATACACTGAGTCATCAACGTGATGGCGTTCACGTTGCAGGGAATTCATTGGCTGATGAAGCAGCGAAGGCAGCTGTGCAAACGGCTTCCGTAGCTGCCATTACTCGGTCAAAAACAAAAATAGACAGCGATATAATGCAAGCTGTCACTGCTTCAGTTAAAGTCAGTGGTAAGACACTCCTGAAAGGCTTTCCAATAAAGTACTCATATATAACTGATGCGAATAATGTTCCTTTTGCTCGAATTCCTGGAGTGGGGGATAGGGCAATCCCAAACATGGAACATAGGTTAGGACTAATTGTAGCAGCACATGAAGGGCTAGCATCTACACATGCGGGAATTTCCGCCACGGTGTCATTATTAAAACAGAGATACTGGTGGCCACGCATGAGGAAACAAACTAGAAATTATGTTCTAGAATGTGAAATCTGCCAGAAAATAAAAGTTTCTACAGTAAAACGTCCTGCACAGACACCCCTTCTGATTTCAGACAAACCACTAGCGTGTGTTTACCTGGACCACTGTGGTCCCTTAACTAGGGATGGCAACTATAAATATATTATGGTCGCGATGGACTCCTGCACAAGATTCATTTGTATGTGGCCCCAGCGCTCGGCTGACGCCATAACTGTTATAAAGGATTTGCGAGTCTTTATCGGCACATACGCAATTGGCACGCTACATTCTGACCAGGGT
Organism: Lissotriton helveticus; assembly: GCF_964261635.1. NCBI lineage: Eukaryota > Metazoa > Chordata > Amphibia > Caudata > Salamandridae > Lissotriton > Lissotriton helveticus. The sequence goes on from NC_136061.1 coordinate 1,042,376,987, forward strand.
CCTGCATTTAGCTCTAGGGCTTACAAGGAGGCCATGGTCAGCTTGGGCATTGCATTGCAGTATTCTAGTCCCTTCCATCCCGAGGGTAATGCGGTAGTGGAAAGAAAAAACAGTGACATAAAGCAATCCATAACAGCCAAGGTATTAGGTTCGGGTGACGGGTGGGTCAAACATCTAATAAGTGTCCAACGTAGTCTTAATAATCTGCCAAGAAATTCTCTGGGTAGAGTCACTCCGTATGAACTAATCTTTGGTACTAGAATGATTATCGAGGACCTCGATAGTCAGACTTCAGTGGTAGAACAAAAACCCTTTGATATCAAACACGTTTGGCTGTTTTACAGGACTTAAATGGAACAAGAAGAAGTCTGAATAATACAATACAGAAACAAACGACCGCTGAAGAAAAACCACCTGTCCCAGCTAGACCTGTCTGGATTCCAAAGATTGGGGATCTAGTCAGAGAAAAAATTGCGGCAAAGAAGGAATTTGGGCCTTCTTATAGAAAAACCGTACCTGTCTTGGCAATCCACGGAACAAGATCAGTAGTACTACCGCCCCTTGCTAGTAAAATGGAGAACAGAGTTGTGTCATTCGACCTGGTCAAACCACAATCATGTGGCCAATAATAAGTAGTAGGCCCAGTGGACTCCCGAGAAGTAGCAGGCGTCCAAATATTGCTATAATCCAAGAGGTTCAAACTGAAAGACTTATCACATTTGATAAACCTGCAGTAAGAAAAGAAGGACTATGCAACAAAGCGATGGAACTTATGCCTCTGGATACCCAAATAACAGTTTGTCAAGACACACCTATCTACAATGATGTGACATCTGACTACATAGATATGGTAAAAAGAGAAAAGGCTCCAGTGACTTCGAATAATCCTGAAGCTATCCCTACAATTGACAGAACTGCTTCTGGCTATTTCAAAAACGTTGATACCTTTTCAGTAGATCCCAGTGAAATTGAAGAAACGCCAGGAAAAATAAAAACATACAAAGAAAAGTTAACAGAACTCTTTCATCAACTTGGAAAAACATATCTGGTTTCACCATGGGTTGAATTTTGGATTGGGTTAGGTGCATTTTTTCTCCTGCTCTGGCTCATACTTGTGTTAAGCTTGGGAAGGATGATAGATGGAAAATATAGTTCTATGGACACAGCAAGTCAGAAAATCAACTTGGTCCTGACACCTCACAAATCATCTCATCGTGAAAAAAGAGACCTGTCATCAGTGAAAATCACAGCCGTACCTATACCTGGTGGTATAGCATGGGACACTACTGACTATCACATTGATGGCCCGGTGGAACTGCTGAAGATTCTACACCATTTTAAGGTTTCTTTAAGTGACTTTGCATCACCCAGCACATTCAGTGATGATTGGGACTTTGAAGCTGTTAATAACATGATGTTTGATTTAGAAATGTCAGCAAAATTCACAGAACATGAATACTTACAAGGTTCATCAGATTATGAACAAATGTATTGTTTTAATCACTATGGTCATCATTATTTGCATAAATCTACTAATCCTAAAAAATTTTTTTACTTACAATCAATGGGAACATTGCCCAACGCCAGCAAAAGGCAGCTCGAAAACATTTTATGTGAAATTTCAATACTTCTCAGGGTATAATGTTACCAATCCAGAAACGTTTTATTTTAGAAATGAAAATAAGACAGAAATGAAAACAATGTTGACCAATGCTAAACAAATTTATTCTGCAAACTTTTATGCTCAAATGTCTACATTAGGGTTTGACTTTTGGAACGACAACATTGAGACGAAGACCGTCTGGGGTACAAAAGATTGGCAGGTGCAAGGTTTAGAAGCATTATTCAGAGCCTGCATAATACCAGAACAAATAATGTTCTTGAACGACACTGTTCAACAAACATCTTGTCTTGGCATTGCTAAGATAAAAGATTTAAACAAACCGTCTATACCTAATCCCATACCTGACAGTAAAAACAATTCTGATAAGAACTTAGACGTATCCCACATTTTAAAACAAAACAGAACTGATCCTGACTGGAAAAAATGGTTAATCTGGCCCACAGACACTAATAACTGTCGAGATAGATTCCTGAACAAAACACAAGGTTTCAAAATGAACAGGCCAGATCCAAGATACTCCCAGAGACAACATCCAGGGATAGTAACTACTTATAGTGTAGGGACGCTATGCCTTGAATGGCTACAGACATCTACACTCTCGGAGATTAAACAACACTTATCTTTACTTAAAGAAGGCAATGATTTGCGAGATTTCTTCCTTGAACCTCGCAAACCAAGTCAAAAACGTTTCATATACGCCGATATATACGCTGGATACAACGAAGCTTGGAAAGTAACGCAAATGGAAACTGCAGAAAAGATACGAGAAATTGATCGTATTAATTTAGAGAAAAGTCTCTCTGTAGTGGACAATGGGTTAACGACTCTGTCCTCCAGAATTTATTCTTTGGACAACATTGTATCTTCTGCCATTGACATAATAGAGCAGGACTTGCTAATGCTACAACATGGCCAGTCCCAATTACGTAATATCATGCAGTTAGGCTGGACGTTGCAAAATCTGCGTTCAGGCTACGTGCCTGTCACTGAATGGATAATTCATGGCACCATAACAATACCGGTAACGATTTTCCAATTTCAGTATTGTCTACAGCATATACCAGCGGGCCTGTATGAAAGGTTGGGTAAAGAATACATTAAGTCAACCTGGACTTTACCTTACACACACAAATGTTGGAATAGGGGAACAGAGGTATTCCTTAGTGGTAATAGTTGTAAAAATTCACTAAGTGGTACACTTTTGTGCCAAGGTATTAATTTACATGGAGCCTGAGATGGTTCTGCAAATAACCTCTCATGCCACCTGCGCGGAACTCCCTCCACAGTAATAGAACCAATTTTCAGACAGCTATCCAATGGCAGCTACGTTTTACTGAATGATCACAGCTGCTGTGGCATGTTGCCAGGAAAAGTTTATCTCATTAGTGTGTCCTCCAGGGTTACTTGTTGTATGCAAGTATTGTATCCGAGGAGCAAGTCAGACAGAGGTACGGGGTTATGGCCTTCACTGAATATCTCTTCTATACGGATTGATACTTTAAGCAGAATGAAAGCCATTCTTTTGCAAAAAACTGTGCCACTGACCTCGTCTAGAGAAATGTATGATCTGCAAGCCGCAAGGACTTCGGCAGAGATACATGCCCTATTATCAACAAATTGTCCTAAGCATTTTGTAGAAATGTTGAGCCAAATCTTAAACATATCTGATACCAGCGGAATCGCACATGTATTTAAGACGATTTTTTCGAGACTGTTAACACCTTTTGAAGCAGTCCTCGGCATTTTTCCAAATTTCGTACACTCTGTGTTCGGCGGACTACCTCTCATCTTGGGACTCATAGCTGGGATACTATTTTTATTTCTCCTGCTTCGATATGGCAAGTCCAGCAAACAACGATACCCAGATATCCATGGCAGAAGCCCTCTGTGCAATGAGGTATCATGAGCGGATAACACAGATTCTCGGCTTGGCTCGTTTAAGAGACCTGAACACCACATGGTTTCTTTCGTTCAGACCAATCTGGCACGATTGCATCTTACCTGTTCTGCGATGCCTGCTTTGCGGAGAAGAATGCGTGTTAGACATCTGTCTTACACTTCCATCAGTACTGCCATCGGATGTTAACGCTTTGATAGGTCCTGTAACGGCTCATGCATCGTGTTGTCCCCAACGGCTGCCAATTCTGATGACGGCATTCATTGAGGTCTCAGCGGCAAGTTTAACTGCGGGTGAGATAAGAGAAACTACAGGCATACAGGTAACATCGACTGATGACGTTGCTAATGCTTCCTATGCTGACGGCAATGATCCACACCTATGCACATTTGATCTGCTTGATCAAGTAGTTCCACTTCGCCTACTACGGTAGACGGCTTCTTTGCCAGCCTCGATGATCTGATGTTTTCTCCTGACTCTGAAAATAACTTTTGATAATATTGACACGGCGTTCCCTGAACTCTGCAATTCGTCCTTCATTTTTCAAAACAAACCCTCCGGCTTACAAACTTTTCTACAAATGCAACTTTTGGACTTTTTCCAATATTAGAAAAAAATTTTTTGGGGCACAGAGTATTCTGCCTAAAGTAGAACTATTCATAGAGAACCAGATTTCTTTATAGAACTTCCTACTGACAATATTTTGGCCTAGCCATCATAACACAATGGTTTCAAATATTTTGCTATGGAATGGTCTCGATTTAATTTGTCTTTTCTGTACAGACTTGAGAGACATTTCATGAATGTATATTTTCGTTTTGCTTTGTAAATATTTGAAGGTATGCTTTCTTATTAGCTCATACAGTGTACTTTCACTTTTGTTTTTTCATGTAAACAAGCCTTTTCAAATGCAAATTTTTATTTTGGGTGGGATTGTGATTTGATCAGTGCTTATAGATCTAGTCTTATTGAACTTAAGATCGTGGAGTGGGTGTTGTAAACAAATCTAGGACCCTAGTGTAACTTTTCCCGATTCATGCCCTTATATAGGTATACTTTACCCTATCCTTATAAAGGCATAGAAATCATTACCATATTTGGCCTGAGCCTTACAGCCCAAATACGGCAAGGCTACTTCCACTAAGTTCCGAGAATTCACAACGATTTCTTGGAAAAACCCGCCTTCAGCAGCTAGGATCTTCCCCCTGCTTGAATATTAAGTTATCCAAGAAATCCTGGAGTTTTCTGGGAATTGAACCTTTGAGTGACGTTATTAAGTCCAATCATGCCTCAAACTCGGCACCTTCATGGTATAAATATGCCTACATTTGCCCAAACTAACACACAGTGGTTCGTGGAGCAGATCGACTAACTACTTGCCCGACGTCCTGCAGCAGCAAGTGCCGAAGGAAGCCGACCCTCCAGCAGACGCACTGAGAGACGCTGTTTCTTCTCTTGCCGAGAAATCCAGCTCCAGTGTTTCCAGCTTACCCTTGCGGGTATCTGGGAGATCGAGTCCTGAGAGAGAGATATAAGACCTCCTTCATTCTAAACCAAAGTACGGAGCTGATTAGACCCTTAGAGAATTCTTGATTAGACTCTTGGCAGATTCTAGGCAAAGAATACTAAACTTAAGACTACTCCTAAACTTATTTCTTTCCTTGTGCTAGGCTTAGGTCAGGTACATCGGGGTAGGCGTATTTTAAAATCACCAGTTGAATACTTTTAGCCATCTCTTTTATCATTGTATGTATTTTATGCATTTTATCTATTTAAAGCAACTTATGGCTTAGAAACCATATCATGCTTTTACAGTACTACTTTATAATACTGTTTGTATTATATGCCTTGTACTTTATAACCAGCATTACTATTGTACCAGTACGTTTCTCATGCTTGAGATAGAAGACTGTTCAATAAATACCTTTTATTGAAAACGCCCGTCTCTCTAATTTCTCAGCAACTCTGGTGAAACTAAGTATACACGATTGACTCAGTAAAATAGTTATCTATTGTTTCCACGACTCTGAAGATTGATTTCTTATTCTTGGGAAACAAAGTTGTCATGCTATATGGTTGTCAGAAACGAATCCCTTCTTGTACTTCTGAGAAAGTTTCTAGTGACCTCTGAGCTAGCTGGCACACACATAATTAAGTCTAATATATTCGGCAGAGACCTAGTTGACCTTAGTCCTACATCTAAGCTGCAGTATATATTATTCCAATGCGCAGAGCCTATTGGGAATATAGGAACTACACTAGAGTCCGGCTAACACCGCACATGTTTACCACACCTACACTTCTGTTCCTGACTTGACTGCTTAGGAATTTAGCCTTTGCACTGACCTTGTTCCAGTTCATGTGTTACTCTCCTTCCTCCATTAAAGTAGTTCCCTTGGTTCGTCTTCCTCCATACTTAGTAGCACTCTCCTGATCTCTCCTAATTTGATTAATTCCACTCCTGAACCAGTAAAGCTATCCTTGAATATTCCTTTGTGTCTGACTTCATTCAGTATTTGCATGCATTTCCTATTATTCTCCAAAGGGGGTAACCACCATTTCTCTGCAGTTCCTACTGGGGAAACAGATTATCAGCAGTGTTTTTTTCTGGATCTGGTAACCTTGAGAAGTCTGACAGTCGGTCCATTGGGTGGTTTATTGAGAAGAAAGACTCACATTGCACCTTGAGGACATATTCCTGATTATTGCCTTTGTCTGAAACCAGCTACCTTGTTATTACTGCCTCTGGGTATGTCAAGGCCCTTTTTTTCTCTGATATAATGGTGTGCGGTGGTCTTTTAGAGGGGCAGGGAAATGGCTCTTCAGATCTAATCCTGAGAGTACAGTTTTCTCTAGTCACCAGAAATATACAAATGTATTGGGAAGTTTAAAAAAGGCAGAGAGGCGTCACTTTATGCACCTAAAACAGAGTGAGAAACTTTCTGAGGCCAAAACAATCAAAGAGGTTTTGATTGTATGGTCAGATTAAGGTGGGACAAACAGAAGTGTATGTTGCTTAGGGGCAAGCGTAAATAGGCACTTGGCAGGACAGTGGCTTAGGCATGTGAAGGAATTCAGTCGCCCTAAGGCTTGTGACATTACTCATCATCGCCTCAACTGAGTGAAAATAGGCCACTTCACAGCGTACTGAATTATAAATCGGTTAGAGGCAGGCCTGAAGACCACAATACAGAAGTAGCATTTTTGGGAAAGTAACAAATGGCAAAATGGTTGCCTTTAAAATGTTGCACAGGTTTGCTTTTGTCACCAGCTGGATTTCTATACAACTTGGTTAGTCTGTCTTACTGAAGTAAACCTAAAGTACTCTATTGTCTCTGTAATTAGGATGCTCTATGAGTGTACATTTAATAAAAATAAAATAATTACTTTACTCTGCCTCATCACGAAAGGCGCACATCACGACTGTCAGAGAGGCGTGAGAGGTGAAGAACCATTGAGAGCTCCTGTGTAAGTGTTTATCAGTCAGAAGCATGATCAGAGTTTTCATCCACTAACTAAAAAGCTTTGTATTAAATCCAGTTGCTACATTTGGGTATATGGGCACTGGTCTCTATATGTCGCGTAGAAAAACAGTTCAATGTTTTTTCCTGATCAAATACATTTTTTCACTGAAACCAATAGACACCAATAACAAGTTCCAAAATACAACTACAATCAAATGTGTTTTGACCATCGTAGGTCTGTGGGTGCTTCCCATATGTTTGGTGCAGTTGTGACTCACCAAGCATTTCTCACTTGTGAGCTGTGGAAGTGCGTGCGCACCAAAATCACTGTGTAATACCAACAGAACCCATGTGGAGGTGGATGCAATGTCATCAAACATGGCCCGCTGGTTCACCACAAGCTGTGTTCTTTGAGCGCCACTGGCCATGGCGTTGCACTGTTTACAGTGATATAACATACTATGATGGACCTCCTTCAAAGGTAGTAAAGGGCCCCCTCAGGCTTCCATCTCTCAATGGGCTGGAAGGGAAACCCTGAGGGTGCTCCATCCACTGTAGGGGCGGCAGGGGCAAATATTATTGGGAATTGGTGGAGCCCAGGTCCCTTCCTACAGTGATCTAATTCCATAATGTAAATTGGGAGTGGAAAATCATGTGTTAGCAGTAATTAATTCTTGCATTCAGTGTTTGAGGCACTGAAGCATCCTTCGGTGCCCAACTGAAAACTCTGACTAGCTTTAAATACTACTTTACTTTAATATGGTATAATACTTACACTCTTCTTTCCGTCACCCCACTGTTAAATGATATGGCTTATCTAGCATTCATGATAACATTAGACTATGAAAACTGGTGTAACCGTCCAGTGCTGCTGGAACCATTTTCAGAGTGAGCTGCCTAAATTACTTTTTTACATGCAAACTGTAAACCAGGAACCACAGCTCTCAAGTACTGCGAGGCTGGGAGGTTGTTGTAGCACGCCTCCACAACTAGATTAAAACAAGTTTTGTTTGAAATAACGCTTATTTGTTTTATTTGACACAAAAAGCACAGAAAACAAGTATTGACTTCTGCATACTACAGACTAAAAAATATACCCTGAAATCAGTAATCGCCTGAGATAATATTGATGTTAACTCTCCTCTCAGGGCGTTCATTTAATTATAATTATCTAACTGTTTTCCTAAGAAAAAAAAGCCTCAGAGCAGAGTGAGAGTTCAGCAGCCCCCAAAGGTTTGACATTTCTTGGTCAATATCTGTCATTTACTAGGGGGCGATGTAGTCTGAAAGTATAACAAAGATAAGAATTTGATTTAACCAGAGTATGTGAGCTTGTAGGCAGAAATATTCTATGTAGACATATCCCAGTTTCCACAGCGCACAGAGGCCCTGGAAACAGGATACAATTGTTAATACCATTCTTATAAAACTTGTTATCTCAGAAAAATATAGATGACCTTGACTTTTATCAAATGCATAGCACAAGAAGCACTGGCAAAAAGCCATTTGATCTGGTGCTCGCTGCCATCCTTTTGATTTTTTTTGTTGTAAATCTTTATTACAAACACATTGAAAACAAAACAAAACAGAAACCATTTTTTGTAATGCTCATTGGCACACCAGTCTGTGACAGTGAAAGGGACTACTTTATATGTGGATGACAACCACGTGCTTGAGAAGAAAGCCATTCCTCACACAGAAAGGAACCAAGCGTTGAAGTGGTGGGCTAACACAGTGGCCCATGCAGTATGTTGTTGTTAGCAAATGACATTACTGCAGAGCAATGAATGAAGAGGGCTAGCTAAAAGTAAGTATATTACATTTCCATTTTTAAAAAAATAAAATCAGAAGGTCTCGACTAATGCAAGACCTAAACATTTGGTTCCGGCACTAAGACATTACACTGATATTTTCTTCTTCACATATTCATTTTACAGTAAGCGGGTTGTTCGGTTCAAGTCAAAGGATTGTAGTCATCGAGATGGCGAAAAATGACAACCAAGCACAGTGACACTGAACAAAATAAACACAACACCCTGGATTGTATTGTGTTTTACATGTTATGCATCATGCATATTGGTCATCACTGGGATACGGGCTGTTCTCAGGAGATAGTCATCAGGTGTTTAGGGTGGTAACTATAGGGTCTATGTAACCCATGCTTAATTTGTTTAAAATAATTAAGAGCAGGGGCCCAAAGGTTTTGGAGGAGCCTGCTGCCAATACTGCTGAATAGCAAGCTTTCTACCACATGCACCATTCTTCCACTACCCTACACTTCCTATCTCTGTAATTCACTCTTTAATATTCTTTTCATCAATACTTCCCCCTTTTCCACTGTTTTCTTCTCTTCCTCCTCCCTCTACATTTCTTTCCCTTGTTCTGGATAGAAGTGTGATGGGCCATTGTGCCTCCCCCTCTTCTCTCTCTTTGCCACCACAGGGGGTTTGGTTACTTTGTGCCACAATGAAATATATTGGCCTTTTTTCACTCACAGGTACCACCTATATATCAAGGCTATGTGCTTTTATTTGCTCAGGGGACAGTCGGGTGGTGGAGACCCAGGCTGGGGGATATACCACTATTACACTAACAGTCGTCCTTTAAGTATTATGAGAGGCAAAAAGTACAAACTTACTGATGTCAATTTGGGCCAGATCATTCAGAGTAATTAATCTATGTACATACCCAATCCCAGAATCATCCATAAAATTTATATTTGTCAGTGTCACGTTTTTTCACTATCTTTTACCCTACTTGCAATTCTCTGGTACGATTCATGTAAAAAAGAGATACATGATTCTTTGTTACTTTATGAGGAGCACTCATGCCAATGCATCCACAAAACGTAACTGAGTAACGGAGAGAGGCGTCCCTTGGCCAAGGTATCTCAAATGTTTCTTAGAAAAGCGATGCAGACAATGAGAGATTTCCAGACCTGTTATCAATATGATTCTTAGAAAATTATCCTGTGAGGTCGCACATGTTGGGGACAGTGGCATTTCAAGTGATTGTGACCCGTTTAACTTACTGTTCATTTAAATGACTCATAGTACTCAGGTGTAACACTTAATAGCATTTTATCGCCAAGTGGTGAAGGAAAATAGCAGAATAATGGCAATACTTACCCGACTGGATAACAATTGCACTATGACCTCTTTTCTCCCTCGCTCTTTTGTACCGTTTCGCTCCAAGCCAACCTTTAGTGTAGGCCTGCATCACTACAACTCTGCCTATCACTTCTCGCAACAGCAAGTTCAACTGCTCCACATGGTAATACTTCAGAAACACCTGAAATACAAGAAGAGCTTGCTTTAGCATCGACTGTCAATCAATATTACATACACCTTGAATGATTGCGTTAATGGTTCAGGGCATTAACATCTCTTAATTTATTGTCCTTCCTTTATGAATCCAAGCCAAAGGCAAGGATGAAGGACATTCTCTCAACCTGGCTAAAATTCCAGATGGCACTAATGGAAAAGTCAGGTGTTCTCCTGGTATGCCCCAGACCTTGGACTGCACTTTCCTAAATTCAAGCCAGTCCCACTCCGCTCACTAGACTTGAAATAAAGAGGATTCTTCCTTCTTAGCCAGCAGCTATAACTCCCCATCTCGCCACTGCTCACCCTGATTAAAACATCATGACACAGTGGAGAGCCCACTGCCTGCTCTGAAAAAACATTTTCGCTGACATTCCCAAAGAGGAAGGGGTCCCTTGGGGACCCCATTTGCGAATTGGTTACCACCTACTTAAAGTAGGTGGTAAAATGCAAATATTTTGCGAGTGCATTCATGGTCCCATGGGAGGGAACCAAGCACCCAAAGGGGGGGACAGATGAACACTATTGACCAACCACAGTAAAGGAATTTCCAAAAGGCAGGCCAACCAACCAACCAGAAGCGCTGGGCGGAGCTTAAAGCTTAAAACCCATATTCTGAATACAACATGTCTCGAAGAGGCAGCACAATCGCTACCTAGGCGAGACCTAATAAATCTACTTCAATGCTTACACCAACATATAAAGGCATGTTTGTAAAACACATATTCAACAAGATCATTTGAGTATTATTCATGCTTAACATTTAGCAAAGAACACACTGCAGAAAGAATGCCAGGTTAACTGGGAATCTGAATTACCTTTGTTTTCCCAAGAACCCAGTTGTCCAATCTCGCAGCCTTCAGAATAGCGGTGCAGTTTTCTTTGGTAACTGGGGGGCTCCCGTGAGCCTTGAAAGCAAGGTAGTAATATCTGAGAAACAGAGAAACTGCATTTTTAATTATGATACACATTTTCAATGCAATACACCTTTCTTTACATACATAAATGTAAGCAAGGTCACCCCATGAAACAAAACCCCATCTACTGATCTACTGCCATTATGATGGTCACTACCTTCAATTATCATACCATGAGCTTTTAGTTTCTTTAATGACATTGAACTTCCAATAGTTTTTAGTCTGGCTGTCTGGTGATGGCAGCAACAGGGTAGTTGATCAAGCGGTCATCCAGAGTGGCTAATGATTGTTCTTTCCTCACTGGGGGAACTCGACGAGCATAGTCCATTATCTCCTTCCTGTTACCTATTTGGGAACCAGTGTGGTGAAATCAAAGACCGTGCATTTACAGTTTAAAAAGTGTGCACCCATAGGACGTCCTTGTGCGGCTGTCACACATTCAAAAGCCTCTTTACATCCCACAGTGCACACCCTGTGAGTTCTCCATGTCATATGTGGCACCTCCTGCCAATACTTTCATTAGCCAACACATCTTTGAATTATGCGACTTGCAGGTGCATTCTTAGACCCTTATTAAGAGTGGTGTGGATTTTGGTGCAATAGTTATAGCACCCGATAAATAACAATACAGTGGAATTAGTTGTGATGAATAGCACCAGTTTTCACCTTAAATGGGGAATAACATGCTGATATTGGTGCTTATCTCAACAAAATCTGCATGTCCTGTGATTTACTTGGCCTTTTGCCCCAGGGGATATCGGGAGCGGGGGAAGTGGGGCGGATTCAGTTTTTAGCGCAGCTGGTATTTACCAGATATGATAAAACCCTGCAAGCACATCATTTTGATAGGTGAAGGAAAGCAGTTAACACACATATCAGAATTGATCAGCCCCCTTGTATGTAATAATAGCCTTAATATGTGAAACTCAGAGTGTGACATATTACTGAGAATCGGAGATCAAATGCTCTTGGATCAATCCAAGGCCTCCAGATAATTAACCATCTTAGACTTTTTAAACCTGTTCTAAAACATTTGAGTGTTAGGTAAAAAGTTGAAACAAATATACCACAGCAGCATCTCTCGCATGGCACTCTCAGCCTAATGCAAGACAATCATTGACGCCAGTTCAACGTCTAGTATCCCACACCCCCATGTGGCAGTGATACTGTCCGTTGACGCCAGTACCGACCTACATACCAGTACCGATCTCCCTTGTACACCGGAAAGGAATATGGTATTGGAGTGAACCTGACCATTCTGAACTCCCAAAAATGTATGTGGAGAACTGAATTTAAGAAGAACAAATTTTATTCAGATCCTTTAAATGTACCCCTACCCTGTCAGTAATGCATCTGTAACTACTCAAAGTTGATAATTCAGAAGGACCAGTCTTGCCCTTGTGATAGATGGTTATCCCAGTCAATCATACGAGATGCTGATAAATGTTCAGCTTCATAAGCAGGAAATCGGTAAGCAGCAACCGATGTTGAAACTTGATGGTCAATTCGGCAGAGGTACCAGCATAATACAAATCTGGAACAAATACATAAATAATCCCTTTTATGTGCTGGACCATGTCTTCCTGAAGCACTAACATTAAAGAAGTGTCCATATCGAGTAGACAGGACGCTCTGTGAACTGAACGATCACCACTGACAGATGTGGTGTTCTCAAGCTCATGAGATTGAAACCCCGCAAGGCAGACTCTGCTGTCCATCATTCGAGGCAATTAAGTTAAGTAGTTTCAGTAGTATAATAATAACATATGTTATTTACAACACTTGGAAACAGCAGACGTGCGGATTTAAGCGCTACATAAAACAGGTTGGAACTATTTTGACTCCAGTTGACTTAATCCCTAATGTGGCTGTGAATTTTGATTTTGGAAGATTCAGGGAAGAAACAAACCTATGCACCATAGTGGCAGTATAGTCGTATGCAGTGCAGAATACACCCTTCGAAGAGAGATATCCTTTAGGATCCAGGCAGCCAGACAGGGCAATACATGCACTTCCTAAAATCAAAAGGCGAGCGCTCACTATTGTTAGCACCAACGTGAAATATTTTGCTAAAGGTCTATTGGAAATGCGTGCTTTCTTCCAGGAAACACAGCCACTTTCTGTGTGTTAGAAGAATCTGAATATGAAAATATACACCTCGCATATCTAGGTCCTAATCTGGTCTGCTGGATTCTCTTAACGCTGCTAAAATATGTCCCAGAGAGACCATACTGAGTTGTTCCTTCTTCAAGTACTTGCTGATGGGCCTTAGGTCTGAAATGGACTTCAACTTTCCAGATGCACTGTACTAATAACAAGAACAACGGTGTGGGTAAAGGCACTGAAGCACAGAAAATAAACGACATTTATAAATAAATTCACAATGAGTTTTCCTTTCTTGGTCTACAGTCCGCTCAACACCTCAAATGGATCCACCGTTTGAAGATCCAAAACTGTCCAATGTAACCTCAAAGGCTGTTTAATGTTTTGATTAACGGGTGCTTTTTTGACTTACTAAAAACATTGGATTTGAATTAAGAAGCTGTCGTCATTTTGTGTCTGAAATCTGAATAAAGCAAAACTTTGGGAATCAACAACTTAGACCCTGTGATATTTATACGAAGTGGAAGTCCCTCCCTCAAGTCATTGGAGGTTACATTTCCAGATGCACTTTTTGAGATAGGAAAGAGTCCGAATTGAAATGCCATATTACATTTTTCTTGCTTCCCTTCTTCTAAGACTTATCCTGTGTTCTGATATTGAGTTTGGGGGTGGAATGCAGTTTGAAGGAAAAACCTTCTTCACGATTTTCAGGGCCCATCGGTCCAAGTTAAGTTCTTCCCACTCTCATTGGTATTATATCTTGTCAGTGGTCTCAAAATGGCTACTCCAGTGGCACAGACATGTCTGGATCTGAACCCTGAGCTGCTCTCATTTGTATAGTCAGACCACTGCTCCTTGAATTTCTTCTGAGCTGAGACTGCTCAGCTGTGTGTAATATAGTTGACAGTCTAGTAGCTGGGGTGGGCGGAGCTAGGTGGGCTGAGGGGAAGAGGAGGGGTCAGTACAGGATGAGGGCAGTTAGAGTAGGGACAGGGCAGGAGCAAGAAGCAGTGAATAAAGCTCTGAGTTATATAACAAGAAGTGTCTTTATTTATTGTAGCAGGATGCTACAACTGGCGACGAGAATGGGATGAGCAGGACTGCAGCCCACAGGATCGAGTGAGAGAGCCCTGTCCCCTTGCAGCGCTGGACAAGAAAAGCCTGCTGCCGTGTACTGCTGCCAACCAGGAGAGACTCATAGTAGGTGACCCTGCCCCTCCCGTGACTGAGGGAGCCCAGAGGGAGCCGCCACCACGAGCGGTGAAACGCTCGAGAAAGAAGAAGTTTTCGCGCTGAAAACGCGAGTCCCGCCGGATGCGTGAGCCTTGGCACGCTGTCGGCACCGAAGAGCGGGAAAGTCAAGAATCGAGTTGGGAGCCCACTCCAACCCGACCTGGTGATCGTGGTAGCCAAAAGACGAGTAACCCCTGGGGTCGATCGCCCCACGAAGGCCTGCGGTTGCGCGCTGCTAAGCGCGAAATAATCGGAGCCTGAACTGTGTGTCGGAGAATCTCACGCTGGATGCGTGAGCATTGGCCTGTCGCCGCCGAGGACTCTGCAAGGGACGGCGGGAGCCCACCCCAACCTCACCTGACTGCAGTGGCGACCTGGGGGAGCCGAATTAGGAAGATACTGCTCCTAGAGACGATGGCCGGTGAGTCCCGAGTGAAGAGAGGAGCTGAATGCTGAGAGAGAAAGTAGTGTCTGCAGACATCCACGGCGGCCATCTTTGAGTCAGGCGACTTCTGGGACATCCTCCCTGGGCAAACTATAGGCGGCCATTTTGAAGTCAGGCATTAAGCAAAGTGAACCAGCACTGGCAGCAGAAGGAAACAAGCATTGGTAACAAACAAGCATTGGCGATAGAAATAAAACAAGCATTGGCGATAGAAATAAAACAAGCATTGGCGATAGAAGTGCAGCAGAAGGAAACAAGCATTGGTAACAAACAAGCCTTGGCGATAGAAATAAAACAAGCATTGGCGATAGAAATAAAACAAGCATTGGCGATAGAAATAAAACAAGCACTGGAAAAGCAAATAAACGCACATTAGCGAGAAACAGCGAACCGGCACGAGCACCTCCAAAGGTGATGGTGAACACATGCCGAAGAGTGTAAAGGGGAGGAGCTGCTGGACAGAACCGCACGAGGTTCAGAGGAAGGCAAGACTGCGAAGGACGGTCCCGGAAACAAGCACAACATACACGGAGGTGACTAAAGGACTTGCACTAGCCTCACCGCGGAGAAGGAGCCCTGCGACTGGCACAGTGCGGCTGGGTAGTGGACATCTCGGAACGCAGGAAATCCAAGTTCTAGTCACTGGCGCATACGGTGGTGGTTGCAAGGATTAGTAACGCCCCAGCAGATGACCAGACCCAAGGCCTTGACCAAAGAAGATTAACTAAAAAACTACGAGAAGCCGAGTGAGCAACCCGCCTGAATACAATCAATCAGAATCCTCTTCTCATGGCGAAGGAAGATGTAGCACAACGACGCAACCCTTGCATCAGAGCACCACCCCCAGGAATGCAGTATGATACCTGGAGTCTGTGTCTTGAACAGAACCGATGGCGGGCGACATTGGGTGACTTCCTGGACGCCAATGGTGAACAAAGAGAGAGGAAATGTCTAATGTTGCTCCTCCATTTGGTGGGTCCAGAGGGCCGATGCCAATCGAAACATTTTCCAAAGAAGACACAGAAATCTATAAAAGACTCCAAGAAAAGCTATGTGCCCGTCTCTCCGCACAAGCGGAAGTGGATCAAGAGCGCATCGCTTTCAACACAGCTCGGCAGGAACCAGGTGAACCATTGCCAACTTTCATCACTCGGTTGAAAAACCTGGTGCAAGGCTGCCACTTCAACACCTTCACGAACGAGGACGCAGTTCGACTCCGGATAATTGAAGGCTGCACAAACCCCGACACAAAGCTCAAGATCTTGCGAGGAAAGTGGTCGCTAGAAGAAATCATCAGGAAGGCTGAAATTGGAATGCACGTCAAGGCAAGAGACAGATCAAAGGACCCAAATCTGAAGGCAAATTATCAAGATGCCTGGACAGATGACACTCGAAAAACAGACAAAACAAAAAAGAGAGAGAGGGAAGGCAATGAAAAGACAACGGGAAAGACACAATGACAAGGGGTACCCTGAGTCAATCAGTCAAAGGACAACCTCAAGGAGTTCTTCACTCTCAGGGTATCATCCAAAGTCTGGCCAACGGGAGAGACACAGTGACAAGAAATACTCCGAGTCAATCAGTCAAAGGACAACCTCAAGGAGTTCTTCACCCTCAGGACGTCATTCAAAGTCTGACGAGGGGGGAGCGTCCAGTGGGACAGATAGCACCCCTGGACAAGATGGCAAATTACACAACAAGAGAGTAAGGAAGACGAACTATAGAAGGAGAGCTCCAAATGGTCAAAACTGGAAGTCGGCGCAGGAACACTCTTCGTCAAGTTGTGAAGATGAGTCTGAAGGAACATCATCCAGCAGGAGAACACATCACACCCACATCATGGGTATCCGAGCACCAAACAAGTGGGAAGAAGAAATAGGTCGCATAAGACGAACCGACCCTCCCCAACAACGAACAGGAAAAGACCAACGCATCAATGACACCGGGGACAACGAAGAAACTGAGAAGACGTCGTTGACATGTGAGAAAGGCAAAGATGGAAAATCTCAAGAGCAAACACAAAGAACAAGCACGTGGTTGCTGAACAACTTCTCGGATGAAACAATGCCAAAGACAAGTCGACGAAGGCGCCCGGAGAATCGTTTTAAAGACAACCCTGAGTCACCGAACAACGCATCACGGCCCACTTATTTCAGACATCCAGCACCCGATACACCCTCAAAGGAACGCTTCAAAAGGAGTATGGCCAGGAACTCCTCTGATTCAGAGAGTGCGTCCGTTCGATCCTGGAAATCGACAAAAGACTTCTCTGACCTAGAAAACACGTTTATGGCCAGGAACTCCTCTGGTTCAGAGAGCACGTCTGTCCGATCCTGGAAGTCGACAAGAGACTTCTCTGACCCAGAGGGTTCGTCTGTTCAATCCCGTGAGTCGACCGAGTCATGGTCCCGACAACAGTCATGGCGTCAACCACCCAAACGCACCATGGAACCAAAGGACATCCTTCACGTCAAGAGCAACACGTCACACACTAAGGACTCTGAATACTCTGTCATGTCACAAGACAATCTGTCATGTCAGTCACAAGTACATCTGGACATAGATCAGACACCGTCACCCTTGAAGGGGTCCGCGAGGCTGACCCAAAGGACCTACAAAAAGAAAACAGAGACACTGGACCTTAGTCACCAGATGGGAAGGGACCAGCCATCCACTCCGCAAAGAAAACCGGACATGTCGGCAGAGAGAGATCATCAGATGAGAGAGAAACATGCCTATGCACAGATAGCCCACGAGCTCGCCAGACAACCCGAGGCCGTGAACAAGTTATCGAGCCACACCGTACTGTCTGGTATGTATGACCCTGGATTGGAGAGCAGTGTTGCCCTCGACTGGACAAGACGAAAGGAAGTAAAAGTAGATGCTGGTGCTCAGAAGAGGACCCGAACATTATCCACTCATGAAAACGATCGAGCATCTGAACCAACCGTTACACCGCAGGAAGGAAACATGATGACTGCGGAGTGTGAGAGTAAACAGTTCAAACGCAACATGGTCAGGAATACCCTGATCCAGACAACAGAAAGACTGACCAAAGCCAAGCCCACCACTGATTCAACACTACTGAGGTTTGAAGAACCGACTGTCCGCCGACCAGTGTGGTGGATTGAAGAATTGCAAACACTGAAGACATTAAGCTCATTTTGTTAAGAAAGGGGGAGATGTAATATAGTTGACAGTCTAGTAGCTGGGGTGGGCGGAGCTAGGTGGGCTGAGGGGAAGAGGAGGGGTCAGTACAGGATGAGGGCAGTTAGAGTAGGGACAGGGCAGGAGCAAGAAGCAGTGAATAAAGCTCTGAGTTATATAACAAGAAGTGTCTGTATTTATTGTAGCAGGATGCTACACTGTGAAAGGTTAAATCTGGTAAATGTGGGCTTCAGTGAATTTGGAATCATGCACCTTTATAGTAGTGCAGCGTAAAACGCATTTGGAGTGGTAATTGTCCCTTCAAATCATACCATCAGTTGGTATGCCATTTGTATCTTTAATGGCTGTCCTACTTTGTCACAAAACAAGCCATCGGAGTCAAGCTCATACGCTTCGGCATATGGATCATCCAGTAATGATTGGGGCATGCCCAGTTGGTCTTTCTCTAACCATATTCTGGTGATCAGATGACACCTGAAAAGGCTCATCTGTGAACCAGATCTATTGTGAGTCAGGACTGCACCATACACCTCTAAATAAAAGAGTTTAGGCGTATCCAAATTATTACAAACATTTCTGCACACACTTAGATACCTCATAGCACACAGTAGTCATAGGCAGTACAGAATAAGGATGGACATGCCCTGAGAAAGTCCTGATGAATGGCCGAAACCCGTGTGGGCTATCTAGATGGGCAAAACATTTTGAAAAGGCATGAAAGCCACACAAGGCAAGGCAAGTCGTCCATTGCGTAGCTTAGTAAATACTAATATTTTGCACAATAGCTGTGCCAAAAAAGTGGCACAACCACAGCGCCAAATGTCTTTAAATCTGGGCCAAAGTGACCAATGATTGGTGAAAAGAAAAACCCATTTGGGCTATCTAGATGGCCAAAACATTTCGGTTGAAAAGGCATGAAAAGTCCTAACATGCACTCTTCTTTTAATTTTGTAACAGCAAGGTCACAATAAGAATTAGCTTATATCCAGCGATACCATTTCAGTTTAGGATGGTGCTCAATTGCTCTGTACTGATAATCTGAGCTGATAAAGTACTTATATGACACAGGTTAGGGCGCAGATGTAAAAAAATATCCAATACACAGAGTTATAGTCAAGTTTATTCAATCAATAACATGATCATACACATACATAAAAACACATGTTCATTGATAATAAAAGCATAAAAAGTGAAAGTGACAACATATTCATAGTCCTGTGCATCATTCAAAAGTGGTGTTATGGGATCATGACTAAAATAAGTTACTTTTAAAATTACTTTAAAACCTAGAGTAAACATTAAAAAATAGCATCAGCATTAACAAAACAGGCCATACCCGTCATTATACACTGCAGTCCCTGAATAACCTCAATCCATACTTTCCCTATATGTTCCAAAGTCCTGCTCCACTATATTATTTTACCAAGTTAGACCTCTGCCACCAGGCATAAAGCAGATATCTAGACAGTGTAAAGACAAGCCACCTTGTCGTATCTGAACTGAGATTACACTTAGAGCATCTAAGGGACGTGAGAATGACAGCAACCGACAAGCCGGAATAATCCATGCTTTTCTCAGGGTAGCATAGACAGGACAGAAGGAGACAAAATGTTCAATAGTTTCTGGGGCAGTACTACAGGACGGAAACAAAGGAGTTACAGTAGCATTCACCCAACTACTTTTCATGCCATTCAGTTGGAGAACCCCGATCCTAAAGTGTATGTAAAGTGCTCATGTCTGTCGGGGTTCAACCTCATCTAAGTAAAAATCAAACTTAAAACAACTTTTTACAATTAAGAATCTGGTGGCTAAAGTGCCAAGTAACCTAGTTTCAGCGGAAGAAGAATCAATAAGATTCCAGTACCTTTTTTTAAGCTGGGGAACCATTTTTTTTGTAATTGACTGCGGATGATCCCACATGGTCCCCAGTCCCAATTTAAAACACCACTCCTTAAACTTTTCAAACCAAATGCTCTGACTGTCTTTGAAGAGTTAATAATTCCTCCACAGCGTCCTTTACTGGAATCTGAGTATTACTAATCCAGAGTCTTATACAAAACATAAGCACCTTGAGGACAGCAAAGTGGGTAATAGACCTTAGTCCAAGATCAAGGCATAGAGGTAATAAAGGCGTATTCACTGGAAGATTTAGGATCGATCTTAAAAATGTATTTTCCGTGACCTCTAGCAGATTAAGATGCTCCAGCCCCCACAACTCGGCACTGTACAGGGCCGCTCCCAACCCTTTGGCCAGATGTATTTCTAAAGTGGGAGAAATTGGGCAGAAAGCTGAACGTTTAACACTCTTAATTATTGCACAGTCCACATGCTGAATTGTCAGCAAGCACTTCTGGATTTGGGGAGTCCATACCATATTATCTCTAATTCTAATACCCAAGTAATCAAAGACCTTAACCTGCTTTAAGAGTTGGGTATCCAACCTTACTTTCCCCTTGGTGGATTTTTAATTTTTTTATATAAACTTTTTTATTGATTTTGCGCACACAACAAACAATCTTGGTTCACAGATCAGTCCGTTCGTAGCACATACAGCTAGGTCACTTCCTCACCATCCCCAACAACAGTCCCTATCCAAAACAGCCCGCCTCCCCCTCTACCCCCACCCCCCCTTGTCAGTGTGCCTCCATTCCCTTGTTACGGCTTGTCAAACCTATCCGATATGCAGCGGGTGAAACTCCCCTCTGGTCAATGTCCACACATAAGTCCAGGTACGAGCCAATGTCGCTTAAGACCTCCACTCCATCCCCGGGCTCAGAGGACCCATGTAGTCTGCTCTCTCCTTGCGCCCGGGCTCATTGTCTAACTTCCCACCTCCATCACCATCACACCCACCTCCACCTCCCCTCGCCCCGTGGCCCCTTCCGGAGCCGCCGGTTCGCCAGCCTCTCCGCCATCATCAGCCTCCAATAGTGACTGCAGATCCGTCACAAGCGCGCTCCACGCCCTGGCAGTATCTAGCGCCCTTTCGTTGGCCGTACGCCTAGCTAATTGCAGTCTGAGAGAGCCTTCGCAAGCAGCCCATTGCAGGAAGCACCTCCGCCACCTCAGGAAGTTAGGTCCCCCTCTAGATTTCCAGTGTAGAGTAAGTTCCCTTTTGGCCATTATGAACCCCAAATCATAAAATTTGCTAGTGATTTTGGTGGCAGGGGTATGGGGAAACCAAAGTAGCAGGCAAGCTCCCGCGTCTGCGTCAACCTGACGGCCCGTAACCGCATTCAGGCAAGCGCAAACATCAATCCAGTATGTGCCAAGCCCTGTGCACGACCTGAACATATGCTGAAAGTCAGCGTCCTCCGCGGCGCAGCGCGGGCATGACGATCGCGCACCTCCGAAGATCCGTCGGATTTTGGCAGGTGTCCAGTACGCCCTATGGAGTGTGTAATACTGAACCAATTGAAACCGAACATTACGGGTGCCCTTCCAGGCACTGCGTATAAGCTGAGGCCAGGTCGTCTCCGGTATCTGCCGACCAAGGTCAGCCTCCCAGCGCTCCCGAAGCCCATCAAGGGGGGGAGGATCAGCCAGCGCCAGCCTCCGGTACAGGCATGTGATGGCCTTATAGGTGCCAGCCGCCATCACGACATACTGGCAGCCCAGCGACGTGGGTGGTTCCACCAGCCCCATCTTCCAGCGCCTCTGAATCCCAGTAACCAAAGCCGCATGTAACAGGAAGTCACCCCTCGGCAGACCGAAGGCCTCCTGCAGGGCACCGAACGGCATCAAGGCACCATCCCGGTATAAATCCCCTAGCATGTGAACCCCTAAGTCCTCCCAGCCGGCAAGCGCCGACCAATCCCCGCCATGCGGGATGGCAGTACACATGCCCAAGGGAATCTCCAGCGCATATGGGGCGCGACACCCCACCCGCCAGTGGCCACGCAGCCAGCACCTGCGAAGGGTTCGCTCTTCAAGAGTCAGCCGCTCCAACCGAAGCTCCTGTTGGAGCACAATAAAGGACAGAACATGGCGCTGCACAATCCAACCCTGCGGTCCGTCCGGGCCTCTAAATTCCCGCGCCACCGCTTGCGTGAGCCACTGAAGTTGAGCAGCCAAATAATACCATTCGAAGTCCGGCACTGCTAGGCCGCCCTCCTCTCGGGACCTAAGTAAAGTATTCAGGGCTATGCGTCGCCTGCCAGTGCCCCAGATAAAGCCTATCACCACAGATCTCAAAGTTCGGAAAAAGGAGGGTGGGATCCACACCGGTAGCGTGTGGAAAAAATATAGTAGGCGCGGCAGGACCACCATTTTCAACAACGCAATTCGCCCTGCCACAGACAACGGAAGGACACGCCAAAACCTCATGCTACCTCTAATGCCCCTCATGGCCCTACCCACATTCCCCTCATAAAGGAGTGAATGGGTGTGATATATATGGACTCCGAGGTACTGCAGGCAATCCGGTTCCCAGCGCAGGCCATCCAGCACCGCGGGCTGAGCGCAGCGGGAAGTCAGGGCGAAGAGGCAGGTCTTAGACCAATTAACCCGGAGGCCCGACAGGTTCCCGAACTCCTGGAGCAGGGCCCATGCCCCGGTCACTGACGCATCTACATCTGCCAGGAATAACAAGAGGTCGTCGGCATACAAGGAGATATAATGCAAGTCGCCGCGTGACAGTACCCCGTCAAAGGACCGACCCTGCCGGGCCCGCGCCGCCAGCGGCTCAATCGCCAAGGCGAAAAGGAGCGGGGATAAGGAGCAACCCTGTCTGGTGCCCTGACCTACCAAGCACGCCGCAGATACGGAGCGGCCCGTTCGGACCCTAGCAGTAGCCGACTCATATAGCAGCCTCGTCCAACGGACGAAGCCATCTCCCAACCCGAACCGAAGGAGTACGCAGAACAAATAAGGCCACTCCACACTATCGAATGCCTTTTCGATGTCCACTGACAGCACGGCCGCCCCCGTGGGGCCCTCCCCTTCAACATCCATGACCCTTATCAGGCGCCATATGCACGTCGAGGTGTTCCTAGTGGGGATAAAACCCGACTGGTCCGGGTGTACCAGAGAGCACATATGGGCAGTCAGCCTCGTCGCTAAGATCCTGCTCAACACCTTGTAGTCTACCGTTAGCATCGATAGCGGACGGTATGCCGTCTTAGCCGTGGGGAGGCCGCCCTTTTTCAACAGCGGGATCACGATCGCCTCACGCGCCGACGCCGGCAATTTACCCTGCTCCCAGGCCTCCCCATAGACCTGGTGTAAGCGAGGTGCCAGGAGATCCACATACGCTGCATAAAACTCCACCGGGAGGCCGTCCCCCCCTGGCGTTTTCTTCCTGGCCATATGCTTAATCGCCGCTCTAATCTCCCCCAGCGTAATAGCCGCTCCTAACGCTGCTCCCTGCTCCGGATCCAGCCGCGGCAGCTGAGCCTCTTCAAGGAAGGCATCCAATGCCGCAGGGCACGCCGCCATCCGGCTCCGATAAAGTTCCGCATAGTAATCCCGGAACTGAGTGTTAATCTCTAGCTGCGAATGGACCAGGCCCCCAGTCGACGTAGCCAGCGACAAAATCGGCGTGCCCCGAGTGTCAGGATTAGCCAACCATGCCAGCAGCGAGCCGACCCGGTCCCGTTCCGCATGCGCTCGGACCATGTATTCCCGGTAATCAGGGCAGCGGAGCCTCTCCACCTGGGTGGCCACCCGCTCTCGAGCCGCTAGCACTTCTTCCCTATTGCCGCCCGCCTCATGGCCATTCCTCTCCGCCTGCCGTAGAGCGGACTCCTCCCGTGCGACATCAGCCAGCAACGTCCGGCGAACCCCCGACGAGGACGAGAGGCACGCGCCTCGCACCACCACCTTGAAGGCGTCCCACTCAATTGCTCGAGTGGATGCAGTTCCCGAGTTCTCAAGGAAGTAACGTTCAATGCAGTCCTGCACTTCAGCGCGGAAAACCGGGTCCTCCAGCGTCAGCGGGTTCAACCGCCATGTGGGAACCGGCTGCCGCTGTCTGGTCCAGGGGACCGTAAGCAGGCAAGGGTTATGGTCTGATATGGTCCGCGGCAGGTACTCACAGTCATGCGTAAGCTCCTGAGCCCCACTCGAGCAGAGGAAAGTGTCGAGACACACATGCAAATCATGCGGTACCGAGTAGAACGAATAGTCCCTATCTGTGGGGTGACACGTCCGCCACGCGTCCTGGAGACCCCAGCGGTCCTGCCAGTCCCTCCGAGCCTTGGCCACTCTGCACACCACCGACTGAGCAAGCGGTGGATGAGAACGGTCCATCTCAACATCAGCCACCGAGTTAAAGTCCCCTCCCATGTACACCGTGCCCACGAGCACATCCGGCAGCCGGCTTGACAACACGGAGAAGAACGCAGCCTGATCAAAGTTAGGGGCGTAGACACAGCAAAACGCAACATCCCGGCCATCCAGCCTCCCCAACACTGCCACAAACCTCCCTTCCGGGTCCACCCTAGTGGTCAGTGGCTGGAAGGGGACACCCGCCCGCACCCAAGTTAGCACCCCCCTAGCATGCGCAGAGTAAGTAGTATAGAAGAGTTGCCCTCTCCATCGCCGCTGCAGCGCCTGCCCTTCTGCTAACGTTAAATGCGTCTCCTGCAAAAAAGCCACCTGGACCCCCCTCCGGACTAAATATGCGTGTACCTTATACCTCTTCCTCATGGAGTTGAGCCCCCGCACATTCCAGGTAATGCACTTCAAGTCTAATCTAGCCGCCATCAATGGGCACATAGCAAAGTCCAATCCCCCACAGTCTCATCGGCACACTGACAATACCCAAAAACTCAGCAATCCCAAAACAACCCCAACCAACTCCCATCCCACCCACCCCCAGAACAGGCATCAAACAGTTGTCACCCATCCAAACCCAACCCCCGAGTACGAGGGAAACTCTGGAAAATACCAGAGACTCACAAGTTATGTGAGATCGAGGAGGTGACCACCCACCAGCCGGTCGGACAGCCAAGACCCGTCACACCAGGAGAGGTCGATCCCGGCTAAGAGTAGATCTCCCCCACCCCCTACCCGGCAGCACCACCACCCTCTGAGAAGGCCCGGGACCCAACACCTCCCACAGGGAGCAGAGTACAGCCACATTTCCATCCGCCTAGAAAGCAGGACCCCAACCGCCTATAATGTGCCCACCCCATTGGGCCAGCACACACCCTTACTGTCCACTACTCAGCGTCCCGTAGTCACTCATCCAGTAGGCCATCAGCTGTCTGCGGGGTGATCTGAGGCGGCCCCCCAGTGTCTTTATCCGAAGCTTCATCCGAGCCTCCTGGTTCCGCCTCGCCGAGCCCAATCTGGAACCCGAGTCCACCACCTGGGTCTCAGGCGCTGCTCCGGAGATGTCCAACACCGCCTGTAGGGCAGCTCTCCTCTCCTGCTCAGTCTGTGAGGCCGAGGGGGGCCTCCTGCCCTGTTCCCTCCTCCGATTACGCCTGCTCCTGCGCGGTCCCGGCCGGGCCTCAGCAGACCCCGTCCAGGTACCCGAACCATCCTTGCCCGCTCGATACCGCTCCAACCATTGCCAGGCGTCGTCCGGGGAATCACAGAACGTCGCCACTCCGTCCACCAGTACCCTCAGGCGGGCCGGGAACAGCAGAGAGTATTGCACCCCCTCATCGCGGAGAGCTCTCTTGACAGCGACGAAGGAAAAACGGCTGCGCTGGACCTCCTGGGAGTAGTCTGGAAATATCGACACAGATGCGTTGTCCACCTTGTAAGGACCAGCCAGTCTGGCCTGCCGCAGTATAATGTCCCGGTCCCTGAAGTGGAGTAGCCGAGCTATCACCGGCCGGGGAGGCCGGCCCGGGGCAAGGGGGGAGCCGGGACCCTATGAGCCCTTTCCAAGGTGTAGAAGTGCGTCAGGCCCTCAGGGACCACTACTTCCCGCAACCAGTTCTCCAGGTATGCGACCATGTCGTCCCCTTCAATATTTTCGGGTAGACCCACCACGCGGATATTGTTGCGTCTGTTGCGCCCTTCCGCGTCAGCCGCCCTCCTTTCCAACTGCCGCACCCTGCGAGTTAAGTCCTCCAGTGTAGCGTCCGACGCCTTCTGGGCCGGTTCCAGTGTCTCTATTGCCAATTCAGCGGCCTTGATGCGGTCGGCAAGCTTGTCATGGTCCGCCTTCAAAAGGCCAAGGCTCGTGGAGACCTGGGCGATGTCCTGGCGCAGCGCCTCCCTCGTGTCCCCAATGGCCTTAAGGATTTGGTCCATCTGTTGCTGCTGCAACCCAGCCGCCCGATCGCCCGTCTGTTGCAGGTCATGGGCGTCAAGGGAATCTTCAACTTGGTCCGGCGGCGCCACGCCCGTCCCCTTCCGCGGCTTCCCCATGGAGGCCAGTCGGCGACCGCGTCGATGCCAGACACTACAGGGTCACCCCAACGTGTTCTTCAAAGAGGGCCAAAGTTGTCAGCCCACCAGCGAGCCTGGCGAGAAGGCAGGGTCTTGCACGATGAAGGGAAAAGAAAAAGGGGGGGGCAGCCAGCAGGCACAGCCGGACCTCGGCGCCCGGCACCCCCAATGGGACTCCCTCCGCTCTGGGTCCCCGCAGCCGACAGCCAAAATCACCAGTAATCCCACGCCGCTCCCAGCCGCTCCCTGCCGGCAGGACCCAATGCAAAAGTCCAGGACATCAGCAGAGTGGACCCAGGACCCCCCCAGGGCCAGATGGCCACCCCGAGGAGGCCGCAGCGCCAAGGTCGCTGCCGCTAAGGTCCGCTGCGGGCCACGAGGGGCCCTCCCAGACAAACTCAGGCCCTCACAATCCTCGCGGCCGCCAGTCCATCCGCTATGCCGCCATTGCCCAGCAGCTCCTCCGCCGAATCGGCACCCCCGGCCCCAGGCTGATGGCGCCTCACCAATGGCGCCGTAGGTTCAGGGCGCCGGTCGTCCACAGCGCCGCCCACCACTGCCGGGCGCCTCCGCTCCCGGTGCCCGCTCCAAACCTCTCCGCAACACCAGCGTCCTGGCACTCCTCGCTCCGGTGCGTGGCCCGTCGGTTCCCGGCTTTCGGGCTCCCAGGGGGCGACCACTCACACCCGGGGTCAGGGTGCCCGCCAACACCGTCTTCCGGCCACCCGCAGCAGTTCAATCTCCGGCGGCCCCACAGAAATCGAGGCCGGGGATCGGCCGCGAGACGTAGGCCCAGGCAAAATGGCCAGCAGTCGCCTCCGCAGCTCCCTCCGAAGAGCCCAGTCCCCAGCAACCACGGGACCCAGCGCACTCCCGATCGGCGCTAGGGTGTCCCGCGGCGATCAGGGATCAATCCCGGGGGGTGGTGCCACCAGGGGGGTCCTCCAACAGGATAATCACCGAGACCGACCCGGAGCTCAGGGCTCAGGCGTCCATGCTCGGCAGCGTCGTGGCCACGCCCCCCCCTGGTGGATTTATAGGGATTAAAAACCATAAACTTTGTTTTTGAGCAGTTTATTTCGAGGCCCCAGTCTTTGAAAGCTTTTGCAAACTTAGTTAACACATTCTGGATACACAGAGGTATATTTGACTGGGCATTTCTATGAATGTGAGAAAATAGCTCCCAGTGTATTTGTAGAGCCCACCACTGACTCTAGGATGGAGTCAGGGCAAGGGCAAACACCAGTAACCTCTCACTCCTCTACAGTAGAGATTATCTTATTTTACACCACAGTGTGGGAATGTTGAAATTGACTCACTATGGAGGGATTTAAGTTTAAGGACACATCAGTGTCAAAGTCAAACAAGGTAAACTGTGTCTCTATTGCTTGCTATTCCTCACCGAGGGGCTGTAGCCTCATTGTTCTGCCAGGCAGTAATAGCTCATGCCTGAGCTATTACTGCCTGGCCGCCTCTCACCAGACCCCCAGCCCTACTATAGCAGCCGCCACCCTTGCCGCGGTGTCTGGGGACCGGCAACCTGCTCCTGCTGTAAGGGGAGAGCAGATCTGCCGGAGATGATGGCGTGGCTTCTGAATGGTGCCCCGGCCTGGTGGGAACGGCAGCTTTTTCAATGCTAGGGCTAACAATCTGTCGTCATCCCCCGCATTGAGAAACCTCACCCGGAGGCGGTCTAGTGCACAATTTTCTTGCTTGCCCTCGCCAACTTAACGTTGGTGAGCTGCACACGAGAAAAAACTCCGCCATGCAGATGTTGGCATAGTTTTTCCAGAACTTTGTGCTCCAAACAAACTCTTCCGGAGGAGCGGAGTTTACTGCCCACCCATACCCTGATTGAATACCAAGTGCTTGGACAATCAAGCGCACCACCAGCACTTTGCCCACAGGAGAGATCTTCCCTCTGCCATCCCTCTACGCAGTATGAATCATTGTTGCCACCATTTGCACCATGGCCGGGGGGAAAGGCAAGAAAGACTCCACCATTAAGACTTTCTTCCAACAGCTTGCTTGGCACCTCTTGACAAAGGACTCAGCCAGCTGCAACAGGTCACTAGAGACATGCTCCTCAACTGCCTCAGGAACTCTAAGACGCCCTCAAAGGTGTAATGGGCAACTTACAGAGAGACCTACTTGCCCTACAAAGCGATGTTGAGTAAATTCGAGAGAGGGCGGCCCAAACTGCAGCGGCGGCCGTCATGGCTCGTGTGTGGGGGGGCATGTGCGGGAGGTCGTGGGGGGGTCATGCAGGTGGTGGTCTCACAATTGCGGGAGGGAGTAAGGAAATAAATAGCTTACCCTGGTCCCGTGTCTCTGCTCCTGCTCTCCTACCTCAGACTTCAGGAACAGGAAGCAGGCAGCCAGGCTCCCCTAAGCCAATCACAGTGCTGCAATGCAACATTGTGATTGATCTGAGTGCATTGAGAGGGTGCTCAGCCAGAGGCTGGAGGGGTGGGCATTTTCTCCATGCAGGCAGTAATACAGCCTGCATGGAGAAGGGGGAAAGTGTGCATGACTGGTTTGGGGAGGTCTGAGACCACTCCTCCACTGCCCTGCTCGGAGAGCAAAGCAGCCCCGTCCACTTGCCCATCCTCAAAGCAGTACAACCATAACTGAAAGTTATTATCATTTTATGTATTTGCTTCTTGCATTGCTTGAAAGCAGTGGGGCGATGCTCCTTCACTGTAGCGGAGGAGCCGCCACTGCCAAACTGACAAATCCATAGACAAACTCCACGATGAGGGGGAAGCCACCCAGAAACAACACTTCCAACTGGAGGACGGTTCTCCCTCCTCCAGGAGAAATGCAAAGACCTGGAGAACAGGTCGCGCCAAAAACACAGCCACACCAGAGGGGTGCCAACTACAGTCCTGGACTTGGAGCTCTCCAAATATCTCTCCAACCTCTTCAACATTGTTCTGGAGTGCCCAGGATCGGATCCCATTCTCATGGACAAGGCTCACAGAGTGGTCCCCCTCTCACAAATGGGCAAGTGCACACTGGATCTCCTGGCCTGCATCCATAGCCTTATCTCCCCACCAGGAGATTCCAGACGTCACCAGCTATTTTAAGCTCTCCCTGGATGCCGAAAAGGCATTCAGTAGGGTGTACTGGAAAATGCTCTTTGATGTGTTGCAGAAATATGGCGTAGGCCCCCAATTCCAGGGATGGCTATCTGTGCTCTACTCCTTCCCCACTGCTGGTCTGAGCCTTAAGCCAAGCCTCTATGTCCTTGTCTATCACCCAAGGCACTCAATAGTGCATCACCCACTCTTTGGGACTTCGCTGCTTCCGTACTATAAAAAACACAGCCTCTGTGTTATTCATAAACACTAATATGGGGCTCCTTCCTATACTGACAGTGTGATGCCCCTACTAAATCGAGATTGTTTAATAAATATACTTGTGAGTTAGAATAAATATGAGATGACTTACATTCCCCTTTCACTTAGGTCGGCTAGAAATAAGATTAGTCCAAAATAAAAATTGATTACCTTTCATTGCACATTGTATTTAACTATGCACACAACGCAGAACAATTGCGATCATTGTGGTATGGCCAAATAAAATGACCATTAATTTACATAGAAGTGCAGATCTCACTTATTATGCACAGAACACTGTTGACTTAAGATCCCTTTGGTAATCGAAAAACAAGATATTAGCCATTCCACCATGGCGGCTGCTGCCAAATAGAACTCCTAGAGCCATTGCACCAATCCTACAAGGGTTGGGCAACCTCCCATTGGGGCCGGAGGGACGGCTCACAGTCAGAGCCACTCTTGAAACATGCTGTCACTCTCATGCGTGCCTGGCTCCATGCCCATCCCACATGGGGGGACTCTTAGGCGAAAAGGTCCATAACCGCTCTAGAGACATGCCGCAATGAGGACACTTTTCTCTGAGGCCTAATCACTATCAGGGCACGTAACTCACAATCACGACAGGCAATCAACCAATCATACATGTTGTCTGCACAATTAACGCTATTTAAGCCTCCGCAAAAATATTCACATTTGAATACGAAGTGCTCGAGGAGGAACAGTGGGTGTATCAGAGAGTGAGACACCATGATGAAGTAAGTCAGGCCAGGTGGGGGATTGTTTAGAGACCACGCTCAGACTGTGAGGGAAGATCGTAAATTAACCTGCACTATGTGTATATGCATTTTTAGAGTGTGACAATAGGGTTCACCCCGGCGGAGCGATCCATGTTGTGGAGTAATTCTACACAGTAAGTGGGTTGCTATTCAGGTTTCCCTTTTTGTTTTTTCTTTAGGAACGGCCATCATGTACAATGTAGGAAGATTCCTACCCTGTACCCATGGCATTATTGGAATTCGGTGGATAAATATGTATTTGAGATGGAGGCTCCAGCATGAGTGGAACACAGTGCATGACCTATTATGCACCCCACTTGGGTTATGCCTGTGTTCCAAATGTTGTGTTTCCTAACCATGATGTCTCTCTCACTGACATATTCTTCCAGATACTTATCGTAAAAGGTGATTCTAAAAACAGTAAGTTTGAATTCAGGCTCATTTATGCTTGTCGTGTGCACAAGCGTTTTTTTCCCCATCACTATTGGTAAATATATTAATCTGATTTCAGTAACCACTGACTGTCCGGGGACTCTTGAAAAAAGTTCCCAAACGTGATTGAGAAATGTATGAGCAAGAGCCCATTTGAACAGATATCCTATTGCATCAGAAAAGAGTAGCTATAACAAGTAAAGGTTATGAATACAGGAGAAGGGATCCAAAACCATTAACATCAAAGCCAAGCATAGATTCCTTATGTTGGGAGAAACATTGAGTTATGGCAATGTCAAATTAAATCGGTTTAGCTTGCAGCAGAAAGCCAAATGTAAGAAGACTTGGAAAGAGCAGAAGCACTTACTATGTTCCACATATGTTGAGAAGGAGCCTGATTAAAGAAGAGCTGGATAACAGAAGGCGACATCGTTTCAATTCAGTCATGATGATCCAGAACTTCTTGAAGTTGAATGGGGAGAAGACAGAGGTCCTGATCTTCGGGGGCAAGCAGGACATCTGGTCAAGAGACTGGTGGCCTGCCTCCCTTGGGGACTGTCCTATTCCCTCTCAATTTGCCAGGAATCTGGGGGTACTGATAGATACCTCACTTTCTTTTGACCGTCAGGTCAGCAGGACTGTTTCCAGCTGCTGCGGTATCATCAGGATCCTTAGAAAGATCAGTCACTATCTCTCCCCTGATGCCCGGAAGCAAGCCGCTGTGGCACTTGTCTGTTCAAGACTGGACTACTGCAATGCACTGTATGTGGGTATTAATAAGAGCCTTATCCACCGCTTGCAAATAGTACAGAATGCGGCGGCTAAGATGGTCCTCAATCTTCCCAGGTTTTCTTCAGCTTCATTGGCTAGAAGAAACCTGCACTGGCTGCCCATCCAGTCTAGGATCTCTTTTAAGATCCTCTGTCTTGCTCATGGGGCTGTGTACGGTACTGGCCCAGAGGGCATCAGGTCCCTCCTCCACTCCTACTCCCCCAGCAGAGTTCTCCGCTCATCCAACAAAAACCTTCTCTTGGTTCCCAGATTTACAAAAGCGACATGGGGAGGCAGAGCCTTCTCTACCTTAGCTCCTAAGCTATGGAACTCGCTTCCCCCCGATCTTGCTGGGCAACCCTCCATTGTGCTTTTCCGTAAAGCATAAAAAACTTGTTTTTTTTCTGAGGCCTACCCGTAATGATGCACTAGGAGAATTACAGTCTTTAAGACCTGCTTGGCGCCTTAATGCCCTTGGGCTAAGGTGCGCAGTCTAAGTCTCCCTTCATTCATTCATTCAGTCATGAGGCTACCAGGATACCTAATATTGTAAAGGACATGAAAGGAAGCAATGGAGAAGACCAGAGGAATACAGATGGGGAGGTCTTAAATGCATAATGGAGGTACAGGAACCAAGACCTTGTACTAAGATAACCAGAAGAAGAGGCAGAATCTCAGTTTTATTTGGACAAGTCCAAAACAGGTCTCTCATCCAAACAAAACCAATAAGAAGAGCTGTATCAATCCAAAAAGGAATGACAAAAGACACAGAAACTGAAATCATGAGAAGTCAGTGAAGACAGACGAATGGTATGTATTTAAATGGGATAGAACAGGATAACTTGAATTTTTCACAATTACACAGAAAATCATTTAAGGTTTTGGTTTTAGAAAAGCAACTGTATGTATCACCAGCGTTTTGTACGAAAAAGAGCTGCAATAGAGACTTGAGGATTAATAAGATACGGAATCATCTTTCACACTAAAAGACCTATGGTTGAACATACCGGCATTAACTATAGCACACTACACTAAACAGCTGAATACCTCAAGGAAATGTTTTCAATCCAGGGACAATACTGTTCCTAAAGAGATGAGATCACCTTCACACTATTCTATTGAACCTAGTTACTACCATGGCTACTCGGAACAAGCTCTTTGTATTTTGTTTTCTTGTCAATGTTTCCACAATTATCAATCCTAAAGCCTCAAGTAAATTGACAAAAAACAATAGCCCCCATTTGAAACTTCAGGATTCCAACCTTCACACCACCATAATCCGCAGATGGGGATTATTTAACCTGGAGATTTCAACTGCTTTCAGGGTGAAATACCATGGAGAAATGAGTAACAACCAGGAGAACTAGGTACAGTATCACCAAATTCTCTGTCAATGTCTCATTTCAATAGAGACCCTCTTAATAGGATAGGATGTGGCGTAACGGACAGATCTGCCGACTTTGGAACGGGGGGCACCAGGTTCGAGCCTCAGAGTTGGCTCAATGCCCTGTAATTCTGGGCAAATCACTTACTCTCCCTATGCCTACAAAAATGAATGTCTCCTTGTGTAATGTAACTGGTGCTCATGTAACGTGTTCCGACACCTTCGTATCGAGTCTGTGCTATATAATACTGCATAAAAAAGTGCCCATGGAGTTACCAATGGCCTTGGTAGCAGTAAGTCTCAACACAGGCCAGAGTTACCGGCCCAAGCCCTCAGTTGTCCAGATACTGACTTCTGTACTGTGCATAAGCTTGTTCACTTTCACAATAAGCTCATCATGCTGACCGAATGTCACCACCTTCTCTTTGTTCCTCACTGATCTGACAGGATAATTCAAGAAAACAGAGCCCTGTAAGGTACAGTGACATTTAACACAATTTTATCTCTTAGGAATCTTATCCATATAGACCTCGGATGGCTCAGCCCCATGCCCCTCACTGCTCTGTCCTCATGTTTTCCACTGGGAGTTTACACAATACCATTATTAGAGAGAGAGATAAGAACACCTACTGTATTTGCTTGAAAACATCAAGGGGAGAAAACTGCTGGCTCATTTATTCTGTTGTTAAATTGCTGAAAAGGATCAAAATACCAATTAACTCGGTGGCTTAGAAAATCTTTGATATCCCTGGGTTTACTGACATTCGGAAGCTCTTGTTCATACTCGCCTAATGGCTTTTTGATTGTGAACAAAGAAATGCCAATCTCTTTAGCATTTGACCTGTTTCTTTTGAGAGGAAAAATATGCAGTCTACAGCTCTGTGCCTAATGTACTTATAGAGCCTAATTTTTGAATGAATGAAACATCCCTGGTTCTGACTCTGCCTATAGATGTAAAATATGCTCTCTGACTTCAGAGGGTTGAGGTTAATTTACATTTAAGGAAAACAAATCATAACTATAAGGGCATAGATGCGAGTCAGTCTTCAAGAAGGAATTAGCTACACACAGCTGTCCTCTCTTTATAGTGCTGGCAATACGAAAATAGCCCATCTAGCAGTTGTGCCGGCAATTTATACCAATTTCAGTTTTTATTCTTTACATTATAAGTAGGTATATGTATGTATGTATGTGTCTTGTAAAGCGCACTGCTGCCCTGAGGCGTCGTGGCGCTGTAGACCGTTGGGGAACCCGTCCTGGCTATCCCTGTGAGATGGTCCCTACTGGGTATCTCCAAGGTGAAACCAGGCATCCCCGGCGAATGTGGGGGGCCGTTGTAGAGATGAGGCAAGCTAATGCCCAGAGTTGCCGAGTGTGATCCCTGGTTAGAGTAGGCACCGAGGCAAGAATTATCGAGTCTGCTGACCCTGGTCCACGGCCCTGCCGCGTCGGGAATTGAACCCTGGTCCCGGGCCGTTCTCTGCTTCAGGGTCTGCCGCCTCTAACCAGTGAGCCACACCACTCCACTGGTATAGCCATATATCTGATGGGGCTCAGTACTTCTAAATTAAAAGTTGTAAACTCGCAGTTGGCGCTTTGAAGGCCTCATTGCAAATCAGTCTGGTAAAATTGCCGAAATGGCGGCTAATAACATTATAGAAGTAAATTATGGAATATTTATAACTTCATGGGAGCTTTTGATAAATAATCTGTAAAACACTGTTACTGTGGGTTGTTACCACTAAATTTCCCTGGAAATGAAAGGCTGCTGAAATTATCTGACACATAACTAGAATGGGACAGAAAATGTACAGTATTACCTGAACAATCAACCTTACTTTCTAGAGCAATGTAAAATTCTGCGAAGAGCAAAAAATAGTTCGACTCGCCTTTACCACTCAACTTTCTGTTTATAGTAGTTCCACCAAGTCCTACATGAGGTGGAGGGGAGGAGAGGAGATTACATTGTTACAGTTACCCCTCAAAACAGATTCAGGCTTCGGTGTGCGATCAAAACATTTGGAAAGTCAATCCTGGATTACTGAAAGGTGCTGTGATGCCATACTAATAACAGACCGCGCACTATACCAGCAGGGGCGGCTCTTTCATTAGGGCGGAGGAGTGTTGCCCCACTGCTTTCTCGCAGTGCGAGAAGCAGAATCATAAAATGGTATTTTAAATACCATTTTATATTTCTGCTTCTCGCGCTGCAAGAAAGCAGAATGGTATGCCTGGTTGGGGGTGGCCGGGAGGGTGGGTTGGTGGAGTCGCTTGCCCAATGTTATGGGCCCTGACTGTTTGGTGGGCCCTCTGGGGCCAACCAAACCACTCATGCGCAATCTGGATTTTCTCTATGCATGCTGCATGCAGCCTAAATAGAGAAAATGGCCTCACTACAGGCCGGCACCAATCACAAAGCTGCTATTGCAGTGTTGTCATTGGCTTAGGGAAGGGGAGGGAGGATGCCTGCTTCCTGTTCCAGGAGCAGGAAAGCAGCAGGAAAACGCGGGCACGGGACCAGCCTGGAGCAGAGGCGGCATGGGACTCAGTAAGTGAAGTATGCCTTTATCCATAATAGAAGAAAAGCTTACTTTCTGTTGCGTTACTGCTTCTAAATTCAGTCCTACAGACACATTTTAGCATCTATGTAGGTATTTTTGTTATAAATTTATACCAAACAGTGGTGTTGCTACAGGAGGGGCCTGATGTGGCTCCTGTGGGGTCCGTGCCCCAGCTCCTTTTATCCTGACTTCCATTAGGCCTACCACCACAGCTGCTGAGGGTGCCGATCGGCTATAGAGAACAAGTAAACACACACCTTTGTCCAATTACCTTTCACTGCAAAGCAGTGTTACATGAATGACATAATTTATTGGCAACCCTAAAATCATAACCAATAAACCAAAAAGGTTTAAATAAATTAAAATACACTACAGTAATAATTTAAAAGCCATAAAATATAAATCAAATATATATTTACAATTTCTTAAAATCTAAACACGATCAAAAATATTTCTAAATATGAATAAAGTATAGAAAACAGTAATTTAATGACATACAATACAATTATATTAGAACACTATTAATAACAATATATATATATATATATATATATATATATATATATATATATATATATATATATATATGTCCTACTGGCGGTTGCCAGTAGGTAATTATAATTAGGACCATGTTTCCATAGGAAAAGTGTTTTTTGACTTGCCTATATCTTTGGCATCTTCACTAAATTTGCCAACATAAGTGCCCTGGTGATTCTTGTTGTGCATGGAATGTTTCGGGGTAAAGTAAAAGTAAAGTAGTGGTACTTGAATAGCGCACAAATCACCATGAGGCATCTCAGCGCTTGTACGAATACCGCTGAGGAACACTTTCCCTGTGGAGTGCCCACTCCTGGGCACCCCCAAGGTGGAGCCAGGCATCCTAGCGTTGTTGGGGCCGTTGTGGAGATTAAGCAAGCTATTGCCCAGAGTTGCAGAGTGGGACCCATGATTAGAATAGGCACCAAGGCGAGAATTATCAGGTCCGGAGAAATTGAGCCCAAGAGCCGCCGAGGCGGGAATTGAACCCTGGTCCCAGGCCAGACCTCTGCATCAGGGTCTGCCGCTCTAACCATTGAGCCACACTTCTCCACGGGTGATCCGTGAAGCAAGAGCAGACAAAATAGGGTGGGGGGGGGAATGTGTGTTTCTCATGTTAATTTCCTTTTCTTTTTTTAGAATCAATCATTTTTATTGGGTGGTGATGAGTGCATAATACACATCTTACATCCAGGCGCCGGCAGAGCGAGAACTAGAGAGCAATACACAGCATATAAGGTCTACATCCAGGGGGACGACCTCGCGGTAATGCAAATCTCATTGGAAGTTCAAGGCACCTTGACCAAGACACCACTTTTAAAACACAAGAAACAATAGAAAATGAACCCTCCCCTCCACCCCCCCCCCCACCCTCCCTCCGCATCAGTTTAGGACCTCCCCACTACCAACTCCACTATGAGCCATTGAATATTACTTATCATGGCAGGCAACTTCTATACCAGGTGGAGCTAAGGGTATAAGCCGTAAAATCTGCAGGTATTTCGGACATGTTACTTCCCTCATGTCTTTTGAAAGGAGCTGTGAAAAGGGAGCCCATAATTTAGCATATTCCTTACCACGGCCATCTACAGTAAGAGAAAGACGTTCCATTGCTAATAGATACCAAAGCTTTTGTATCCAATCTCGCGGATCAGGGACAGACTGAGAGCCCCATTGCCCTAAGAGTACCTGCCTAGCTGCCAACAGTGCCAGGGATATCTGCCTACCCCTTAAGGACTTCAGTGGAAATGATCCAGGGTGGGGAAGCCCCAGAAGGTTATGCTCAGGTGCTCGTGGCAATGTAATCTAAAACGCTGCATCAATGTCATTGAGGATTGCCGCCCAATAAAGCACCAGCTTGCGACAGAGCCACAGCAAGTTTACTAGGGTGCCTGTGCCACCACCCCCCGCCAGCAGAGGTCTTATTTGTACTTGTCCCAAGACTTAATGCGCACTGGTGTGTAATACCAGTAATGGACCACCTTATAGGCCGATTCCGTACCCGCTGTATTAGAAGCAGAGTGGTGTGTGCGATAAAAAATGCGTTTCCACTCCTTCGGTGTAAGGGGTCTTCCCAACTCAGTCTCCCATCTAACTTGCGCTTTTGTGCGATGCTTCTTAGGGCACGTAGTAATCATAGCATATAATTCAGATATGAGCTTACGATCATCTTTTTTTCATATTAGCCATCTTTCAAAGGGCGGGACATGTGGGCGAAATTCTCTGGTCGCGTGACCCAATGCGCAAGCTGCGAGTAATGAAAGGCATCAGAAGCTGGTAGACCATAATCTGCACATAATTGAGGAAAGGGAATCAGTCCATCAAGATCAAAAAGGGAACCCACCCTCTTGCACCCCTCCTCCATCCACCAATGAAACATCGGGGATGGGCAGCCGGGTTGAAAGTCAGGGTTATCAACAATAGGGGACAGTGGGGAGGGAAATGAAGTACACCCTTTCTGCCACGCAAGTTGGTCCCATGCCTTGAGGGTCGGGGAGGTTACTGGCGAATAATACAAACCCCACGCTCTGTGCTTGGGGGGGAGCCACAATTCGCCCAAAATGTTATGCCTAGCTACAGTCTGATCCATAAAATTCCAGTGCTTGCTGGACAGAGACCTGTTCCATTCGACAATGTATCGGAGACTGGCCACTTGGTGATACACACCTACTAGCGGGAAGCCAAGCCCGCCCTTCTCTTTCGAGGCAGAGACTAGTGCTGACACAAGACGGGGCTTTTTATTTTCCCACAGGAACTTTTTCAGGAGCCCTTGTAACTTCCGGAGGACCCCTGGAGAAGGGCTAGCAGGGATCATCTGAAATAAGTAGAGGATACGTGGAAGCACAGTCATCTTGACCGCTGCTAGTCTCCCGTACCATGCCAATTTAAGGCGTGTCCAGTCAGAGAGCGCCTTGGTGGTTTGCTCCAGCAACAAGGTATAATTGAGGGCGACTGTCTTATTGATGGACGAGGCCAGACGGATGCCTAAATATGTAATGTACGTGTGGACCCAAAGCGTAATCCTGCTGTAGGTCCTGAATCTCATCCGCGGGGATAGAGATATTACGAATTTGGGCTTTTGTAAAATTGACTTTAAACCCCGCCACGTCGCCAAAAGCAGCAAGCTCATTGGACAAGTGCTGCAGAGTCGTCCGAGGCTGCGTGAGCGAAAGAATGGCATCATCAGCATACATACTGAGTTTATGTATGTCGGCTCCAAATTTAATACCCGTTATGTCAGGGTTGGATCGAACACGTTGGGCTAACGGCTCTATGTAGAGAGCAAATAAAAGTGGAGAAAGGGGGCAGCCTTGCCGCGTGCCCCGGGCAATAGGAAAGGAGGTTGATCTACAACCCTCACCGCTGCTATGGGAGAGGCGTACAAACTACGGACTCACCGGATATAGTTATCTCAAAAGCCAAAGGAGCGTAGAACTGCGAAGAGGAAGTCCCAATCGACACGGTCAAAGGCTATCTCTGCATCGATTGAGAGATAGAGGGCTTGAGTGTGAGATCAATGGGTCAGGTCAATGAGATGAAGGAATCTCTTAGTATTGTCTCCTCCCTGACGCGTCGGAAAAAATACGGATTGTTCCGGGTCTATCAGGCCATCCATAAGCGGGTTAAGTCGTGCAGTCAATACACTCGCAAATAACTTCGCGTCTATGTTAAGAAGCGAGATTGGACGATATGACCCACACTCTTTAGGATCTTTCCCGGGTTTAGGGATGACCGAGATAACCGCCTCAGACATTGACGGCGTCACTGCTCCCGTATCAAGGAAGGAGTTAAAAAGCTTCGTTAAAAAGGGAGCCAGCTCCACGCAAAATGACTTAAAAACAACACTGTAAAGCCATCCGGACCTGGTGACTTGGCTAGCTTCAATCGCGATATCGCCGAGATGACTTCCTCAATGCGTATGGCCGAGTCCAAGTCGTCAGCCGAGGATTTGAACAGGGGGGTGATACCGCAAGACTTTAAATATTCCCCCGGGTCGTGTAAGTGGGTATCTTCTTTCGCATATAGGCATTGATAAAATTGACAAAAAGTGTCAGCAATAAGAGCATCCGTGGAATGCTCAATTACATGCAGATCCCGGATAGATTGGATGGCTAACCTCTGGGCCTGCGCCCGTAACCTATGTGCAAGCATCCGCCCACATTTACCCCCACTGAGATAGAATTTGTGGCGCAACCTCAGGAGAGCATGCTCTGCCCTAGCTAGATCCAGATGATTTAACATGCGTCGCTTTGTCTCTAGTACTCTCCAAGTTCTCGGGGCCCCAGTTCGCTTATGAACTGCTTCCAGTTCCCCCACCTCCCTCTCTAGTTCCGCACGTTTCTCCTTGCACAACTGCACATAGGATGCCGCAACTGCAATAAATTTGCCTCGCACCACAAGCTTTAGCGCCTCCCAAATTGCTTTAAGAGGAGTACCTTCTTGATCATTCTCCAAAAGGTACTGTACTATAGTATCTCTAATGCCCTTAGTGACATCCTCTGAGTGAAGAAGTGATTTGCGGAGCCGCCACCCAGAAGTGGTTGGACGGGAACTCTGTGGTGTGAATAAGACAGAGATGAGTGCGTGATCGGAAAGGGAGCGTGGGGTGATGTCTGCCGAGTGTAAATATGGGAGGAGAGAGGAATAGGCCAAAAAGTGGTCTAAGCGCGCGTATGTTTTGTGTGCAGCTGAGAAGTAGGTGTAATCGCTCTCGCTAGGGTGTTGGACGCGCCATACATCACTCAGTCCACAGTCAGTCAACCATTGTTTCCCCCCTTGCGTCAA
The DNA here is from genome assembly GCF_964261635.1 of Lissotriton helveticus. NCBI lineage: Eukaryota > Metazoa > Chordata > Amphibia > Caudata > Salamandridae > Lissotriton > Lissotriton helveticus. The sequence goes on from NC_136061.1 coordinate 1,042,417,596, forward strand.
TGTGCCTGTGTGAGTAGACGTCTGACCTGACCTGTCCATATCCGGATCCATCACTACATTGAAATCACCCCCCACCAAGAGGGCTACATCTGGCGAGGCCAGGGCTTCAGACAACGCTAGGCGAAGGAAGGGTTCCTGCCGCTTATTGGGGGCATATAAAGACCCTACCGTCAGTTGAGTGTCACCCTGCTGCACCCGCACCACCAAGAACAGGCCTTTGATATCCGCCACAGTAGAGAGTACTTTGCATTGCGACCGTGCAATAAAGAGTATGGCAACCTAATTTCTCTTGGACGCCCCAGAGGGGGAAACATCCCTTACAACGCAACTTTTACCACACAGTGCCTTTATGACGCAACTTTTACAACGCTAACCATTACAACGCATTGCGCTGGTGGGCGCTCTAGGATAGGGAATAAGTTTAACTTACTATCCAACAACTTCCCTAGTGTCCACGGGTACTGGAGTTGGAATAGTAAATTAAACTATTTACTATCCAGCACCCCAAAGCGCTATGCGTTGTAAAGGTTTTCGTTGTAAAAACCGCGTTGTAAAGGCATGCGGTGTAAAAGCATGCGTTGTAATGTCATACATCCCCCCAGAGGACCACATCTGCAGCGTAAAATGCCTATCTCTCATTCATTTGGTGTCCCTAGATAAAAGATGGGTTTCTTGAAGCAAACATATATCGCCCTCAGCATTTTCTAACAGGGAGAGGATGGCAGATCGCTTAAACGGATTATTTAACCCCCGGACATTCAGCCTCACAATTTTAAGACCTCTACTCAGGACGATCTACAGGGAAGGAAAGGTGGATGCCGGCCTTAGCTCCCCAGGGGAGGGAGCAAAGAGGACCATCTCATCTAGACCAATCAATTGCCTACCATACCCATGAACCGATGCGGAGCCCCAACAGAAAACCCCAAACTCACAAAAACCCCATCTCAATTGTAAACAAAAACAGTAAAACAAAACAGCAAAAATAGGAAATTGAAAGATGCGACCAAAGTTCATCCCACTGACCAAATGTTCAAGGGGGTAAGGGCCGAACTCAAACCACATCATATTGGACCGTACAAGTTCCTACCGGTAAAGAATGAAGTTATCCGTCACTATCTGACTCATCCCTCCCTACAGCGCCCATGATGGAACCCACCAAGATGCCAGGACTGCACCCCTCACGGGACATCAGAACTGTCGGTGACCTGCAATACTGACGCCAAGGCTGCCTCCCTCTCACGGTTACTAGTAGAGATATCTGGTTTGAAGCTAGGCGATGATTTCCCGACTCGTTGCCACTCCAATGAGCGACGGCGACGCCGGGGAAGAGGATGGTCGCCCTCAGGCGATGTATGGGGCAGTATAGGCTTCTTCTAGTGAGCGAATCTGCAGTAGCTTGCCGTTGAGCTTAAAGATGAGGCGAAATGGATGGCCCCAAGAATAAGAGATGCTCCGGTCTCGCAGGTGATTAGTGATGGGCTTAAACTCTCGACGCTTAATCAACGTGGAAGCGGCTAAAACCTGGTAGAGCGCAGGTTGCTTACCCCGGAACTGCACCGGCTGTAGATTTCTGGCCTTACGGGGGATTTTTTTCTTAAGTTGGAAATTGTGCACACAAACTAGAATGTCTGGGGGTGGCGCCTTGGGGCCTCGTGGCAGACCCACCCTGTACACTCGGTCCATCTGTATCTCCTGAATCTCATCCTCTCTGAGGATCTGCCGAAAGAGGGCAGTCACGTAAGCCCGAAGGTCATCTCCCTCCTCTCGCCATGAAACCGCTCGAATCCGAATGTTATTTTGTCTGGAGCGGTTCTCTAGGTCCTCTGTATGTGCTTGAAGGTCCAAGTTTTGATCTTTGAGCCGGAGCACCTCTTGCTGAAGTTGGTGGAGATCATCCTCTCTACCCAGATCATGCTCCTCCAGGGTAGCAACTCTTTCTCCTATGGCGTCGACATCCCGTCTAACTTCTCTGAGATTCGAGGCGAGTTGGGAGCGCAGCTCCTGTATATCCTCCTTAATGGCCATAAACAGTTCCACCATAAAAGCTTTGGTTGCCAGAGCACCCTCATCTTCTGCCCGAGCGCCTGTATCATCTGGTTGGGCGGAAGCGTGATCCGTTCCTTTTTGCAGGAGTTCTTCTGGAAGCTTATCCTTTCGGCCTCTGGCTGACGACATGACGCGGCTGGAGTATAGGGGCCTGTTAGGAGATGTCGAACGAAGTGAAGGGAGGGCCAAGCTAATCGTAGCCCAGAGTCTACCCAGCCAGCTAACTGCGCACACGCCTAGATAAATGGAGAAATGCGCGTGAACTGCAGCAATGGTCGCCGCAGGATCCCGGTGTCTAAGCTGTCTTATTGGGTATGCGCGCCGGTTACCAGGTTCACGATCATCCGACCAACCTGTGCGCAAGATGGCGGCACAGTGGAGCAACAGGGCCGCCACACCAAAGTAGAGTCACGAGCGTCGCACAGCAGGGCCGGGGCGGACAGCCACAGCAAGCCCTCAATGCAGGCGTCGCCGTGCCCACGCTATAGGTTTAGGGCTCCGAAAGGAGGGAGGGTAGGATCGCTACTGGGCAGCCATGTGGATTCTCCTTCCCTACGCACCTCCTCTACTCCCACTGTCAAATCCAGAGGTGCGGCGTAGCAAACTGAGTCCACCAGAGGCCAGACACTGGCTAAATAAATGCAGGAAATGCCCCCAGTTAATAGCTTTCTTGGCGCAGATGGCACTTGTCCCACACTGTGGAGGCTAAGCTGGAGAGACGACACCACCCTAATCTGCAAGGCCTCAGCACACTCAAGGTGCGGGGGATAAGGGCAAGTGGGACCCGCAAACCTTTGTTTCAAAGCCTCGCGGGTCACTCGAAAGCCGGGTTCACGCAGCAGGATTCTCTGCCCCAATAGTGTCATCCTTCACTCAGGACGGCAACGTGCTCAAAGCTCGCAGCACACCCGGCGAAAGGCCAGTGCCCGAAGCGTCACGGGCGGGCCGACCGGGAGGGATAAATGGCAGGCTCCTTAGGTCACTCGTCAGCTCTCGGGGGCCCGCAAGCGTAGCGGCCCGGGACACCGCCTCTGCACAGCACACCGGGGAGGGGGCCCAATGTAAATCCCTCGGATCCCCCGCCACTCACGTCCGGCAGCCTCGCGGAGTCCAACCACCAGAGCCCTTGATAGATCCGCCGGGCCACAGCAAGGCCGGGGCCAGGCAGACCACTTCTCAGGCCAGGGACGTCGATGCAATCAAAATGCGGTTGCCAGCAGCACCAAGACAGTGACATGCAGCGGTCCTTCCATCAGTAAGTGCAGATGGGCAGCAGGGTGGGCGATTATCACAAGGCTATTAGCTGGCGGCGCTGGAGGGATAGGAAAGAGCGTCCTACCTCACCGCCATCTTGGCCACCCCCCCTCCTTTTCTTTTTTTAAAAACTTCTTTATTAAGATCTTTTTTTCCGTTTTTTTCCCAAGGCATCAGCACAAATCCATCTCAAACAAAACAATAAAAGAAATACAAGGCTTCATTGAGGAAAACAACAAGGGCAAATACAGTATAGTAAATCAAAAGGAGTTCATACATTTGTCAACTAGAGCTTAAGCAAACAAAGAATTATACAATTATATCAATAGAAAAAAATACAGAAAATTGCATAATACCCATATCACATTTCCTTATGATGTTTCACCAGGCTCATCCCTCTCCTGTTACTTTTAGTTAAACTGATGCCTTCCATCTTATAAGAGGGGCCCAGACTTGCTGCCCCAACACCTTAGCTTTCTTTCCCTTCCTCTCATATATCGCTCTCTCCAGCATAAATATGGGGAGTAATCGAGCCAACCATTGATGAAATGTGGGGGGAAGAGGATCTAACCAGGCGGAGGCAATGTTAATCCTTAACACTGCCATGGAAACAAAAAGAAATTGATAAGCGGTCCCTATCTGGCTCATACTACTTATTCCTAACAAAATGAATTCAGGAGTTAATATAACTTTTTCCCCGAGAGAGCGATCAAGATATTCGGTAATTGACTCCAGGAGTCCCTGTAGACGCGGGCAGGAAGCAAACATGTGAACCAGATCTGCCTCCAGCCCCCCACATTTTTAGGACATGTAATCCCAGATACTCCACCCCACTGTGCTATTCTAGCCGGGGTATAGTATAGAGAGAAGACCGTTCTATCATGTTAATTTCCATGGGAATTTTAGCCACCACATAAGCCTGAACCGCTGAACGGAATTACACCAAATTTGACAGAAAGGTAGCTGTTGGTCCAGAAAGCAACCTTTTTGTGAATTGGTGTAAATCCATTAAGTATTTACAGAGTTATTAAAATAAATACAAATCTGTATATATAGGGACGCAGATCCTCTGAGGAGCCGACAGTCCCCATGCTGATATCTGATGGGCTGCCAACACCTCAACCAGAAAGTCTTGGCAGCCATCTTGGGACTTGGCTCCAACCGAGTCCACAAAAAAGGTTTTAAAAAAAGAGAAGGGGTCAGGGTAGGAATACCCTCACCCCCTAGGACTCTTGGGGATTCGCAGAGGGACTGCACCAGGGAAAAAAAACGTAACAAAATATTGTTTACCATGAATGCTCGACTAGTTTACAAATTTGCTCTAAAATAAAAAACAAAACAAGCATGGTTTCCTGCACTTGGTTTTATTATAACCCACGGGTGGGCCACCTCCCTGGGGCAAATATGTATAAATGAATCCGTGAGGCCATGCAGCACCCCATACAGCCCCAGGGACCACCATCTCCCCGGGGCAAATCTGTTCAAATGAATGTGGGGAGGCTCGTGCCCCCAGCAGCTACCTCCCCGGGGCACTTGAAAATATGTATGCAGCTGGGAAAGCTAAACCCACCCACACCGTTGGAACTGCCACCTCCTTGGTGCAAATTATAGTAAAAGAATGCAGGAGGGCCCTCTCCCATGGGAAATTTACTGAAAACAAGAGGGGGCCCCACAGTCCCCCACAGCCCTGGGGACCGCCACCTCCCTGGGGTAAAATAAATTCATGTGGGGGTCCGTCGCACATCCCCGGCCCGAAGATCACCACCTTCCCAGGGGTAAGTTCTGCAACGGAGGGAGGCCAAGCGGCCCCCCTCGTGGAGTCATTTATAGCCCTGGGGACCACCACCCCTCAGGGCTGGCTCCTGCTACCTCCCAAGGGGACTACCCTCAGGAGGTAACTGTTTGCTTTGGCTTGGGGGGAGCTGAAAGCTCCCGCCAAGAAAAAGCAAACATAACTCCGCTTTTTTCAAGCTGGAGCTGTCCAACAGCTCCAGCTTGCAGAAAGCAGCATTTCATCTGCTTCGAATGAACGCAAACATGCGGGCAGGGAAGCAGATGAAAACATTTCTCCCCAAGCCGAGAGCTGCTATTTAAACCAGCTCCCTGCTTGCGGCTACAATGCTGGCTCTTGCAGGAGGCGGGGAACCTGCTGGGGCCGTGGGAGCTTGAGGCGCCACCAGTGATCCCACAGTGAGTATCCTGGGGGCACCCAGCAGAGATGACAGTGGCAGAGCATACTAAAACACATAACAAATGTATTAATATGAACACAGTGGCCCTCGTAGCACTAAAAATGAAGTCCAAAACTGACACGGTGTAGACGTTTTCTAGGTATGTAATATATATGCAAAGCCTTGGTGTTCATAGTAATGATCTCTTCATCGATATTGTGCTCAAGTAGAGAAAATGTCAATCCTTATAGAGGATACACCCTTCAAACTTCAGATCCAAAATCCTATTCATCAACCCCATATACTCTAAGAATAAAAATCATTAAATACATTTTTTTCATGAAATCCACCAATATGGCGTTTTTATTTCTGAGAAAAGAATTGCAACAATGCACCAATACATCGAGACATCTCAGAAAATTCCTTGGCATTCTATGGATTAAGAGGTAGGCTGTCAGCAACTTGCAAAGTATTTACTCATTAATATGGGACCTAATTTAAAATGCAACCTCAATCGGTTTAAGTATTACTAGTTGTAATGCAAATTTAGTAAAATTCGCAGTTCCACTTTAAATAAATTATGAACATTTGATTAAAAATAGCATACGTCATGAAAGTGTTTTCCCAAACCAGTCAACATGGTGGATGCATCCCAATAGCACTTCGACCATCAGCCTGCACATTGGCTTTCATCTCAGTTCGACACACGGCGAAGTGGCTGTCAACGATGCCCACACACCTTTTCAACAAACTTTTCTTCTTGGTGGCCCTGACCCTGACACTCTTTGCAGCCGGTAAAGGCCCCTGGCTGCCAAAGATATGGCAAGTAAAAAAAAAGCTTTTTCTGTGGACACTAGGTTCTAACTGGATGACACTTATGCACCCATGGCGGGACCGTGAGTTATAGTTACCTTAGGGCATGAGAAAAAAGTGTACAAAAGTGTTGTTTAAACATTTAGACAAATGTGCAAAATGGAAAAAATGAAGATATATTAAGAAGCACTGGAAACATGAAAGTTATTAAATTACAGTACTTATTAATATACAAAATGTAAAAATATATGTTAACAACATTTTGGTTGTTAAAATATCTCTTTTGTTTGTCAAAATAATAATAATAAAATACAAAAATGTAATAACAAAGGTACATTAAGTGAAAAATGTAAACATGTTAAAAAAATTGCTGAAACAAAAATGTGGACATCATAAACATTTTCAAAAAATGTAAGAACGGTTGTTTCGTAACTATGAGTATATGTCAAAAAATGTATTACAATTAATTAAAGCACATACAAAAAAAACACGAGGAAATTGTAATAAAAATGTAATACTGGTAAGTGCATTCACTGCAAAAAAAACCTTTTCAAACCAATGTCTCAGAATGATTTTAAATAAAATCCAATGACACATTTAATAATCCCACTCCTAAATAAACCACACTAGCGAAAGTGTTGGACTTTCAGGAGAATGTATTTACTATTTCCACACCAATGTAAGCCACATGTAAGTGGTACATTTACTATTTCTTCTGTAATCTAAACCACATTGGGGAAAGTGTTGTACTTTGAGACGGGTGGATTTACTCTTCCCACTCCAATCTAAGGGCCTAATTACGAGTTTGGCGGTACACAGGAAGGCCAAATTTGTGGTGGAAGCTGGGGACCGCCACACGAGTGGGTCGACAACTGTATTACGAGTATGGTGGTCGGACCTCCATGGAACCGCTGCACCCGCTAGTGATCCGCGATACATGGCTTTGCGGCCGTATTCTTGGTGGTGCAGCTGCAGCACCACCAAGCATATTACGAGTTTCCTTACCGCAAGTGGTCTCATAGCAGTAAGGAAAGAAAGGGGTCCCTATGCGTATGGTGCTTGCAGGGGGGCACATGATGTGCCCCCTGTGTGCATAAACCTCTTTTCCTGTACGGCATAGATTGCTCAGTCGTGCAGGAACTCGGATTGGCGGTACGAAGGCAGAGCAGTTCTAAGACTCACATATGAGCCTTTGTGCTGCACCGCAGCAGGACCTCCACGCTGCCCACCCGCCAGACCATGAAAATATTTGTAATCTGGTGTGGAGGCAGCAATGAGGTTTGGTGGTGTGGGAGCAAGGCAGTGGCGTGGTGACCCGCTCACACGCTGCCAAACTCATAATTAGGCCCTAAGTCACATTGTTGAAAGAGTTGACTTTAAGGGAGATACATTTAATATCCACACGCCAATTTAAACCACTTTAGGGAAAGCGTGGACTTTGAGGGGAGTAGATTTACAATTCCCACTACAATCCTTCTTCCCTTAGCCGAGCTCTAGATTCTCACTGTGGGCAGGGAAACAGATCTAAAGTCGCTCCCAATCAGTGGGGGAATTTTTGAATCGCCTGCCACTGGGAGCGAACATGGTGTTTGCTCTCATTTGGCAGGAGTTTTAAAAATGCTCCCGCAAAGAGGGAGCAAACACAGGTTTATCTATCCTCACCACTATGGGCTGAGCCGGCACAGGGATGGGCTCTCTAGGGTCTTTTAAGGCTTGGGGAGGGGAGCCGTGTGGAACCCTCCTCATACTGGGTTACAAATTTGCTCTAAAATAAAAAACAAAACAAGCACAGTTTCCTGCACTTGTTTTTATTATAACCCACGGGTGGGCCACCTCCCTGGGGCAAATATGTATAAATGAATCCGGGAGGCCATGCAGCACCCGATACAGCCCCAGGGACCACCACCTCCCCGGGGCAAATCTATTCAAATGAATGTGGGGAGGCTCGTGCACCCAGCAGCTACCTCCCCGGGGCACTTGAAAATATGTATGCAGCTGGGAAAGCTGAACCCACCCACACCGCTGGAACTGCCACCTCCTTGGTGCAAATTATAGTAAAAGAATGCAGGAGGGCCCTCTCCCTGGGGAAATTTACTGAAAACAAGAGGGGGGCCGCACAGCCCCCCTCAGCCCTAGGGACCGCCACCTCCCTGGGGTAAAATAAATTCATGTGGGGGTCCGTCGCGCATCCCCGGCCCGAAGATCACCACTTTCCTGGGGGTAAGTTCTGCAACAGAGAGGGCCAAGCGCCCCCCCTCGTGGAGTCATTTATAGCCCTGGGGACCACCACCCCTCAGGGCTGGCTCCTGCTACCTCCCAAGGGGACTACCCTCAGGAGGTAGCTGTTTGCTTTGGCTTGGAGGGAGCAGACAGCTCCCGCCAAGCAAAAGCAAATATAACACCGCTTTTTTCAAGCTGGAGCTGTCCAACAGCTCCAGCTTGCAGAAAGCAGCGTTTCATCTACTTTGAATGAACGCAAACAGCGGGCAGGGAAGCAGATGAAAACATTTCTCCCCAAGCCGGGAGCTGCTATTTGAACCAGCTCCCTGCTTGCGGCAACAATGCTGGCTCTTGCAGGAGGCGGGGAACCTGCTGGGGCCGTGGGACCTTGAGGCGCCTCCAGTGATCCCACAGTGAGTGTCCTGGGGGCACCCAGCAGAGATGACAGTGGCAGAGCATACTAAAACACATTACAAATGTATCAATATGAACACAGTGGCCCTCGTGGCACTAAAAATGAAGTCCAAAACACTGTGTAGACGTTTTCTAGGTTTGTAATATATATGCAAAGCCTTGGTGTTCATAGTAATGATCTCTTCATCGATATTGTGCTCTAGTAGAGAAAAGTTCAATCCTTACAGAGGATGCACCCTTCAAACTTCAGATCCAAAATCCTATTCATCAACCCCATATACTCTAAGAATAAAAATCATTAAATAAATTTTTTTCATGAAATCCACCAATATAGCGTTTTTATTTCTGAGAAAAGAATTGCAACAATGCACCAATAAATCGAGACATCTCAGAAAATTCCTTGGCATTCTATGGATTAAGAGGTAGGCTGTCAGCACCTTGCAAAGTAATTACTCATTAATATGGGACCTAATTTAAAATGCAACCTCAATCGGTTTAAGCATTAGTAGTTGGAATGCAAATTAGGTAAAATTTGCAGTTCTACTTTAAATAAATTATGAAAATTTGATTAAAAATAGTATACGTAATTAAAGTGTTATCCCAAACCAGTCAACATGGTGGATGCATCCCAATAGCACTTCGACCATCAGCCTGCACATTGGCTTTCATCTCAGTTCGACACACGGCGACGTGGCTGTCAACGGTGCCCACACACCTTTTCCACAAACTTTTCTTCTTGGTGGCCCTGACCCTGACACTCTTTGCAGCCCGTAAAGGCACCTGGCTGCCAAAGATATGGCAAGTAAAAAAAGCTTTTTCTGTGGAAACTAGGTTCTAACTGGATGACACTTATGCACCCATGGCGGGACCGTGAGTTATAGTTACCTTAGGGCACGAGAAAAAAAGTGTACAAAAGTGTTGTTCATATTTAAACATTTAGACAAATGTGCAAAATAGAAAATACCGAGGATATATTAAGAAGCACTGGAAACATGAAAGTTATTAAATTACAGTACTTATTAATATACAAAATGTAAAAATATATGTTACCAACATTTTGGTTGTTAAAAATATCTCTTTTGTTTGTCATAATAATAATAATAATAATAAAATACAAAAATGTAATAACAAAGGTACATTAAGTGAAAAATGTAAACATGTTAAAAAGTTGCTGAAACATAAAAATGTGGACATCATAAAAATTTTCCAAAAATTTAAAATCCAATGACACATTTAATAATCCCACTCCTAAATAAACCACACTAGAGAAAGTTTTGGACTTTCAGGAGAATATATTTACTATTTCCACACCAATGTAAGCCACATGTAAGTGGTACATTTACTATTTCTTCTGTAATCTAAACCACATTGGGGAAAGTGTTGTACTTTAAGAGGGGTGGATTTACTCTTCCCACTCCAATCTAAGGGCCTAATTACGAGTTTGGCGGTAAACAGGAAGGCCAAATTTGTGGTGGCAGTTGGGGACTGCCACACGAGTGGGCCGACAACTGTATTACGAGTATGGTGGTCGGACCTCCATGGAACCGCTGCAACCGCTAATGATCCGCGATAATTGGCTTTGGCGCAGCAGTCTTGCGGCCGTATTCTTGGTGGTGCAGCTGCAGCACCACCAAGCATATTACGGGTTTTCTTACCGCAAGTGGTCTCATGGCTGTGAGGAAAGAAAGGGGCTCCTATGCATGTGGTGCTTGCAGGGGGGCACATGATGTCCCCCTGTGTGCATGAACCCCTTTTCCTGCACGGCATAGTTTGCTCAGTCGTGCAGGAACATGCATTGGCGGTACGAAGGCAGTGCAGTTCTAAGACTCAATTTTCAATTTCAAAGTGCTTTATTTCGAGTATTACTCATAAAAGCAGACAGACTCACATATAAGCCTTTGTGCTGCACCGCGGCAGGACCTCCACGCTGCCCACCCGCCAGACCATGACATTATTTGTAATCTGGTGTGGAGGCAGCGGTGAGGTTTGGTGGTGTGGGAGCAAGGCAGTAGCGCGGTGACCCGCTCACACGCTGCCAAACTCATAATTAGGCCCTAAGTAACATTGTTGAAAGAGTTGACTTTAAGGGAGATACATTTAATATCCACACTCCAATTTAAACCACTTTAGGGAAAGCGTGGACTTTGAGGGGAGTAGATTTTTCAACTGCCACTGCAATCCTTCTTCCCTTAGCTGAGCTCTAGATTCTCACTGTGGGCAGGGAAACAGATCTAAAGTCCGCTCCCAATCGGTGTGGGCATTTTTGAAGCTCCTGCCACTGGGAGCGAACATGGTGTTTGCTCCCATTTGGCAGGAGTTTTAAAAATGCTTCGCAAAGCGGGAGCAAACACAGGTTTATCTATCCTCACCACTGGGGCTGCGCCGGCACAGGGGTGGGCTCTCTAGGTTCTTTTGAGGCTTGAGGAGGGGAGCTGTGTGGCCCCCTAATCATACAAAGTATAAGTCCAGGGGGTGGGCTACCCGGGCCTCTCGAGGCTCGTGGAGGGGGATGCGCGGCCCCCTCCCCATAAAAAGTATTGTCAGCCCCGGTGGTGGGTTCTTTGGGGCCTCTTGCTGCACAGGGAGGGGGGCCACCTCCCCATGCAAAGTATATTCAGCCCCAAAGGTGGGCTCTAATGGCTCAGGGAGGGGGATTGTTCTTACCCCTCCCCATTGATAAAATGTTCAGGCTCTAATGGTTCAGGGAGGGGGGCTGCACGTCCAACCTCTCCACCCAAAATATTTTTGGCTAACGTTTCCTAAACTTTTTGCTTTCCCCCTAGACCTTTTTTCTGACATGCTCTTGCCAACTTAGATGCTTTGGGCACTTTGCTACTGCTGATCAGTGTCAAATTGCAAGTGCTCCCTGTATAAAGTGTAATGGTAATTGGTTGTCCAAGATTGGTATGTTTGCCTTACTAGTAAAGTCCCTAGTGAAGTGCACTATATGTGTCAGGGCTGGTAATGCAAATGCTACTAGTGGGCAACACCCAGAACTGGTTTGGACAGGGGTCAGTGACCCCTGAACACAAAGAATTCAAATACATTTAGGGGTATAACTATGAGAGCTGAAACCCCTGAACATTGGAATTGGATTGTTCAAAACTGAAAATGATTGAAACTACTTTGTGGTCAAGAGGAACCTCTGCCAAGGAAGAAACAGCTGAAGAGACTGAACCTTGCTGTGTGTTCTGGGGCTGGCCTACAGTTTGCTGTTTTAACCAAGGAAGAGGCTAAAGGGACTTTGCTGTGTGCTGTGTCCCCCTACTTGAAAGGACTTTGATGTACTGAATCCTGAAGTAACTTAACCCAAGGGCCCATGGTTAGCTGGCTCCCTGTTGTGGAAACTCAGGAACACAAAGGTTTCCAGAAGTGTCTCAGTGACACTGTGGGCTTGTGCTTTTTGCAGCCTGAGACCTCCGTAAGCTGTGCCCTGTGATCGTGGGCACCTGGAGTCCAAGCGAGTCTCAGCAACGCTCTGTGTGTGCGCTTTTTGCAGCCAGAGCCCTTTGTGAGGATTGTCCTGTGATTGTGTGCACCTGGAGTCCAAGTGAGTCTCAGGGACACTGTGTGCGTGTGCTTCGTGCAGCCTGAGGCCTTCATGAGGATTGCCCTGTGACCGTGCACAACAGATGGTCAAGAGTGTCTCAGCGACGCTGTGTGCATGTGCTTTTTGCAGCCTGAGACCCTTGGAAGAATTGCCCTGGAATCGTGGGCACCAGAAAGTGTCTCAGCGACGCTGTGTGCGTGTGCTTTTTGCAGCCTAAGACCCTAGGAAGGATTGCCCTGTGATCGTGGGCACCAGAGGTTCAAGTGTGTCTCAGCGACGCTGTGTGCGTGTGCTTTTTGCAGCCTGAGACCCTCGGAGGAATTGCCCTGTGATCGGGGGCGCCAGGAGTCCAAGTGAGTCTCAGTGACGCTGTGTGTGTGTGCTTCATGTAGCCTGAGACCTTCGTGAGGATTGCCCTGTCCCCGTGCACACCGGAGGCTCAAGGGAGTCTCAGCGATGCTTTGTGCATGTGCCCTGTTGCAGCCTGAGATCTTCAATATCGTCATAGACCCGGAATCAACCAAGTCGCATCGGAGGCCCAAGTCGCGAGAGGCGGAGAGCGAGGTCGCACCCCCTAAGTGATGTGTGTCGGCGCCTGGGGCGGGGTGCGGGCTCAGAGAGAGACACTCTCGACCTCTCCCCTTCTGGTAGCTCAAGCCTCTGTTCCAGTTTGTATCACGGCTCGTACGTGTCAAGGGAGTGGCAGTACGGGGCCAGAGCATGCAGCTGCACTGTGGGTTACACCAGATCCGTGTTGGGGGCATATGGTGACGGAAACTGACCGTGAATCAGTACGAGGGTCAGGGAGAACGTCTGAAGCACCGTGATCGGTGCGGGAGTGTATTACGCATTGCATTAATTCTGCATTACGAACTGCCCGATTGTTGCATTACGCGTTGCATTATTTCTGCATAACAAACTATCTGATTGTTGTATTACGCATTGCATTAGTTTGCAGAAAAAAACTACCTGATTGTTGTATTACGCATTGCATTAGTTTACAGAACGAACTACCTGATTGTTACATTACGCATTGCATTCGTTTGCATGACGAACTGCCTGTTTGTTGTATTACGCATTGGATTAGTTTGCAGAACAAACTACCCGATTGTTGCATTACGCATTGCATTATTTCTGCATAACGAACTGCCTGATGGTTGTATTACGCATTGCATTAGTTTGCATCACAAATTGCATTATTTTTACATCGCAAAGTGCCTGCATTACGAACTGCATACCCTTGCATTAAGACTACATAAGATCACCTAGAATTGCTCATTAATACCGCCAGAACTTACAAGAGCTGACTGACCTAATAACTGGCCAGGAGGTATATTACAAATATGCATATGTTGTATTTTTATTGTGTGGTCTCATCGTATATCTTTTTATATAAACTTATACTTGTTTTTACATGAAACTCGTCTGGAGTCCTTTTGTGCTGTTACCATTGGGTCACTGGGAGCGTTGTTGCAAATACTTTGCACATTTGCCTTGAAGATAAGCCTGGCTGCTCGTGCCAAGCTACCAAGGGGGTGAGCAGGGGTTATCTGAGAAGGTGTCCTTCCTTTACCTGATGTGGAAGAGAGGTTCCCTACTTGGCCTAAGGTACCTACCTTAGCCAACTATGGAATCCCAGTTCTAACTGGGACTAAATACCCGAGTCATGTAATGACTGCCAGCAACATTTTTCTCATATTGCTGGCATCCAATCAGAGCTTTTGTGGGGGGTCTAACTCCCGGAGGAGTGAGAAGGCCCAAGAGAACTAAGGTCCCGGAGCCAATCAGAACACTCTATTTTAAAATTTGTGCTCCTGCAAGAATCTCTGAGACCCTCAAGAACCCAATGGACAAAATATTCAATTATTGTTTACCCCTAATTTCTCAATAACTATTTAACAGACTTACACCACATCTCAAAAGGCACAATCTGTGGACCAAGATCTAGCTTCCTGCTTGGTTTTTGCTGTAGCCCGTCTTAAACAAGTCTATGGAAAATACATGGGGATATATATCATATATATATATATATATATTAAAAATCACAATTATTCCTTTCTTGTTTACAAAAAAGAGATACACTGGCACTCTAGTGCTGCAGCAAACTCTGGTGTTTGCCAGGAAGAAGCAACTGTTGTTGAATGGGTCTCAACACCCGATACCAGCACCCACGTCACAGTTGGTGAGCAGCAAAGTTGGAAAGTTAGAAAGCATTGATGAATACATACATATTTGTGGAGTTTTGTCTAGTAATCATATACTGACCTTTATGTACTTACCTTTATGATATTCTGGCTACAATACTTCTGCATGTCAGTAGTTATAACTTGATATTCTGGTACCATACTTGGCTGATGACTACATTTCCCAGATAACTAACCACCTTTTTAATCTAATGTCATTAGCACAGTATGGTATAACACCGATAAGATAAACTTTAAAGGCAGACCTTTCTTGGCAGCTTCGACGTTGACACATCCTGCCAGCATTTCAGTAATCACCAATGAGAATCAGCTTTCTACTTTGATTCTCAGAGATCCAGTTTCTGATAGTAAACATAGTGAATAAGTTAGTTATTTTAGGTAACATTAAAAAAGTCTCTAAGGAATTCCTAAGTTTGCTTGAGAGCTTGCTGCATGCACCCAACCAGGGAGGTACAGGTACAGGTTATGTGATCTGATATCTGCTCTACTATACCTTTAAGTTGAGATCAGCATGATCCCAGAACTGATGAATGCACAACAGGGCACCCAATAAGTTAATTTAATGCCTTGAGGAAACCAGGAGGCCAAAGAGAAGCATTGAGGCACGTTAATCAATGTTACAATACAAAAGAAAGATTTACTATGACTCCCTCCAGCTCTTACATGACTTTAGCCTCGACTTGACATCTTCAGTGTACAGGAGTTATACGCTTAGAAAGTGATCTGGGTGGTGCCTAGTGGTGGTATGGTAGAAATAGATGACAATGAGGCAGGGACATCTTAAGGATTTTGGGGGCCCTGGGCTAAACATATTTTTGGGGCTCTTGTTCGGAACAGCTTTACATTTATGATAAAACTTCAGCATTTTCACACCCTCTTTCGCCAGGTGACCGACACTGCACAGACACACTGGTGCAAATTCTAAATGTGTTTCTATACAATATTCAATGATAATGAGGAGTGTTTTTATTGTTGTAATATAGCAGCAGCTCACTACTATTATTGCAAATAATCTCTGCGATCGAGGTCCTGCTTTGATCTAAAAGGAACATTTTAATGAATGTTGCATGGTGTTGAAAAGCAAACCACGTTTCTGTGCAAAATATCTGTAATAAACTCCCACACATCACTCATATTAGAAATACATTCAAGGAAAATAGTATTTAAAGCAATCTACGTTTATGAACAATTCAAGATCATCAGGGCAGGGCTGTGTGGAGAATAGGGCAAGATTTCTCGGACCCCACAAAGGTTGGGGCCCTGGGCCGGAGCCCACTTTGCCCACGCCTTAAAACGTCTCTGTATTGAGGCACTTCATTTGTATTATTAAATCCAAACTAAACCAGTGGACTTTCCGAATTCAAGAGAAGGGTTTGAATGCATTACCATTTTCAATTTTAATGAAGTTGTTTTGGACTTCCAGCTTGACTTCTCTACTTTAAGCACCCAGTTTTTTAACGATCCTACCATGTTATCTGTAAAGTGCCCATTCCGTTGTGATCCAGTGATCACACAAGGGAGTGTGATCCACTCCCTTGTGGTTATTTTCTTATGTAAACTATTTAAATAAAATAACATTTAAATAAAAACAAATACATTTCCTCAGGGACCTAAAAGACAGTGACAAAATAACCATTAATCAGACTTGGTTCAAGCTGTCTGGCAGAGTTCTTACCTTTTTATGAACTCATCAAAAAGGATGCGGTGAGAATATCCTTGGCGCCGGATTCGAACAGTCTCCAGAATTCCAGTGTACCGTAGCTGAACCAGCACTCGTTCTTTGGAGAATTTCATGGCTTCACGATTATCATTGGGTTTAATACACCGAACAAAGTGAGGTTGGCCAACCACCATTTTGGAAAGCAGATCCATAAGAGAATACTGTCAGGAAGGCAAGAAACACAAATTAATTTATTACATTTCTCATTAATTTTGGCCCACGCATAGTTAATTACACGAAGTGGAATTCTTCTCATGAGTTGATAACTGTCTCCAAAATGTTTGACATTTTTAGAAGTGAAAGAGGGATGGATCTACACATGAACACGGGAAGCTACACGGGAAAATGGTCATCGAAGTGTGACGGCATTATTTAATATTTCCAAAACAATAAAAGTCATCGGAGTTTATAAATATTTCTATCTCGGCGTGGATAGCACTGTGCTAATCCTATGTTTAAAAACTTTCATAGAAAAGCAGACATTTGAGGTGAGCAAATTTAGAGTGTCGCTGGTGTTGAGGGTGCTTTATACAGGAGCTGCCTTCCACTAAACTTGGGAACTACCCAGAGTTTTCTCCTTCTTTTTTGCATATATATATATATATATATATATATATATATATATATATATATATATATATATATATATATATATATATATATATATATATATATATATGTATATTACCTACTGGCGGTCGCCAGTAGGTATATATAGTTAGGATTTTTTCTCTATGGGATTTTTGAAAATTCTATGTCTAATAACTTTGGCGTTTGTGGACGGAATTGGCTGAAATTTTCAGGAAAATGGAACATTTTGTTTCTGAGCAGCCCCTGAAAATTTGGGGGGGTCGTCAAGGGGGGGCCGAGAAAAAAGGGGGGTCCCAAAACGTGTTTTTGCCATGCAATTTTCCATAGGGCGGTTGGCCTCACTTTTAGCTCGAACGGCTGAATGGATTTCCACGAAACTTGGCAAAATTGTAGATATTGTTTGCCCGATGTGCCTTTGCTAGGTCTCAAGATATGTGGTCCTGTGAATTTTGAGTAAATTAGGTTTAAAAAAAGATATATATCTAGAGCCGCGCCCGGTACGCGTACCGGGGAGCGCTTCGGGCGCGCCACGCGACTTGCGCACGGCAAGCTGATTGGTTCTCGGGTGTCTGTAAACATTCGAAACAGTCCGCAGCGGCCGCCATCTTGTGTCTCGGTAGGATTGAGACACAAGAGGTGGCAAAAATCAAAGGGGGGAAATGAGCAAAAGGGGGCAAGGTACACCCCCCTGACCCCCTAGTTTTGATGTGGGGGCCATAAAAGGCTCCCGCGGGTAAAAAAAAAAAAAAAATTCAATTCGATTTTCGCGGGGGGAGCGCCCGGTACGCGCACCGGGGATCTTACGGGGGAGCGTACCAGGAGATAAAAAATGACAGACTTTTTTAAAAAAAAGCTTCTTTTTATAAATTGGAGGTAGTTCTGAAAAGAACTTTTTTTTGATTTTGTTGTTTTATATATATATATTTTTTGTTTTTGTTGTTTTATATTTTTTTTAGACTTTTTAAAACAATTTTATATTTTTTTTGGATTTTTGTCAAGGGAAAAACAAAAACAAGGATTCCAAAACTGCTCAACAGGAGCAAAAAAAATTGAAAATTTAGGGACTGGCAGAGCAGCGGTGTTGCTGTTTCTTTAGGGCAATGAGTTCAACACTCTGCTCCCCATAGCAGAGCAGTTCGTCACACTCCGTGCACAGAAATTTGATGCCTGCAAACACCGGCTGAATGTTAGGGACCATTCTTCCACGGGGTGGTCCCGAAGGTGTTGCTCCACCAGTGGAGGTGCTGCCGCCATCTGTGGGTAAATTCCGTGCCAGCTCTCTGACACTCTCCCTGGCAAAGTTGTTAGGGTGTCTTCTTTTCACATGCCTGATTAAATTAGCATTTCCAAAACTATATTTTTTCAGAGGATTGCCTCTGGATAAACTACTCCCACATATTTTGCAGGTTACTTTGGGAGCGTTGACTTTTTTTTGTCCTTCAGGGATGTCATAAAATTTCCAGATGGAATGGGTTTTTTTCTTCTGCTGAGGAGGGTCCTCATCTAAAAATCCCTCTGAATCACTGCTGGATGACTCTCTTGCAGCCATTGCTGGAGATCAGAAAAGTAGGAGATAAACACAGTACACAGAACAGCTCTTGCTCTCTCCAAGTACAGAGCAATAGTGAGAGAAATGGGTGGGTTTCACACAATTTGAAAAAAAAAAAGTTCTGAACCAATGAAAAGTGTTATTTTAAAGTCACATGGTTTGACGCGCTTACGCTACGCGCCCCGGGGCGCGTCCCGGGGCGTGTATCGTAAGCGCATCGGGGCACTCACGTTGCGCGATCGCATGCGCTTCCGGGTGCGCTTACGCGGTGCGTCATAAGACGCATCTCGCGGCTACGCGATACGTGTCTTATGATGCAAGGCGTGGCGGCTACGCGATACGTCACGATGTTGTTTTCGTTCGCGGCAATAGCGCTATCGGGACGCTCATCAGTACGCGCCCCGGGGCACGCCGCAAGATTGCGCTTACCCGTGCGTTCACCTGTCCGCGCCCCGGGAGCGCACCAAAAAGAATTAAAAAAAAATGACAGAATTATAAAATATAAAATTCGATTTAAAATGTATTATTTTTATAAAGATTTGCTATTAAAAAACCTATGAAATTCACTGAAAAAACCATAGGTTATAGACCATATATAGTTAGGAATTAGCATTTACAAAACCTTGAAAATTCACTGAAAAAACCATAGGTTATAGACCATATATAGTTAGGAATTAGCATTTACAAAACCTTATTTTACTCACACAAAACCATTGAAATTCCATATATAGTTAGCTGCACTAACTATATATCGCGCACCCGCAATCCACTGCTGATGATGTCACATATTACATCATTCATGACATGGTCAGTGACATCACTGATGACATCTCAAATGACATCACTGATGACATCACTGATGACATCTCATTTGACATTACTGATCACATCACTGATGACATCATTCATGTGATGATACGATGAACCTCTTCAGACTCTAATATAACCTTAGATACACTCAGTGTAAACAGACACTCACAGACTGTCACTCATCCATGGAGTTACTCACACACCTAGTCAGTCTTGCAAAGAATCAATCACACCTCCATTTCCTCAACTATATAGTTATACACACCTTACTTATTGAAACATATAATAACACATATTTACTCTGTTATACAATCCCTGATACAAGTTCACAATAATCCATACAGCCACTCACACATTCACTGGCTCTTATGCACAGTTATTTATATATGTCAACTATCACATGTACTGTGTTTTACATATGTACTTACTTTGACATGGAGCACTGAGATATCCATTCACTCACCAATACACTCATGCACACAGTCAACCGCCCATACAGCTGTTTCCACATGCACTTTTGAACCCATACATCTAGTGAATCAACTGCTCACACATCTATGCACAGAGTCATACACCTCCCAGACACCCACACACACACTCAGTCTCCCATACAAATACTTGGCCAACTAATCAATAACCCATATAGTTAGTCATATAGCTAATGATCAACACATGCATCAGATTACAAAACAACAGACACAATGATGCACAATTTAAAACAGTTTAGTCACTAACCCATGCACTCAGTGAGACACATTTAATCACTCACTTATACAGTCAGTCATGCACCTACTAAATCCTTCATCCAGACACTTATACATCCACTCATTCTTCAATATGTAAGACATATTTTAACTTTACAGAAACATACAGTCACTGGATGTTGTCATCAGTGATGTCATCAGTGATGTCATTTGAGATGTCATCAGTGATGTCATCAGTGATGTCACTGACCATGTCATGAATGATGTAATATGTGACATCATCAGCAGTGGATTGCGGGTGCGTGATATATAGTTAGTGCAACTAACTATATATGGAATTTCAATGGTTTTGTTTGAGTAAAATAAGGTTTTGTAAATGCTAATTCCTAACTATATATGGTCTATAACCTATGGTTTTTTCAGTGAATATATATATATATATTACCTACTGGCGGTCGCCAGTAGGTAGTTATAGTTAGGATTGTTTTCCATAGGGAAATCGCAACATTCTATTGGGAATAACTTTGGCATCAGTTGAGGAATCTGCCTGAATTTTTCCTCAACTTTGCCTCGCGGCTCTCCGCTCTTTCCCTGAAAGTTTGGGGGGGATTTGTCAAGCGGGGGCTGAGATAAAAGGGGGGTCCCAAAACGTGTTTTCCCCATGTTAATTTCCATAGGGCGGTCAAACTCACTTTCAGCTCGAACGGCTGAATGGATTTTCACCAAACTTGGCAAAATTGTAGGGACTGGTAGCCCGATGTGCCTTTGCTATGTCTCAAGATATGTGCTCCAGAGGATTTTGAGGAATTTGAGTTTAAAAAAATGTATATATCTATAAGCGCGCCCCGGTACGCGTACCGGGGAGCGCACCGGGCGCGCTACGCGACTTGCGCACGGAAAGCTGATTGGCTCTCGGGTGTCTGTAAACATTCGAAACAGTCCGCAGTGGCCGCCATCTTGTGTCTCGGTAGGATCGAGACACAAGAGGTGGCAAAAAACAAAGGGGGAAATGACCAAAAGGGGGCAGGGTACACCCCCACTGACCCGACCCCCTAGGTTTGATGTGTGGGCCATAAAAGGGTCCCGCGGGCAAAACATTTTTTTTTCCGATTTTCGCGGGGGGAGTGCCCGGTACGCGCACCGGGCAGCTTACCGGGGAGCGTACCAAGAGGCAAACCCAGTGAAACAGTAAAATAATAATTTATAGTGATTAGAGGTAGGGTAGCTCTGCATAGAGTTGTTGTGTTGTTTGGGTGTTTTAAGTACCAACATGTAGGTACCAATGCTGAGTCTTAAATTTAATGTACACCGTTTCCTCTGTAGATATCTTGCATGTTGTTACAGAAGTTACCTCACACACCCACACCTCCACCCACACCCAAACACCCCACACCCCCATACCGAGATCTTACACATTCACACCCACACCCAGACACCCCACACACCCACACTCACACACACACCTCACCCCCCCCACACACACACACCTCACAGACACACCCCACACATCCCACACACACCCCCACCCACACACACACACACCTCACAGACACACCCACACATTCCACACATGCACACACATCCTACACACATACCCCCCACACCCACAATGTACACCGTCTCCTCTGTAAATAATTTGCATTTTGTTACAGAAGTTATTGTGGTATATGGAATCCATAGCATAGTCTGTCAGGAAAGCAGAAAGAACATGGAGGCAGGAGATGAAAAAGAGATGTCAGATACACATTGGAGATAATATAGTGGGAGAAAGGAAGTAACTATGAGCAAAATTACTATGTAACATAAAAAAGTTGCACAGTATACTATAAGTCTGAATTTACATTATAATTAATTTGGTACTAGTTTATGAATTACATATAAAAATGAATAATGTCTCGAACAATTTTTGAATATTAAATATAAATTTATTTTTCTGATTCTTTTTCGAAATTTAACAGAACTTCTAACAACACATTGTCGGAAATGTCCTCATTTTCAATCAGCGAATCTACTGCTTCTGCACATTGAACTAATTCATAGTCCTGTGATTCATCCGTGAAATCTAAGTCTTCATTATCTACAATAAATTTTTCACCGTTGTTCTCCAGAACAATCTTGAAGGAAATATTCTGCTCTCCTTCCATTATCTTGCTGTAATTTGCATAAAAAATAAATATATCAGTAGAGATAGGGCACTTTTGGGTTTAAGTTCAGACAGGTAGCTTTGATTTTTTAACAGTGAAGTTATCTTTGGGCAGTGTATGGTATCAGGCTGGAAGTAGAAATATAAAATAGTGTATATCATAAAGCCTAAGTAAATTCATAATTATACAAGACAAGCCTAACTCCATCCATAACTATAACAGAGAAGCCTATCTCAATCTATAACTATTACAGAGGGATAGTATATAACTATCAGAAAATGTTTTCCAAATTAACTTAAAGTGCACAACATACTTCAGTTTTCAAAATAACATCTTACCTTTGAAAAAGAAGTTTAAGTTCTCAGTGAAAATCCTTTTGAAATGTACTTCAGGAAGTAGTAGTCAAAATGGCTGTGTTTCCCTCTCTTTCTTTATATATATTCATGTACATAACCAATCAAATGTCATGAAATAATAGTAGAAAATGAAAGTAACATTTTAATTGGTTGTAAATTCTAACACTTCAGATGTATTTTGTCAAGTAATTCACCTCAGGATATTTAGAGAGGGCTACAGGCCAAATGGCTCAATGGAATTCCACCAAATTTGGGAAAATGGTAGGGACTGGTATGTAGTATGGCCTATTCTCTATTTGGTGAAAGTGTCTCCAGTGGTTTTTATGTAAATTAACTTTTAAAAATTTCTGGGAGCGCTTCCCGGTGCGCTCCCCGGTACGCGTACCGGTAAGCGTAACGGGAGTCCTCCATTTTGTGTTTCGGTAGATTTGAGACAGAAAATGGAGGACAAACAACGTTGGGAATGGGTATAAGGGGGCATCGTAGGCACTCCCTGACCCTCTAGGTTTTCTGAGGGGGTCTTAGGAGGCCCATATAGGCGGAAAAAAAAACCCACATTTTAAATTTTTCGCCGGGGGAGCGCCCGGTACGCGTACCGGGGAGCGTACCAGGGAGCGTACTTTGATGAAAAATAGTGAAAAAAGTTAGAAAAAGATAATCATTTGGAGTGATCAGAGGTAGGGTAGCCCTGAAAAGAGCTTTTGGGTTCTGTGGCTGATTTAGGTACCTACAAGTAGGTACCAATGCACAGTCTTAAATTCAGGAGGAATATTCTATTCCCCTCATCTGAGAAGTGCACACCATCTCTTCTGTAGATATCTTGCATGTTGTAACGCAAGTTGTTGTTGTATATTGAACCCATTCCATAGTCTCTCATGTAAGCAGAAACAGATTTATTCAGATGTTTCCGTGCTTTCTCAAATTGTGGACAAAATTGGTTGGACCACTTCCATTTCTGTCTTTGGCATATATTGGAATATACCATGGCAGTTTGTGGAAAAAGTGTTATCAATTGCCCAAAGGTGTCCTTTAAAACCATCTCCAGACCTACCCCAGTCAAAGTGCATAGGTCATTTCCACCACAGTGCAAAATTATGAGGTCAGGGTGTGGCAGATGGTAAAAGGTTTTCACCAATGGTATCAATTGATGGCATCTCAATCCTCTTTGGCCAATCCATTTTATGTGCACATTTGGTAAATCAAGGTTGTGAACATTTCTGGTAGTTGCATACCTTTGAGCCCAGTGAATGTAGCTATGTCCAATAATCCAGACAGAGTACATGGTGAGAGGAGGTTCTGGTGCAGTCAGATGAAGTGTAGGAATGAAATGGCAGTTGGAGCAGTAGGAGTTTGCAACAAAAAAACTGTGGAGTTTCAGTGCTCTTGAATCACAAGCAATGATTGGTGGATTCAGATAGTTAAAAACTGAAAGTTAGGGTGCATGGTTCTGTTATGTGAAAGAAGTACTTTGAGTGGTAAAGAAAAAGTCATTTAAAGAAAGATTGCAGTGGATAAGCTGGTGTATTGAGAGGTCAAACATGCTTGCTGATTTGATTTGCAACATTGTAGAATAAACTTTTAACCCTGGGAGCTCAGTGAGGAGGGAGTTGCTATGGTAACAGGTAGAAAGGGCTGAGGGAGGGAAGGGTGTTGATTTGAAAATAGAGAGGGAAGAGTTTTGATTGGTTACCATGAGGAATATGTGTGTAGAATTAGAGGTTTTCTGTGCCATTAATGGTTGCAGTGCCTGGAGAACATACCTTTTGCTCTGCTAAAGAAATATTGGTGTGTGTATCTGACACTGTTCTGAATCTCCTAAAGCATTTGTAAAGGTGAGTTATGATTCATTTAGATAGAGAGTTAAGATTAAGAAGCACATTGATTTTCTTTGCTGTTTGTGTTTCTGTGCAGTGTTTCTAAAATGGTAATTGAAAAACGATTTTAGTGCAAAACAATGGGTTTTAGAAGTGAAAATGAATGCTTGTAAATAGGATCTGTGCTCTGTTCATATAATATTAAATAAAAAACGATTTTAGTGCAAATCCATGGCTTTAACATTTTTAAGAAGGAATAAATAGTGTGTGCATAATTATATAAAAATATTTGAATCTTTTACGAACATGTTACCTGTTTTACCTCAGATTGGGAAGCAGACTGAGTTTCTTTGCTGTTGGTTTGTTTCATTTTTTGGGTAATGCTTGGTAGGAATGTTTGCAAGAGATAGGAAATGTATTTTGTAAAATAGTGACTTTTCAGTACTGAAATGGAATGATTGTACTCCAGCAATGCATCCTTTTACAATGGGAAAGCTTCATGTGAAAGTGTTTGCCTCAGTCTTATATCTGCTGTAAGGCAGTCGCAAGATTTGGACGTAAAAGTGTCCTAAAAGTGACGCAGTGAAATCTCATAGATTTCACTGTGTCACTATTACGAGGCTTTTTGCGGAGAAATGACCCCTCTGTGTACATTACACCTGACAGAGGTATAATGTGGCGCAGAGGTTTAAAAAGTGACGCATCTACCTACATGCGTCACTTTTTAAATATGGCGCAAACAGTGACGCAGTGAAATCTCATAGATTTCACTGTGTCACTATTACGAGGCTTTTTGTGGAGAAATGGCCCCTCTGTGTACATTACACCTGACAGAGGTATAATGTGGCGCAGAGGTTTAAAAAGTGACGCATCTACCTACATGCGTCACTTTTTAAATATGGCGCAAGAAGGCACATGTTTTATGCCGCCGATGCGTCACAAAAAGTGACGCATCAGTAGTGCTAAACTGACGCAGGGCTTTATAAATGAGGCTCATTTATTTTTTTGCACACTACTCCAGTTTAGTCCTGTCCACTGCCCTCTTGGACCGAAGCCTCACCTTTTGTGCTCCCCTAGACAGGCTTCATCACATGAGCACTCCTGCTTAGGCGTTATAATCTTTTTTTAGAATAACATTTGAAAAACAGAGAAAAGGTTATATGTATAAGCTTTTCATTACACTACTAAAATATTTTTGGTGCAAATTAATGAGTTTTACATTTTTGAGAAAGAATAAATAGTAGGACCTGCACTGTGTTTCTAAAATGTTATTGAAAAATCGATTTTGGGACAAATCAATGAATTCTACATTTTTGAGAAAGAATAAATAGTGTGTGCATGATTACATAAAAAAATTTGAACTTTTCACAATGATTTCACCTGTGTTACCTCAGATTAGGAAGCACACTGAGCTTCTTTGCTGTTGGTTTGTGTTATTTTTTTGGTAATGCTTGGTAGGATTGTTTGCAAGAGAGAGGAAATGTATTTTGTAAAAAAGTGAGTTTTCAGTACTGAAATGGAATGATTGTACTCCAGTAATGCATTCTTTCACATGGGGAAAGCTGCATGTTAAAGTGTTTGCCTCAGTCTTATATCTGCAGTAAGGTAGGCGCAAGATTTGGACGTAAAAGTGTCCTAAAAGTGACGCAGTGAAATCTCATAGATTTCACTGTGTCACTATTACAAGGCTTTCTGCAGAGAAATGACCCCTCTCTGTACATTACACCTGACAGAGGTATAATGTGGCGCAGAGGTTTAAAAAGTGAGGCATCTACCTACATGCGTCACTTTTTAAATAAGGCGCAACAAGGCACATGTTTTATGCCGCCGATGCGTCACAAAAAGTGACGCATCAGCAGTGGAAAACTGACGCAGGGCTTTATAAATGAGGCTCATCTTTTTTTTGCACACTACTCCAGTTTAGTCCTGTCCACTGCACTCTTGGACACAAACCTCACCTTTTGTGCTCCCCTGGACAGGCTTCATCACATCTGCACTCCTGCTTAGGCCTCATAATCTTTTTTTAGAATAAAAATTGAAAAACAGAGAAAAGTTATATGTATAAGCTTTTCATTGCACTACTGAAACATTTTTGGGGTAAATTAATGTCTTTTACATTTTTGAGAAAGAATAAATAGTGTGTGCATGATTACATAAAAAAATTTGACCTTTTCACAATTATGTCACCTGTGTTACCTCAGATTAGGAAGTAGATTGTACAGATGAGGTGAGGCATGTCCAGAGGGACAGAGGAGGTGAGGCTTGTGTTCAAGACTGTAGTGGGAGAGAGGCTTTTCTTGGAGAGCGTAAATGGTGAGACCTGTGTCTAAGAGTGCAGTGGACTAGGCTTTATGAAGCCTATCCCCCACTGGACTCTTAGACACAGGTCTCAAGTTCTTTGCACCCGTGGAAGACCTCTCTTCTACTACACTCTTCAATAGAGGCCATACCTCTTGTGCACCCCTAGACAATCCTTACCTCATCTGCAACCCTGAATAGACTTCAACTAATTGGCATGCTTACACAGGCCTCAGCTTATTTACACCCTTGGACATGCGTCACCTCATATGCACCTATTTACTATCAATTATACTCAATACATTGAGGCCTGTTCAGAGGACAGAGATGAGGTAAGGCTTGTCCAAGGGTGAGAGGAGGTTAGTCCTCTCCACTGTAGTCATGGACACTGAATGCTTGTACATAGGACCTGCACTGTGTGTCTAAAATGTTATTTAAAAAACGATTTTGGTGAAAAAAAATGACTTTTAGTTTTTTGAGAAGGAATAAATAGTGTCTGCATGATTAAATACATATATTTCATCTTTTCACAATAATGTCACCTGTGTTACCTTAGATTAGGAAGTAGATTGTGTAGATGAGGTGAGGTTTGTCCAGAGGGACAGATGAGGTGAGGCCGGAGTTCAAGACTGTAGTGGGAGAGAGGCCTTTCCTGGAGAACATAGGTGGTGAAGCCTGTGTGTAAGAGTGCAGTGGACTAGACTTCATGAAGCTTATCTCCTACTGCACTCTTAGACACAGGTCTCACTTTCTTTGTACCTGTGGACATACCTCTCTTTCACTACACTCTTCAATACAGGTCTCACCTCTTCTGCATCCTTGGAGAATCCTCACTTGATCTGTAACCCTGAATAGACAGTTTGCTTTTTGTCATTGCTTTGTTGTTTGATAATAGTGGACTATAATGTGCTATTTTTTTTAACACAGATTGAAATCAGGATTTTAAGAGTAAGGAAAGATGCCCTCAAGGCAAAGAAGAAGGAAAAATGAAATACGATTAGAAACAAAAACAGCATCGGAATTACATCAGTCCTCCACAACAAAGACTTCAAAAAACAGGAAAGAAGCTCCTGGTAAGATAACTAAGTCTTTCTTACGCAACATATGTAGAAGAAAAAAAAATGTTGGACAGCATGTAGAGGAGAGCAAGGAGAGAGTAAGTTTGAAAAGGAAGGAGAGGCCCTCAAAAAATGTTAGTACTGGAGCACGAGAGAATAATATGTATCGGAATAGAAGGCTGAATCAGTTTAGAGACATTCGTAAACTAATGTTTCGCAATAGGGTGGTTTTAAATTTGTTAAAAAACATTAGGAAATGAAAACAGAGAGCTGCTTTTTATAAGAAAAAGAAAAGTGTAGAGAAGATTGTTGATCAGGCTTTTGAAGTTAAGAAAAAAATATTTATTTTAATAATCAATAGAATTAGGACACTTGACAAGACAATTGATGTTTTCAAATCAAACAGTAGATGGAAAAGAGTAATTAATCGGACACATTTTTGCAAAGTTTTTTCAGGAGAATGGATGCACAGTTCAAGTTGTGAGCCATTTTTTAATGAGGAGAGTTACTTCCAGGAGAATGATTTAGTGCATGCATTTGACACCAGTGGTCGAGCGTATGAAGTGAAAGACGGTTGTCCGATTGAAAAAGAGAAACTTGTGCCTAGAGAACCAGAAGAGGTGTTAACTGATGAAGTTTTAGGGAGACGTACTAAAGGCCCAGTGTACACTTGGAAGTGTAGTCGTATTTGTAGTGTGCGACAGGAATCAATTGATTTGTTTTGTAATTTCTTACGTACATATAGTAAGAAAAGTCTAAAGCAGAAAGTGAAGTTGTTGCAAGACTTAGATTCTTGCAGAGTGAGAGAAAACACAGGTTTGCAAGGGCATTCACTAGCTTGTCTTTCTAGAAAAGTCTGTCAGAGTGTTTTTCATCATTTTAGGATGTTAGCAGTGCATCATACCAAAATGAGGAAATTAGTGAGAATGTTGTATTATGCAAAAAGTCCAGCACCTAAGCTTAAACAATTAAACAGTGCTCTTTTGCATGGAACTGAATTAGATGTGAAGAAGATTTGTGAAGAAATTGAGATTTGTTATTTTGGTGAAAAAGAGGACAGTGTAGGAATTGACACAACAATTCAAGGTAATGTGGAAGACAATGTACAGATTTCAAGTACAGAAAAGTTTGAGCAGGAAATTACCAGGTTTAAAGTGAAATCAAGTGAAAGGCCGAATTTTACTTGTGAGTCTTGTCGACGAAGTCATTATAAACATCAAACTAGATTAGTTGATTTATACGTAAAAAGTGAAAAGATGAATAATTATGAGTGGAAGGATTTTGCAACTTATTTGTGGGTGGAGAATTGCTTTGATTTGAGTTCTGATCAGCGTATTTGTAAATATTGTTATGATAAATTAAATCAAAACAGAATGCCTGCTAGAGCTGTTCATAATAATCTGGAGTTGGTAGACATTCCCCGTGAATTGATGGATTTAAATACATATGAGTCTATTTTGATTCAATGTGTCCATTCTTTTCAGGCAATTGTTCGCATGGAGACTAAGATAGGGAAATTGCCTCCTACAGATTTGAAGAGAGGATTAAAGGGAAGAGTTGTTTATTTGCCTCTTGATTTAAAAAAAAAAATTGATACAATTGGTATAGAAAAAGTAGAAGAGGAACCTTTAGTTATTCTAGTTAATGGGGTTCCGACAAAGAGTAAGAAAATCTGGCAAGATTTAGTGGATGTTATGAAAGTCAAAAAGGCAACGTTGTATTTAGTCAAAAACAATGAGTTTTACAAAGATGTATGTGTTGCAGCAGAGGAAACAGCTGCAGATGAAGACAGTGATTGTTCAGGCAGCCAAATTGAAAAAGTTGATGTGTCTAGAAGTGAAGAAATATATGAACATTATACTGTTCATCCTTTGCATTCCAAAGAAGTAGTGGGAAATGCAATTGAATTGTTTCAAATGAAAGCAGCAAAAGGAAGTCCCATTAGTGTATGGGAAGAAAGTTTAGAAGCTCGTTGTTTTCCACAGCTATTTCCAACAGGTCGAGGTGGACGATATGACGATCGACCACTTCAAATTCCTGCATCTGAATATCGAACTGTAAGATTATATGCTGAAGATCCAAGGTTTCGTCAATGCATTCCCTATTTGTTTCATTTACTGTATGAAAGTGACTTGTCTGGGCTTTCTTATGCAGTAAACCATATACTGAAAAGTGGAGCACATCTGCAAAATGTTTCGGCGAGGGACTTTATGGAGAAAGTGAATCTGCAAGATAATATTTTGGAATCTCATTTAATCAATCTCATGGCATGTCAGCGTGGTACAAACTAGTATTGGTACCGTCGTCATGGGGAATTGAAATGTATGCTAAGAAACTTAGGAACTCCTACATGGTTCCTCACTCTTAGCTGTGCTGAGTATGCATGGGATGACTTACTTCAATTTCTACGAGAGGCAAATGCAAATATACAAAATATAGAATTCAAAACACCTGGAGAACTATGTTCTTTGGATCCAGTGAATGTATGCAGATATTTCAATCATAGATTTGAAGCTATGATGTCTTTTATTACCAACAAAAAAAATCCTCCCCTTGGAGAGGTTTTGGATTTCTTTTGGAGAAAGGAGTATCAAGCGACAAGTGCTCCTCATATACATATGTTGTTGTGGATTAAAGATGCACCCAAATTTGGAACAGATTCGGATGAGACAGTGATGAGCTTCATTGAAGAGTATTCAACATGTGCTGTTCCGAAAACTACCGAAGAAAACAGTTTAAGGCAACAAGTTTTACGCTTTCAATCCCATCGTTGTGGAAAGTACTGTCTTTGAAAATTCAGAAACAAGGACAAGTTCTACACAAAATGTCGTTTCGGCTTTCCACGACCAGTGATTACTAAAGGAAGAGTAAATAATTTGATGTCTTCTCTGCGACATACTGTGACGAGGAAATCACCAAAAAATACATACAATTTAAAAAGAAACGAAGAGTCTAAGTACATCAACGACTACAACCCAGTGATTTTGTCCATGTGGAATGCTAACATGGATATTCAGTTTGTTGCTGACAACTCTATTGCTGTGGCTCGATATGTGACGTCTTACATCACAAAAAAAGAAAAGACAGAACTGAAGGAAATGTGGGAGGACATTTCACATGAAAAGAGTCTAAGCAAGAAATTATACAGTTACAGTCTGAAGATGTTGTCGCATCGAGAAATTGGAGCATATGAATGTTCTGATCGATTGTCATCAGCAAGTCTCTATGCCAAATCTAGAACCATCAATTGGGTGAGTCTAGGTCTTGCTGCAACACGAAATCGAGTTTTGAAATCTGTACAAGAAATAGAGTATTTGGCGGAGAAAGAACCAGAAAGTACAGATATTTTGAAGACAAACATGTTGGATACATACTATCCAAATAGAAGTAGTCATCTTGAGAACAGTTGTTTGTATGAAGTTCTGCAAAACTATATTTATAAGAGAACCATCAGAGAAGATATTAACAATGGAATATATGCTATCATTGGGTGTGAAGGATGTCTAGTGAGACAGAAAAAGGCCATTTGATTAATCATCGAAAATTGAGTTGCGAAAATCCAGAGAAAAGGGAATTTTACTATTTAGCTCTTTTGCAACTCTTTAAGCCATGGCGTACAGAAGAGGAACTACTTGGAGATTTTCTCTGTTACGAAGATTCTTTTAATGCAACCAAGGATACCAAAAAATGTCCTGTTTTTCCGAATTATCTGCAAATGTTGAACGAAGAAATAGAGCAAGAAGCCACAATTGCTGCAGAGATTGCTAGAGACAGTTCTCAAGACAGTCAGAGTTCTACTTCATTGAGTCAGGATCCACTTGGAGGACCAATTATCCAAAATGAAGCTGCCACTGCCATGGATGAGGTGGAAAGAGCTATGGAACAAGCTCAAGATGATGTAGTTAACTTAGAAGATTTGGTGAAACAACTAAACCTTGAGCAGAAACAGATATATGACGAAGTCACAGATCAGATTGAACATGGATTCACTCATGAGAAAATAGAGTGCTCATGTACATCATTTAAACCAGTCCAACTGTATGTAAGTGGAGAAGCGGGAACTGGAAAAAGTTTTCTGATTAAAGCAATTGCAACTTATCTGCATAAAAGGACTGAATCACCGCTATCTTGTGTTGTTACCGCTCCAACTGGGCTGGCTGCACATAACATTAAAGGGATTACTTTACATTGTTTACTGATGCTGCCAGTGGAGCATGATAACAAATTGCAATATCACAAGCTATCTGGAGATGCGTGTTCCGAAGTTTCGAGAGTCCTGAAGAAAATGAAACTTCTTATCATTGATGAAGTAAGCATGGTGTCAAATATAATGCTTGCTTTTGTGCATTTGAGAATGCAAGAAATTCTTAGAACAGACTATGATGTCTGATTTTGGAGGAAAACACATTATTGTTTTTGGAGATCTACTGCAGTTGACTCCAGTGAAAGGACAACCTGTGTTCAAAATGCTCACACATGAAGATACCAGGAAGTGCCTAGGAAGCATTGGAAACGTTAATATATGCATAAACTTCAAATATGCAGAACTGCTTCAAAATATGCGGCAGGCAAAGGATTAAGCATTGGCGGATTTTGCGGATCCACGATCCGCGGATTTTGCGGATCGTGGATCCGCAAAATCGGCGGATTTGCGGATCCGCGGATTTGCCCTGCTGAATGAGTCACTGCATTTGAGCTTCAACTAGTTTCAGCGACCATGGGGTCGATTCCGATTCGGGAAAAAAAACGTCCGTACGATTTGTATCCGGAGCCCTCTCCGTACGAATCGTACCCGTCCGTCCGAGTCGCCAAGTACGATCCACATTCCGTGAATCCGTCCGAATCGTCGTGATCCGTACGTATTGCAAGGCTGAAACTGTGAACCGTACGACTCGTACACATACCGTACGACTCGTACACATACCGTACGACTCGTACACATGCCGTACAACCCGACGAGTACGATCCGGACCGGAGTATGAGGACGCGATTCGTACGGTCCACGTCAGGTAAGGGCGAGTCGTATGGAAAAGCACACAAATATATACACACCGTACGGTCCGTACCCCCCATGATCGCAGGGGTACGCACTGCGATCATGGGGTGTACGAGCCGTACTCCATTGTACGATCGGTGTACGTGCCGTACCCCATTGTACGATGGGTGTACGAGCCGTACTCCATTGTACTGTCGGTGTACGTGCCGTACCCCATTGTACGATGGGTGTACGAGCCGTACTCCATTGTACGATCGGTGTACGTGCCGTACCCCATTGTACGATGGGTGTACGAGCCGTACTCCATTGTACGATCGGTGTACGTGCCGTACCCCATTGTACGATCGGTGTACGAGCCGTACACCGATCGTACAATGGGTGTACGGCTCGTACACCCATCGTACAATGGGGTACGGCTCGTACACCCATCGTACAATGGGGGTACGGCATGTACACCGATCGTACAATTGGGGTACGGCTCATACACCCCATGATCGCAGGGGTACGGTGCGTACCCCTGCGATCATGGGGGGTACGAGCCGTACCCGGGGGGCCGTTCTGTACCTGTTTCGGCGCGAACTCTGCTTTTACGGCTGTTTTCAGCTCCCGTAGAAAAAGGGTCGTACGGAGTGTCGTCAACACGGATCGTACTTCCTGGTTCGGAAATGGCTGCCAATTTACGTACGGACGTGGCGTACAGCGTCGGCCGGAGTGAATCCGTATGTACTTTTTATTTGTACGGTGTTTGGTACGAGTCGTACGGAGTGGCGCTTTGGGTTAGGATCGTACTTGCTAGTTCGTACGGGAACGTTGTAGGTGTACAATTCGTACGGGAAAAAAGCTCCGTACAGCTAATCGGAGCACTTTTTACCGGATCGGAATCGACCCCCATGTGTGTGTTACTATGCAATCGCCCCGAGGGGCGCAGGGGTCCCTTGGGTGAGCTGTCCATCATAGTGGGTCAATGGCGGGAAGACGGTGCACACTGCGAGTGTGTGGGGGGGGCTTCCATGCGAGTGCACATGCACAGCTGATTTTCGACTGTAGATTTGGGAAGAAGGCACACCTGCCCAGCCTCGACGACGCTCACGATTGTTTTTGGGCAGATGAATGAGTCACTGCATTTGAGCTTCAACTAGTTTCAGCGACCATGTGTGTGTTACTATGCAATCGCCCCGAGTGGCGCAGGGGTCTCTTGGGCGAGCTGTCCATCATAGTGGGTCAATGGCGGGAAGACGGTGCACACTGCGAGTGTGTGGGGGGGCTTCCATGCGAGTGCACATGCACAGCTGATTTTCGACGGTAGATTTGGGAAGAAGGCACACCTGCCCAGCCTCGACGACGCTCACGATTGTTTTTGGGCAGATGAGTGAGTCACTGCATTTGAGCTTCAACTAGTTTCAGCGACCATGTGTGTGTTACTATGCAATCGCCCCGAGGGGTGCAGGGGTCCCTTCAGCTTCCTGGCCACAGGAACAGCACGAGGATTGCGCTCGTGAAAGTCAAGGATGGAAAGGCCTCTATCCAGCATCACAGCTGATTTTCGACGGTAGATTTGGGAAGAAGGCACACCTGCCTCGACGACGCTCACGATTGTTTTTGGGCAGATGAATGAGTCACTGCATTTGAGCTTCAACTAGTTTCAGCGACCATGTGTGTGTTACTATGCAATCGCCCCGAGGGGTGCAGGGGTCCCTTCAGCTTCCTGGCCACAGGAACAGCACGAGGATTGCGCTCGTGAAAGTCAAGGATGCAAAGGCCTCTATCCAGCATCACAGCTGATTTTCGACGGTAGATTTGGGAAGAAGGCACACCTGCCTCGACGAAGGTCACGTTTGTTTTTGGGCTGATGAATGAGTCACTGAAGTCACAGGAAGGGCATGTTGTAAATATTTTACGATGGCGCCGGCAAGCTGCCAGCGCCATCCTAAAATAGTTACTAAATTAGCTTCAACAGGAAGCTCTAATAGATAAAATAAAGCAGGTGCTCGATCTATTAGAGCTTCCTGTTGAAGCTAACTTAGTAACTATTTTAGGATGGCGCTGGCAGCTTGCCGGCGCCATCGTAAAATAGTTACAACAGGCCAGCCAGGCTTCAACTTTTGCCCCCGGAATCCGCCGCTCGCGGATTTGCGAATTCGCGGTAAATTCGCGGGAGTTCGCGGATCGCGAATTTACCGAAAATTCGCAAAATCCGCAAGCGGAACGGATTTTGCGCTCACCCCTACAAAGGATGAAGATTATAAAAATATTTTACAAGATGTAAGAATCGGAAAAGTAAGTCAGCAAGGGAAAGAAGCTTTACATGGACGATTAATTTCAAATTTGTACCCAAATGAAAACATTCTTCCAGAGAATATTTTTAAGAAAATTAACGAGAAGAAATCTGGCATTTGTTTGATGCCAACTCTGAAAGAATGTTCCATGTTTACCAACAACATTTTAAAGTTAGAAAATGAAGAGATAGTGAAACTGGAAGCTACAGATAAAATAGAGCATATGGGAGCAACAATTATTTTGTCTGAAAATTTGAAATCAAAATTGGATTCATTAGAGAAGACTATATCTAAAACTGCTGGTTTTGAAAAGACTCTGAATGTGTGTTTAAATTGTCGTATCATTTTGAGAAGGAATTTAAATGTTGAAAGAGGTCTGGTAAATGGAGCAATGGGTCATGTTGTTGGTTTTGTGAATTACAAAAATTGAGATGGAATTGAAATTTTAAAAATTAAATTTGATGGCATTGATGAAATAGAACACATTTGTTGTTGTTCAGCTAGATTTTTGCTTGTGACAGACTTATATGTTTGCCGAAAACAGTTTCCTATTTGTTTGGCATATGCGGTGACAATTCATAAATCTCAAGGTTTAAGTGTAGATAGAGCTTTGCTGAACATTGGAAGTTCTGTGTTTAAAGAGGGTATGGCATATGTGGCATTATCACGAGTCAGAACTTTATCAGGATTGTACTTGATTGAGTGTGATGAAACAAAGATTTGTGCAGATCTACATTGTGTTAAAGAATACAATAGGTTAAGAAGAGAGTATGCTCCACATTTGCCTCAATATCCTCTGATTGAAAAACGTGTGGTAGGCCGAAAAAGAAGAAATGAGAGTAATTGCAGTGAGGTAGTAACAAAAAGACAAAAAGTAGATGAAACTGTAATTGTAAGCAGAAGGAAAAAGGATTCTGTTGAAGATGTTGTTGGATTTCAGTTTGAAAACAGTTCTGGTGTCAACTGCTATGCTAATGTAGTGGTTAATGTTGTTTTTTTTCTTCAAAATATACAAGAACAGATTGTTGAAAATCGGGATCAAAGATTCTGTTGTTTGTTGAATTCCGTGTTTGAGAAATGTACCAGTGATAGAGCAAAAATAGAAAGTGTTTCAGAAATTCGAAATCTTCTAGACATATGTACTGGTCAAAATCAATTTTCACAGAATATTCAGCAGGATTGTCAGGAATTTTTAATGTATATGTTTGATGTATTGGAAGATGAAGGTGTAGATATAAAAAATCTTTTTAGCCTTTCTTATCAATGGCAGCATGACTGCGACAACTGTACTTTATCAAGTACTACTAGAATAGACACTGAAAGATTTATATATTTGACTTTACCAGACTGCAAATCAGTGCCTTTTAATAATCTAGTTAAAGCAGCGGATCACAATATGGTGTGTCCCCAATGTAAGTCTATAATGCTGTCCACATTATTTCTACAAAATTATGGTCAGTATGTCATTTTAATGTTCCAACGATGTAGACCTGATGGAACTAAATTGACAACTTCTATTAAAAATTTCGTGGCTTCACAGTTATCAATATCAGGAAGAACCTTTGCAACTGTAGCTATTATTTTTCATGACGGTCCTTCTACAACATCAGGGCATTACACATGCTATTTAAAAAGTTGTAAAGGTTGGACGCACTGTAACGACACTCATTTGACTTTCAAACAACGTTTGCCTTTTGGCTTTAAAAATTCATACCTACTGTTTTTACAACCAAAATTTAAGTAAAGGTAATTGGCCTATGAAGACGGGAGCAGTTAATAAAGGTTATTTTGCTGTTTAAAAATATATTCTGAGTAAAAGTGATCCAGGTAATATAAAAAATTGACTTGTCATATAGTTACTGTAAGTGGATCTCATAGTAAGTGATATTAGTATTATAGAAAATGATGAACATAAGTGAGTCAGAGATGGTTTTACAAATACTTAAATATTGTGAAAATGTTGTAGAGCCTTTCTTTCAGAATGTCGGAAAAAAGGTAATTTCAGAGTTTCTTGGAATTAATTTGAAAATATACTCATACATCTGACACTATTTGGCCAAAAGGAAAGGTACAGGAATGAGTAAAGAGTCATGACTGAAAAAAAGGAATACATGAAAATAATGAAAATATTTAAGATGTTCTTGGAGCTTTTCTTCTAGAAAGTCGATGAAATTGATTTTTTAGTGAACAGCAGAGTACTTTGCAACGAGAAAAGGACCTCCATGATATACTATTTGGGCCTCAAGGAAAAGTAAGTCAATCAAAGATTAGTGTACATTTGTCATTTATCAGTATCTAAGGTTTTTTTTAAAAACACAATCTTTTAGATTGTGTTTTTTTTTCCCGCTGTCATATGATGAGTAATTTGAGCTCACTGTTTTAAGTGAAATTCAATATATTCTGAGAATAGCAAAAATAAACTATGTAACATGTTGTACAAGTTATTCTATACTTTGGATTGTGTAAATTAAATTGTATTCCCATTCTCTGACACTCACTTTCCTTTTTCCTCTCTCTTTCAGCTCTCTTTACTCACTCACACTGCCTTTCTCTCACTCTGTTTCACACCCATTCGTTTACTCCACTTCTTTCACAACCCCTCATTCTCATTTCAACTGTCTGCATCCCCTCTCTCCCTTGCACCACTTTTCAGCTTTCAGTCTCTCTGCTTTACTTCCCTTTTCCGTCTTTTCCTCCTTTGTTCTTTTAGTAATTCCTCTTTACTCACTGAGCAGTATTGTCGCACTCTATCAATATAACTCACCCACTCTCCCTCGCTTATCTTTGTTTGCTTCTTTCTTTTGACCTCTTCTCTCTATTTTTCGTTCACTACCTCTATGTCCTGAGTGCCTCACTCTCCTTGTGTTATGTTCACTTGTGTTTATCTACCTTCTATCATTTCTTTTACAACAACTTCACTGCTCCTCTCTCATCGTTCTTCATCCCATTTCTTTTACTCTGCTTCCATTACTATCCCTCATTTCCTTTCTTTCAATGTCCTTCTCTTTACTTTCATCACCAAATTATTTTCTCTCAGTACCACTGTTTTAGTCGTCTTCTCCTCTTTCCTTTTTTTGCTCTCTTACTCATTTCCTTTTCTCACTCATTGTACTCCACCTCACTCAGTTTTTCTCTTAGTGTGTCTGTCTACTAACTTCCTCACTCCATTTCCCTCAATCGTTGTATATTATCCTCTCTCCCTTCATCCCTTCACTCTATGACTGTTCTTCACTTACTCTCAGTTATCTTCTATTTCTCAATCTTGTAAATACATCCTTATTAGACTCTTTTCCGTCTCTGTTATTATCTTTTTACTTACTAATGTTTCCTGACTTAATTTTGCTAACTCACATTGTTTTAGTATCTTTCTTACCTTCAGTTCATTTCTCTGTTCTTCTCTTCCTCTGTGTCAGTGAATCTATATGCCTTACTTTTAGTAATTTGCTCTCATTTTATTTCTTTTTTTCTCTTTTTATCCTTCTACCTTACTTTATTGCCCTTTCTGTGTCCTTCACTCTTACTTTATTTCTAAATACAGTGTTATGATTTTTAAGCTCTTCATTTGTATCTTTTAATTTAAAATACACATTTTACTAATTATAACTTATTTTTTCTTCTCTCTTTCACAGATACAAAGTTACATTAATTATATGGTAAGTATGACTATAAAAATGTATTTTGTCATCACCCTTTGCTTTAAGCTCACTAATATTTTCTCAACCAACCTCACTCCTGTGTCTTTATTCTGATTCCCTCACTTATTCTTATTCTCCATGTTTACTCAAATTTCCCTATTTCCCCTCTCATATTCAACTTCTTTCAATCCCCATTCTTTACTTCACTTACCCTCTGTTCCCTTCCTTTGCTTCTTCACTCATTCTGTTTTTCTTAATTATTTACCTTACTCCTACACACACACCTCATCCCCCTCTCAACACATACACACACCTCTAACATACACCCCATAGACACACCACACACACACCTCATACACACAAAAAATCCCCCCACACACACTCTTCACATACACACACACATTCCATACACACACATACATCGCACACATATACACCCCACACCCATACACTGCTCACACATACTTCACACACCCTCACCTTCACGCACACCAAAAGACCCCACACAGCCACACCCACAGACACACCTTACACACCCACACCCCGACCTACATCCACTGACTCCCTATAAGTCACATACACTGCATTACTTATGTTTCTTTGCTATTTCACTCAAACCCATTCAGGTACTGTTTCCTTTACTCTCTCTGTCCTTTCTCTTTGTCACTCCCCATCTCTTATCCTAATTCAATTTTTCACTCTCTTTCACCCCTCTTGACTTATACTAACTGGTCTTTTCTTACCCTCCCTCACCGTTCTTCATTTATCCCAGTTACGCCACTGCCCTTCATTCTCAATTTTTTTCTGTCCTTTCTTTTTCTTTCAACACCCACTCACATTCTCCCACTATCTCTACTTTAGTCTTCTTCCTCTCTGTTCCCTTCTTTCGCACCTTTAGTCATTTTACTTTTCTCACTTTCATCCTATCACACCTTCTCTATTTTTAACTATGTAATAAACAATCCCTCTGTGTTTCTCCCTCTAGCTCTCTTTCTCTTAACATTACTCTCTTTGTGTTCTTCCCTCATGCTAACTCCTTCATTTTTTTTTCTTTTTTTTTTTTTAGTGCGCTCCCCGGTGCGCGCCCCGGTGCACGTACCGGTACGCGTACCCTGCAGAAAAAAGGTTGACACAGATTCTTTAAAAATATAGGTTTATTTTTATAAAGTAAAGGTAGTTCTAAAAAGAACTGTTTTTTTTCTTTTTTTTTGTTGTTTTATATTTGTTTATGTTTTTTATGAACATTTTGTACTTTTTTTGGCTTTTCTGAACACTTTTATATTTTTTTGTATTTTTTATGGGGAGAAACAAAAAACAGGGAATTGTAAATGGCTCAACTGGAGCATAAAAAAAATCAGGAAAAATTAGGGTTTTTTTGGACACTTATGGTTATCACCAGCAACCATGATAAGTTCGATGCTTTGCTCACCATAGCAAAGTGTCTTGTTACAATATTTGCACACGATTTTGTAATCGGCAAACTTAGGTTGAATAGTAGCCAATGTGTCTCTTCCTCCCGGACCCCATGGAGTGGGTTGTTTTGATGTTGAGCATCTAGACGTTGATGGGGGTAGCTTACTGCAGAGGTCTCTTAACTCTGCATTAGAAAAATTGTTTGGATGCGCACGCATCATGTGGCGAATCATCGTATGATTCCCGAAGGAATACTTTTTGTTAGGGTTCCCCTTGGATAGCTGAGCACCACAAATTAAACAAGTCACCTTTGCAGTGTTGACTTTTTTAAAACCCCTTGGGAGTTTGTAGAACTGCCATATAAAGTGCTCTTTGGGTTTGTAGGGCTGTTTATCTTCAGGCAGGAACTCCCTTCTCTGTGCCTCCTCTTCATCATCCTCCTCCTCTTCCTCTTGACCAACAATGTAATCTTCTGGTGGTCTTTTAGATGGTGGTGGTGGTGGTGGTGGGGCAGATGCTCCAGCTGCTGATGCTACTGTAGCCATTTTCTACTAGTAAAGAGTAGAGATAAAACTCGAAACAGGTCTTCCTCAGTCAAAGGACAAAGTCAGAATAAGGAAAAAAGGTGGGGGCTTTCATCATTTGGAAAACAAAAGTGTTCTAGACCAATGAAAAGTGTTATTTTCAAGTCACATGATCCAGGCTTTCATCATTTGGAAACCAAAACTGATCTGCACCAATGAAAAGTGTTATTTTCAGATCACATGACCCGATGCGCTTACGCTACGAGCCCCGGGGCGCGTCGCGTAAGCGAGTCGAGACGTTGCACGATCGTATGCGATCGCGTGCTTTCGGGTGCGCTTACGCAGTGCGTCGTATGACGCATCACGCGACTATGCGAAAGGTCACGATGTTGTTTTCGTACGCGGGAATAGCGCTAGCTAACGGGACGCTCCCCAGTAGCACCCCGGGGCACGCCGTAACATTGCGCTTACCCGTACGTTCACCGGTACGCGCCCCGGGGCAAAAAAAAAATACATATTTACACAATATAAAATTCGTTATAAAATGTATTACTTTTCATACCTACAGAGATTTGCTATTAAAAAACCATTGAAATTCACTGAAAAAACCATAGGTTTCACATCAGTTATAGTTAGGAATTAGCATTAAAAAACCTATTAAATTCACTGAAAAAACCATAGGTTTCACACCAGTTATAATTAGCTGGAAATTTTACTCGCATAAAACCATTGAAATTCCCACGTTATAGTTAGTTGGACTCACTATAACTTGCGCGTGCAATGCACTGCTGATGACGTCACATATTACATCACTCATGACATGGTCAGTGACATCCCTCATGACATCACTGATGACACCATCCTTGTGACACAGTGACAGACCTCCTTTCAGTGTAATGTAACCCTTGAAATACATATTCAAAAATAGAAACTAAAATTTACAAAAAAATGGAGATACCGATACCAGTTACAACAACCAATTCAGTAATTCCACCATCTATATACACATGCACTGATTCACCAACAGTTCTATATAGTCACTCATACATATATTCACTCATCATATGTAGTGATACACCTATACATCCTGTTACACACCGACAGTCATCCAAAAGTTACTCACACACATACTCACACATGCAAATAAACTATTGAACATCCATTTATTTGCATATACAGCTATACACACACTACCACTTTACTTCTAAGAAAACGTACACATACTTACTCTCTTAAACAATCACTTATATATACACATACTAATTTAAATAGGAATTCTTACAATCTCTTACTCTCAGATATACTCACTTATATACATCAATATTCGCATACACTAGATTAAAACATATGTAGTTACTGATAAAGAAACTAGTGAGACACTCATTTACTCAGTAACACACACATATACACAGTCATCCACCCATACAGTCCTGCACATATGCTGTCTTCAAAACACATACAAAGAGAGAGTCAGTCATTCATGCATCTATGTGCTAAGTAATACCTCTACTAAACCATACAAACACTCATACTGATACTAAGAAAAACATCTAATAACCTATCTACATACACATGTACCTACTCACCAAGCCATGCAGCCACTTATACACAAAGTGAAACACTAATACATATATTTAAATATTTAAACATTACTCTCTAATATATGGATTCACTAAGATACAGTTAATAAACCAGTTAACCAATCAATTAAAAAAAATAAACATCCATGTAAACACTTATTTAAACATTTATTCTTCCATCAACTTTTACATATACATATATAACACATAATTATTTTTCAGAAATACACACATTCACTGGATGGTGTCATGAGTGATGTCATGAGTGATGTCACTGACCATGTCATGAGTGATGTAATATGTGACGTCATCAGCAGTGCATTGCACGCGCAAGTTATAGTGAGTCCAACTAACTATAACGTGGGAATTTCAATGGTTTTATGCGAGTAAAATTTCCAGCTAACTATAACTGGTGTGAAACCTATGGTTTTTTCAGTGAATTTAACAGTTTTTTTAATGCTAATTTCTAACTATAACTGATGTGAAACCTATGG
Source organism: Lissotriton helveticus (assembly GCF_964261635.1). Taxonomy (NCBI): domain Eukaryota; kingdom Metazoa; phylum Chordata; class Amphibia; order Caudata; family Salamandridae; genus Lissotriton; species Lissotriton helveticus. The sequence continues at coordinate 1,042,460,230 of NC_136061.1, forward strand.
TTTTTTCAGTGAATATATATATATATATATATATATATATATATGTATATATATATATATATATATATATATATATATATATATATATATATATATTCAAAATAAGATATCCATTCATATAACACAAGGAAATCATCCGGCACTCGAGCAAGGGTATCGTTGATTCAGGCTTATTTATTGACGAGTTACATCCATCAACGCGTTTCGGGAGTCAAGCTCCCTGGATCACGATGTTTGTGCCGCCATTACGGGCAAGTAAAAATACACAAAAAAGGTAGTAAACAGTGTAAAAGGACATTCAGATCGTGGTCAAGCCGTCGCATAATGCGGTGGCCATTTTAGCACTTGCAAATAGGAAAAACTTTGTTCAGCAATTATATATATATATATATGTTTGAAAAAATAATTACAAATAAAAGTGGGATATTACGATGACAGTACAGCTCTATTTAGGAAATTATAAGCCTATCCATATCCCTTCTTACAGAGTAAAATACAATACTGAACATACAAAATTGAGGCTACCCAAAGCACACCTTATAAGTTATGTTTATCAATTCCTAGCTAGGTAATTGCTTAATTAGGGATCGGTGTACCCTCTATTGGACAATGAAACAAAGTAAAACAAACATCAGTTCCAAGAACGAAGATCCAAGCAGTTCAGAGTCAATTCAATGTCAATCTTCTTGTGATTTCATCAGGTCTTTATTAGTATTTAAAAAAAATCATATGGGATCTCCCAGCACGTTGTTTGCTATCTGTCAGTGAGGCACGTTCCTGTTCTGCCAAGTGACAGCCTTGCCCTTTCTGCCCTGAGCCTGGTTTGGGGGAGAAGCCATCTTCTGCGCACGACGGGCATGCCCGCAGTGCCAGCTGATGCACAACTTGTGCACTGCACCCTGCAGCTGTTGAGGCTATGCAAATAGGTCTGCTGCATGAGGGCTGCAGCGCCATGTGTGCCATTAAGTGAAACTTCCCAGCAGTGATTGTGGGTCACGCTTAGAGTACCGGAAGCGATTGTGGGCCACCCAACGCTGGAAACACGGGTGAGGCACCATGTGCACCACCTGAGAAGGCTGAGCTGGGTTTTGCACCTCAGGTCATTACTTGACATGATGTGGTGCTAAGGGACACTGAGTCTGCTATTACCAACCTGTATAAGCATCATAATATAGCTAGTCGACCCCGCCATAGCGCCCCCCAAATGTAATTCTTGGATTGGGCAGATACAACACTACTTTTTTGCTACCCAAGAAACTGATGGAGCCGTTAAGAGAACATTACTAATGCCTTTTGGTGGGGCAGAACTGTATGATCTGGTCGAGACACTTCAGAGCACAGAGGAGATGCTGACTTCAACACCACCATAGCAGCCTTAAATAGGCAATCCGACCCGCAGTTCAATGTGGACTAATAGCGTTTCAAACTACACCAGGCACAACAGGCAGAGTACTAGTCAGTCAATCTGTTCTATGTGCACCTGAGAAAGCTGGCAAGCATGTGCGTGAACACAGACCAGCCGGCAGAAATCTGCGCCCAGATAGTCCAAAGGTGAAGTCGTGCACCAACATCTCATTTTGAGGCAGCTGGGGATATCGTTGGAGAAAATCCTAGGCTGATCGCAAGAACTGTCAAACAGCAGGGCTGAAGATATGGAAGCGTCTCTGTAAAGAAGCGTGGCCACCTCCTAGGCCCAGACGAGCATGAAAGTGAAAGAAGAACGAGTTGACACGATCCAAAGGTGGCCAGCATTATCCCACCTAGTGAGCACCTCAAGACAACCAAACAGAAAATGTAGCAACTGTGGTCTGGAGCACAAGGACAAACACATCTACCCGCAAAGGGGCGAGCATAAGGTTGGCAAGATCAATCATTTTGCCCAAGTGTGCAGGAGCATTAAACAAGGGCCCAATAAGGAAAACCCAAGAAAGACAGTGGCAGCCCTACGACAGGAATCCCTAGACAAGCGGGGAGTCGAAGGGTCACCCAGCAACAGTGAGCACAGGGTGTACCTGGATGATGAAGAAGATGATATCTTTGTAATATCGTTTGCCGGGAGAGAAGGCAACAAGACAAGACCACCTCCCATGTGCATGCTCGACATAGTGGGCACAACAATCACAGCTTTGATCAATACTGTCACGTCAGTGAACATCATGGACTCAGTACAATACAACCAGATCACGCCTGCCCAATTTGGTGCCCCACCGAAACCAGGATCTGCACTTATGGAGGCACAGAGCTGATACCCCCAATGGAGGTCAATGTCACGCTCATTCAAGGCAAAGTTCCATATCCCTGAGGGAAGATGTTAGAACTGGCTATTTCTGGTAGGCTAAGGCTGACACCAAAGCCAGGCAGAAACCACCATTCTAGTCAGGGCAAGGAAGTCACACGCCAAGATAACCCCTGCTCACCCCCTTGGTAGCTTGGCACGAGCAGTCAGGCTAAACTCGGAGGCAATGTGTAAAGCATTTGCGCCAGCACACAACAGCAACAACATCCTAGGCACACCACAAAAGGAACTCCACACAAGGTTATATAAAAATAACTTCTGTATTGTCAAAACACATCAGATAGAAATCACACATGTACATTGTGCCAACTGGCACGGGCAATATTCACAAGGGATTATGTATAAGACAGGGCCACATGGGCCACTGTCAGAATCAGCACTTAGTAGAAATGAAATACTGTCAGAAATTAGAATAAAAGGATATAAAATCACTGTAGCACAAAGTAACAGTTATAAATTGCAACCAGTATCTACTGGTAACAGGTAAGTACCACCTACGCAGCCCTAACCACCTTAGGAGAATGTCACGCAGGGAACCAGGACCTCACTAGGACCGCCTGTATCAAAAAGAACAACCACCTAAGTATCACACAGCATTTAGGGGTCTAGGAAAGAACACATTACCCATGATGCATAAATATACATTCAGAGGAGTAGTAAAGGGAAACACATGATGCATATACACATTCAGCGGTGTTATGAACAAAGCACATGTTGCAATAAAAATACATTCAGAGGTACCAGAACAATACAATAGCGCAAAAATCACATGATGTCTAAAAACATTCAGAGGTGCAGGAATAACACATGATGCTAGAAAACACATTCAGAGGTGCAATAACCATACCATTGCGCACAACCTCACATAAGCCACCACCTGTGGCAGTCCCTAGGCCAACTGGCCTTGTTGGGGCTAAGACGCCCTGTGTCTCAATGTCAGGGGCCTAAACGGTGCAGGTGCCCACTACTTGCTGGGCACCTGTGAACATCCCAAGACCTAAACGGTGCAGCTGCCCACTAATTGCTGGGCAGCTGGGAATCAAAACTGCGCCAGGGCCCTCACTGGCCCTAGAACCAAAGCTGCGCCATCTGGGAGCCACATAGGCTCTGGACACACCACATGCGCAGAACGTTGGAGCCACACAGGCTCTGACACTAACTTTGCCCCCTAAGAGCCCTCTTCTGGGCTCGCAAATCAACAAGGGGGGCAGGGAGCCTCTCGGGGCTCTACAACAAGGAATGCCCACAGAGCCTCTCGTGGCACGAAACCAAGAAATGCCCCCTCGAGTCTCTCTGGAGAGCCTTGCGGGCTCTAAATATTGTGGGGCCATGGAGCCGCTCAGGGCTTGAACTGCAAATGCCCCTTGAGCCCCACAGGATCTGAACAACTATCTCACTGGCCGGAGGGGGCGGGCACCGGCAATGTGCCCCAACGCCCCCTCTAACCACAAATGGCCCCCGGAGCCTTCTCATGGCTCTAGTCAACGTTGGGGCGGCCCACTGCCATCTGGGGCCGCCCTACCTCCACTCTCGCTATGGTGCCGTCTCCCGGCACCAGCAGCAGTCCCTCTGGAGCCCCCAGCCCTCCCGCACTCACCGGCTGCTCCTCGGCTCCTCCGGTGGCGGTCCTGGGCGGCGGCTCCCCTTCGCCGGCTCTTCCTTCTCTCTCTGGGGCTCCCTCAGCACATGGGAGCCCCAGCAGCAGGCCACGCTTCTTCTCTCGGGGCTCCCTCTCGGTCACGGGAGCCACGCAGCGGCCGCCGCCATCTTCCACCCCTCAGCTGGCCGGACTGGCCAATCAGAGCGCGGCAGCAGGCGGGACTTCCTCCGGGAACCGGAAGTCCCACCCCACATCAGGCACTACAGTGCCTGACTTCCTGGTCGCGGCACGAGGGCCGCGGCAGTGATTTAAAAGTGGCAAAACGAGGGGTGGGCACCCTCGAAATCCAAATTAAAAGTAGAAACGGGGTGAGCACCTGTTAGGCAATTAAATGAATGGGGTGGCACCCATCTATAAAAATAATTAAATAAAGGTGCCGGGTGGGCACCGGCACTCGCCCATAAAGCGCTCCCAAGCGCTGAAGGACCATCCACAGCGCTCCTAGCGCTAGATCAGCAAACAAAGCGCTTCCAGGCGCTTTAGGCTATAATAAGCCCTGGCAAAAGCAATGAAAAGTTCTCTGAAGGGAAATGCAGCTTCCCCATGCTGCCAAAGGTCCCAGAGATTCCCAGGGGGCAAAGCAAAGTCCCCCCCAACAGCCCAAGCAAGGCAGAGGGGTCCCCCAAGAGTCCAGGAAACTCTATCAGGTGTCCAGGGGCTGGGCAGGGCCCAGGGATTCCCCTGAGCCCAAGCAGCAGCACGCCCCTGGCAGATTCAAGTCCAAAAACAAGAACATTTTGGAAGGGGACACAGCCCCTTCTTATACACAGAAAAGTCTTTGTGCAGGCAGTGTGAGAACCAGCTAGAACTGGTTATAGGGAAGTCCTTTCAGTATCAGGGACAGAGGTGACAGTCGCCCAGCGGGGAGGTGGAGCCAGCATTGTGGCAGGCAGGCACAGCCTCATTCACTCTTAGGTGCTATCTCCACCCACTTCCTTGGCAGCAGATGCTGCCTTTCATCCACGGGCTGACTCAGACAACCTCCTGGGGCTCTGCAGCCCCTGTCACCCTCAAACCAGACAGTCAATCCACAAGCAGGCCCAGGCACTCTGGGCCAGGCTCACCAGCCAATCACACGCCAGGCGCAAACTACACAAATATGCCAACTTCTCAAAGTGGCACTTCTAGACTAGACACAACCATGCCGCATACACCATTACGCAGCATTCAATCTCACGAGTTCGCACATATCAAACTCGACCCTGCACTCCCCACACATCAGGAACTACCATGGGCATACATATTCCCCATTCATTCCTATGGGAGGGCAGGTCACTCACCATACATACACAGAGAGCTCACACACTTTACACTGTACCACAGTGAAAAAGTGCGCAAAGGCCTAAAATCACCAACACCAGGTTCCAGAAACAGGCTAGGAAAAAGCAAAAAGTTTCGGGGTGAACCTGCCAAAAGGGCCAGGTCCAACACAACCCCCTTCCAGCCAAAACGCAGGGTAGACCAATCACTCCACTGATGGGCTTCCTTGCTTTGGGCGTCAAAACACGGACACGGGCCCGCACGGCAGGGACACCCTCCGGTCTTTCGCCACTCTGAACCCACATAGATTTCTCTCAACAAAAGCTCTCTGGCACAACTAGAATACCCCACTGGTACACACTAGTCATCCACAGCCAGGACCAGGCCCTAGGCCATCCAAATATCACAGGTCCTAACCAATCCACAGAGCGGGGGGCCGTAACCCCTGGCACACAATAGCCATTCTCCACTCTCTCTCTCAGTGTAGGGAGTCACTCTGTGAAAGACCTAGAACTGGCATTCTTCACGAAACGGGTGCACGATTCGCATGCAGCAGCAATATTGCAAGGTTTCCCTCAACTGTTCACTGATCTTGGCAAGCTAAAGAGGAAAACAAATCGCCTGCATATTGATGAAACAATTAAACCCCTGGTGCTACAACAGAGGAGAGTCCCCTTCTACTTGATGCCGCAGGTGGAGAAAGCGCTATCGGACCTATAACAAAGGGGGGCCATAAAGAAGGGTGATGGCTCTATGCTGTGGGTATTCCCATTAGTTATTGCACCAAAGCCAAGACAGCCTGGAGCCATTAGGCTATGCGTAGATATGAAGCTTCCCAACAAAGCAATTTGGAGAAAGTGCCATATCACACCAACCATGGTTGACATCATAGTGGACCTGAACAGTGCCCAGTGGTTTTCAAAATTAGACTTGAGCACAGGCTACCACCAGCTGGAGCTTAAGCCAGCTAGCAGATATATCACAACATTTTCCATGCATATAGGCCTCAGGCTACATCGAAGACTCAACTTTGGCCTATCATCAGCTGTAGAGGTGTTTCAGGACACTATCATGGAAACCCTCTCTGGGATGCTTGGTGTGATAAACATAAGCAATGACATTGTGATCTAGTTTTCGGACAATCTAGAAGAACACCACTAGCGGCTCCGAGCCACCCTGAGACAACTGCCAGACTATGGCTTGGCGCTACAGTGAGAACCTTGTCAAATTCTTCAGCTACATCTTTTCACATGATAGCATGAATGTGGAACCAAAGAAGGTTAAGGCCATCAGAAGCACAACCATACCACGAAAACCCACAGAAATATGACGTTTTCTAGGTATGGCGACGTATTGTGGATGGTTCATCCCAATCCTGGCCACCTTATCAGAGCCACTATGAGCACTTAGGAAAGTGGAGACCCCGTGGGGTGGGTACCAGCATCAGAAAAAGCCTTCTGACAAGTGAAAGCGTCTCTCCTCGATTCGGCGACAATTGTGTAGGTGGAGTTGATAGTAGTTGACACTAGCCCAGTGGGGCCAGGGGCTGTACTCTTGCAAGAAAAAACAGAGGGCCATGGGTTCCCATGGCCTATGCGAGCAGTGCACTCTCCGACCCAGAAACAAGATACACCCAGATTGAGAGGGAAAGCGCTGGCCATCCAGTGCCACCACTGACACCTCCACCTATGTGGCTGGCAGCTCCAGGTGGTCACTGATCATAAGTCCGTGGTCACTTTGTTTAATCCTTCCACTGCCAGGGCCCCTGTGCCACGTCCTTTTTTGGCTATTTGGGGTAGTTCATGCTTAGCCCCCCATAACTTTTTGTTCACCAAAGGTCTAAGGTATCCATGCCAAATTCACATCCTTTTCTTTCAACAGCCTGAGGATTCTAAAGGTACCCAGGGAGAAATTAGACAAATACCACTAAATTTTGTTTTATTTGGGGAAAAAGTGCTGCAGAAGACAGCATCTGTTTTTTTCCCTTGCAAATCATATTGTGATGTTAAATTCACAATATTCGGTATGATGGCTGAATAATGTTCAGCCTGAAAGTTTGATTAGAATGATTTCACAACCAATTTCATATATCCTTTCATCCAAATTCAATTTATTTGTTCCATCTTGGCATATCTTAATTGCTTATTCCAAAACATGTTTACTTATAGTGCATTTTTATAGGACTCCAATGCATTTCGGTGCTACTTGCACCTTCATCAGGGAAAATCTGAAATATACAAATAAACATTCTCAAAAAAACATTCACAAAGAAAGCGTTCAAAAAAATATACAATGTCAGTCCCAGTGATCTATTCTATCTGTGTGTCGTGTTCGCCTCTATGCCTACTATCTAGCTGTTAATAATGTGGCATTCCAAACTTATGCTCGGCTGTTCACTGCGTGTGCTCCGTGATTGGTATTGCAGTCTTAAAATGGGTAGTATTACTCTTTTTAACCATTACGGGTTCTAATACGGTATAAACGCTCAAGTATTTACTGGAGGCAGTCTATGTAGCTTGCCGTGAGCTGCTGGCTGCTGTCATTAAGACAGGCATTCTAAATGTTGCTAGCACTCGTGAGCGGGTAGCTGAACTTCCGTTCTGTTCGCGTTTTCCGTTCAATTGGTGTTACGGGGCTAGTGTCAGCTGGGTATTTACGCTGCGTGTCATTATTGAACCAACTGGAAATATTAAACAACAGAAACGACCGCATCAAATTCACATGGCAAGTCAGCAGTAAAAGTATCCAATTTTTGGATGTAGAAATCAGAAGAGAGAGAACCCAATTTTGCACAAACTTGTACAGGAAACCAACAGACAGAAACAATCTACTGAATTACGAAAGCTACCACCCCCAAGCACTAAAGACACACCTGCCCTATTCCCAGTTTCTCAGGGTTATAAGAGTGGTCTCCGAAACCCAAGAATGCCAACAGCAACTGAACATCATGGCGCAAAAATTTCAAGACAGAGGATATCCTAAAGAAACCATTGAAAACGCATTAACAAAAGCACGGAATAAATCCAGAGAAGAACTATTAGCCAGTAAATGCAAACTATCAGAACAGACAATTACATGCGTTAGCAAATTCTCCAAAGTAAGTTCCCAGTTCAAAGCCACTATAAAACGATACTGGCAGATGGTAAAAGTGGAACCAGACTTTAAAGGAGCCTTCGCTAAAGAACCAGTATTCGCCTTCACCAGAGGCAAGAATTTGGGAGAAATGTTAAAAACTACAGAAGAACGTCCACCTATGAACTCTTTCCGTGGAACAGTCCGTTGCATGAACTGCAGTAACTGCCATAACATAATTAAGGGAAACACCATTTTCCACCCAATGAAAGGACACAAGATCCCATTAAAGGTTAATGGAACATGCAACACTATGAACATCATATATATGCTCAAATGCCCGTGTGGGTCAGTGTATGTTGGGCACACGGAGAGAAAACTTAAGACACGATTAACGGAACATAAGAGCAATATAAGGACTGGCTCACTTAAATCAACGGTGGCAACCCACTTCCTTGAAAAACATCACCATATCAGCCAGTTACGGGCTTGCATATTAGAAACTGTCCCTAAAACCGAAGGCCCATTGAACAAAAAGAACTTACTCAAGCGTGAAAACCATTGGATTTATCACCTTAACAGCCTAAAACCAGATGGTCTCAATGACCGGACTGAATTTTCATGTTATTTATAAGCCCAAACAGACTGTTAAGATATTCTGCCTAGTTTATGTCATGGTTCTAACTATCCTGCTTATTGTCTGACATCTTATACACACACTGATACACAGCCTGAAGCACCCTAAGGCCTAACATGCATCACCATGAACACTGACATTAGAGCACGCTGATCTACCAAAGCGTTTCAGTCAGATTCCCAGAGATAAAAACCCATGGAACAACAAAGTTATGTTGTGTCAAAAAAAGCGCGACTTCAACCTAGAGCGCATGCGCGTAAACGCATGCAGCGTAAATACCCAGCTGACACTAGCCCCGTAACACCAATTGAACGGAAAACGCGAACAGAACGGAGGTTCAGCTACCCGCTCACGCGAGGTAAGGGATACAACAGCACCGCATAGATAGAAGAGAGCTAGCAACATTTAGAATGCCTGTCTTAATGACAACAGCCAGCAGCTCACGGCAAGCTACATAGACTGCCTCCAGTAAATACTTGAGCGTTTATACCGTATTAGAACCCGTAATGGTTAAAAAGAGTAATACTACCCATTTTAAGACTGCAATACCAATCACGGAGCACCCGTAGTGAACAGCCGAGCATAAGTTTGGAACGCCACATTATTAACAGCTAGATAGTAGGCAAAGAGGCGAACACGACACACAGATAGAATAGATCACTGGGACTGACATTGTATATTTTTTTGAACGCTTTCTTTGTGAATGTTTTTTTGAGAATGTTTATTTGTATATTTCAGATTTTCCCTGATGAAGGTGCAAGTAGCACCGAAATGCATTGGAGTCCTATAAAAATGCACTATAAGTAAACATGTTTTGGAATAAGCAATTAAGATATGCCAAGATGGAACAAATAAATTGAATTTGGATGAAAGGATATATGAAATTGGTGGTGAAATCATTCTAATCAAACTTTCAGGCTGAACATTATTCAGCCATCATACCGGTGCCTAGGGTGACAGTCCTACGAACCATAGGCCTGCTACACTACGAATTATCGAATACACTCCAGGAGGGGAGTGATACCCCAGAGCACGGACTAAGCAGTACCTAACATTGAGCGGTGCACATCCCAAAACTTCGAGCCAAATTCACAATATTCTCAGCTTTCAGGAACAGCCAGACTTTTGTCTGAAACCCAAAATGTTCTACACAGTTTTGCCATTTTACTGGGACATAGCCTATATTCCTATTTTTTGTGCTTTCAATCTCCTTCCAGTTAGTGGTAGAAATGGGTGCGAAACCAATAATGGATACCAGAAACCATGCATTCTTTAAAAGTAGATACCATTCTGAATTCAGCAAGTGGTCATTTGTGTAGATCCTTCAAGGTTTTCCTATAGAAACTAAGAGTTGAATAAAAAATATTGAAATTGAGTTGAAAAAAAATAGCCATTTGTGCCTACATTTTCACCTGTACCTTCTTCTAACTATGGCAGATTTCTGAAAGCTATATACTGATATGTTCATGAGACCAGTCTGGTTGTGGGGCTAAATATAGGCCTTAAAGGTTCACCAAGAACCCGAGGTATCCAGAGCCAATAACTGAGCTGCACCTGGCAATGTTTTTTTATTGTGTACCCTGTATACAGCAATTCATTTGGTAAAATATAAAGAGTGAAAAACAGGAACCTAGGAAATCTATGTATTTTTTAAATTTGAATTGGATATGGAGTTTATATACAGTGGTTATTTGCATATCTCTGAATTTATGGGTAGCCATACTAGCATGTGAATTACAGCCTGATTCATGTACGGGCCGTTTTGCGTGGCCCTAATAGCGAATCATAGCGACTTGCTATTGAGGACACGCAAAACGGCATTCATGTAGGAATTGCTAAATCAATAGCGATTCCTACATGTTCTCTATTTGCGAGTAGCAATTTGCTACTCGCAAAAAAAGGAATAACTCCCCATTCATTCCTATGGGCCAAAAGGCCCATAGGAATGAATGGGGAGTATCCCTTATTTGCGAGTAGCAATTTGCTACTCGCAAATCAGATAGCGATTTTAAGGGTGCCAGGGGTGTCCAAAGGACACCCTGTAGCACCCCTAAAATGCACATTTGAACAGGTGTTGCACACACACATGTCCAAAGGACATGTGTGTGTGCAACATGCAACTTAGAAAAATGCTTTTAAAAGCATTTTTCTATGTTTTTGCTATTTACCGAGAGGTCTGACCTCCCGGTAAATAGCGGCCCAATTTTGCTAAATCGCAATTTTTGCAAGTGTCATGTGTAAATGTAAATGTATAGGCATTTATATAGCGCACTACTTACCCGTAGGGTCCCAAGGCGCTTCGACCGCTGCGAAACCCTTCCTGGCTTCCCTGAGAGATGGTCCCTTAATGGGTATCTCCAGGGTGAGACCAGGCATCCCTGGCGGGGCCGTTAGTGAAGATGAGGCAAGCTAATGCCCAGAGTTGCCGAGTGTGATCGCTGATCAGAGTGGGCACCGAGGCGAGAGAATTATCGAGTCCACTGACCCTGGTCCAGAAACCTGCCACGCCGGGAATCGAACCCTGGTCCCGGGCCGTCCTCTGCTCTCGGGTCTGCAGCCTCTAACCAGTGAGCCACACTACTTCACAATGCATGAATAGCATTTAAGGAATCTCTAATAGAGATTCCTTAAATGCTAATCCTCGCATATTTGCTAATTCCTCATTAGCGAATTTTGCATTTGGGATTGTGAATCCCAAATGCCAAAATTGCACTCGCAAAAGGCAAGATTCTGAGAATCTTGCCCTTTGCGAGTGCAATTTTGCTTCATGAATCAGGCTGTTAGTGGGCATTTTTCAAAATGTCTTCTTTTTTATCCACTCTCTTACATTTTGAAGGTAGAAATGCATAGAAAGACAACAGATAATAACAGTTGTTCTACTATTCTGTGTTCCTCTAGGTCTCCCAATAAAAACAATGCCTCACATTTGTGGGCAGGCCTAGTGCCCGTGATAGGAAATAGGTCAAAACGCAGCATGGACACATCACATTTTTTCACTGAAAACGGACCCTCATTTTGCAATGTGCCTAGCTGTGGATTTTGAACCCTGGCTCAGCCGGCACCTAGAGAAACCTAGCAAACCTGTACATTTTTAAAATTTAGGCACATAGGGTAATCCAGGATGGGGTAACTTGTGTGGCTCTCATCATGTTATGTTATCCAGAACCCCTTTAAAAACCTCAACATTTGTCTACAAAACACATTTTCCTTACATTTTTTTTGATAGAAAGTTCTGGAATCTGCAGGGAGCCACAAACGTCCACCCACTCAGCATTCCCCTAAGCCTCCCAATAAATATGGTACCTCACTTGTGTGGGTAGGGCTAGCGCCAATGACAGGAAATGGCCTAAAACGCAACATGGACCCATCACATTTTTGGTAGAAAATGACCCTTTTTTGCAATGTGCCTAGCTGTGGATTTTGAGCCCTAGCTCAGCTGGCACCTAAAGAAACCTAGAAAACCTGTTGTTCTTTTTAAACTAGACACCCACGGGAATCCAGGATGGGGTGACGAGTGTGGCTTTCACCAGGTTATGTTACCCAGAATCACTTGCAAACATCAAAATGTGTACAACAAAACACATTTTCCTCATATTTCTGTGATGGAAAGTTCTGGAATTTGTGGGGATCCGCAAACTTCCACCCACCCAGCATTTCCCCAAGGCTACTGATAAAAATGGTACCTCACTTGTGTGGGTAAGCCTAGGGCCCGTGACAGGAAATGGTCCAAAACATACAGTGGAGACTTAAAAATTAGCTATCACAATGATCTATCACAAAAATACATGATTTTGTGAGGGAGTCACCTGCGTATTTGGTCCCGGACTCGGCAGCTACGTAGGGAAACCTAACAATACCAGACATTTCTGAAAACTAGATACCTGGGGGAGTCCAAGGAGATGTGGCTTGCATGGATCCCCCAACATTTTCTTATCCAGAATCCCCTGCAAACCTCACATTTTGCTTAAAAAAATCACCCCTGGATGTATAGTTTTCAGAAATGTCTGGGTTCGGTAGGTTTCCCAAGATGGTCACCAAGCCTGGGACCAAAACTGTAGGTGCCCTCTTTTAAAAAACAGGTTGTTTTGTGATAGATTGGGGGCACCTGCATTTCGACCCTAGATATTCAAAACTAAAAATCTGTGGTACCTGGTGGTCTTTCTGCCCCCGGCGGGGGTGGGGGTTTCAAGATTGGGGCTAGTACCCTCATATGCCCCCAGGGGGCAGAAAGACTTCTGTTTTTCTAATTGTGGGTGGGGGCATGGCCTTGCCCATTGTGGCCATCCCCCATCCCTTTTTTATATGAACTCCTTAACTGTGGCGCAAATTACGCCGTGGTGCAGGAGTTCTAATTAGTGGGCGGGGTTGCGTCGGCCAACGGCACTAGCGAGGTAGTTCTTGCAACGGCCGTTGGCCGACGCGAGCACGGAACGGGTTAAAAAAGAATCACTGATGCCTAGTGGGCTTGATCTGCAGTAATAACCCCCATCTGCCTCCAGGTGAGGGGCAGAAAGACTGTCCCTTTTGTTAACAGAAATACTTTGACGGCGGACTGCTGTTTCTGCACCTCACTCTTGTTTAATTTGTATCAGATGTCCTTGCGCAACAAGGCCTGGCATCAGCCGTCAATTGATGCCTCTCTAAGTCAGATCCTAAGCCATAAAGGGGTTGGGCGTGCGCCAAGTGATGAAGTCCAGGAGAACAGTGTTTGGTTTTCAATAAAGTCTTTATTTGCAATCAATTAATTCACTTGAAAGTGGTGATTTAATGTTCAGCCAAAGCGTTTCGTTCCCTAGATGAGAACTTTGTCAGGGCTCAGTTGTTGTGTGTCCTTATGATAAAGTAGGATTTAAAGAAATATATGCCACTCCTAAGGTACAGTGGGTGCAGTACAGCCTAGTTCCAACTAGACCTCTAGCTCACAACGTAAATAAGTAAGTGATCCATCAGTCCGATTGGTGTCCCAGGCAGTAACTCTGGAGACACTGAGGGCATCACAGGGCCTCGGTCGGCCTCTGAGGTAATTCTTGAAAAAACGGTTCTCCAGTCACGATGAGCGAGGGAAAGACTGTCTCTTTTGTTTTGGGGGATGGGGACATTAGCATGCTCATTCTGGGCAGCCTCCACCACTCTTTAAAAAAAAATCCCTGGGGTCTAATGGGCTTTCTATAAAGACTGTCCCTTTTGTGCTGGTGGTGGGTGCATTGGCATGTCCATTGTGGGCAGCCCCTGCCCCTCTATTATATAAAAAAAAACAATAATCCCTGCTGCCTAGTTGGCTTTGTCCCCCCCCCCCGCCCTCTCCGGGGGTGGGGGCAGATCGGGGGTTATTGCCCTCATCTGCTCCCCAGGGCAGCTGAAAGACTGTGCCACTTTTTGGGAGGGGTGGTGGCATTAAAATACCCATTTAGGGCAGCCCCAACCCTACAAAAAAGAGAAGCCCTGGTGTCTAGTGAGCTTTCTGCCCCGACCCCGGGGGCAGATTGGGCGCTACTGCCTCCATTTGCCCGCTTGGGGCAGACAGACTGAATTTGACCAAATTTATATGGGGGGCGGAAGTGCCTTTGCCCAAGGGGCAACTCCCCTCTTCCTGGTGTCTAGTGGGTGGATTCCTGCTTGAGGATCACACTCCTGCAGTGATCTCCAAGCAAGGATCCACCAGGGAAGGGTACCATTAGAAAAGGGGAGATTCTCCCCTATCCAATTATACCTCTACCGTTTGCCTATGTGCTCGGGGGCTGAGATAGCCCCAGGAGCACGTAGGCAGGTGAAATGAGCCGATAAGCTAATTTCACTTTTATTTTCAGTATAATGATGTTGGCGCACCATGCAGGCCAATCGTCACTACACTGAAAAAAAATCCTCAGGCAGCTGGAGAAGCTCTTCCCCAGCTCCTGAGGCTAAATAATGGGAAATCACTCTGCTGTTTTCAGCAGAGGGATTTCAAATGGTGTGCCTTGGACGTAACAGTTGCGTACTTAGCACCGGAGAACCACAGCCTTGGTCATAATCGTTACGTCCAAGGCATGGAAGGGGTTAACAGGCCTGGCTTCAAGGATAGAAAAGTTGGCCGTACATCTGTAGCCTTACTCTTTCAGAGTCAACTACTGGCCAGGTGCCAACAACTCAGAAGACTACTTGTCATGACACCTGCCATATCCAGTGGGGATGGACCAATCAGAGGATGACGAAGGAGCCGAAGTCTTTGTGCAAATGATTGTACTTGAAGCGTGCCTCAATGCACTGACCATCCAGGAGATCCAAGAGGCCACCACAAATGACGAGAACAATCCCTCCAGCAAAGTAGGCCATTGCCAGGAGACATCGGAAGCACTTTCTCGACAAATCCCGATTGCTGACATCTGAAGTCAAAGGATAAGTGGAGCGTGGAGAGTAAGAGATGAGCTGAGCGCAAGTGAGGAGGGGCTGCTGCTGAGGGGCTGCCAAATCGTGGTGCCACAGAGCCTGTAGACACAGATAGTCAACCTGGCACACGAAGGCCACCAGGGTGTGGTCAAAACAAAGGCAAGGCTTCAAGACAAAGTGTGGCTCCTGGGGATTGGCTCTCAAGTGGACGAGATGATACACAATTGCCACTCCTGCACAGTCACCAGTGGGGACTCATCGTCAGCCCCTGTGATAACCGAGAAAGCCAGCCTTAGACCCTGGTCAAAAGTAAGCATGGATTTTGGGAGATTCGCAGATGACCGCCTGAGGCTTGTCCTCATAGACTCTCACACCAAATTTCCAGTTGTGGAAGTAGTACAGGCGATGGCGTTCACGCAGGTGAAACCAGCCTTGGAAAAGATCTTCTTTCTAAAAGGCCTCCCCGAGGAAGTTAAGACAGCCAATGGTCCCCCCATTTTAGGGACAAGAATTCCAAGACTATCTAACATCTCTTGCCAACTGGCACAGGAGGGTGACTCCACAATGGTCCCAAGCAAACGTGGAAGTGGAATGGTTCATGTGGACCTTCAAAATGAGTGCTAAGAATTGGCATAGACCAGTGTGAAGATCCCAAGTGCTGTTTGCATCGATTCCTGAAGGCACATCGACAGACCCTGTGCAGCACCACCAGCTGTGCACCAACTGACCTCATGTTCCGATTTCCCTTAGAGAGACAGTATCCTGAAAGGCCTCGAATGGCAGCCTGCCATCCTTGACGTCCAGGCTATGCAAGAAAAAAGGCTGGCCACCAATGATCAGCCAAGCAAGGCGAGAGATGCAATGACCCCGAACATCCAGGTAGGGGACCACGTCATCATGAAAGACTGCCATCCTGGATGGACATTCTGCACTCTCTTCGAAGCAGAAATCCGGCAAGTTGTGAAAGTCATCGGCATGATGATCACCGTACAACGAGGGCACAGCACAGTTGTGAGGAACGTTTCTAGGTTCAAGAAGGTGCCATGCCCCTGGCGCCATGCTAAAGGATGCTGAGGGGGCCAGCCAGGGCAATCTGTTCATGCCCGCCTCACCCAGGAGTGATGTGCTGGTGAGGACAGAAGGAGATCCTGCTCACCTTAGTAGTCACTGTTCCATGGCTTGAACCACCAGCGAGCTTACCTGCACTCCGACCAGAGGGAACAGAGAGGTACCCCGTCTGGCAGATGGGGAGGACAAAGGGATCCGGAGTCAGAGGATTGATCTCCCCCAAAGCCCTGCGCCAAGCCAGAAGCCATGTGACTCAGTTGCAAGTAGGCACGCCACTTGGTGCGATCCAATTAAAGGTGGGAGGGAGGTAGAATACCATCTGGCCTCTACCATACATTTGTTGCAGTTTATCACGGCGAGGCCCAGGCACGGCTATAAATAAATGGGTGAGTGGACGCTCGAGGCCACTGCCGAATAATACACTGAGTGCGTGAGTCCTGTGCATTGTGATCTGTAGCCACAGTGCGGTTCAATGTCCAAAGGCCCGTGGACACAACATTGCTCACCAAGCCTGGTGGTGTGGTTTGATCTCATCATCTTAACATGATCCTAGACAAAGAGCATCTGAGTGAAACCTGTGTGGTCCTTCTTCAACTGGGGTCTGTAGATGCAGCTCATCTAATCCACAGTACGGTCTTTACAGGTGGATCCCAACAGTACAGTAACTTTTAGTCTAAGAGGGAAGTTGTGGGGGTTTTGCAATGAGTCTAGCTTTCTTTTTGTAGGGGTGCACAAAATCTCAAACTCTAACACAAAAATTCATGAAATTACATAAATATTTTGTGAAATTATGGTTTTGAAACAGAAATGTTTTTGCAGGTATCTTGCATACCTTCTTTTATTGAGTGCATTTCCTGTAAAAACGTCTGGTGAAATACAGATTGAAGACTGGGTTTGAGCAGAAAATGTCTACCAGCAAGACATTTTCTGCTTGAACAACTCTCCTAAATGCAAAACATTATGCAAAGTTGCATAACGTGAAATGTTCACAAATTTAATAAATCTCACATGATACAAGATTTTGGAAATTACACCAATTTTGTAAGCGTAATTAAAATTGTGTCTAGGCTTACTTATGATCCATTAACATTACTCACTTAAGTACAGCCATAGTTCATTGAGGTCTATGCATTTAAGAAAGCAGCATATCGCTCTATTCTTAAACCTGAAGTTAGCTACCATTTGCTGACCTCCCTCACTGAAAAAAATCGAGTGCAAATATAAACACTGAACAGTCCTGTCTGTCTGATTGGCTTTGGCAAATTTAGTTTTATATATTTGATGTGCTGTTTCATTAAAAAAAACCACTGGAATATCTCTTGCACAAGGATATCTGGTTTAAGGATGACTTAATACCAGGGAGAGTTAAATGGTCCCTCAAAGATAAACCATTAAGGTAGTCAATCAGTACAGAAAGAGAGGAGTAAGAATGGCAGTTCAGCAAATGGTAAACGTGTGGCTATTGAAAATGCTCTAATTAGTTACCATTATTTCTTGATCTGGGAGTAAAATTAACAATCCCCTCGCTAATAGCAAACCGTTCATAGAGATGACATTTTTTTTAATTCTCTTTTTATTGAACAAAAACAATGGAACCATGGTGAGTCACATAAAAGCATAGTGATAAGAAATAACAATAGAGGCTCACAGGCCGGTGCATACATCCAATCATGGCTACAAATCCCTTTAAACAGTGAGACAATCAACATCGAGAGCATGTTTCTGAAATTCAATTGAAGCCGACACACAAAGCCCCCGCGACACATTTCATTTCGCCCACTTACTATCCCATTTGCCAGGGCAACCTCAACATTTAAAAACCTCTTTTTTGGCAATCACTGCATTTCCCAAGTCTCTGGCCCATTTTGAAATCCTGGGTATATCAACCACCCCCCACCCTTGAGCGCTGTTCTTTTTGGCGAGAGCGAATCCCAAGGAAGCCCATGTGCGCTCCGTTTGGGTTAAGTCTGTGGCCTCCCACACATTTGGTAAACAAAGACGAGCAAAACAGCCAATCGTTTTCCCGCCCACCCGTTTCAAGGTATCAACAATTTTGACCCAGTAGGGTTGGAGATGTGGACGCTCCCAAATCATGTGAAAGAAGGTACCTTCGCCACCACATCCCCTAAGGCATCCAGAGTCTTGGCGTCTGCTCATCCTGACCAAGGTATGCACTGATAAGTATGTTCTTTGCAGGATTTTGAGTTGTATAAGGCGTAGGCGCATTGGGATGGCAACTTCCCTGGGAGAGGAGAGGGCGTCCTGCCAGTCGTCGTTGTCGAGATACCCTAATTAAGTCTCCCAGAGTTGCCGGAGGCGCACCTGAGGGTCGGTTTTGTTGTTCATCAGTTTGTGATAAGTAAGTGAGACCGCTTAATGTGGCAGCTGGTCAGTGAGAAGGTAATCCTCCAGCGTGGAGGCCTCGGGCAATGTCCCATCACTGCCAGTGGCAGAGGTAAGCGCATGACGGATTTGAAGGTAGCGGAAAGTTTCAGATTCCGCCAGCTGGTACTCTTTTTGGAGAGCAGCGAAGGGAACCATAGCCATACGTTTCCAAAGATCCCCCACTGAGGAGATACCTATCAGGTCCCACTTATCAAAGCCCGGGCATTTGCTCAACCTACCTAGTTGTTCAGATTCACATAGGGGGGTGAGTAATGTAAGTTTCTTGAGCCACCCTAATTTTGTCGTGGGGTGGTGCCAAAGTGTCACTGTATGAGCCGTGGGGCTGGTGAGGTGTTGCCATCTTGGGTTGGAGTACAAGGCCTGCTGATATCCTCCCTTTGCCATAAGCCATCAGTCTGTGCGGTAAGCCAGCTCAGACTGTGGGGCGAAGACCCACTGATTGACCACAGCCAGCTGGGAAGCTCAGGAGTACTGCTTCAAATCAGGGAGCGCGATCCCACCATCGTCCATTTGTGTGTTGCGCTGCGTGTGCTTTACCCATCCCATAGAAGTGTCCTGACCTCGCTTTCCACACTTGCGAAATAGGAACCCTGTGGCAGAGGGGGCTGTTCTGCAACACACATAGGATTCGAGGAAGAGCCAGCATTTTATACAGTTCTGCTCTTCAGAGCAAAGTGAGGGGCAGTGACCGTCAAGGCGAGACGTCGTTGTGAAGCCTGGCCAATGGGGCTCGGAGATTGCTATCATAAAACCGATCTGGGTGTGGGGTGAAATAAATGCAGAGATAACAGAACTCATCAGATGCGACGATGATTCTGGTATCTTTCGGCAGCCGCGGTGTAGGGCCCTGTAGCATGAACAGGACGGATTTTGTCCAGTTAATGGTGCAGCCCGAGTGGGAACTAAGGCCGATGGGGCTGCGCATAGAGCAAGACATCGTCAGCATAGAGTGAGATCCTATCCTCGTGCTGATTGGTCCACTTCAGGCCCAGGATCATGGAGTCACCCCTTACCCAGGTCGCCAGTGGTTCCAACAGTTAAGCGAATATGAGGGGTGATAAGGGGCACACCTGCCTAGTTCCTCTCTCTAAGTGGAAGATCTGAGAGGCATGTTGGTTGACCACCAACTGAGCGGTAGGGCCCGTGTACAACAGCTTGACCCACTGAATAAAGTGGAGGCCGAACCTTGGGCATTCAAGAAACGCAAATAGATAGGGCTACTCAATTGTTTTGAACACCATTTTGGCGTCCAGCACCAACAGTGCAGCCTCCTCCATAATAGTATTGACTCTCCCCATCACCCCGTGAAGTCTGAGAAGATTAAGGGCCGTATTGTGGCCGGGCATGAAGCCCGTCTGGTCAGGGTGCACAATCTTACAGATAATTGGGATGGAGATGACATTTTTAGTGTTCTCTTTCTAGAGCTAGTGTTGCAGTGGGCTATTCCATCCCTGCAGGGACTTGATTTAGATTGTATGGTCACGTGTTCAGATCCCAGTGGGTCTACTCAGGCTTTCATTCTTCCACCTTTAACAAAATAAGCAATGTTGTGTAGGAGAGCAATAAACATCCTGTTTATGTCTGTAGGGCCAAGCCAAGGAACCTCTGAGGTGAAGTTTACAAGACCATTATTATGTTATCATAGATGCCAGTAACATCACACCTAATCATTTTGGAGACCTAAATGTCGGGTTGGGTAAATGTGAGCATCCTAATACTGTGGCTTTTATACAACCGATGCTTGTTAGCCTGGCCCTAGCGGACGGTATACAGACATAATATCGAATCAAAAATATAGAATGGCACAAATATCGAAGTAAAAATATAGAATGGACAGAATATAGTGGTGAGAAATATCGTTTTGACGGTAAGTAATTTAATATCGATTTTTAAAATATAGAAAGTTAAAATATCGAGGTATATAATATCGTAATTAAGATATATCGAATTTTTTATAATATTGAATTCTTTAACGTGATTTTGTATGTTATTTAATTTTTGTGTAATTTAATTCTGTAGAGGGTTGTGGGTGTATAGGGGAATAGGGTGGGAAGTAATTTAATTTTAATTAATTAAATGTGTTAATTTATTTATTGGTATTTATTTTGAATTAATTGTTAATTAATTATTAATTTGTAATTGATTAATTTTTATTTGGTAATTAATTTTTAATTGGTAATTAATTTTTATTAATTGATTAATTGATAATTATCTTAATTTTATGAATGTATTTTCCAAAGCGGGTTGTGGGTTTATAGGGGAATAGGGTGGGAAGTAATTTAATTGTAAATAATTGAATATGTTAATTTATTTATTGGTATTCCTTTTGAATTAATTGTTAATTAATTTTTAATTGGTAATTAATACATTTTTAATTGGCATTTTTTTTATTAATTGATTAATTGATAAATATGTTAATGTAATTAATTTATTTTCCGTAGCGGGTTGTGGATTTATAGGGGAATAGGGTGGGAAGTAATTTAATTGTAATTAAATTAATCATTTTTATTTATTTATTGGTATTGATTTTTAATTTATTGTTAATTAATTGTTAATTGGTAAATAATTTGTATTAATAGGAAATTAATTTTAATAACTAATATTCATTTGCATTTTAAATTGATTCATTATTACATAATTTTAAATTTGTAATTTATTTTATTTTTTATTGGTATTGATATTTAATTTATTCGTATTAATATATCGAATGTTTACTTTCCCTACTGTTAAACTCACTGGAGTGGTAATAGTAATTTTTACCCTTACACTATCCAACGCTTTCCCTACTGTTGCACTCTCTGGAGTGGGAATAGTCATTTTTACCCCTACGGTATCCAACGCTTTCCCTACTGTTGCACCCTCTGGAGTGGTAATAGTAATTTTTACCCCTACGCTATCCAACACTTTCGATACCGTTGCACTCTCTGGAGTGGGAATAGTAATTTTTATCCCTACGCTATCCAATGCTTTCCCTACTGTTGCACTCTCTGGAGTGGGAATAGTAATTTTCACCCTCCAGTTATCCAACGCTTTCCCTACTGTTGCACCCTCTGGAGTGGAAATAGTAATTTTTACCCCTACGCTATCCAACGCTTTCCCTACTGTTGCACTTTCTGGAGTGGGAATAGTACATTTTTACCCCTACGCTATCCAACGCTTTCCCTACTGTTGCACCCTCTGGAGTGGGAATAGTAATTTTTAACCCTACGCTATCCAACACTTTCGATACCGTTGCACTCACTGGAGTGGGAATAATAATTTTTACCCCAACGCTATCCAATGCTTTCCCTACTGTTGCACTCTCTGGAGTGGGAATAGTAATTTTTACCCTCCCGTTATCCAACACTTTCCCTACTGTTGCACCCTCTGGAGTGGGAATAGTAATGTTTACCCCTACGCTATCCAACGCTTTCCCTACTGTTGCACTCTCTGGAGTGGGAATAGTAATTTTTACCCCTATGCTATCCAACGCTTTCCCTACTGTTGCACCATCTGGAGTGGGAATAGTAATTTTTACCCCTACGCTATGCAACGCTTTCCCTACTGTTGCACTCACTGGAGTGGGAATAGTAATTTTTACCGCAAAGCGACCGGGGCGGAAAAGCGGCGGACCGTCTTTCCATCCGCCGCGGTCCCCCCCGCCATACTAATATGGCGGGGGGAATTCAGGAGCGGATGTCGGGAGGATTGCCCCCGCCAGGCCAGCGGTGGCCGACATCCTAATGGGCCCCTAAATGTTGTATATCTAAATTAAAGACAGATCATTTAGTGTTTAAGGCAGCTTTATTCAAACACTGAGAAAAAAGTTCTTATTAGTAACTGGGAAATTGCTGGGAATCATTCAAAAAGTAATTCTATATCATTCATATCCTTTATCAGTCCCTCAAGTGCAATGCCATATGTGGCCCCTTTCTCAGAAAGGGCGGTGGCCATTTCTTCATTATGAGAGTCTAAGACATCCAAGGATCTATTTTTTAGGTTCAAATGAAGGACCTTTTAATTTGACCAAAACTAATAGGCTTACTGACTCTGGGCCAGTCTTTTTCAGAAGTAGGCAAAAATGATGCAGTGCAGCTGCTGAAGAAGCTCAGCAACATACGTTGAAACTGTAATGTAGTCCTCGCTTTGGGGGCCAATTATTGGATCAAATAATTGCTCCTTGTGATCAATTTGCTACTAAAGTCTAGATTTGTCTCAAAGTGGCTGAAAACTCTACCTCTTACGTGTCTTTTAACAAAACAACAGCTTAAGATACCGACAGTATAACTGTCTATGGCATGTGTAGATGACCTGCAAGAGTTGATTCGACCAGCATCACCTCCTAGAATTCCAATGTTCAGCTGTCTGCCACCAGAATAAGAGAAATATAAATCTAGTCTCCTTGCTGAGCAATGTCATTGATGCTGCCAATGACGGAGGGCTCTTACTCCTCATCTTACATAATCCAACTGCAGTGTTTGGCGCTGTGGCCTTTGATCTTATGCTAAGCCACTTCAAGTGGGAGGCCTTGGCTTCAGGACCAGCCTCAAAGGGGTTCCGCTTTTTTTAGGCAAGTGTGAAATACTGTGTCAAACTAGTAGTGGATGCTTTTCAACCTCTTATCAAAACACTCTTCAGGATATCATGAGTCAGAGGCCTTCTGCTTCACTCATAACAATAGACATGGCTGCATGTCTGTAGCATCTATGAAGGGTATCATGCAGTAAGAGGAGCTAATGCACTGCTTCTGACTCTTACCTCCCAGTTTACCTTACATCTAGAACTGAGTGGAAGAGGGCAGACAAAACATGGGAAGGCTAGGAAAAGTTACATGGCGTTCTGCTGCAATGTGTGGAGAACTCTGTAGCATGATTTAGGGCCACGAGCAGATTGTCTTACAGAGGTAGCACGACCGTTCCGAATACAGGACTCCATGAAGAGTAAATAAAGACAAAGGAACAAACTATACTAAAATGTAACCTGAATAAGAAAACAAAGTAAACAAACAAAGGTGCACAGCTATGGGAAGGGGCATGTGCCAAGTGTATGATAGAGCACACTAATAGCCCACTAGCAAAGACTGTATGAGGTGCACATCATCCGTATGGTGTCTCAACGTACATTGGGCTAGAAGCAGAAATTATTTTTCGGTGCCTTCAGAGTTACTGTGTGGAGGCATTTTAGAGGTAGTATGCAAAATCAACACTGTATATTAATGCTTAGGGGAGGCTACTTTCCCAATTCAAGATGACTGCCATGCTTGAGGACAGTGTTGGAGGTTAGCCCACCTATCTCCTATGTGGGAACTGCCATGCACTCCATGCCAAAGACACCTGTGTCCCCAGAGAATGCAACTTTTAGATTGGCAGCCACTTTTAGTGAAGTAAGCAGGCAGGAGACAGTCTGAAAATGCAGCTAATGCAACCTTTTAGGCATAGTACATTGGAGACCATACCCAATACCATTGCACACATCCTACCAAATCAAAAGAAGCATGGAGGACATAAACTGAGTAGCTCCCAAAGCAAGGTACTTATGCTAAGGCCCTGCCAGCTGCTATGTCTTAGCGTTATTTTCGGCCTTTCCATACTCTGCGAGATTAAAGGACAGAATTTTGTGGGTTATTTGCGATGCTGCAATTAGGTTTGAAGCGCACATTAGCTAAATGATCCAGTTTTCCTTGCACTGGCAGTTGAAACAGGTGCTACTTTACAGCAGTTAGGTTCACCACAATGGTGTGTTGTAATGTCCCTAATCAATTCGAAGCTAGACTATGCTAATGCTCTTCTTGGAGGGTGCCAGTGCATCACTTGACTCAACATCACATACACACAATGCTCCAGCACAGTTGGTGCTAATGGTCAATGAATTTGCCAGCTTCTCAATGGCATCTTTTCTTTGCACTGGCTCCCAATCACCAAATGTATGACATTCAAACTGGTGTACTGTCTGTCATACAAGTGTAAGCATGGTCCTGTTCCCCTTTACAAGATTAAATGATTTCATGCCTATGCCAATTACTCAGCCTGACATCCTTCAATATGGCAGTGGCGTAACGAAAGTTTAAGGGGCCCCCCTGCGATGTACACTGAGAGATTTAATACGGAGAGCTCAGGCCTAAGTACTGTGCTAAGTACTGCAGCTTGGGGGCACTCCCGCACCGCAGGGGATGCGGGGGCCTGTGTTACGCCCCTGCAATATGGGTATCCTCTCTGCTCTGAAGGCCACTTTTCAACAGTGAGGAGAGCAGAGGTTTTCAATTTTAGGTCCCTTCTCCTGAAACTCCTTTCCCCTTGACATCAGTGCATCAACTCTATCCTGTGTCATGCTAATCATTAGATTTGTTTCCATGCAATTGTTTATGCTTAATTGCTTTTTCAATTGGAGATGGACTATTAAGACACTTTGGGGCTGATTAGGATGGAGGGCGGACGTATTTGAAAATGGGACTGCCCGACTTGCTGTCAGCGGTCCCGTCAATGCAATTACAATGGGACCGCATGGCTATGTTTTGTATTGCAGCCGGTGCTGCGTGCTGCAGCATATGCCGCAGTACAAAAAATAAACATAACACATATTCCTGCACTACATGGCAGGCACCTAAAGCTAAGGGCCTGGAAAGAAGGGGGGCCCACTACGGGCCCCCATGCCCCTTTCCGCCAGCCTTTTCATGGCGTGAAACCGCCATGAAACGGCTGGCAGGGAAGGACATCATAATCCCTATGGCCATTGTTGGGATTATGGCTGCCTCCGACGCACTGACGGGCTCCCTGAACCCGTCAGATGCGTGGCTGTTGGGCTTTCCGACGGCCATCCACCAGCCCACCATTGAAACATTGCGGGTGGATATGATGGTTTTGATGGCAGGTAGACCGCCACCAACAGGATGTCTCTAGGTGGCGATCTCACCGTCATTGTAATCAGGCCCTTAATTTTGTAGAGGGCACCTTATAAATAAATCAATAATATGGTAATTTTTTGTGTTTATATTTTTTTGTATGCAAGTTTATCGCAGGTAGATATTATACAAATCTGTATTGGTATTATTGTGGCTCAACATTGGACGCCCCTGCTTTAATTAATGTATCCGTTGGACGTTCTTACTTTAGCAACATGTTGTTTGTTCATTCACTCACACATAAGTATGGTTTTATGCATCTGGAAGTCACACTATGACACTCTATTGCCCTTTACTCTACACTACTCCATTCTGCGCTAACTCCACTCCACATTATTTCACTCCACACTACACCAGCCTACTCTACTCCACTCTATGCCACTTTAATCTACAAAACACTATGCTACTCCACTTTATGTCACTCCGCTCTATGCCACTCCACTCTACGATACTCCACTCTAGAACATTCTACTCTACGACACTCCATGCCCCTCCACTCTATTCCAGTTTATGCCACTCCGCTTTATGCCATTCTATAAAATTCTGCACCACTCTATTCCACTTCACTCTAGGCCACTGTACTCCACTCTTTGACACTCCACTTCATGATACTCCATTCTATGACACTCTACTCCAAGCCATTCTAGTCCACCCTACGAAACTCTAATCTACTCTGTGCCACTCCACTCTGCAACACACTACGCCACCCCACTCTACCTCTACAATGCTCTACTACATGTTACAACACTCTACAACACTTCACTTTAGGCCATTTCACTCTAGCCACTCCACTCTACAACACTCCACTCAATGGCACTTTACGACACTCCACTCTACGACACTCTTTGTCACTTTACTCCACTAAACGCCACACCACGCTATACCACTCCACTTTATGACACTTTACTTCACTCTACGCTATGCCACTCCACGTCATTCCATTCTATTACTCTTCGACACTTTACTCCACTCTGTGCTATGCCACTCTATGCCCCTCCACTATATGACACTCCAAAACACTCAATGATGCACTGCTCTACTCTATTCCACTCTACACCACTTCACTCTATGCCTCTCCACTCTATGACTCTATTACACTTTACTCCACTACACTCTATGCAACTCAATGACACTCTATGCCACTTATCTCTAGGCCACAGTACTCCAATCTACGACACTTCACTATACTGCACTCCACTCTATGACTCTCTACTCTATTCCATTCTGATTCACTCTACAATACATTAGTCCACTCTATGCCACTCAACTCTGCAACACTCTACGACACTCTTCGCTACTTCAGTTTAGGACATTCTACAATTCTCCACTCTATGACTCTTCACTCTTTTTTTTTTAAACAGGTTTTTATTTATTTAGGGTTTAAACCTTCCGGTTTCAGAAATTCAGTACAGATACATCAATCTCTCAGCTCAGATCAATCTTATGAAATAACAATAAAATGTATTATAAACATTTTTGACATACAGCTAAGATTGTAATGGAAAAATATGTAGGATGAAATAATATCTCCTGACCTAGAAGAGCATACTAACTGTAAGCATATGCATCCCCATTCTTCACAATGCATGTAACAGGTTTAGATTCCCCCATAAACAAATCACAAAAACACAATCTTATAAACAACCCCACCCCCTCCCACCCTGGTCACGTACAAAGAGAATCTCTGGCCATGCTATAAGTCACTTCACCCAAACGCTCAATACGGCAATGTGATTATTCCGCGCTCAACACAGGAGTGTCTGAACACTGCGCCTCTGTATCATCCTCAGCGTGGACTACTTGTGTTTCCACTGATCTCTGTGCGTCAGAGGCTATTTCTAAGGGGATCTCCAATATCAAAGCGTACCAGGTACTAGCATCTTCTTCCAACTTGTCATCCCTCCTAACCCTTTTCATACGGATCCACTCCGCTGTCGCCCATTCCCTAAAATCTTTGGCCCAAGTTTTCACCTTAAGGGGTTGGGAACCCATCCAGTGGATCGCTATCCGTCTTTTGGCCAGCACTAGCCCCAGTTGGAGAAATCTACGAGTAAGCTTCTGCCCCTTAGGACAGGGGAGTAAACCCAACAGTATCTCTTTAATAGACTGGAGTAGTGACCATCCTGTAACTTGTTGCAATCTCTCTAGTATGGAGTCCCCAAAAAGTGCAGTCTCGAGCACTCCCATAACATATGCAAAAATGAGGCATCATCACAACCACATCTGGGACAACAGGAGGAACAGCCTGGATATATTTTATGAAGCACTCGCGGGGTGAAATAGCTTTGATGTACAACATTGAATTGGATACGTTTAAATCTGGTATTGGAACTAAGGAATTTTACTCCTTTATGTACCCTCTTCCATTCAGAATCTGTAAGGGGCATCTCCAGCACTTCATCCCATTGAGAGTGGATCGGAAGCGGGTGCGCAGCGAGATCCGCCCTTAATGCTCGATAAATATGAGAGACCAGTCGAATGCCTCCAGCAAGACTCACAATGGCCTGAAAGGTGGCAGCTATCGGAGGTTCCTCAGGAAACGTCGACTATATCTCCCTTGCTACTGCAGCCACTTTTGCATACTGAAGATATTGACCCCTGCTCCCTCTGCGACATTCTACTCCACTCTATGACAGTCTACTGTATGACACTACACCCTACGACACTCCACTCCAAGCCACTCCACTCTACAACACTCTACGACAGTCTATGCCACTCCAATCTACACCACTTTACTCCACTATATGCCACTCCACTTTAAGACACTTTACTGCACTCTAAGCTATGCCAATCCACTCTATTCCACTCTGTAGCAATCCACTCCACTCTACTGCACTTTATAGCACTTTATTCCACTCTACAACACTTTACTCCACTCTGTTATGCATCTCCACTGTACATCACTCCACTCTTTGACACCCTATTCCAATCTCTGCAACTCCACTCTATGCCATTCCACGTTATGCCGCTCCACTATATGCCACTCTATTCCACTCTACGTACCTTTACAACTCTCTACAAAACTTTACTCCTACGCCACTTCACGCCCTCCACTCTACAGCACTCTACTCCACTTTGTGCCATGACACTCCATGTCCATCGACTCCACTCTATGCCCCTGCACTTTACACCCCTCCAGTCTACGCAAGCCTATGCCACTCTATATCACTCCACTCTACACCACTCCACTTCACTCTACTCCACTTCAATCTACTTAACTTCACTCTACTCTACGCCAGTCCACTTTACAACAATCCACTTTATGACACTCTACGCCACTCTTCAGCACTCCACACTACTCTATGCCACTCTACTCCACTCCATGCCACTCCACTCCATGCTACTCTCCTCTACGACACAAATATTTATCCATGCTGAACAGTAGCCATGCTGGTGTACAATAAGGCTAAAACCCATTGCCAAAGCCAACGGCTCACGCCTAGGCGAGACCTATTGGCATTGCCGGTGCTTTTTAGTTTGACTTATTCACAAGTTGATTTTGCTTTGTCTGGGCTGTTTGTTTCTATTTATCTGATGCCTCAATTGAAGTGTGCAAAGTGAATGGCATAAAAAGACAGAAAGGAAAAATGGCTGTGCAAAAATAGAACTCACGTACACTGTGCAAAATGACTGGTATGGTTGAGAAACACTCTGTTCAAAAGACAGGCTTCCGGGCACAAGCGTGGACCAAACCAACTACAAAAGACATGCTAGGAGATATATTATACAAATGTCAGGTCACTGGACATGCATGCAAGGCACACGCCTTTCAGCAGATTTGCATGTCTTACCCAGAACGCAATGTCTACAGCGCACAATGAAGCAGATTGTCCACATATTGGCACTAACATGCTGTGTAAAGCACAATTTGTGGAGTTGAATGTGTACATGGCAAACCATGACACACAGTGAAAAGCAAATCCGGAAGTGCAGTTAGTGCACAAGACATGGCAAAGTACTCAATGGTTTATATTTTGCCCATGAAGGGTAAATGTGCAAACCAACTGCATATATTGCCCATTTAGGAGGATGGAGCTACACACTAACTGGGGAATTATCAGCCCGCATTATCAAATCACCTTGCACATCCCAACAATAAATGCTGTATGTGCACAGAAGGTCTAACAACTGTGTAGAACTGGTGTAGCCTGAGTCATTCTCTAATTACTCTAAAATAGTGTTTACTTGGAGAAAATGGCAAACAATCTATTTCCACTCCTTTGTGAGAATGCCCCAATCATTTTAAAGTTAGCATGGAATTTCTGCATACCTACACATGGTATTTGTTAATACTAAGGCTTAAAAGTGATTGATAATAAAAAACACAGCGCAGATAGCCAGATGTTTTTGTTTTTTGTTTCAAATACTCCTTCGTGACTTCCTGGCTGGCTTCAAAGTTACTGAAAGGTTACTTCCATAACTTACTCATATGTCTTCTGAATCCCAGCCTGTAACTCACAACATCCCGGGGTACCTTCCTGGGACCTTGCTCCCACCCTTCTTTCACCAGACTCAGAGGTCCTCTGACTGGGTGCCCATATGACAATTCGAAGGAGCTGAAACTCACTCTTCTCTGTGGCACCTCTCTGTAAGCGAAAAATAGACATCGCAAGAGGCTATCCCACTTTTTGCTCAAGGTCTCAAGCAGGCTTCTGATCATACCTTTCATAGTCTTGCTGAAACTTTCAACAATCCCACTGGTTTGTTGATGGTAAGGGGTGGAAAACGTGTATATTACCCAAAATGGAGTGAGGTCGTGCACTGCATAGATTTTTTCATTGGTTATGTTAGTACACCGTGCTCCAGAAAATCGTTCCCTGCTCAGGAGCATGCTTCTATATGAATATGGTTCCAACCCCACGCCTATGGGGTGTCTTTCCAGGCACAGGTTGTTAGGTGTTGAGAGCTACAGCAAGAATAAACAAAGAATGCTTGACAAAGTTTGTTGTTCCATATGTTTTTAGTCTTCAAAATATATTCATTCCATATATTTCTTTGTGTTTCTTCAAATGCATATGTTAAAGTATTCCATCATACATCATAGCCTTCCTCTGGTGGGAACCCTGACCACGCATTCCGGAGCCCCCCCACATAACTTTCTAGACACTCTGGTGCTGACGCAGAGGTCCGCCTGCTCAGCAAGCTTCTTTGAGTCACTAAGCTTGCTATCAACCAAGTGTTGGCACAGCTTTGAAAAACAAGTATCAAGCATGTGCTCCTTTAAAAACAAGTTGTACAAGCCTTCATAATCATTAACTTTGCTTGTCCTCACCCATCACTTCCGTGCCTTACCAACATAGTCCAAAAAATCTACAAATGATTGTGTAGAGCATTTGTGACTGTCCCTGTACTGTTGTCTGTAGTTCTTAGTGACCAACCCAAACTTATTGAATAAAATGGCCTTCTTGGCAGTGTAGTTGGTCTGGTCCCCCACCTCTAGTGTAAGGAGTGTCTCCCTCCCCACCCTGGCCATGTACTGCCAAAGATTACCCCCCTCCCGAACTCTTCTGGGACCTTGTTCACTTTCAAAGCCACACATGTTGCCAACCAATCATCTATGTCATCCACGATGTTATAACTGGGCACCGTATCTTTTGGGAAATTAAATCTGGACTTGTGAAGACACTGCGGGTATGCTACCACCAATAGTGTTGTTGCTGGACCCCACTTGGAGGGCTGTGATATGCAGCTCTCTGAGGCTAAGCTCCTGGACCACCTTCCTTTCCTCCATGGCTAGCCTCTTCTCTTCTAGAGCTTGCTCTTTCTGCAATTTAGCCAGGACCTGCTTCCTCTCAGTCTTGGCGCGCTCTAGTTTGAGTTTCCTCTCCACCCTCCTGTCTGCAACTCCTCTGGGGACAGGCTATTAGAGGACATACTGCTGTCTGGTCTAGAGTGGAGTGCAAGTCCTGAGAGTAAATTGCTCCCCCCTTTGTAGGCTGCATAACAAGACCCTCTGTCAGGTCCCGCCCTGATCCTTCCTCAGACACAGATCCCTCCTCCTCATTAATATCTCCTTCTAGTTGGGCTGCTACCCATGCTCTTAAGGCTTTTTGAAGCTCTGCCTTCTTGGCACTTGGATTATAGAACACCCTCTCTCCTGGCAGAACTACTTCAGCTGGGCCACTGTGTGTGCCTCCAGATTGGCCAGCTTGAATTCCATATTGCTAGGCAGGACCAGAGACATTGCAGAGAAAATGGAACGTGATGAGAAATGACTTTGGAAAAATCAAAGATGTCAATCTGATCAGGAATTACAGCTTAAAATTGTATGAAGGAATTTCCAATGCTAGCCTATGAGAGGAGTAAACCTCACAGAAGTGAAAAACGAAATAGTCTTTTTGTCACTATAATGACAGGCAAAACATCAAAGTTAATTTCCTACCTTTTATTTACATACCACCCTGCCTTTAGTGTTACTTAGGGCCTATCTTAGGGGTGACTTATATGTAATAAAAAGGGAAGTTTAAGGCTTGGTAAGAAGTTTTAAATTCCAAGTCCAAGTGGCAGGAACCTGCACACACAGGCACTGCAGTGACATGCCTGAGACAGGTTTGAAAGGCTACTTCTGTGGGTGGCACAATCTGTACTGCAGCCCACTGATAGAATTTGAAGTACAGGACCTGGGAAAAATGGTACACCAATTTAAAAGAAACTCACCAACACAACAAATATGCCAATCAGTTATACACCAATCTCATCGTGTTTAAAGGAGAAAAGCATGCACTGTTTGGCAGCGATAAAGTGCTCGGAATCCTGAGGTAAATCCATGTAAATGAACTATAAAAATATATCAAAACATATACGCAGATGGGAAAGCATAAATGAAGCATGATGTTTTATAATTCTGAAGTGTGACAAACAAAGGTTTAATATGATCGAAACAAATCCGTACACTTTGTGATGCACAAATGAAATATATGATGAAACCCGATTTTCACACATTATTGCTAATGCGCTGTATAGTTTTATCAGTAAATCTGTATGTCTGTGCAAATTTAATGGCCATGTGAATGGAAAATGTGCTGTCTGTAAATGACCGTGTGCTGCCGCAAAATGCTTTAGTAATATATTTGTGACAGTGTGTTAAAAAATGCACCACCCACTAAATACTACATCATTACCACCCTGCTACTGAATGCATTTGCTACGCTTGTTCTTTGTGTGAGGTTTGGCTTTTTGACAAATCTTTTGGCTTCAGTGGTGTCGCATTGATGACAGCACTCCTACTCTAAAAACTGTTCCAGCGCCATTAAGCCCAATACTCAAAAAAGTTATGTTTTTTAGGACAGATGCTAATGCAAAATCTGTGGAAACATATTTCTAGGAAAACTTTCATTTTTAAAAGCTCATCCAAGGCTGCTTTGTGGTATTAGATACTCTGGACTAGCTAGGCTCTGAAAACCTACTTGTTGGCCCCAGAGTCATTGGGCTTCTGCATTTTGCTACCACCAGACTCCTACACAAATACTGCCTTACCACCCTATCAGAAGTCAGGATAGAGCAAGGGTTGGCCATTTTTACCTCTGTTCTATCCTGACTACTGTTAGGACTTGGGGCAACAATGAGAAAAGCTTGTCATTGCCCGAGGAGGCCCGTATCCTCAGACATGCTACATTGCTCAGGGCATGTGCAGTATACCTATGGATTGCAAATGTGTGAAAGGGACTTAAATGAAAAGAGCCCATCGCACATGTACAGTCCGCGGAGCCCTACTGATGCCCCTAATTTGTGCTGCTGACATGTGCAACTTCCACTGTCAGGAGCACAGGCTTCAGTATTGAAAATACACAGTGACAGAACTTTCACTTCGCCTGTTTACATTATGGCTGCTCAATTCTATATAGCAAAGTTTCTCTTTCTATGCCTAATGCTGTTGGTGAGTCGCCACACTAGCATTCCATAGGCAACAGCCGTCACTGCATGATTTCTTCAATGCAGTATTAAATTTCAGTCAGTGGTTTCCGGTACTGGCACTGGCACTTAATTGTGAACACCAACACTTAACGACAGTATGCCACATGGTGATGCTGTCTGTGTAATTTAGAGATGAGCGGCTCTTTATTAATTCGATCTATATTAAAAACGACTAATTCCTACAGCCCAAGCCATTCTTATAGCTTTGAGGGCCGGGCATAGTCTGAATAATCACACTTGTAGTAGTGTTATGGTTTGTAGCTGCGTATGTATTGTCGTTGGCAGCGCTGGCAGGGGCAGTGGGTGAGTAAAGCTGCAGTGGCCTCCTGGCGAGGGCCCTGGCTCATATTTTATTACAAACTAGCAGCCCGTCCCGACGTTGTCCGGGTATGAAATAGAATGTGTGTAATGTGTGTATTTGGCAAGGGCAATTTATTTTAAAATCTCGCTGTAGACAACATTTTTTGTTTCATTAGAATAGGGACGGAGAAGGCCCAGCTGCAGCCCTGGTTGATGTTAGCAGGCGCGTGTAATTGGTGTAGTGATCCGCCGCCTGAGCCCAGCTACAGCCTTGGTTGATGTTAGCAGGCGTGTGTAATGTCATTGAATGAGAGAGTTATCAGCCGCGGGTAAATCCGTTTAATGAGAGAGTTGAGTGACAGCGAGTAGGAGAGGCTGCAGTAATTGTCCCCGCAGACACGCTCATTTGCGTGTTCCCCCTCTTGAGGCCCAGATGCAGGTCTGTTTGATGTTAGCAGGCGCGTGTTCCCCCGCTTGAGGCCCAGCTGCAGCCCTGGTTGATGTTATCAGGCACGTTT
Source organism: Lissotriton helveticus (assembly GCF_964261635.1). NCBI lineage: Eukaryota > Metazoa > Chordata > Amphibia > Caudata > Salamandridae > Lissotriton > Lissotriton helveticus. The sequence goes on from NC_136061.1 coordinate 1,042,494,604, forward strand.
AATTAGTGTACTGATCCGCCGCCTGAGCCCGGCTAGAGCCCTGGTTGATGGTAGCAGACGCATGTAATTTCGTTGAATGAGAGAGTTCAGTAACAGCGCGCAGGAGAGGCTGCAGTAACGTTACTTACCAGGCCTCCAGGTGAACGCGTTTGTCACGCCCCCAGCACACGGCCACAGCAGACGATTAATGTACGACCCACATGGCATGAAGGGCGGAACGTAGCACACGCCCCCAGCGTTTCTCACGCCCCCAGCGTGCCCCTTGATGCGGCGCAATTGCGTTCACATGGCATGAAGGTCGGACACACGCCCCCAGCGTTTCTCACGCCCCCAGCGTGCCCCTTGATGCTGCGCAGCAACGTAATTGGCGCTTGTATGTACGACTCACATGGCATGAAGGGCGGACACACGCCCCCAGTGTTCACCCACAGCCCACGATGTGATGGCCGTACCACATGCCCCAGCGTTAGTCACACCCCCAGCCCACGCCCACAGCACAAAGCAGACACGCCCACAAGGGACTACTTTGCCGGCACGGTTCTTTTACCTTTTCAATGTATAGAGGAGTTGGCCTAACGGCTAAGGCGCTCGACCTCGGACCTGGGGATCTGGGTTCGAGTCTTGGTAACGACGCCAAACATCCTGTGATTCTGGGCAAATCACCTAATCTCCCCGTGCCTAACAAAAATGAATGTGTGTTCTCATGTAACGTAACTGGTGCTATGTAAAGCGCTCTGATACCTGATTCAGTTCGGGTCAAGTTCGCGCTATATAAAACTCTGCAAAAAAATATATATGGTGGCCGTTTGCATAGCCTATGTCCTTCTGCTGCAACTGCCCTTTCCAATGCTGTATTGGGTGTTGTGATTGGTGCTGTGGTTACTGAGATTACCCGCCTCAAAGGTTTGGGCTCTCTCTTTATAATATTAGTATGGATTAAGCACTGTTCCTGATAAATTGATATAAAATAAAGCATTTTTAATAATGAAGAAAAATGCTTGCTTAAGACACCAGAGCCCACTTTTCAAAAGGTTTTTCACAGGATCTTGCATGAAGCATAAAAACATAGCGCCCATTTACTTAGCATTTTAAAGATCCACGTGTACAGCAATAGATTATGCTGGGTTGCACCAGGCTCTGTGGCAAAATGTAGTACAGAAACTTTACGTACCCTGAAATAAGAAGCCACGGTTTGTCGCTTCATGTTAGTCGTTTCTTCTGGATGTCGCATCATCTCCATGGTGTCAATCTGGCAAAGGGATGAAATGTGATTGGTGTTAAAACGTTTAATTAATAACATTTTTACTCAATGACAGTCAATCATAAGATGCAAACGATATCAATATTTCATCATAATTAATTTTTCATGCGAATCTCAAAACAGTTCCTGATTAGGTTTTCTTGATGCATATGCAGTTTTGTCAGGAGGAAACTGTCAAGTTGTTATGAGACCAACATCATAAAACAAATGCAAACAAGGTTCGTTACTGGTGTCTGTAAGGGAGTCCGTCTAGTGCTTATTGCACTGGGACTTCCGAGGCTCACGTCTCACAAATCACAACCCTGAATATATATATTTATGATACTCACCGACAAACTGACGTTTAAGAGCACTGTGGTTACACCGCATCATTAAAATTCTCTTACATTTCCCTGTATGGTTACTTTCACTACCTCCCTTTTTTAGGTATCGAACATATAAGCATTTTGTTTTTGTTTTACCATGGTTGCTTTATGGTTGCAGTGCTTGCCCATGACTGGCCGAAGCAGAGCTTTTTAGTTCCTATTTCGAATGTGTTATCAATGATTTTTAGATGGCTTGTAATGAATGACATACCCTATTTTGCCCTTCTACAGGACTCACTGCAATTCCCCCAGAATGAACGCAGCGACTTGGTCCACTGGGGGAGGAGGTGGGAAGTCAAGTTACCAGGGATTACAAGTGGGTCCCTATATTCCAGTGAGAAACGAATAATTACCAGGGAAATCTGGAATACGAAGCCTGAATCCGTTGGTAACACCTCATACACCCTGAGCGTCACCCGAAGATTGTGGCTGCTTTCATCTGCTGCCAGGGCGTGGCTTGGTCAGTAAGATTGTGGGGTGTGAGCTTTACATTTTCAGATAATCACGCAGGCGAGCATTATATGACAAGTACGGACCAAGAGAGGGCTTTAAGGGGCAGTGGAAAGGGAGGGGATTGTGGACTGGTATGAGTACTAAGTGAGAAAAACACAATATTTTGTAAAATAAGCAATATTTTTTGGGACCTTCAAAAACAAAGATAAGTGCATGTGAGTGTGTATTTGTCAGTGTGCGAACAAAAATACCAGGTGAAATCCAACAAACACCTCACCATAGCCGAATGAAAGCACCTGTCCCCACTATTCATCATAAAATACATTTATTAGGTGGGCGTAATACCCCCCAAAAAAACCTGAAGTTACGCCCTGCCTGCTGGAGACCTTGAGTGAAAAATTCAATTCTTCTAATTATGAAGGGACTTGTAATTCCCATTACAGGCACCACTGGATACCATAATGGGGGTTAAGTAGGATAAACTATGATGTAATCAAGCACTGGAATTAAGTCCCTAAATGTTTAAAAGATGAATGACTTATGTTTCAAACTATTCCAGTCATGTGAAATCATGATGATATGTTTTGCAGAAAACTAGGGCGTCTTTATCTCTCTCAATGTGCACACATAACGTTATAGTATTTATTTATTTATTTATGTGTTTTACAGAGCGCAAACTTGACCCGTTAAGGTATCAGAGCGTTTTACAAGGGAATGTAGCAATATACAGACAGGCTTTGAATCAACCAGTAACAGATCGAGTAAAGGGGGGGGGGGGGAAGCAGGGTAGCCCAGAAAAGGGCCGGGTGGGGAGAGCTGCATATTACGCTTTTAGGGTCTCGTTGAGGTGTGGGCGGAGCAGCGAGGCTGCTGCCACGCCATGCGAGATATATTGTAGGAAGGGGGTGCTGTGGGCCCCGCCCCTCCTTTTCATTGGGTATCGTCAGCGTTTAGGGTGGACACTGGCTTCCCATTGAAAAGGAGGGTTTTCGGTTGCCGCCCTGTCCGCTTTTTAGACAACTCCTACGGACACGGTGGCCTGTTTTCTGGCTTGTCGTGACTTTTCTTGTCTGCTTGCTTATTTGACAAGCAGATGGGAAAAGTCTTGCAGGCGCAGAGGCGCAGGGGGCACGGTGAGTGCAGCTCTCCCAGGGCAGGGCTCTCCCTCCCAGCGTCTGCCGACAGGCACTGTGGCAGAGGAGAGTGTCTCCCCCGCCCTCCCACCTTCAGCCTCTTCAGTTGTTAATGCTTCCTTTTCTTGTAGTTTATTGCCTTCACTATCTATTGCTCTTAATCCCCCTCTTGTGAACGTTGACTTCGCGTTGTCTGTGCTCTCTACTGTTCTCTGGTCCGTGTCCTGCTATTTTTGTACATTATACTTTGTAACGTTTCTCTCATGTAACGTAACTGGTTCCATTGTACATCGCTCTGACACCTTCGGGTAAAGTCCGCGCTTTATAAAAATGCATAAAATAAATAAATACATAAGGGAAAGAAGGGCACGTATTTACAGTTTACATAACCAAGTACGCAAGACGAGATAACATATTTACAGATTACGTTTACAAATGTTCCAGATAAGGCCCCAAGTTTCAGACGGGATGACTAGGTAGTCCAAGGGGAGGCACTGGATGGCCATAGATCAGGGCCATGGTGGTGGTTGAGGCACAGTTTAAACAAGAAATTTACCCATAAGGAAGGTTTTGGCTTCCTTTTTGAACGAGTCAGAGAGGGAATTCTTCTGATGTCAGGTGGGAGAGAGTACCATATTCTTGAAGCAGCCCCAGTGAAGGCCCGATTGTAAATTATTTTTTTCCAAAAGCGTGCAGGTTGGAGTAAGAGGTCTCTGGCCGATCGGGAGTTTCTGATTCCTCCGGAGATCACAAGTTTCTGTGCCAGGTATGTAGGGGAGTTAGTGTATAAAGCTTTGTGCGTGATGCATGCTAGTTTGAGCTGTGTTCTTGCCTCCAGGGAAAGCCGGTTGAGAGCTTTCAGGTGTGGGGAAATATGATCGTATTTCCTTGTGCCGGTAAGTAGTCTGGTGGCGGCACTGAGGCAGGCTTTAAGAGGTGCCAGGGAGATCTTGGGTAAACCTGAGAGGGTAAAGCAGCCATATTCCAGTCTAGAGATGACAAGTGCTTGGACTGCCATTTTTAAGTCAGGAGCATCGAGGAAGGGTTTCAATTTCCTAAGGTAGCTCAGGTGGCTGTTTAGGCTATCGAATTGATGTGGTTCCGCATGTTCAGGTTGCTGTTGATGGTTATTTCCAGGGATTTGGCTGAGTCCACGATGGTCTCTGGGCAATTTAAGGCTGTGATAGCCTTAATCCATGATTGGATCTCAAGGTTGGTATTGGGAGGGGAGACCAGGAGAAATTCTGTTTTCTTTGCATTGAGTTTGAGTTGATTGGATGCGAGCCATTGGACGGTAAATTTCAGGGCTTCGTTCAGGGAGAGAATCTCTTCGAGAGATGAGGTTTTGATGTAGATCTGAGTGTCATTAGCGTACATATGGTAGGAGATATTAGCAGTGTGTAATACTTCGGTAAGCAGTTCTAGGTAAAGGTTGAAAAGGGTGGGTCCCCAAACCTCTGGGGGGCCAGCTGAGCATTTTGCCAGGGCCAGTTTTGGTTCCGAGTCCGGCCCGGACAGGGTTGATCCTTGAGGGACTCCAACCGTGACCGGGGATGGTGACGATAGGTTGCCGTTGATTAGGAATCTCTGTGACCGGTTTTGGAGGAAGGACCTAAACCATTCTAGAACAGTGCCATCCATTCCCATCCTGAGTTTGAGGCGTTCAAGTAATTTTTCATGGTTGACGGTGTCAAAGGCACAGGATAGGTCCAGGAAGATTAGGAGACACGTTTTGCCTTGATCAAGGGCTTTAAGGGCATCATCCACGATGTGGAGCATGGTGGTTTCGGTGCTGTGCCCTGGTCTAAATCTGGATTGGAAGTCATCGAGCAGGTGGAAGTTGTTGATGTGTTGACTCAGCTGCTGTTGCACACATTTCTCTAGCACTTTGGCTAAGAAGTGGATGTTGGAGATGGGTCTGAAGTTGTCGGGTAAGGCTGGATCCAGCATTGGCTTTTTTCAGAATGGTTATTGTATAGTACATTATACATTACATATATAGTACATTATAGTACATTATATATTATATAGTATATTGGGTATAGTATTTGTGTTACTGAATCTATGTATACGGTGTCCCTCTGTGCCCCTCAGTGCTACTTAGATCCCGTCCTTGAGTGCACTCCCCCCCCCTCTGATCTGATAAGGCAGTTCAAGGTGATCAGTGGATGGTTCCTTGTCAGTGTCTTGATTCTGAGTGATACTCCAAGACAGTTAAAAGAGAGGCCTGCCGAACTTGATGAATACAGTTCCAGTAATAATAGGAGAATGCTCTACAGTTCCACCCAAGTGTTGGTCTGAAGACAAGTCCTCCCTTTTGGCAAGGTCTGCCCAGTCTTCTGACTCAGAAATGATGAGTCCCACTAACTTGGAGCTGCGGTGGCAGAACTGCCAATTGCCCAGGAATAACTCCAAGCCCTGCTCCCTCTCTGACTGAAGACTTTCTGGAGTATTCTCTTGTTTCCCTCTGTTTTGAAAGCAATGAAGCCATCTAGGTGAACAAGGACTTCGTGGGGAGTCAGATCTCGAGCCGTGTGTACATGAGCCTCAGAATGTGGCTGCGACTTCAGAGAGCCCTCTGGCATCTTCACAGAACGCCAGTAGCCAGCAGAAGAAATGCATTGATAACATGGACATTCATTAACAAACGGTAAACTAATCTACATATATGTTATGTTTATTGAGACAACAAGAGTTTAATTGTGCTTCTGAAGACTCAGGATTCATTTGTCCTTCAGTGATAGGGGTGCATTGGGATTAAAAATCGGTCCGGGCACAATGAAAAAAAAAGTGTGCCACATTTGCATATTGCCTTTCCGCAAAACACTGCTTGTTGCTGAATCTCTCTCTCTCTCTCTCTCGCTCTCTCGCCCCCTACCCCTGCCAGCTGTAATTACCCGGGAAAGCTGGAGAAAGTGACAGAGGCGCCAGCAGCGGCCCCTTTCCCTAACAAGCATTGGAAAAGCCAATAGGTTCGGCCTATGTGAGATTTATCGGATTTGCTAATGTTTTTTAGGTATGTTGCAAATGGTTGAAAGTAATGTAAAAAAAAACTGAATGACACAGCCAGCATTGTCCGTGTTATAGTGCTTTTTAAAAATGTTCAGTAATGCTGCACTGCAGCAAGCACTGCTGTATAATATGGCTAAAGAATCATTGACAAAGTCAGTGGATCTCGCATAGGCAAGACCTACTGGCTATGCCAAAGCTTGGTATGGAATGCGCTGTTATAAGTAATAAGTATTTATATAGTGCTCACAACTGTTGAAGTGCTAATGGTATACACTGGGGAATGCCCTTGCCAAGGTGTTAGTGTGTCCAGATTCATAAGCATTTTAGGACCATACGAAAACCATGAAAATGTGCTATATAAATGCGCTGAATGTACCCTAAGTTTTATGTAGACAGAGAAGTCCAACAGGTTACAGCTTTTCTTATAGTGATGCTTTCAGCAATGCGGTACTTTGGGTGCAATGGTTCCAAAAGAGCCAAAAGAGCACTCCTGAGTGCTTGCTTAGTAGTAAAATATAACAATAATCGGTGTCAGTGGCCTTCCTAGAGCTTTTGGCCCCGGTGCCACTGCACTTGCTGCACCATTCAAATCATGACCCTAGTGCCTGCAAGGTAATTGCACTTATGAATGCATGTTTAATAGTAAAATATAGCAATAATCTGTGTTCAGTGGGTTTCCTAGACCTTTTGGCCCCCGTGTCACTACACCTGCTGCACCGTTCAAATCAAAGACGGGCATTACAAGAAATAAGTCAGGATCATGACATAATAATAAAGGAAGCAGACAAAGGTGGCAAAGTTGTTATTCAACAAAAGGAAGACTACCTCTATGAAACCTATCGACAACTGGGTTTACACAAATTGCTACAGAAAACGGACACACGATCCAACAAAAGCGTTACAAGTCTCCTTACAAAATCTTATTAAAAATGGTACTGCAATGGGCTAGTTACATAGAAAGAAAAGCAATTTCTCTGGATCCAACACCCAGTGGCACCTACCTTATGCTTACTCCCCAAAACCTGGCACTCCACCCAAAGTGTATGAAGGAAAGATACCAGCAAGGGTTTTATTTTCAGATTCAATGTTACAGCGTCGAAAGGTCTATATTACTAGAGCTCTTAAACTGAAATTATCAGTGGCTGTCGTAGTTGTTGTCAAACCCAAGAATTGATGGTTAAACCCCAAAAGCTACCACACTAGCTCTGAGGAATTAGAGCAATTCAGAAATGAGAAAACATTCAAAAATAACAAGCAACACAAGGATTTATATTTCAAAGAGACTTATTGTTTATATCTTTGAATCAAACTCATATGTTATAAGGGTACACGATCAACTTAATTATTACCAAATCTTAGGTATAAGGAAACGGACAATCATTCCATAAATACAAAAGATAAAAAATCCAATCTGTAATATAAGTGAAAATGACTTCTTGTTGAAATAGCCAGTAAGTCAGATGGAAGTAAATGCAGACATGGACTAGTATGTCGACGTTTCAGTCTTATGTGCTATTATCCCAAGACCATCATCAGGACGAAGGGTTAATATGGTATAGATGACCCCTTGGGGATTCACAAATATCTCCCTTGGACGGCGTTCGGTCGAAAGTACCAAGCCAGTTTATGGTTCTCGATAGTAGAAACCAAATTCAATTTTCGAAAGGTTGAAATTGGCCAAAAACGGGAAACACAGCAACCAAGATATCTGGTCGGAGGTTATCCGATAACCTCCGACCAGATATCTCGGAATGATTGTCCGTTTCCTTATACCTAAGATTTGGTAATAATTAAGTTGATTGTGTACCCTTATAACATATGAGTTTGATTCGAAGATATAAACAATAAGTCTCTTTGAAATATAAATCCTTGTGTTGCTTGTTATTTTTGAATGTTTTCTCATTTCTGAATTGCTCTAATTCCTCAGAGCTAGTGTGGTAGCTTTTGGGGTTTAACCATCAATTCTTGGGTTTGACAACAACTACGACAGCCACTGATAATTTCAGTTTAAGAGCTCTAGTAATATAGACCTTTCGAAGCTGTAACATTGAATCTGAAAATAAAACCCTTGCTGGTATCTTTCCTTCATACATATTGTTTGCCCGAGCCCGCAAGGGTATATTGGGTTACCCACCCCTCTTTAGCAACTCCACCCAAAGGTCCGTATTCCTTTGGGTGGAGGCAAAAATTCAATCTGTTTCACTTTAGGTAAATTCATTGATGAAGATCTTCAACCCTTTATAAAAGCCTTGCCAATTTATATAAGAGATACAAAGGACATCTTGCAGAAACTACAGGACATTGAATGGAATACTGACTACTTATTGGCATCAATCAACGTGGTAAGCCTCTACACCTCAATTAAACATCAAGATGGGATTAAGCCTGTGGAAAAATGCCTAGCAACAAGATCTGTACATTACCTAGAGAGGAACCACATGATAACTGAAATGTTGGATTTTTGCCTCAACAACAATTTCTTTCTGTTCAGAGGAGAATTTTTTCCACAACAGCAAGGAACTGCAATGGGAGCTCGATTCGCTCCCCCGTGTCTCCTAATGGAGAAAGTAGAGAGATACTGGCTAAGGAACAACAACCAGGAGCAACTTTCTGAAAATGCTGTTTTCTGGGGATGATATAGTGATAGCATCTTACTAATTTGATGAGGTCTGAAAAAACATCTCAGAGAAGTCATAGAAGGCTTTTCACCAAACAAATGGAGTACTGAAGTAACTTATATTAAAAAAATGGAATTCCTAGAACATACAATTTATGTTGAGGGCAATTCCCTAGAGACAATAATCCACCGAAAACAGACAGCAGCCAACACGATGCTACATGTTGACATCCACAACACAGCATTGTTAATATTCCGACTGGTGAATACAGACGAGCAAGAAGAACCTATAGCAAACAAACAGACTATGACCAGCAAGACAAGGAAATCTTAATGAAGCTGTGTTCAAGAGGATAAGTTCTCAACAAACTGGTTGCAACACAAAATTGATTTTCTACTTCTAATCGGAACTCCATCCTACACAGCAATAAGAAATGTGACAGCAAATCAATGATTCACTTTATTACTACATACAACAATGGCCACCACTACATACATAAAACGTTGAGAAAACATTGGTCCCTCTTTACCTGCAATCCCATAGTACAGAATACCATCTCTAACTTTCCACAACTGAGCGACACACGGGCACCCAAACTCAGAGACAAATTATCCCCTTCTTTTCTAGATGACACTAAAGCACCCTTCACTTTTCTCCAACATTCCCAAGGATTATACACTTGTAGGAATTGCTCTATATGCACATTGGGAACATCAAAAACAAAAGAATGGAGAATAAATGGTAGCCTCTTCACATTATGTTACTTTATAAATTGTGAAAGTAGCAATGTTGTCTAGGTAATAACCTGTCCTTGTAACTAACACTATATAGGAAGTACTACCAGACCACTTAAAATTAGAATATAGGAACATTACCAAAATATGCTCAAAGACGACCAGAAACTACCTCTATTAGAACATTTCCTAACATACCACCCGCATCAAGTACCTTCTCCTACTGTGGCCTACTCAAAGTGAAACAGCACCAATCCGAGGGAGATATAAAATTAAAACTACGACCAGAAGGAAGTGCTTTAATCATCTGCTTTGACCAGTGCTTAATTTGAGCTGGTGGTTTCTGGTGATCGGCACCTGCACTTAATTGTCAACACCGGTGCTTGTGACAGTCTGTCATGAGGTGGCGCTGTCTCTGATGACCACAACAGTCAATTATTAATTCAATATACATCAAAAATGACTACTATATGCAACCCAAGCCATTCTCATAGCTTTCAGGGCCTGGAATACTCTGAATTGTCACACTAATAGGAGTGTGATGGTTAGTAGTTGTTACTATCACTGGCAGCGGCAACATGTGGTGCAAGCTACAGCGGTCTCCTGATGAGAGCTCCGGCACTTATTTATTTACAAACTAAGCACTGGCTTTGACATAGTTTGACATGGGCTAAACAAAGATGCGGAATGGCACTACTGACTCTAGCATAACCATGTATGATTATCTGTCAATTGAAATTGAAAGTGTGAGCCTCATCACAGCTTACTTGTAGCTAACTTTGTCTGGCAAAATACAATATGTGATATAGGACTCAAAATAAGAAGATTGACTACCCCTGCCATATTAACCTCTTGATGACTCTTCAGCCACATCTATCATAGCCATTCAACTGATAAAGCTCCTTAACTGTCATTTTGACGTGACCCTCTTTGATAAGTACCTAGCTTGGCCCCATAAGTAATACAAGCTTTTACGTCATAGGTCATATCATAACACACACTCATGTTATTGGGGATAACTTTTTTCCATAGTGGCTACAGTCTCCCAATTACTACTAAAAGTGTAGGAAAGTAGGATCTGCTTCTTATGGTTACCCCCACTTTTTGCATCATGTGATACTGTTTTGACTGGGATCCTGCTAATAAGAACCCTAGTCTATCCGCTTTCTCCATAAACGGTTATGCCATGTACTAAGGTACACTCCAGATTGGATACTGGGGTACCCTTGTCAGTCCCTAGTATATTGTACCCATGTACCCAGGGCATAGGTACCCCAGAGGCTTTCCATGGGCTGAAGCATGTATTATGTCACCCATAAGAGGCCATGCAAAATGGAACTACAGGCCTGCCATTGCAGCATGTGTAAGATGGTGCATACACCTCTTACTATAGATATAGGTTTACTATATCTAAGGGTCCCTACACTTAAAACCTATAAATCACCCCTATATCAGGCCATGACAATCCTGAAGGCAGGGTGCTTTGTTCTAAGTGAGAGGGTGCCTTTGCATGAGCAGGACAACCCTGCAGCCTACCGAGTCCATTCTCATAGAGTGGCATTACGTGACCGTGTGATTACCAACTCTCAAACGGCTGAAAGTAACCCTATCGTGTTTAGTATCAAACTTTGATGAATCATGCCCCCACACCGGTAACCGGTGTGGCAGGTATGATTCCACGCCTCAGAAACTAGCTTTGTGAGGTCCCTGGTGTTCCCGGTACCAGCCTTCTAGTCCCTGGCAGCCCAAAAGGGTTGCTGCCGACCAGAGACACATTTCTGCCCTCCTGCTGCTGAGCCAAGCTCGAGGAGGGGAAGGCAGGACAATAGGCATCTTGTCACAAGGAGGTTTGACCACCTCCCAGACAGGATTTAGTGTATTAGGCCTGGGTGGCTACTCGTGCCAGAGACCGAAAGTATGCATAAGGGGCACATTTGGTGTCTAGTTCAAACCAGTCCTAGGAGCCGTTGGCTCCTGCTCTGATGCAAAACTAGACAAAGGACATGGGAGTAACCTCCCCACTGTCAAGGCCCTCCCTTGGGAGGGTCCTCATAATCTGTCCAACCCTCTCCCATGGGTACAAAAGGGCTTACCAGGCTGTAGGACCCTAGATTCGACGTGGACAAGATTCTGAACCAGAAACCACTGAACTTCGACTGCCTGGACACTCTGGACTTCGCTGGACTTTGTTTGGGCACGACTTCGTCTCCATCTCAGTCTGAACCATTGTCTGTGCCTGTGCACCATAAAGGCTCTGTGCAGGGCCTGTGGAGCATCAAGGACAACTGAAGACATCTCCCTTGGAATGAAGGACTCACTCCCCTGCATCCGCAGGTACCACATCTTAACTGATAGGTCTGCTGCTTGTGAGCTACTACGGATTCCGAAGGCTCCAGCAACACAGGAGGTGGGTTCCCAAGTCCCTCGATGTCCGAGCTGTCCTCTCACCAAGTTTGAGGTCAGAATCCCTCATGGGGCTGCAATACCCGTACCCCTGTGCTCTGCTTACTTTTGCAAGTGCACATGCTTGTTGGTATTCCCAAAACAAGTGCCCTGGGCTCCGAGTAGCCCTGACCACTGGCATCATTTCCACCAAAGAACTTTGGCCTCCTCACACTGAGTGCTCTGTGGTCCGTTGCTTTGTAAATCTGCTTGAGGTCCCACTCGCGACTCCTATGCCTCCGGCTTGTGTGTCCTCCTGAGGGTCAACACTGCTTTTCTTGGGCTTCCCTGGTTTCTCAAGGCTTGTCCCGACTCCCCTGTGCTTGGTGAGTTTCCACGACCTTGCAGGTCCAAACCTTAACCTTTCTTGACCATCTTCATGGCTTACCACTGCCAAGGCTTGTTGGTCTCCAGCCGGACACCGACCCCTCAGCACACGACATCCTTTGTGGGACAGCACATATCCGGCTCCTGGTCTTCCACGACGTCTCCTGGTCCTGGTGGCTGCAGAGTCAAAGACCTCCTCTTCGCTCCTGAAGCACCCAACATCGGTGGGCATTCGTCTACCGAGCCCCTGGTCACTCCTGAGTGACCCAGACTCTGTCCCCTCTGCTTTCAGATACTCTTCAACAGGAATCCACCTTTGGGTTTCGACTGACACTTTTCTTCTTCCCAGCAGTGGCTCTTCTTAGAAGTCCTTGATAGAGATCGACAGCTGCTTCTGACATCACTTCAGACCTATGCACCCGGCTTCCCTGGGATAGGTAACTCTGGTACTACGGTATCCACCGGTGGGGTGGCTCTCCAACCTCCTAAGTTCCGCAGGATTCTTTAAAGTCCACTTAGAAGGGTCCTTAAACTTTAAAACTGCAACTTCCACACTCCCATAGAATTGTATGGCGCACGGGGTTGTGCTCCCACACTGCACCCGTCCCCCGTGGGGTCCCTACTACTCACCTTGGGTGGTTCCTTGGGATAATATCAGAAAGAGGGTTTCCTTTGGACTACACTCTAAAAATAACTTCAACTACTGGCCACATCAACTGGACCTAACCATAGCCACACAATCTCCTAACCACTTATCATTCACCATACGCACAGGGGAGATATAATAGTAAGCCAAAAGTCACAATGCAAAATTGTAATAATAGATCTATTTATTGATAACTGTATCAAGAAGGTATACAAAAGAAGATACAAATTACTTCTAAAGGGATTGTTTCACAAACTTGCTGGCCATTTCACTGAGGACACCACTTACTGGGCACGGTCTCTTTTGGACGCCAACGCTGCCCTGCTGCTCCTGCCGCCGACACCGCCCCGCTGGTGGCAACGCGGGCGGGCCCGGAACTACAAGATCCGGCATCTTTGAGAGGCGCTCTCTCGTGGCGTCACACACAATGAGGCGCTCAAAAACGTGCAGAGCCTCCCGCAGCGTGGGATTGTTTCACAAACTTGCTGGTCAATTCACTGAGGACTCCACTTACTGGGCACGCTCGCCTTTGGACGCCAACGCTGCCCTGCTGCTCCTGCCGCCGAGACCATCCCGCTGGTGGCAACGCGGGCGGTCCCGGAACTACAAGATCCGGCATCCTTGAGAGGCGCTCTCTCGTGGCGTCACACACACGCGCCAGGAGGCGCTCAAAAATGTGCAGAGCCTCCCGCAACGCGGGACGAGCGCGGCGCACGCCGGGCAAAGCCCGGGCGGGCCATCTGTGGCCGTCCGGGACCGTTCGGGGCTGGGCTGGGCCAGTCCCCTAACAACTCGAGTTTAATTTTCAATTGGACCCCGCAGCGGTGAGTGGCGGATTTTACTTTTGGTACTTTTATGAAATCAGGTGGGTTGTGACATTATGGGCAAACGCAGCGCCACCACCCCAGCGCGCAAAATTACATCCATAGACACTATGCTGGAACAGGCAATGAACTTGGTTAGCAGCGAGATTGAGCTAACTGAGAGAAGACTGTCCCATGGCCCCTTAAAATCTCAATGTGCAGATCATACTGATACTACAGATATAAGTGAGGCACAGACAGCGAGACACAGAGTGATTGAACATTCGCCACAAACCTTTACTGGAGAGAATATGCTGGGCATGGAAGGCCATGGTTCTATAGGACTAACTGCTGATCTTGAAACTGGATGCAGCCCAACTGAATCTTTGATTACAGCCAACCCGGACTTATCCCCTAACCCAGAAGTTTGTGGGACAAGAAAGAAGAGGAAGGTGTTGAAACCAGCCTGCCCCAAACCCAAACAGAGACAGCCCCCACGTTTGAACTCACAACGTACAACGATCCCGGCAGACCCAATTCCCAGTAGTGAACCAATTGACTTAGTTGATGTGGTTACCCAAAGTAATTCCACCCAGACGAAGTTTACGCAAACTGCTTTTTCTAACTTCACACTTGGGGACACTGCTATAGATATCATTGTTGACACATTGCATGATCGTGTTAAAGGGCTTGTGGATAAAAGTTTTGATAAGCTATGGAAGCGACTAGTTCGCCTGGAATCCCTAGCTACCAAGGCCATACCACCTTGTAGGGAACCCAATGAGGCAAATCGACAGGCCAGCATCTTGGTAAATCCCTCCCATAATGTGCAACTGGTACGACAAGTGCCCCAAACTGTAAAGTCGTGCCTGTTTCCATTGATTCTAATAAAACAATGCGACCCGGTATCACCCAAAATGTAAACCCCGATGATGCACAAGGTGGTCCGACAGTTAGCACGAGTACCGCTGACATTGGCATCAGGGGGCATGCTGAATCAAATAAGGATGTCTTAAATGTACCTCCTGCATCCTGTCCATACGTGTTAACTCTCGCAGGGGTACCCCCACCAGAGAAAAATACACCAGAGTCTTGGGAACAACTGCGGAATAAATGTGTAGACTGGATGGCTAAACATAAAGGGTACAGGAGGTCTGATATGCATGAAATCTTAATGGTACGTAGGGTGAGTTGGGTGGGACCTGCGGTGAAAACTATTAGGGGTGACTGCATTGTTATTAATTTTTCTCTGCCTAGGACTGTTGGTTCTATACTAGCAGTTAAAGAGACCAACAGCCTTCTCTCAACAAGCATCTGTGCTTTACCCCTAGGTTTCTTTTATAAACCACCACCCACACAGCGTCCACTTTTTAGCCCTACCTATCAGTGGGTAAATAGATTTTCGGCTGTCTCTGATTTAGATACCCTTGATTGACCCTTATCCAAAACTTACTCTACTGGATTGGTCCACACAGTAGCTGAGGAGATTCTTATCAACAGCCCCAGGGTGAAACAGACCCAACTAATTGATTGTTCTGACTCTTGAAGGTGATGAGTTGGAATGTGGCAGGCTTGGCCTCAAAATTAAATATAGAAGATTGGGCAAATATGATAAACAAATTTGACCCTTATGTTTCAAGAAACCTGGGCAACTAAAGAGCTATATTCCGAAGGGTATGAGTGTTTTAATATCATTCCCCCTAATTCTAAATATGGTAGACCTTCGGGGGGTTTATCAATATGGGTCAGTATTGCCTCAGGTGGTAGAGTTAAATCAATCCCCACTGGCAATGTTAACTTCCAAGTTCTGATTTATACACGGGGGCCACTATTTGTTTAATTAATTTTTATAATAATGATTTTTTAACCACACCAAATGCTAATTTTGTTCACCTTTTTAACTTTATTCAGGACCCGGATAATTCACTGGGGAAGTACAAACTGGCAGGGATATGCCTGGCGGGCGATTATAACGCAAAGATAGGAGAAGGAATTACTGGGAGCCCCCCCAGTTTATTCCACACAATCCATGTAAGAGAGGTTATAAGCTATTAGACCACTTATCAAATTGCAGTTTTTTTAAGTGTGATTGATATTGCAGCCATAATTACTAACGATAACCCACTTCCCACCTATAGAGGTTTAGGACGAGCCTCAACTATAGATTATGTTTTCATATCCCCATCATTACAAGATCACATACTTGGGGCAGAGGTCAGGGCATCTACCTTTGGAGACCATAATCCCATCGTGGTCTCGTTAAGGGTAGCCCTGCGTCCTTACATTAGAAGAGAACTGGGAGCGGGAAATTTAGAACTCTCAACTGACAGCTTAAGAGTCAAATGGAAGGGTATGGATTGTAGGGAGACCTTCTTGAGGATGGTAAAAACATATCCATCTCTCTGGGAGACTTGTCTTACTTTGGCAGACCCCAAAGCAGAGGCAGTTTCTGCTTTTATTCTTTTATGCCCAGGCATTAAAGAACTGATTTCCGCAACTATTGTAAAATTAGTAGATGCAATCAGATTGATGTCTTTGATGATTCTTAGACGTAGGTAATTGAGATTACTGCTAAGTTGACCATTGAAACCTGTTATATCACTATTCCAAGCCATTATTTCGGTCTTGGATTCGTTAACCTCGTACCCTGAGATTTCCCCGAACTCGAGTGCTAAGTTTATAGCTGCTGGAAATGCAGTGCTGATATCCGACGTCATAATCATGACATCGTCGGCATACAGTGACACCTTTTTTTCCCAATCTCTATACTTAAAAGGCTTGATGTTATTAGCCTGGCGGATTTTTTGCGCAAAGGGCTCAATGTAGAGATCGAAAAGCAGGGGGGACAAGGGGCACCCCTGACGTGTGCCCCTTGTGATGGAGAATGACTCTGATAATCCACCGTTACCCAAAACAGAGGCCGTCGGGTTATGATATATAAGATCCACTGCTCTACGAAAAAAACGTCCCATGCCGAACTTTTCCAAGACCCCCGCAGAAAACTAATGGAGTCTTGGAAGCACCTACCTTTGACGGTTCTGGGACGTGCAAACTTGGTGAAGATGTCAATTTTACCTCAGTAAACTTTTATTTTTAACACTATTCCATTATTTTTTGACACATCGTTAGTGGCGAAGATGCTAAGCAGTATTTCTTCATTTATATGGAAAAATAAAGCTGTAAGAATCGCGTGGAAGAAATTATGGCGACGTAGGGAGAAAGGTGGCTTAGCTGGTCCCGACCTTCAGATATATGCCTGGGCCTTTCAGATGACACATGCACGAATGTTGTTAAAAAACCCATCAGACCAAGGTATAGAGTTGATGTTCAAGGCATTGCTGCAGGGGGAAGAAGTCAGGCAGTCAGGCTTTCTATTCAAGTTCGGAGACCCCAAATTTTTTAAGAAGGCCAAACTAAAGGTGCTGCAAGGTCTTGCAAGAACTTGGTATAATATAAGATCTGCAACTAAATTAGGATATTATTCAAATAGATCTCCAATATGGGATCTACACGTACCCCCTGGCTGGACAACTGATGCACTGGTAATCCCACTAAAAGACGCTGGAATTCTAACTTGGGGGGACCTATTCATAGATGGAGTCTTGCTGCCGTGGGAACATCTTGTAAGAAAGGCAGGTCCAGGGCTGTCTAGATTAAATTATCTGCAAATCTCAAGTTGGGCCCAAGCCGAAATACAGCCAGATAGACTCGCTCGGCTTCACAATAGACCACTAGGTGAAGCAAACCATCTGGAAGACCTTATGCTAGACAAACCAAAAGCAGCAAAGGAAGTCTCTCTATGGTATAACTTAATCCTGGAGGAGATTGACGGGGATTTTCATCTCCCCGGAAAATTATGGGGGTCCATGATGCCATCCTCGAACTTGAACGACTTATGGTCAATATCATGTAACGTTCTGTGGGACCTGGTCAAACCAGCTTGGCTCCGTAGAAACCATCTTTTTACTATTCACAGGGCCAACTATTCGCCTCAGAGGCTTTCCAAATTTTCCCCAGGGGGTTCGGTCGCATGTGCGCGGTGCGGCCTAGTGGGTGCCTCTGATGCACATATGTTTTTTGATTGCCCCCAACTCCGGTCTTTTGGGGATCAAATCAGTAACAAACTTACATCTTCCATCGGTTCCACGGTGTCCATCGATCTTCCATTAGTAATCTTCGGAGTAGCAGATCAGAAGTGAAGTGCAACCAGAAATCTCTTATTCTTCTCCATCCTGGTGGCCCGGAGAGAAATTTGTAAGAGATGGAAAGAGGTATCTCCCCCTTCCATACAAGACTGGCGTATTTCAATGCTACAAATATCTAAATTAGATCTAGCCAGAGCTGGGAAACCAGAAAAAAGAGCTTTTTGGCACTTACTTGATTAATCTCATTAGAGGAGTGTTTTTTGTTTTTTCCCCCCCCCCACGTCCGATGATTACGAAGCCATGTTATACCTTCTCTGCTTTGCAACCTCGCCTTCTTTGAGGGGTGTAAAGGTTGATTCAAGCAATAAGGAATATGGCTGATGGTTGAGCATCCGCACAACAAGTTGCTGGGGGTAGAATGTGCAGAGTGATTGACACAGCATCTGGGTTTTGGCAACTCTACCAATTGGTCGCAACCCTACCAGTATTTACTGAGTTTGCGTGTCATATTCACAGCCTGTCTTTCTTTCCTCCCAGTCCAGAGACTCGACGGATCACAGCCATGGTGGAGATGAGGACAAAAAAAAAAAAGAACTGATTTCCAGACCGGCAGCCCCACACAAATCTGATCCTAGGTGGTTTGATAATATCTGCTCTAGGGCTAATAGGGATCTCAGAGCAGCTTTATCAGTTTCCCCTAGAGATCCTATCCTTATTCGAACTCTAAGGCATAATTATAAAAGTGTAATAAAATGTAGGCATGATACAGTCTTAAAAGAATATTGGAATAATCTTGCCTGCCCTGCTAAACTCAATAACACAAACAATTTTTGGTCTGCCACTAAGTCCCTGAGAGCTTTTGGGAACACATCCACCCCCTAAGCTGCAATATTACTAGTGAAGTGTGGGTCGCTCATTTCTCGAAAATATATCCTTCACCGCCCCAATGTAAAGAGATTTTGGAAAATGTTATGCCCACCCAAATTCAAATGTCTTTGAGTGAGGTCGAGGAGGCAATGCTCCAGAGTGCGGGAAATAAAGCCCCAGGCCCGGACAGGCTGCCTATTGACCGTATAAAATCCAAGCCAGAGTTCTGGGCTCCTTTGCTATTAAATGTTTTTAATAACTTAATCACAACAAAAATTACAAGTACATGGTCAACTTCTGTAATTATCCCCATTTTTAAAAAAGGAGATAGATCTGATCCAAGCTGCTATAATTGATAATATACTTAAAATATTGGGGAGAGTTTTATTTAACAAGATCAGGACCTGGGCAGAGGACGAAAATATATTAAATAAATGTCAGCTGGGTTTTCGTAGCCATCTTGGTACCGTGGAACAGTGTTTGAATCTCAATTTAATAATAGGGAAGTATACCATCGCCCGACAGTCCTCTCTACCTGGCATTTATGGACCTCTCGTCCGCTTTTTATTTTGTTAATAGATCGAGGCTTTGGCAACGTCTTTTAGATTATGGACTAGATAAAGATTTGGTGTACTTTTTAGCATATCTGCACAGAGATTTAAAGGCTCGGGTAAGGATAAGTATGGATGGGGCAGTGTCAGGAGACATAGTGGTAGGCAGAGGTGTCAGACAAGGGTGCGTTCTCGCCCCACTTTTATTTATTTTATATATCAATGAACTTCATAATGTTTTGTCTAACCAAACCACCAACGTCCCTATAATTAATGGTAACAAACTGCCCGCCGTTACTATATGCAGAGGATGCTGTTTTAATGGTTCGAACACCCAACATTTTGAGAATTTTTGTTAGGGGATTTGCAGATTTTATGAACAGTTTGGATCTCTGCACAAATTTAAAAAAATCGTTTTTAATGTGTTGCGGCCCCAAGAAACACTCTATTAATAGTATTTTCTTGGGCCACGATTCTTTGATATGCACTCGCACTTTTCCTGAGCCATAAACTCAGTATTGAATCTCCCCAAACCAAAAAGAATTGAGGTGGTACTGTCCCTACTTAAAATCTATAGGGCACAACGTGTACCAATCATGACCTATGGGGCTGAAATCTGGGGCCATATAAACTTGAAAAGTGTTCAGGTCGAAGAAAATAGATTTTGTATGAGGCTTTTGGGTCTACCAATTTCATCGTCCACCTTTGTATGCCATAATGAGCTAAGAATGCCTTACTTGGAGGACCATATTAGGTCTCGCCCTGTCCTGTTTTGGCTAAAGGTTTGGAAAAATCCAGCAGCCACTCTAACTAGGGAAATTTTGGCTGATTGCCTAAAATGTCATAAGGGCGGTGATATCCCCTGGTTGGCCCAAGTACGGGCGAATTTGATTGCGGTTAATCTTGACCATATCTTTAATAATCCTGATCAGTTCGATGGAATTGATGGAAAGACCATCCACAAAATTTTATATAAACACTATGGGGATGCAAGATATGCTCAGGAATCAGCCAAAGTATCCGTGAAACAATATATTCTAATGACAGGCGAGGGCGGACCTCCTTCGTGCTCACCCATTAGTTATCTTTTAAAAGATATTACATGTTGGGAGCAAAGCCTTCTTTTCCGTCTCATCAGGATCAATAAAGTATTTGTTGTGTTTCCCCATAGGTTATCAACCTAATATTGAGAATTTGGCCTGCCTATGTGGTAACCTAGGGAAACAGTCTATGTTACATTTTTTGTTCTTTTGTTCTTTTTATCAAAATTACAGTATGCAGCTATTGATACCATTTTTTAGGGCCAAGGGCATAACGGATTTTAAGGTTGCATACAAAATTATTCTCCAGCTCAAAGAAGATGATATAATTTAGCGCTTTTCACTGCTTTTATTCTTAAAAATTGTTTTTAAAACTCACTCACCTCCCCACCCTGACACACAACTACAGTGTGCAGGCACCCTTCAGGTTGGAAAACGAGCGCTGGAAAAGGGCAAAATCGTCAATTCTAATCACCCGCCATTTCCCACGCCGAGATTGGGACACACCCACCTCGAGGCCACGCCCCCTGTACCCACCCCCCCACTATAAACATGTGCATCTACCGGAAGCGCAGCGGACGAGCGCAGCGGGCGCGACGATTGCGCGCCGAAGGCGTGCATAAGGCAAGCACGTCTGCGCTCGTCCGCGCCGAGCCCGCGCCTAGGGCCATAATCCCTGCATTACAGTTACCAGAGCCCAGGCACTATAGTGCGGACACTCTGTATAGCCTCAGGCCCCCTGTTATTGTTTGCACTCAGCATCCCTACTGCGCTGATCTTCTACCACAAGCCAGCCCTAAATGTAAGTGCTCCCTCAAACCCAAACCCCCCGCCGAGTTAAACCATGACTTCCATATGTTCCTACTGAACTGTCGTTCGCTGCCGAAACATAAGGCTGAAATTGCACTTTTGATAGAGGAGCATACGCCAGACATATTGTTTCTGACAGAAACCTGGCTTACCTCTGAGTCCGATCCCGCCTTAGCCGTCGCCCTCCCTCCAGGCTTCCAAATTACGCGGCAAGATCGACCGAAAGGGAGGGGAGGAGTCCTAGCTATTATCTATAAGGAACGGTTTCAATGTCGAGTCACCTCTGATACCATCCCAGACTGTGAGAGCCTTACTTTTGACATCGATCTCTCTCCTAATAGCTGCTTCTCAGGCACTCTTATTTACCGCCCCCCTGGCCCCTCTAAGCAGTTCCATGAGTGCCTACCTACGAGTCTGGCGGAACGGGCTAGCACCTCGTCCAATTTCACCCTGCTAGGTGATTTTAATCTTCATTTTGATTCCTCCTCAGACCACACAGCCACTACCCTGGCTGACGACTTGGCAGCCCTGCAACTCACCCAGCACGTGAAGACCCCCACACATGTCAAGGGTCACCTGCTAGACCCTATTTTTAGCAACTGTATTGACCTTGTAGCCGGGCCACCAATCCCACTGCCTTGGACAGACCACTAACTGGTCCCCTTTGATTGGACCTCATTTAAGCCCCCTCCGACTGGACCCACTACAAGGGTCATGCGAGCCTGGTCTCGCCTCTCAATTGACGACTGGTGTATCAAACTTGCCAGCAGCCACCCCCCTTATAATGAAGACCCTTGCGTAGCCTATCAAACTTACGCTGACTGGATCACTCAAACCCTGGATGTCACACTACCTAAAAAGAAAGTCACGCTAAAACGCCCTCACAAAACTGCTCCCTGGTATACTGAAGCTCTCAGGGATATGAAGCGGCAGTGCAGGAAATCGGAAAGACGCTGGCGTCTGGACTTCTCGATGGAGAATAAAACCCTCTACCGAGAGTCACTTAGCAAATATAAAGTAGAAGTTAAAACTGCTCAGGCTGCCTACTTCTCGAACAGGATTTTGCGTGCTAAATCAAAGCCTAAAGAAAATTTTCAAATTGTGAAACAATTATCAAAACCCCCACCCGACCTACAAATCACTAAATCTTCTACCCATTGTAATAACATTGCTGAGTTCTTTCATCAAAAAGTGAATAAGATCTACTCAGCTTTCCCCCCTAGGGACATCACTTTCTCAGCCCAACCCAATGAAGCCTCAATCTTTCCCCCACCGCAATCTCTAACCACCCTGACCCATTTCCCCTCCCTAGACCTTGCAACCCTTGAATCCATAGCCCGAAAAGTTA
The DNA here is from genome assembly GCF_964261635.1 of Lissotriton helveticus. NCBI lineage: Eukaryota > Metazoa > Chordata > Amphibia > Caudata > Salamandridae > Lissotriton > Lissotriton helveticus. The sequence continues at coordinate 1,042,517,159 of NC_136061.1, forward strand.
AGTCTGGATCCCCTGACGATCCAGCCCCTCCAGACATCATAATGGCAGCCTCACAGTTCATTCTGCCGACCATCAGGGATGTCTTAAATGCATCCATCACAACCGGCACTGTCCCACCCGCCTGGAGGCAGGCCATGGTCAGATCATTATTGAAGAAACCCAACTTGGATCCGACTGACCTTGGTAATTACCGGCCCATCTCCCTGCTCCCATGGGTGAGTAAGCTTCTGGAAAAATATATAAATCTCCAACTGGTAAACTTTCTAGAAGAGCAACATTTACTAGATCCCACCCAGACGGGCTTTAGACCCAAACATGGGACCGAGACCGCCCTTCTTATGGTCACAGAGGAGTCCAGAAAGATCCTGGACCAAGGAGGATCAGTGGAAGTGATCCTCCTTGACCTCAGTGCGGTATTTTACACGGTCAGCCACGACATCTTGCTGCACCGCATATCCAACGCCGGGATCAGGGACAGAGCCTGGCTGTGGTTCAGGTCCTTTCTAGAGGATAGATACTTTCGAGTCTTCGAGGGTGAGTCTGTGTCCACCTGCAGACCTTTAAAGTGCGGCGTTCCTCAGGGCTCCTCTTTGAGCCCCGCACTGTTCAACATATACATGAGGCCACTGGCTGAGGTCGTCCGCCCTTTTGGGATTAAGATCATCTCCTATGCGGACGACACGCAGCTGATGGTCTCAGTGGCGCAGGAGGCTAACATGCCTGCGTCAGGCGGTCTCAAAGAATGCCTAGAAAAGGTCAAGGGCTGGATGTCCTCATCATTCCTCAAACTGAATGGGGACAAAACGGAGCTGATGCTCCTAGGTTCCCCTGATCCCCGCCTCCCCAACTCTCTGTGGCCCCCCTGTCTAGGCCTTCCTCCAACCCCAAAAAACAGCATCAAGAGCCTTGGGGTTTGGTTGGACAGATCCTTGTCATTTAGCACCCAGGCCACAAACCTCTCAGCCGCCTGTTTTGGACTCATGAGGATGTTAAATAAAATCTTCCCTCTCCTTCCCATGAAGGCAAAACAGGTGGCTGTACAGGGTCTAATACAATCACGCCTAGACTTCAACAACGTGCTTTACCTCGGTGTCCCAGAATATACTATACGCAGAGTCCAGATAGTACAGAACTGCGCAGCAGGCCTGCTGCTCGAGATCCCTCGCAGACAATCGGTGAGGGCTGGGTTGGTCAGCCTTCATTGGCTACCAGTGCGCCAGAGAATTCTGTTTAAGGCCATGTGCATTGCACATCAGGCATTCTGGGACACGGGCCCCAGGATTACCCGGGACCTAATTACCCACTACCTTCCCAGCAGAAACCTCCGCTCCAGCCAGACTTTCCTGGCTAGGACACCAAGAATAAAAAGATCCAGATCTGGCGGCAGGACGTTTGCCTACAACGCATCCATGGCATGGAACAACCTTCCCCTGCATCTGAGAGCCAATTCCAATCCCCTCACCTTCCGTAAACAGTTAAAAACTTTCCTTTTTAACCCGCCCCACTAACCCCAGCTAGCCTCCCTCGTAGGTTCCTGGTTATCTCTAGCGCTTGGACGCCTCCGGGCAGGAATTCGCGCTCTATAAATCCACATCCATTTCCATTTCCATATCGAGTGTGCACCTTTCTGAAAATGGCCATCCGCTCACGTTCTTCCATGAATTGATGATTGTTGGATTAGGCTGTACCGTATGTATTTACTGGTTTTTGTATTGTTTGCACTTTATTTGATGCTGCTAATTGTAACCTATCTGAGATTTAATGACCTGTTCATTTTTAGCAGTTCCATTGCAAAACATTGAACTTTGCACATTGTCACTTTAACATCGTTGACGATATCAAAGATACGGATAACCTAGTAATATTTTAATTGAATATTTTTAATGCTGAATTTTATTTTAATGATGATGGACCATGTACGTGATTATGTGTATGTTTGTACTTTTATGGATGATGCATATCCGAATAAAGATTAATGACTGACTAAAGTTAAAAACCACCTAAAGACTATCATTTCAAAAACTCTGTCATAACACATAGTGGAAAGAAATGTTTTCACACACGTTGTTAGTAATGTTCATCTGTGGCATGACCACCATAGAGTCTATAATCAATTCATAAAACTATAACATAATAAAATGAACAAACATTACAGTCTGACAGAGAGTGTACACACAAAAGACAATAGACTTAGTCATAAACAAAACACCCATCCATGGTAAAACAATAGAAAGCACCAGAACTCAATACTACAGAATTGATTTGTGATCTGTGGTTCCAGCCTTAAGACGGATTGTGTTGTTAAGCGTCGACGTGTTTGGATGGAAAAGATTATTACACCATCTTTTTCAAGACCGTATCTGTTACTCTCTTAGTTAAATGAGTTGTTCGAAGAAACTCGTACTTGCTTGTTGGAGGAAGACAAAAACTTCTCCTGTCGTGATTATTTTGTAGAAATACTGCTATCCTACACACTGCTAGAGAAGTTCATACCTCCGTCCACCTCAGAAGCGTTCTATCATATAAATATCAGAACGTATCTGTTCCTCTATACTGGTTGAACAGGATGATTTAAAAGACTAAGTAGTTCAAATGATGGAGGTTTCTATCCAACCCTTCGTTTTTTGATATGATCTCTTGGGTGGAGCCTGCCACACTCCTTCCAGTTCAGTTCTGTAAGCTTTATTCGATTATAAAGAACAATCATAAAAGCACAAAACATTTAAGACATATACAGTACATTTTAAGAAAATAGCAGCAGTCAGGGCGACAAAATTTTAAAATAGCATACTCTTCCTAAGGGCAATTGATTTTACAATGTAGGTTGCAGTAAAAAAACAAATATCCGGCTCATATAATAAAAACAGGAGATTCATAGCAGTATTTACAGATAAAATGCCGTACTTTTTAAAAAGTGGTTTTAAAAAAGCAATACGAAGGTGTAAATATAAATCACAAATGAGGAGAAAGTGCATAGTGCTTTGTTTTGTTATTCCGTCACATGGACATGGGGCCGTGGGATACTTTTTTAATACATGGGAATGCCACCAGGTAGTGTACAATACTTAATCTCATTCTGGTGAGTACAAACCGGTGTGATGTTCTAGTAACCGTGGTTAGATATTGTTGAAAACCAACGGTATCCACATGTGAAGTATAGAGCTTAGAGGTTATTAACTGCCCACTTGTACATTTACGGTCAAAAGCTTTCTTCCTCAAATAAATATGTTTAATTTCACACTTCGATATATCAGTAGCCCTACTGGGATCATCCATAATATTTATATTAAATATGTCTTTAAATGTTGTTACTACATATTTGAGCCATGGGATCTGTAAGCATTTCTCCAAGCGGAGGCAATCATTAATAATGCTTCTATTGAAAATGGTTTCATCCTTCAACCATATAGATCTCCGGGCCATCAGGGGTCTTAGCCCAATTAAATCTGTCAAGTGTTCCGCCCCCACTTCGGTATGTATGAGTTCGGTGGAGGCCGACATAGGTAAACAGAGTAATTTTTTCAAAAACCTATTTTCCTCAATTTGTAGATCTGCATGGTGACAGTAACCCCAGACCCCGGCTCCATAGATGTAAATGTTTGTAAATGTTTTGTATTTTATATAGCGCACTTCTACCCGGAGGCCTCGTAGCGCTGTATTCATACCGCTGCGGAACCCATCCTGGCTTTCCTGTGAAATGTCCACTCCTGGGCACCCCCAAGGTGAAGCCAGGCATCCACAGCGCTGCTGGGGCCGTTGGGGAGATTAAGCAAGCTATTGCCCAGAGTCACAGAGTGGGACCCATGATTAGACTAGGCACCGAGGCGAGAATTATCAGGTCCAGGGAAATTGAGCCCAAGACCCGCCGAGGCAGGAATCGAACCCTGGTCCCGGGCCAGACCTCTGCATCAGGGTCTGCCGCTCTAACCATTGAGCCACACTTCTCCACATAGAGCGCTATCGACACGCATCTAGATTGATATATATGTAGCATATCACGAATACGGCGATCGCCGAGTTTAGCCGCAAATTTAAAAACCCCAAGAGCACTTTTGGCCATTTTAGCCCTAACATTAGTCACCTCCTGTGTCCACATTCCGTTACCGCTAAAGGTTATGCCCAGGTAACAGAACTTCTCTACTAGTGAGATTTTATGGTGGTCTAAATAAAAGGATTTTGTTTTTACTGCTCTATTTCCACAGATTTATTTATTTATTTATAACAACATTTGTAAAGCGCGAACGACAGCCCTCGGGCATCTCGGCGCTAAGTAACTGCAATGTTTAACCCACAAGGGTGCTGAAGTACAAAGATTAAAGAAATCATAGGTTAAAAAGCCAAGTTTTGAGGTTTTTCGGGAAAGACCAGAGGGAGGTGCTGGTCTTGATCGAGTGAGGGAGTGTATTCCACAGTTTCGGTGCGGCTACCAGAAATCTTCTGTCACCCCAGTTGACAGTTTTGTTTCGGGGTACCACCAGATCAGAAGAGCTGGAGGAACGCAGTGTTCTGGAATCATAGCATAAGTTTTAGTTTTATTGATCTGCAGCTTTCTGCCCTTGATAAAATTAGAGAACTTGTCCATAAGTCTTTGGAGGCCTAGAGGTGTCCTAGAGAGAAGTACCGCGTCATCCGCGTATAGCAGTACCGGTACTTCGAGGCCCTCCACTTGTGGTGCGTCACATTTGACCATTTTAAGTTCAGCATCGATGGCATTAATAAAAAGGGTAAAAAGGAGAGGCGCAAGGACACATCCTTGTCTAATGGCTAGATTGACCTTAAATTTAGCTGTGCATTCTCCGGCTTGTCCATAGCGCACACGGGCAGATAATTTGGTATATAGTCTAGCCAAAAAAAAAATAATTGGCTCTGGGGCACCTAGACCCAATAAAATCGTCCATAATAGGCCGTGGTCTACTAGGTCGAATGCACTACTTAGATCTGCAAAGCAAAGGTAGAGGGATCCTAGCTTTGCTCGTGTATATTTCCCTATTAAAAGAAATAAGTTAATGCATTGTTCCAGGGTCCCTCGCCCTTTCCTGAACCCATATTGTGACTGAGCCAGAATCTTATTATCCTCCGCCCACTCTTCTAGCCTCACCAGCAAGACCCTGCTCATGATCTTCACTGATGAGTCTAGAAGGGAAATGAGTCGGTAATTTTTGGCTACAGATCTGCTTCCCTTTTTAAATATGGGGATGATAGTGGACTCACCCCAGGTTAACGGCGGATTTTCCACTACAGCAGCATTAAAAACTCTTTCAGCACCGGTCCCCAGAGTACCAAATCGGCTTTATACAAGTCGACTGGTACACCGTCCGGGGCCCGGTGCTTTCCCCCCCTTGTTGCTGTTAATACCGTGTTCTACCTCTGGGAGTGTGATGTTAAGTGGGAGGGTTGGCCAAATGTCTACATCCCCAATAATTTTCCCTGAGTCAAAGATGCAGGAAAAATGTGCAACCCATGCTTCCTCACTAACATGGGATGTTAGATCAAGAGCGTCCTCATTTTTTAAAAAGGGAGAATTAACTATGTCCCAAAACAGCTTGGTATTGGATATCGCAACTGCCATAGTCAGTTTGTCCCAGGCTTCTTCCTGTAACTCCTTCTTCCTTCGCTTTAGCTGTACTTTATATACGGATCTCAAGTTGGTGACAATTGTCCTGTCCCTTGGTCTACTTGACAGGGCTTGCTTTAATAGAAACAGAGATTGCGTACAGGCATGATCGAACCAGCCTTTAATCTGGGCTGACTTATTCACCTTAGTTACAGTTAAGATGTTAGAAATTTTAACATTAATCTTGTTAAAGCACCTTATAGTATACATTTAATCAGCATTGGGTTCCAAGCAGTCAAATAACTCTGCCTGACATTCCGTAACAATACTTTTAAAAAGCTTGTCAGAGTTTTCCCCTTTCCACTTTATCCTTGGGCCATTCGATCTGCATGGAGTAATGTCATCTACGGTTGTTTGGGGTAATCTGACTTCTAGGGCCCCAAATATAAAGTGTTAGAACAATATAGTTATGGTCGCTGATAGCTGATGTTCTATGCTAGTTATATCCGGGCAGCACTTCATCAATTGGTCCATCGGCTTGGCACAACGTCACGTAATTTCCCCAGTTTGTATCGAACTGGTGTAATTACGTGACGTTGTGTCCTATTCCTTTGGTGTTAAGGGATCCCTCTCACTTTCATTACAATGGTTCCTTGTGGTCCCAGCGATTCTACACCCTCTAGACACTGTTTTGACTAGAGTTGTGGTTCTTATACCACTATTTTAGTATATGGTTTGGTCTCCCCCTGGAGCCCACTGTGTATTAGTGCCACTTACGATTGTTTCTGTGCTACAGTATTGTGTACTTTGTGCTTCTCTGTATGTAGCAGATACATTGAGGTATTTAGAGTTTGCTACTGTGTGGTTCTCCTTTCATTTAACCAATACAGTAAGGTTGCATTCTGGTAAAACAATCTGCCTAACATTCCTTGAAGACTAAGCCTGAAGGCTGCTCTCCACAGCTACCACTTGGATAGCTTTCTAAGGTTATCTTAGACCTCTTAAATCTCCATAAGGATTGTTTGGATTGGTACAAGGTGGCCACTTTAATTAGTGGACAACATATTCCAGGCCAACTTCTCACAGAAAGAAATAGGATACTTTGTATCACACAATGCGATGAGTTTGGCCAAGACTGCCTGTCTCTAACTGACCACAATATCCTCTACATATGTGCTATGTATTCTCTCACCTGATGACTCTTCTTGAAACAATGTATTCGCGATAGTAGACGGTACAACCCACAGAAGACCTGGTATTCATTCCCCCTCTCTCAACGTTCACTGTGGTACTTTTCATTCTTCCCCTTCACCCCCGCCCCGTTTCTCTACATATGCTAAAAGGGACATGAAGAAGTGAAAAGATGACATTTGAATATAGACTCTAAAATATTGACATTCAAAACTGATACATAATGTGGTAACTATTGCACCAAGGCTAACTCTACATACTTGAAGATGGTGGCCCCAGCTATGCTGAACAGTTCCACCCTTGCCCTCTTATCATTTATTCAAAAGTTGGCTTTCTTATTTCAGGCATTTAATACTATGCCAAAATATTTCCAGTAGAGAAAAGTTTCAATTCACAACCACAATATAGTTTTACCCAATCCCTAGGGTACTTACAATCTTTTGGGTTATAACATTAAAAGTAATGTATACATGGGGCGGAGCTTGCCGGCGCTGATGGCGGACGCGTGATTCCCGAGCTCCGGGCAGCCGCCTAAATAATCCTTAATTTATCCTTCTTCGGCTAATTTTATTCACTTCTGGGAAGCATCTGCTGGCGCCTATTCCACTCTGGGATGCAGCGGGCAGCCAACCAGTTAATCCTTGGGGCGCTTTGCCACTCCGGCGTTCGAGGAGAATTAACCTGATCCTCGGCCTCGCGTAGATTTGACGCCGTGGTGCGAGCTACGACGTGCGGCAGGAGGGTGCTGGCAGAGGTCGGCGGGATTTGGAAATTTGGATCCTGGGGAGACGAGCGCCAGGATTGACGAGGGGCCCCTGTTCTTCAACCTCCTCCTTGGCGTGAACCCGATCCCTGAGCGGACCCCGAGCCTGGACTGTTGGACCTCGCCCGGTGACGCTGTGAATCACTCGCTGTCGGTTGGTGAGCAAACGAGGGGGACAAAATGGGGAAAGACGCAGAGTAAACTCCCCTTCGAAAATCGCCGAACTAAGCCTCCTGACTCCCTTGCGGGGGACCAGGCCCAACACGTGGATGGTGCGAACTCCACTATCTACTCGGACATCAAATCCTTGCTAATATCAATGGAGAAAGGTCTGCAGGACAGTATCACCTCTATAGGCGCCAAAATTGATGCTCTTACTTACCGCGTGGACCGCATGGCGGAGCGAGTAGACAAACATGCGGAGCGTCTGGACATGTCGGAGCGACGCCTCACTGAGGTTGAAGAGGCCCAGACACAACTCGACAGCGACCGCAAACAAATCGACTAACTCCTACAGGTGATACAGGACAAGGCGGAGGATTTGGAGGCTCGCTCGAGACGCTCCAACATACGTATTACGGGGGTACCGGAGACGACAGCGACCGGCAACATGGAAAAATTCGTAGAGAAACTCCTAGTCACGCTCCTGGGGGAAACTGCCTTCTCCCCGATGTTTGTGGTGGAGCGGGCGCACCGCTCGCTGGGCCCCCGTCCGCGCCCGGGAAACCAGCCGCGGCCTATTATCGCCAAGCTCTTGAACTACAGGGACAGAGACACTGCACTCCGTCTAGCCCGCGACAATAAGAAACTGCAGTATGAGGGGTCTGATATCTCCCTGTATCCGGACTTCACGGCCAAAGTGCAGGAGGAGCGGAAGCATTTCGCCCTGTACAAGAAACAACTACGCAATGTGGGGCTCGACTATGCCATGTTGTACCCTGCGAGACTGAGAATCAATCGACAAGGCCATTCCCATATTTTCACGGACCCTAAAGTTCTGCAGCAGGCACTGAAGGTATGGAACAAAGAACATCGGAAAGGCACCGGCGGCCACGTGGAGAGCGAGGAGACCCCGAGCCAACTCGAGGATCAGGACTGACTAGGCCTGACTAAGGCCTAACTACATAACGTACTACACACTCCCACCTTCATCTCCATACAGGTGCCGGGCCTGGGACTGTGCTTGTGCCTGGCATCTACAGCTCCCCTATGCTGGGGGTGCTCGGTCTCCCCGGGCGCGGGGACGAGCCTGCGCCAACGTTGGTAAGACACTACTGTTTTGCACGTTCTATACAACAATTGGCTGATGGGATTGTGGTTGCTGCGTTTCATTTGGGCGAGCCCGGAACATGGGGGGCTTGAGGAACTGCCGCTCATGAACATTAGGCTGGGACTGGGAGCGCTCGCAGCCTTTTTGTGCTGGACTGTGGAATTTAAGCCGAAACACGATTCTAGGCGGTGGCTAGGGGCCGGGGGTTTTTGAACGAGCGTTTTGTACAGTTACCTAACGCCTGCCTGGCAACCTTGGCCCCCGCGCTGTATGCCTCTCTAGCCCTATCGGGCTTTTTCTAGATTGCAACTAGGGGTAGGGTGGGGGGAGGTAGGGGTTCGACCATGCAAGGCCGGGTTGGGGTTGGTCTGCTGTGGGAGGGGGGTGGAGGGGATCGGGGAAGGGAATGTTCTGTTAATTCTGGGAACTACAGAGCACGATGATGTCCATGGGTCTGGAGGATGTGTGGCGTTCTCGATATCCACAACAGGGGGGCTATACACACTACTCCGCCTACCATAACATACACACCAGGATAGATTATTGGCTTGCTCCCTCATCAAGGTTGGATCAGATTAAGGACTGCAAAGTGTTGCCTAGGACGCTGTCTGATCATTCGCCTGTACTCTTGGAGATACGGACCCCAGGTGGGGTTATTCCGCCTTTTACATGGCGATTCCCACCATATTCCCTTCTGGACCCTGTGTTCAGGGGGGAACTAGCTGAAGCTATAGATGTATTCTTTGAGGCCAATGTGGGATCTGTAGACAGTTTTCAAGTGATATGGGAGGCGTTCAAGGTGTACATAAGAGGAGTGGCGATGTCCAAACATTCTGGTATTTGAAGTCCATTAGACAGTGACTTGCTGACCTCGAGAAACAACTAGCTGACATGGAGAGTAGACAGAGCAGATTGGCAAGCAGCGAGATAGATGAGAACATTAAGACGCTGCTTGCGGAATATCACGAGGAGGCAGACAGGGAACTCAAACACATGGGTAAATAGGCTACAGCTAGGGTGTACGGGGAGGGTGACAGACCAAGTGCAGTTCTGGCAAGGGTGTTGAGAGGGAAGAGGGAAAGACAGAATATCACAGAGGTGAAGTCTGCGGAGGGGGAGGTGTTCACTGACGAGGCGGAAATTGCTTCCGTTTTCAGAGCCTAAAATGCTGATCTGTACACATCTAAGAGCGGGGACATAACTGATGACATAAATTATTATCTTGGCCACATTGACATCCCCACTCTGTCCAATGCTGACAGGGAGTTCCTCATGCAACATATAGAAAAGGACGAAATCCTGGAGGCTCTGTCGAGCATGAGGCCGAGCAGCGCTCCGGGCGCAGACGGCCTCACAGCGGGTTTTTTTAAAGCTTTCAAAGACCAGCTGCTCCCCCATTTATCAGCTCTATTTGATGACATCTGGGTGGAAGGCAGCATGCCCCAAGCAATGAGGGAGGCACTTTTGGTCACTATTCTGAAACCTGGCAAGCCCCGAGATGAATGTGGCTCCTATAGGCCCTTATCCCTACTGAACGTTGATGCTAAACTGTTTGCTAAGGTTTTGGCCATCAGGCTGGCGCTTCTGGCGCCGGAGTTGGTAGCCCCCGGAACAGGCCGGGTTTATCCCGAGCCGGAATCTGGTGTACAATATACGCACAGTGTTGGGCACGATGCAGCACCTGAGACAGGACAGGGAGGCGCTCGCTGTATTTCTTGATATGGAAAAGGCCTTTGATTTAGTGGAATGGCCCTTTATGCGCCTGGTACTGCAACGCATGGGCCTAGGACAACCCTTCTTGCAGATGATAGGAGCGCTCTACCACCAGCCTAGGGCATGGCTTCGATTGGGGGACATGGTCACGGAATCCTTCCCTATCAGCAGGGGCACTAGACAAGGATGCCCGCTTTCGCCTCTCCTCTATGCCCTGGTGGCGGAGCCGCTGGCCTGTGCCCTTCGAGAATATCATGGTAATGAGGGCATTGGCTTTCCGGGATACAGGATTGTGGTGTCAATGTATGCTGACGATACCCTGCTGCACGTCCGAGACCCAGAACATAACCTTTCCTCAGTGCTTAGAGAGGTGGTTCGTTTTGGTGCGCTATCGGGCCTGAGGGTCAATTGGACAAAGTCCTTAGCCTTTCTTTTGACTCCTATCACACAATGTACTGTGATGGAATACCCACTACAGTGGACTACTGACGAGGTGAGATATCTAGGGGTCCAACTCCACACCGATGCGGAGATCCTGTTCAGGGCCAACTATGGCACTGCCGTTAGCAGACTAGAAGACGATGTTGCAGTCTGGTGCAAGCTCCCGCTCTCTCTGGTGGGACGTATTTCTATAATGAAGATGGTCGTGCTGCCCAGATTTCTATTCCTTTTTATGACAATCCCGATAGTCCTCCCCAAATCTTTTTTCCTGCGCCTACAACAATTGATGGATAAGCTAGCCTGGGCAGGACGCCAACCACGGGCCAAATGGACGCTACTCACCTTACCCTACTCTATGGGAGGCCTTAATGCCCCAGACCTGGAGTTCAATTACAGAGTAGCTCAGGCCGCACATCTTCATATGTGGATACATGGGAAACGTGACATCCCCCATGTACGCATGGAAACGATTTTTGCCTCACCCCTCTTGCTTCCGCACACGGTCTTTCAGCCGATGGACCGCAGAATGGGAGTACTGGACTCCATCACAGCCACGAACCATGCCTGGCATAGTCTGCTACAAGTGCAAAACGGTGCTCTACTATACTCCCCGGTTATGCCGGTAGACTGGGCTCGGTGGCTACCCCCTCTTCGGGATAAGGGGGGGATCCTTGCATTGCGGAAACTAAATATTAGTGTTGCGGGCGACATGTTCGACGAAGGGGTGGTCAGGACTTGGGCGCAGGTTGCGGGCGACTGTGTGGACCCGCCACTATTGACGCGATTTCAGTTCCACAGAGTTCGATGCGCACTGACTGACCTATTGGGCGGAGACATGGCTGAGCCCCCGGACGTTCCAGAGCTCACTTATATTATAAAAACTGACTCTCCCAGACAGCTACTGTCCAACCTGTACAAACTATCCCAGACACACAGGGAGCATTTTACACTAAGGCGCGGTTGGCGTGGCAGGCCGACCTGCAGACTGTGCTAGATGACGATATGTGGCGATACTGCTGCACTAACAATAGGAAGCTTTCCCTCAATAGCCGGCACAGACTGGTGCACTTTAAATTCTTAAATAGGGTGTATTACACTCCAGCTAGGCTGTGCAGGTATGGCCTGCGCGACACTGCGAGCTGTGAACGATGCCGGGCCCCAGACGCAGACTTCCTGCACCTTGCTTGGCAATGCCCTGTGGTCTGGGACTTCTGGGAAAAGGTTTTTGCCGAGATTAGTGCTGTAACTGACACTGTACTAGCGCCAGACCCCCTGGTAGCGTTACTGGGATACACCAAAAAACTCCCTAGGGCAGTGCGTAGATTAGTGGATATGGGCCTCCTAGTAGCACAGAGGGTAGTTGCATGTTGTTGGATGAGAGGACCGGTACCTACTCCGAAGCGTTAGGCACATGATGTGATGTACTGCTGCACACAATCGGAAAATTACAGTGAACTACAGCCCCCCACAAGCAGACCCAAGAACTTTTGGGTGCTCTACCAGACCTATTTGGCCAATAAAGGGCCCAATGACCCTACTGACGAGGCATAGGGCTACTCTATGTACTATTGGTGGAGGGCAGCCTCCCTGTCAGGAGGGGCAACGACCTAATCTTAACATCAAACGGCAGGCCTCCACTCCACTTTCTTTGAATGTATGAGACTACCATTCTTGTTGACTGTATGTATTGCCAATTGCGTTATCAACGCCGCCTGCCCTCCTGTGGGTTGTTGGCTCAATGGCTGTGTTTATACCTGAGAATTGGAGGCCGTGCGCTTGATGCAGGGGGGATGTGATAATAGTCAGATTGGCGGGAGGGGGGATTTCGAATTGTAATTTTTGTTTTTCTGTAAAATTGCAAATAAATAAATTAATTTAAAAAAAAAGTAATGTATACATAGTAATTGAACATACCTTGCAAGATGGCAGCTTTAGTTAGGTAGAATGAGCTCACCGACATAAAATACAGTCTTTCCAACACCATTAAACATGGTGTCTTAGCATCACGCTAATATGATTGCACGCAAGGCATTTAACCCAGTACTAAGGAAAGGATATATCTTACAATAAAGAAAGTTACAATGCTATCCTAATTTGTGTCCTGTTACCGCCGTCGCTTTTTTACCCTTTGTAGTACCTAACAATGCTGTTACTGCTATATATTTACTGCAGCACTTAACTTTGCCCGAATACACCTCAGCGCCACAGAATGCACAGTACTCTTTGACTCAGCGTTTCAATTGAGAGTCAGAAGGATCTGGTGCCCATCAGATTGGGGGCTTTAATAAATTCAGGACAAACTGCCATCCAGCTTGCCCGCAGTACTCCGATGTTTCAGAGTGTGTGGGCTTATTCAGCGTTTTCTTGGAGAGACCAACACAGACTCACCTGCCTTAATCAAGTTGGGGCTGATTCAGAAGTAAATTAAATCAGGGCAGGATTCCTTTCTAGCTACCTTTTTGACTGGGTAACTTCTACTGTTTAGTAGTGTACAATGATGTATTCCATTACTTTGCAATCTCACCTTTGTTCTGGACATTTATGGACTTTTATACAACTATAAGGCACCTCCCTCTCATACAAGTACCTCCTACTGTCACTAACTTATGTTCAGTCTATTCACACGCTGCCAACAACAGCAAGACGCCTCACCCACACTATTCTAGAAAAATGTATGATGATACCACGCATACCATCACAACGCGGTATTTTACATAGCGGTTTTGACAACGCAAGTCGTTCCATCAACTTGCGTTGGAGGGCGCTGAACTTAGGAATCGTGTGAATTACTATTCCAACTCCAGTCTACGTACCGTAGGGAAGGTGTTGGAATAGTAATTCACAGTATTCCTTAGTCTATAGCACCCTCCAGTGCAAGTCGATGTAACAACTTGCGTTGTTAAAACCACGATGTAACCATTACTCGTTGAAATGGTTGCATGGTAAAGGATGTTTCCCATTCTGGAATAACTCCTATAGGGCACCTGTTAACACATTTTAAAAAATTGTTGTTGTTTTTTTATGAGTTTGTCCCTGTTTTCTAACTATGCAAGTGCTACACCTATATGCAATACACTTTGCACATAGAAGAGGTAAGGTAATTGCACTTCTGACCGCTCGTTCAGTAGTATAATGCAGCAAATACAGCAATACTCTTTAGGCCCCTGTGCTTACTGCACCTCCTGCACCATTCAAATCCTAACCCTAGTGTCTGCAAGGTAATTGGCCTTCTGATTGCTTGTTCAGTATTAAAATATAGCAATAATCGGGGTTCAGTGGGTTTACTATACCTTTTGGCCCCTGTGCACTGCACTGGTAGCACCATTCAAAACATGACCCTGGTGCCTGCAAGGTAACTGCACTTCTGACTGCTTGTTCAGTAGTTAAAATATAGTAATAATCGTTGATCAGTGGGTTTCATCTGTGATATTGTTTCAAATTCCATGTGAGGCTGAATGGTTTACTATTGATCTTTGCCAGGCATTTTTATCAATCCCCTTGCACGAAGATAGCCAATATTTGTTTGTATTTCGGCTGGGAGATTGTGTCTTAACATGGTGTCATGTCCCTCAAGGGTACACAGAGAGTTCATTAATCTTCTGAAGAAGAATCTCAAGTCTCGGATTATGCCCTGTAATTCAGTCCTGGTGCAGTACATCAATGACCTGATTACATTGAATACTCAGGATACTTGCAAAACTGATACCATTGCCCCACTGAACCATTTGACTGAGAATAAACATAAAGTGTACCCAACAAATTGCAGTACTGTATGACAGAGGTTCAATACTTGGGACATTACATTGAGAAAGATATGAGAAAGGTGTCACAAGAAAGAATTTTGGCGATCATGCAAATTAATCTGCCTCTCGCGCAAAGGGAAGTCCGGATGTTTCTGGAAATGGTGCGCTGCTGTTGCCAGTTGATACCCAGCTTTTCCTTAGAGGTCAAACCTCTGCAGAGGTTGACACACAAAGATGTTTCTGATCCTGTGTCCTAGGACAATGATTATTTGAATGCATTCCTGGAGTTGATAGAGAGTCTCTGTCATGCCCCTGTGCTGGGAAAGCTGAATTACAACAAAGAGCGTTTTAGCTCTTTTGCCATGAAAAACTAAGAGAATTGCTCGAAGAACTTCTTGACTTTAATGATCCCTTAATTTTAGCGGGGGGATTTCAACCTAGTTTTCGATCCCCAAATGGATAAAACATACAAACATAAGTCTATATATAACCCTAAAACAAGATCTCTCCTAATAAACGCTATGCATCAGCTGGGTTGGAAGGATATATGGAGGAAAAAATGGGGGACAAAAAAAGAGTTTACTTTCCACAATAAAAAACTGGGACATAAATCTAGACTAGATTTTTTTTTGATTGCAGACGACCTATGTGGTGTTGTCCAGGAAGTCCATCATTTAGGAGGGCACCTTTCTGACCACTCAGCAGTCTCTCTAGTTTTGAAACTCGCGGGGCCGCAAAGCAATAAGAGATGAACCATGGATCGAAGTATTTTGTTTGAGGAGGAGGTAGTAAAAAAACTGTTAGATGAGTCGGAAAGATTTTTCGAGCTAAATCTAAGAACAGCACCACTGGAAATTGTATGGGACTCCTATAAAGCTTATCTGAGGGGAGTGATATTTGCCATTCAGTCTACCAGGCATAAAACAATGATAACCGAGATTGAGACAAAAATTGCTAAGTTAGAATCTGATCTTTTAGCCCCGAACTTATCCTCGGAAGTTAATATCCGGAGAGAACTTTTAGTGTGTAAATTACAATTAGAAGAGAGTCTCGACTCTAGACTTAGGAAGCGATGGCAGGCCAGTTCTCTTGCTCATTTTGAATATGGGAAAGCCAGCGGCAAGCTTCTAGCTTGGAAAACAAAAAGAGAACAATGCAGGAATACGAATAAAGAAGTTCTGATCGGTACTACGGGTGTGATCTCAGAAAATGTCTCTGATATTAAGGAAGCTTTTTTTAAACATTTCGATCAGGTATATAAGGAAGACGTATCTCCACAGGACAACCTAATTCAATCATGGCTCGAACAATATGCAGTACTGAAAATTGACGATGAGGCATCTAATAATTTAAATAGAGGCATTAGTTTAAAGGAAGTGGTCGATGTAATTGAGTCGGCCAAGGGGGGTAAAGCCCCAGGCCCGGACGGGTTACCGGCCGAAATATCTAAAACTTTAGTTTCAGTCATCTCTCCCATCCTCCAGATGCTTTTTTCATCCATATTTAAGGAAGGAGGAAAAATTCCCCCCTCGTGGAATGAGGCTACGGTAGTTCTTATTCTCAAACCCCTCAAACCAGCATCACAGTGTGACTCTTATAGGCCAATCGCTCTGCTGAATCTTGATTACAAGTTCCTGGCTAAGATCTTAGCAGAGAGATTAAATGGAGTAGCTGGTAGATTTCTACATTCCGATCAAAAGGGGTTTGTCAAGGGACATACTATACAAGATCTGACTCAAGCATTAGTGGGGGCAATTGATATCACATCTCTATATAAACTACCAATGGCGATTATTACACTTGATGCCACTAAGGCATTTGATCGGGTAAACTGGGTATACTTGGCCAGAGTTTTAGAGAGATGTAACTTGGGCAGGAATTTCTGTAGAGCTATCTCGTCTTTTTACCATCACCCTACAGCTAAAGTTTTGATTAATGGTGGCCTCTCAGCACCGATAAATATTAAAAGAGGGACAAGACAGGGGTGCCCCCTCTCGCCCTTGCTTTTTGATCTATATATCGAGCCGTTGGCAGAGAAAATCAGACAGGTTCATAATATTCCACCCTTTAAATATAAGAACTGGGAAAAAAAAGTGTCTCTTTATGCTGACGACATGATGATATACACCTCGGATCCAACACAAGCAATTCCCTTTATTTATAGCGCAGCTGCTCAGTTTGGACAAATATCGGGCTATCAGATTAATCAGTCTAAGTCTGAATGTATGGCCTGGAATTTAGTAACCTCAATTCCTATTTTGGAACATGAGATAAGATAGCTGGGGGCTCAAATTACGCAGGATATAGAACAATTAGCTGACAGAAACCTTGCTAAAATTGATAGGGAATTTGCTGAATCTCTGAAGAGCTGGTCGCTTCTTCCTCTTACATTAATAGGGAGAATAAACATTGTAAAGATGATGTTGCTGCCCAAATTAATATTTTTATTCCAGAACATCCTGTTAGCCTTCAAGGAAGATAAGCTCAGGAAAATACAAGCCAAATGGAATTCTTTTGTATGGGCCTCGAAGGGTATAAGGATCTCATGGAAAAGGTTACGAAGGAAGAAAAGTAAAGGTGGTCTGTGTGCCCCAGATTTGAAACTCTATGCTTGGACTTTGTTACTGAAGGCAGGGTCTACACTATTCAATGATCCAGATGGCTCAGAAATAGGCATAATGTTTGAGATAATGTTTTCAGAAATTCAAGGGGGCTCTCATGGCTTCCTGCTGAAGTTTGGAGATCCGCTCTTCTTCAAGAAGGCCTGATTGAAGATCCTAAGGGATATGGCTAGGACTTGGGCTAGACTAAGGAAATCCTTGAATATTCCATACTACTCAGCTATGGTACCTATCTGGGGATCTCCGGGTTCTCCAGAGTAGTCCAAAGATTCTCTTGTTAAACCCCTGCTGGACGCAGACATAAAATACTGGGGTCAGCTGATGCCTGATGGGTCGCTGCTAAGTTGGGGCGAGATCTGTATCCTGACTGAGAACAATATTTCTAAGTTTAAATATTTGCAAATTAAGAGCTGGAGCCAGGCAGCTGGTATGGAAATTGGAGTAAAGACTGTGTTGGAGAAACTTCTTCAGGGGAAGAGCAGGAAGATTAAAACAGCAATTTTTTACTGGACAATCCTGGAAGCAGAGGACGGCGATTTCACCTTGCCAGTCCATCTATGGGGAGAGCATGTTCCGGATGCAGAGCTGGAGGAGTTATGGCAAGTATCTTTCGATTTACTACATACCACAGTCTCTCCCGCCAATTTAAAACGCAACCATCTCTTTTCTCTTCACAGAGTATACTGGTCTCCTGCTAAGCTTGCTAAATTTTCTAAAGATTCGATCCCCTGCTGCCCAAAGTGTAAGCAGGAAAAATCTGATGATCTTCACATGTTTTTAACCTGCCCTGTTTTGCGTAATTTTTGGTCCACAGTATCGAAAGGTATGAAAGACTTGTTTAACTTTGATATACAGGTGTGTGTATCACTTATATTTTTAGGTATCTTCAATAATTATAAATCACTTCCTCGAGATATTGATAAGTTGTCACTATATTTGATTATTCTTGCACACAGAGAATTTACAAACTTTGGGTAAAAGATACTGCATCTTCCTATTTAGACTGGATAAACGCAATTAAGTACACATTGATTCTAGATAGGGTAGATTGGAATAGGAGGAAGCATTTTTGGATTCCCTGCATTAACTGGTAGGACAAGATGTAACCAATGTCCTATGATTATGCCTTTTTGCAGAATAAATTACCCCAGGATCAGTTCCGTGGATGGCAAGATAGATGAACTGAATTGACTACTTGTTATTTTTACCTCGAGGGTATCTGCAGAAAGTGCATCCATTAAGATCTTCCGAGCTATAACCATGTAAGGTGGGGCCCATCTGCTGCGCAGCGGATGGTATGGATTTGGTACTCTGAGAATATCTATTGGCGTATGAGGACAAAAAAAAAAAAGAAAAACAGGGCTGTGCACTCTCAGTGTTAACTCAGAACCATGGAAATTCCCGTACATAAGTCGCCTATTTCTCAGCTACTTAAGATCCAGTATTGTCAGCATTGCCCGGATGTCTCAAAGTTGTTGCTGCAACAGGTGTCAGCATAGAGAGATGCAAGGCATTGTGATTGGTCACCCTTTAAGTGTCTATGTTATGCACTCTGTAGAAGTGCTGTTAACAAGGACACATACTCAGTAGCTGACTATCCGTAGGCGCATGAGATAAAAGCAAGTGATTTTAGCTGCTGAGAACGTTACCTTGAAATGTTGTTCTATGCTTAATCCTGCCACACTTTTACCTTTGACTGATTGTGAGGGGGATGGAAATGAAGGAGAGCATGACTGTCTCGATGTCACTGAACCGTGCACCAAACCCCGTCCTGACATTACTGACAAGTCATTATCTGAGTGTGCCTAAATCCTGCTTGTTGATGGCTCGTGTTTAAGGGATCATGAGGGAAACCTGAGGGCTGCCTATGCTGTCTGTACTGTATCAGGAGTGGTGGAAGCTGCTTGGCTTCAAGGAGTATTCTCCACCCAAGTGGCTCAATTTGTTGCTTTAACACGTACTTGCTGTGTTTCAGACCAGCTGAAAGTAACAATATTCACTGATAGCCAATAAGGGTTCGGTGTGGTGCATGACTTTGAACAGTTATGGTCTCAGAGAGTATTCATGACCTCATTGGGGTCACCAATACGCAATGGAGAAGCTGTGAGAAAACCATGGAAGCTTTACTGATGCCTCAAGAAATTGCCCTCGTAAAGTGTCCACTGTAAAAGAAATTATTTTCTCATGGTTGTGAAGTTGCCCATAATTGTGCCTTGAATACTTGTGCAATTAGGTTGGATTAGAGGATGTGCAAAAAGAGATGATGACATTTAGGTTTCCGGCAATGGAAGACCTGTGTTACCCAATAGTTTGTTGTACCAGATGGCTATACATATTTATGGGCTAACCCATATAGGAAGGGATGCGATGGTGAGGTTGTTCAGATAAACATGTTTTAATCCAAAATTCCAAATGATGACTGAAGCATTGTGTCATAGGTGTGTGACCTGTCAGCAAATGAATGTGAAAAAGAAAACTGCTGTTACCTTCACCGATTTTGGGACGTCGGGAAGGTATTTTAATAGGATGCAGTTGGACTTTGTTGAGATGCCTGTGTATAACGGATTGAGGTACATTTTGGTGGTGGTGTGCATATCTTCTCATTGGGTGGAAGCTTATCCTACTCTACTAGGAGATGTGACAGTCTCACTGTAGCAAAGTTACTGCTGAGTGTTCTCATCCCAAGATTTGGATTTCCAACTACTTTGGAGTCAGACTGAGGGTCTCATTTTAATAATGAGATCTTGGGATTGTTTTGTGCAGCATTACAGGAGGGGCAGAGACTGCAGGTATCATAGAACAGATACATTGCATTTTAAATTCCAGGTTGGGTAAAGTGTATGCTTCGATGTCTTTGAAATGGCCTAATGCTTTGCCTCTTGTATTGATAAGTCTTTTCAGTATTCCAGACAGAAGAACAGGACTATCACCACATGAAATTCTTATTCGGCGATCTTACCTGCCGTGCCTGCCAAGATGCTTGTGAACATATCAAAGGATTTGGTGTTCCACTACTGTAAGGGTTTAGCTGATGTAGTTCATTTTGTGTCTTACAAGGATGAAGCAGCAACAGCACCTTCATACCAGGAGCAGTGTCACAACCACAACACCAGGCACTGGGTCGTTGTCAAGAAACATGTGAGAAAGAACTGCCTTGAGCCTCGTTGGCGTGGTCCGTTTCAAATGATTCTGGTTACACCATATGCTGTGAAGTGTGGTGGTCTTCCAAATAGGGTGCATGCTTCCCACACCCATAGGGTCCTGTGTCCCCTTGTTGTAACAGCTCCTCTTCTAGAAGAAGCACCAGCAGTGGTTGAAAGGCCACTAGAGAGGGTCAGTCAAGCTGTAAGGGAACACACCGAGCCTGAAACAGCACTAGCACAAACCGAAATCGAGGGGGGTCCAGAAGAAACAGAAGTTGGAGCTGACTCAAGTGAAATTGGTGGGTGGTGGTGAACGAGTTAGATACTGGTCCCGGCAAAGGAACAAGTGCTACAGGAACATGGGTGTGAGCGGAAGAAAGCTGGCCAAGGGAGCAATCAAGAAGTTTGCAGTTTTCCTCTTGAGAAGCACTTGTATCCATGATTGAAACATATGAATTGCAACTTAGTGGAAATAAAAGTGAAGGCTTTAATCTTAGGTGATCCAAGAGATCGAAGGTGCCTTGTCGGAGGTACATGTCCCATGAGCGGACTTACCTGGCTACAAATGACGATGAAGGAGACTTCTGGGAGTTCTGAAATGATAATACATGTTGTGTGGGACTGATGTGAACATTCTTCTTATATTTGTCCTTCCTTACACACCAGTACTGAGTGGTTTGAGAAACCTGATACTGAACGAAACTGAATTTCCTCATCTGGATGCGGAAGAGTCTCCAGCATTAGTTGCTGAACAAAGTAGCGGACTACAGGAAATGGTTATTGAGGACCTTGGTTCTCTTCTTGTTAGCGATGTTAAGTGAACTGTATTAAGTTGCATAAAGGCCTGAGTGGAAGAAGAATACATTTAGTGTTTTACCCTTAGAATAACATGGAGTAGGGCTAGGGAAGACTCACAAAGATTGTATATAGACTTGTAAATAAATAAATTAAACTCTGAATAGAGACCGTTTGCTATTTGTACAGGTGAAGATTGACAGGGAAGAACTCGGTAACTGCTATTGCTCTAACCAACTTGGTCTGAATCTAACTTAGTATGGAAACTAGAATTCCTAATCGTAAACGGAGATGCATAATAGGTGTTTGTCTGACACGTGTAACGTTAGGGATAATAGAATTGAGTGTAGGTTTATGTTTGAGTCCCGTGAAATTCCTCCCTACAGTTACCTACGCAAGTGCTGCCATGCATGGGAAAGACACACCAATTCTGGATAAACTGCAAATAACTGTTTATAAGCAAGTTCTTGAACTGCCACAAAATGGCTCGCCCGCAAAAGTCTGACTAGAACTCGGGCTCATGCAGCAAACCATAGTGAGAAGATACCACACAATTAAAACGTGGTATAAAGTACGGCTAATTCAAGAAAGCCCTCTGGGCAGTGCTCTGTGGCAGTCCCAGGGTAGCCACCCCCTCTCGGCTTACAGCAAATACCTCTTCTACAGGAAACAAATACCATAGACTTATGGCATTTAGATTTACCGTACATGGTGTTCTGCCGTGCAAACAATAAATCCACCAGATTGCACTCCCTAATTGATGATAAAAATTGATTCACTGCCAGGTCCCATGCCTGGATGACAATACAGTCATATGACATCTTAAAACCAGCAGCAATAATCAGCACAATCTACCCACTTCATCCAAAGAGGAAACTGTTGGCCATCTCGCTTGGAACCGTCCCATCTTTGACCGATCAACCAGTATAGAAACATCAAGGCTCTAAATCATGCAGATTATGTGATGCCCCTAAGGAAGACATTATACATCTGGTTTGCATATGTCCAGCGCTAGAGCAGCAACGGAATCTGCTGCTGAAATCCCTCTTCAACAAATAGGGGATTCGAACTTGTAGGTGGCCATTATAAAGTGTCTCGATTCCATGGTCCCCCATATTAATTGTAAACTATTGAAATTCCTGGCACTACATACATTGAAAATTAATCACTGGATCAGTATAAAACACAGAGGCTTTTGAGCAAATTAGCAGTGCAATCGCACATCAATAATCACGTTACCAAAACGCATAAGATATTCTGGTGCTTCAAGTTCAACTGGTTAAGCAAGAGCGGATATAGGTCGAAGTATTCAAATTCGATCAAGACTGCCCAGCCAGTTTTTTTCACATTTCAGCACTTTACCAACCAGTACTAAGACTGGTGGCACACAGGAAATAAAGCATATTAGAACTTCAATCCAAGCAGGCTCCAGTGGTCTTTTATATTTACTTTGATTATTTTATTTGACACTACAGTATAGTTACAGTACAGTATTAAATACTAGTCAGGTTCAGCCAAAATGAAATAGACGTGTATTGTATATCATTTTGCATTGTTTTAATGTGCTTATTCTTTGTATTTCTGAATGTATAATGTTTTGAATTAACTATGCATGATGAACAATATTAGGGCCTTGGAGGGGAATCCTGCCAGTAGCATATAAGAGAGACCTATACCTGAGAAGAAATCCTCACCTGATGTAGATGAAGACTTAGTTTTATTAGGAGAAAAGTAGATACATACAGATTTGTAAAAGGGTAGATTTTACACTAAATCATTTTGCTAGATTGCTTTATGAGTATTTGGATACTAAGGAAGCGAGGGATTGCTATGTTTGTATGCACTTACCTGCTTCAGTAGCTGAAGGCATTACCTATCACCATCTTACTTCGACTTAGGACATAGGCTGTAGTGTGCTTCTTAGTATATTTTATGCAAAGGGTTATTTTGAGTACTATTTTTCAAATTATGATCTATTTCTTTCAGAAGTGCCAATGTTTAAGCACTTGAACAGACATTCGTATGCTGAAATTGCTGGTAGAAATTTTGTTCCAACTAAAATCATAGATACAGTTTATAAGCATAGACATATTTCAACATGTGCCCTTTCTTACATTGGAAATAAATGTATAGATCAAGTAGAAGATAGATATAGTGCAGTACTGACAGAAGCAGCGAGAGGGGTCCATGTTAAAAATGTATCACCAGAGGAGAGGCAACATCAAACGGCCGGAAACACTGGAGCATTGTCATTGGATTGGCAACATCAAGGGAGATTATGCATACACCACGACAAGAGTGACTACAGTTCGATATTTGCAGGGAAGAGTGAATGTGATCACACATTTGGGTTTCTTGGGTCATGAAAGTTGGTTGTGGTTGGAATGGACCAATCAATTCCTGGAGTTTATTTTGTATGTGGAAAGAATGCTTATTTTTAACTGCCTAGCAAATGGTATGGTAGATGTTATTTAGGTCCAGTGTTTTTGAAGATTTATCATGTGGAAGATTTTGATCATCCTGCCTGGGAAGAGAAGTCGAGATAAAAACGTGGACTGAGTGCTGGAGAGATTGTGGGAGATATATTTGGAGCTAACATACCAATTGCAGGGATGATATTAAATGACATCAAGATCAGAAAGTTGTCCACAGCACTTGATAGATTGTCCATTAATACTGCTGGAGCTTTGTTGTTAGTAAATACTGAGATGGTTGCCATATGAGCTAAGGTTTTGCAGAATCAGCTTGCTTTGAACATTTTGCTGGCAAAAGAAAGTGGAGTTTGTCAAGTGTTAAAGGTCCCACAGTGTCGCACATATGCTCCAGACAATAGCAAGGACTTACAGAAGTACATAAAGAACATTACTGATGTACAGAAGGATTTTAGTGGTTTGGCAGCTGAAGGTGTTTGAGATTCATTTGGAAAAGGATTCATTGCAACGGTGATGTCTGCCTGACATTGTAATGAGGGACTTGGTGTTAAACTGAGTTATTGCATAACTAAACTGGTTACACTGTATTTGGAGACTGAAAGAAAATGTTTCCCTTACCTCTCATGTCACACAAAAAGATTGTTAACTAAGTGTTACTGTGTAAGTGGGCCCAGGCTACCCCAAGGGTTATATATATATAACTGGTGGTGGCGTTTAATAATATGGTAAAACTGTACGAGAATAAAGCTAACACTTGTACCACTTCCTGTTTCCTCATTATTACATTACAGATATTGGTACGGCATCATCCCACAATTGAAAATGGAATGCATACAAAAGAATCCATTTTATTTTTTAACCATTAACAATAGGCTGTTATGTTTAGGAAAATTACGAAGCTGAACAATTATTCCATAATATTTTAAGTGTGTTTAGAATATAACACTGCGTAAAAGTAACTCTTAGTAGCTCATAGTCGCAAAGGACAACTAAATAATACTTTTAGTTAACTTGTACATACCTCCAAATATTCTCTAAAACACAATCACTTCAAACAATATACATTTCTATACCGCAGAAGTCTGGAATCTATGGCACTTACTATTGAGATTTGCACTGACTGATATCTGACCATGTTTTACAGAAAGTTATTTTTAAAAATTGTTTCTTAATAATAGAACAACTACCAACCTTGATTCGTCCTGCATTGAGTTGGGGTGGCAGAGACCTGGAAGCAGCTGTAACTCTTGCTCTTGACTGGGCCAGATTACCTGAAAAAACAAGTGAATGCATGTTTCTCATTTGATTGTAACCTATAAAGTAACATACAAAAGGGAGGTGGTTGAAGACTTTTGAAATGGTGTACCGGGCTTATATTAAAGAGAGGGTGCATTGTCCCGGTTTGCGCCATGATGCACCATTAAATAGGTGCGCCGGGGGCAAACAGGGATAGTGAGATCTACTACAAATAATTTGCTGCATCCGGGGCAGTGCATTCAGTAAAATATGAAGCAGCTGACTATAGAAGCTGTTCCGTCTTTCTATGCGCAGGTGGCACCAATCTCCATTTTAAAGAGAGGCCCGAGCTGATGACTGGGAGGATAATATTTGAGAGGACCCCTCTCATCCTATGAGAGTGAGACTGTCAGGAGGTGCAATGGCAGTACATCACCCTTTTTTGGCAGCATGCCTCTCTTAAGACCTGTTTGTGCCTGCACCCACATTCGCAATAGGGCATGGGCTCATAGGCACACTGATTCTTTCAGACAAATCCATAGGAGAAATATTTACGATGACGAAGAGGAATGTTACAAAAAGTAGAGCTATATGCAACCATCAAACCAATTTAGATTCTTTGTTAGAACATTGGAATTTTTAGAGCTGCACTGAAGAGAATGGAGTAGCATTGGGCTTATAATGGCTGGCATAGCATGGAACTTCAACATTCCAATGTTTGTCTCCATGTTTCTCCCTTTTTAATTTAGAACGTTCTACCCTTCGTGGGTGGAATCTTCTAATAGCCTTATAGCCCTTCTGTCTCAGGCTATACTGGTTGTTAAAGGGCATCTCTCTCGTTATAGGCCGTCACTTGCGGCTTGGGCCTATAATTTGGATTCAGGGCCTTTTTTACTACTGGCATAGCCCTCGGCAGCAGGCTTTAAAGCTATAGTACAAGACTGTGTATGGTGTCAGTAGTACAAATGAAGGGACAACAGGGCTGCAGGCCTCTCCTCTCAATCCTTTTTCGTGGTAGATCAGGGAGTGATAGTTCAGATAGCTGGGATAATATTATGAGGGAGAAGGCTATGTTGTATGCCCCTGATCTCTGGCCAAATTATCTAAATGCAAGAAGCTTTCTTTTGGAATGTTAAGATAAAAATGGAGTTGCTGTGTATCTCTTTAGAATTGTTTGAAGAAAGGAAGTTGTGGGGTGGTCCAGGTAAATGGGTAACATTTCAATATAAACATTATGGGGCAGATTTACTCATGTTTCTTGCAATGCAGTCAAACAACTAAATGTGCTGTGCTGCTTTGTGCAAAGAGGAAAACACAGCTTAGAACCATATCTATTAAGTTTTGCCTGCTAATGCTGTCATTCGCTGTGCTGGGGCTATACAAAGAAGTCTATCCTGACTCACAGCCTTGCAGAGGTCAGTGTGCGCCGTCTAGCATTGGATTTCTACTGGAAGTATACCCTTAGTGTACAAGTTTCAATGTCTAGACAACAGAGAAAGATCTCATGCGCCGGAAGTGTGCTATGTCCCCAAGAGCACACATGCAACATGTTGGGGTTTTTCCAGAAAAGAAGACGTCTCTACTTGATGTCTGCTTCAAGGAGGAGTTATTTGATGCAGTGTCTGGTCTCCAGCTATCTTAGTAGATCAGGCTTTGGGTGAAAACCTATGTCATTTACACTGAGCTACCGAAGAAAATTGAATTTTTCCTGGAAAAAGGACACCTTTCCAAAACTAAATACCCTTTGCGCTGTAAAGTAACTTATCTGTGTGCTGTTTTGCATTACTTCACATCATTTTGCAACAGTCAAAGTTTTAGTGAATGTGGGCTTATATCGTTTTTTGTATAAGTTAGCAATAGGTCACTTTTAACTGTGCAGCCAAAGAACTGTCATATAGGCGCATAAGGTTTTCACAGTTGTAGCAGAAAGAGAGACTTCGCAACAGCCTGCAGAGGGAGTGGATTTTACGGATAGGTTGCTCCATATCAGTATTTTCCTCTAATTGAAAGGAGTCAATATTTTCATGCTGCATAAATACCAATATTTCGTAGATTTAAAATCTGAGTTCGACATGGTCCCCTAAGGAAAACTATGGGATGCTCTGGATAGAATGGGAGTTCCAGCTCCTATCCTAGACATACCTATAAGGATACATGAGAATAACGGCGCAAGAGTCAGGTATAGGAAGAACGGGGAGATATTGGATGCGTTTAGGAGGGGAGTGCACCAGGGTTGCATTGTTAGCTCAGACACTTTTGCATTTTATGTCAACAATTTGGCTGGGGCACTAAACTTTGCAAACAATGACGACCCTAAAATTAGCCATACAAAAATTCCAATCTTGCTATTCACAGACGATACCCTGCTCATTTCCAAAACCTTGAGTGCACTACAAGCAATTCTAAATACTTTCTGCTGTTCTGCTCTGCTCTGATTGAGGCCTTGAATTAAATATATCAAAAACAAAATATATAATATTGAATTTAATGAGGCTCCTACACTCAAGAATCGAGGTTAACATTTCCCCTCTTGAGCGGGTACATGATTTTGTTTACTTGGGGGAGACAATATGTAATAATTTCAGTTGGAAAACGTAGGCCATTAAAAGCACACTCAAACTCCAACAAGAGTCTGGGGCAATTCTCAAGATGGCCAAAAACATGAAATTTAGAAATCTAACACTAGCAAGAAGTATCTGCCCTATATGGTGCAGAATTGTGGGGCCACTCTTGCACTATTGAACTATTTCCTTAGACAACTCCTTATTCTTTCCCAGAGCACACCATCACTCCCTGTACTCCAGGACATGGGCGTGTAGTCAATATCTTTTACAATCCAGCTAAAACCCTTATTGTTCTGGCATAGGATTTGGACAACACCCGAACTGGAGTCCTACAGATCTCCCCCTTATAGAACTCCTAAACTCACCAGGTCACTTGAGAATCCATTGGTTGTTATATTTAAAGAGAATGTTTAAATCTCTTGCCCTGGAGGTCATGTTGGCTAGGTCGGACGAAGTCGCACAGATGTCGAGGCAGCTGCAGGGACTCCCTTTGGGGCGAGCAGATTAGGAAGTGCTCCACGTGAAGTCTAACCGGCCTTTTTCTAGACCACAAGATCACTCCGTGCAACGAACCTTCATTAGATGCCATACAAGGCTCTTTTCGCAGGCAGCTTTACATGAAATTTCGTAATGGAAGGCTCCCTTTGGCAGATTTTACAGGGAGATGGGGGACTTCTAGTAATCTTAGCTGATCTTGCCCTATGTGCATTTCTGGTCTTGACACCACTCCTTATTTTCCTGTGCCCTGCTCTAAGCCAACCTCGTAAGAAATGGATTCTCCCTGTGTGCCGACTCCTGAGCCTAAGGTTTCTCTAGACAGCCTTAAAGATATTGAAATCCGACACTAGGGAGGTGGTAGTGATTAGCATGGCAAAGTTCCTACTCGCAGCCTGCATAATACATATCAGCGAAGAAAGGGAGGTTGAATAAAAACCTTATAGGAGTCCAAATTCCATAGACGCCTAGCTTAAATCGAGTCACATGTCCACTTCTGTGTAGAAATTATAATTGCAACCCCTGCTTAAATTTTTTAAGTATTTTTCGGAAGGGATTATTTTTCTTTTTATGATGCTATCGATTTTTTATTTTGTGATTATTGTTTTAATTGAATGGTTGGATCGATGTATGTGTTTTATAGATTTGTAATCTGAAATAAAAAATTTTGATTTTATTTTATTAAAGCACCCTCCAGTTCTGTTATGCACTGTTTGTACAGTGTCATATAGTATTTCACGGCTCACATAGCTGTTCCAAGTATGTGCATTTAGTGGGCACTGACATAATAAACTGGTGGTGGGGCAAACTGAGCTAGACAGGCAAAGCATGAGAACTTTGCATTCTCTTTAAGAATGGCAGAAGCGCAAGAAGAACTTGTAAGCCACAGCATGAATCTCACGGACAGGCTTACTTTTTTGCACCAAAGGTGACAACACCAGGGGGATCATGCCCAAAGCAAATGTCATGGGCTTTGTTCTCAATCCATATGGCCACTTCACTGCAGTGCTGCTACTGACTGTAATGAATCCCACTTATAACTCCTGGGCTGTAGCCACCGTTCCATAATGTCTTTCATCATGTTCCTTATATTATTCCACTTTTGGGTATTCCCAGCAAAACGTGGATTATTTTGAGAGCAAATGGCTTAGTGCTCAACAGCATGTCCTTGTAGGACCTTTGCAGCTGACAGTAGAATAAAAGTAGAATAAAAAGTGACACTGTGGGGTGTTAACAATATGTAGCGTGTCTTTTGATCACTGGTCTACGTGCCCATTGTGCGCTATGAATGCCCAGTTTTGATATTTCTCTCTTCTGAGAGCATGTTGCAAAGTCCACTATCAACAATTCCACTAGTTTACCTTGGAGCAGATGCACCCGTCCCTATCAGTCCTTCTGTGATATTTCATAGCTCTCCAAAAACCTTTGGTGACACTAGACTACTGAATTAGTTTGACAGTTGTCCTGGTAACATCTACTCATATGACGTCATCATAGGTATGCCTCTGATACTTTCTTGCGAGGCAGAGACACTGAGCTGCTCCCTGGCAGTCATTTAATTCAGTAAGAAGCAGCTCTTGTTGATTTTCCAAACCCCAAGTACAATGTCTCTTTATGGTATCCAGCACAGATGAAAGGACCTAGGGAAGAGCTAGCTTTTTAAAGGTACAAAGTTAATTTACACATAGAGCAGATGGCAGTACGTTTCTGTTTGCTACCTGGGATCTTACCTTCATGCGGTACATTGCTTTGTGATGCCCCTGACATTTGTAACTAGCATTGGCCCACCTGGACTCGACATTAGAGACGTTAAAGACTGCTCATAGTATTGTAGCAGTTGGAGAAGTCTACAATGCAACTTAGTGATATTTATCATCAAAATCTCCTTCAATGGGACTATAATGATGAAAGATGCTGAGTCTGGGTTTAAGTCTAAGATGTTTCCATCAGATGATCATCTCCCTTCAAGGCTGGGAGCTGATTCCCAATGGCTTCCATTGATGGAAAGGAATCAGGGGACTTACCTTCTCCATTGCGTGCACAAGTACACACACTGCTCTGTTTGAGAACAGACTCATGCTGTACATTTTAGCTTCTTCCAGACTGTGATGAACCCATGACTCATATCCGTTGAGGCTACTGCAGTGTAGTGCATCACATACGCTTTAGTAACCAACACCTGCTATGGCTGTCTTTTTAAGGTACTGATAATGCTGTTGCTACTCAGCAAGCTACGTATAGTCAGGGCCACTGGAATTATGCGGAAGCCGAGAGCCAAATTAACAAGAAAAGGCAACTTATGCGGCATAATACGGCACGTTTTGAAAACACAATTACGTCCCTATTTTGTCATTTTTACACTTATTAACACTGCTGAGCATTAGTTGCACCTCATTAGTACCAATTTAACACCCAAATATAGCAATAAGCAAACAGAAGGTGACCAGTCCAGATTTGCAAAGGGCCTTCCAACTGAGCAGCAACACGGGTCGCTTCATTTTTAGCATCTTTTGAACCACTGTGGCCGTACAATCACAGAATTGCAGTGGCCCTGCTTATAGTTCTTGGCTACCGACGATCACGTGCGTGTTGTGGCAGTTAATGTCACTAATTCAATTGATTTCCCCTACACCTGTTAAGGACTTGTCTTAGGCATAGATGCATCAAGCTAAATACCGCTCGCAAAGGGGCAGATTCTCAGAATCTGCCCCTTTGCGACCGGTATTTTTGCATTTGGGATGCATCATCCCAAAAGCAAAAATTGCAGTTAAAGAAATCGCAAAATTGCGATTACTTAAATTGCTATTGCATTTAAGGAATCACAAATTGAGATTCCTTAAATGCAATGCATTAAAGTTAAAAAATTTGCGATTTCGCTAATAGGGGGAGCAAATTACCATGAAGTTGAACTTCATGGTAATTTGCAAAAACTTTGAAAAATGCACTAAAGTGCATTTTTCAAAGTTCCATTTTACACACAAACATGCCCTTAGGGCATGTGTGTGCCAGATGTACCCATATGCAGATTTCAGGGGTGCAACAGGGTGTCCTTTTGACACCCTGGCACCCTTGAAATTTCAATCTCAATTTGCGATTCTCTAATTGAGAATCGCAAATTGAGTTTGTCTTCCCATTCATTCCTATGGGCCTCTAGGCCCATAGGAATGAATGGGGAGGTATTTCTTAATTGCGACTCGCAATTTGCGAGTCGCAATTAAGGAATTTTAAGAAATCGCTATTTTTTAAGCGAGTTCTTCATGCATAGCATTTTGCTATTCCTTATTAGTGAATCCTTATTTTTCGCTAATAAGGAATCGCAAAATGAATGCTTGATGAATCTATGGGATAGTCTTTAAATGTCATAGTAGAAATGATGCCTGTCCCTTCCATCCCACTGCCTCGAATTCCCCTTTCTTTTTTTCATTCTCATTAGCCTGACTGAACACGCCCTTCCTCCACCGAATCCTTCCCCACGTGTTCTTGAAACCCACTGCAGCACAAAATGCAGCTGCCCGAGGCCACCCGGTGGCCATCAAGAGGGCGGCACCTTAGTCGCCGGGGGGCTCCCCCCCGCCCCCTTTCATGCAGGTACTCCCTCCTCCCTCGGGCAGGAGGGGTTCAGCAGGGAACGGGGCTGGCCCAGTGACGTGCTTCGGGGGGCGGCAGGCCGGGCGAGGGGTACTTAAGTCCCCCTCGCCAGGTTCAGGCCTCTTTGCCGCCCCTCGCCACGGACAGACGAGCAATTTGGTCCCCCCGCGAGGACACTCCGACGCGTCTGGGGCGGCAAAGAGGCAGAGAAAATGGCGAGGGGGGCTTATGTACCCCTCGCCCTGCCTGCCGCACCGGACGTGCCCATACAGCTCCTCCTAGCTCCCCTCGGGACTCCGCCTGCCCGGGGGAGGAGAGGGGCTAGAAAGGGGCGGGGGGAAGCCCTCGGTATCTAAGGGGCCGCCCTCCTGATGGCCACTGCGTGGCCTCGGGCAGCCGCATAGATACTTCAGGGCGACAGGACCCCCCCACCCCACACTTAGCATTCATCCCGCAAATAACACACTAGACACCAGTGTTACATTGGGAAGAAACTGTCACAGGTTTATTTTATTACATACAACGTTATGTAATCATAGTGGGTTATCTTATGGGCAATCCAAGGGCAGGCCGCATTCTCGCCACCTGCCCGCCTGATGAGCCAGGCAGCACCGTGTCGAACCACCATGTGCTGCCCCTTATGGTAAACATAATACTCACGCCCCTTGCGGGGCGTACTAGGCAAACCCCCGGTTGCACAGGCCCACAACCGCCCGAAGGACAAATGGGGTGCCGACACGCGTTCCCGTAACCTCCCATGAGGCCCCAGGTCTCAGGCTCTGGCACCCCTATGTGCCCGCTGAGGTCCAGCGCTGAACTTCTCTGCTTCCGGATTGCCCTGTAACTCCGCCACAGCCCGGCCGGCGGCAACCGTCGCCGCCCGGGCCCCCCACTACTTAGCTTCCTTCCTACCTGCAACCATTGTCCCCATGTCTTGCCATTAACTTTTTCTCAGTTAGTATTGTCCCTAATAAGGGATACTAACAGGAATTCCTACTATTGTAGCCTAAACTTGCTTACGCACAGCCATCCCAATAGCAAACAAGAGGCACAGCCTTAGACCAGTACTTGACTGTAAAATCTAACTGATTTTTAGTGCATTGTGAGCATCCCATAAAGGGGGGGGAGCATCCTGTTGGAAGTTCTAGTATAAGAGAAAGCACCTCGCTATTACTGAAGGAAAACGTGTGGGGTAAGCTAAAGACCCGCTGTCCCGGCTGCTCCAACTCTCAAAAGTAACATAAGTATAAAGATGGAAAAAGCGGTAGATAACCGGACTTTCCAAAGAAAACATTCCATTTCTGCAGCCCATTCAGAATGGCAGGTAGACAGACTGGAGCTGGTCTTTATCGTAAGGATGCCATTGCTCTCATACTCCTTAGTCCCTGAGGTAATAGGCTCACATGCACACTGTTCACCTTGCACTTCTGGCATACAGCCTTACCACTGCATGGTGAACAAAAGTGCCATCACTAATGCTTAAGAATGAACACATCTCTGAAATATGAAGACAAGGCGGCGCGTGTTTCCTGAGTACTGAGTGCAGCTTCCAAATTAAACTCCAAGTACCTTTTGTGCATAATGTGCCGTGGTTTAAAGTGCTCGTGCACTCCCCACACAAACTGGGTCAGGCTACTTGTGCAGTACGGGCACTACACGGATTGCTAACCGCTGACTAAAACTCAGTTGAGGCGCCCGTAAACGGAGCTCTGCCCGTGCGCCCTAGACGGGACGTCCGCCACATGCGCACAACTCTGCCAACACGACATTAACGCCAATAATAATCCACATTTTGGAAAGCGCACAACCACCCGTAAGGGTCTCTAGGCGCTGGGGGCCGTCGGGAAGATTAAGCAAGTTATTGCCCAGAGTCACATTGTGCTGGGCTAACCTGCCGCCGGAGCTGGGGATCGAACCGTGATCCCCAGATTCCAACGTCAGTCGCCCTGGCCGCGGCGCCACCCCTCTCCCCTCATAGGTACAGAGACACCTCTCCCAAAGCATCATCCACCTAGTGCTATTTATGTCCGGACTACACATAAACACCACTGTCAGAGCCCCTCAGCATGAAATAAAAGAATGAAAAGCTGTGGGGTAAGCTACAGGGCTCACTGTCCCAGCTACTCCATGGATTAAATGTCACATACCATCATCAGGAGCGAGCCTCCACCCAGACCTGTCCATCTCTCTGATAACTAAATAGGTTATGGTTGGAGACCGAAGGAAATTACATAACCATATGCAAGATTATTCCTATTTTGCATCACATTACAGCAAGGCGGTTGACAGACTGATGCTGGTCCTTGACGTTCGGATACCATTGCTTACTTACATCATGGTCTATAGGAAAAATAGGCTAAAAATTGCACACCGTTCACCTCGCACTTCTAGCCTCCGCCATACCACAGCTTAGAGGACCAAATTGTGCCCATCACAATCAGCTTAAGCATGAACACCACTTCTAAATTTCAAGGAGCCTGTTCGCCCTAGGTAGCATGTGCCTGGGAATTACCCCAGGGAGCCTTGTCGATCCCCAGGGGGGACCCAGCAGCGGAAGCCCATACCCGCCTGTTGGCTGCCGTTAGTCTGCCTCCCCAACTGACATAACAAAGAGAAAGATTAAAACAATGCAGAGCGTGGTACCTGGTACAGGGATGCTATTTATGCAGTTAGACTCTTATATAACTTAGATGCCCGACAGATGCCGCTGCCCTTAGCGGGTGGCAACCAGCCTGCCCCCGCATACCTAGCCAGGTAGAGGCAAAGGCTGGCAAGGGGGACCCCCTGTCCTAAAAGCCAGACAGTGTTGTGCCTGAAATTGAAAGACTGTGCCACGCATCAGGAGCCACCAACCTGAAACTGGACCACCGGTGCACTTACTGCTTGAAAAGCAGTGCGGGCCCTGCTAATCTCCAGGTGTGATAGGATTGCTGTGTTTAAAGTACACGGGACCTTGTTAGTACCGCCAGGGCACACCGTTTCGAAAGTTAGTTATTACGTTAGAAACTGGTAGAAGCTCGAGCATCAAGTTTAGTTAGGCAGGCTGCAGATAGACGGGGCACCGGAGCATCCCGAATAATTTATGTTTTTTTACTAAAACATTAAAACAAGACAAGCACTGGCAATACCAAAACATGGACAGCTTACGCCAGACAGTTGAGCTTTAACAAGCTTCAACGAGGCTATTTAGTTATATGCGATCGACAGTGCGTGCTAACAGAACATCGATAAAGGGATTGCGTAATGAGTAAATGTTCTCCGCAGAGGTAATACTTGCTTACCGGTTTTTGGTGTGAAGCCAAAATAGCGGGAGGTGAGTCTGAATGCATGATGCTGTTGAAGGTAAACAGGCAGTTTGATGTTTTCGTCTGCAAGGTAAACATGTAGTTTAAGGTTTTCGTCTGCTTTAGCGTCTCCTTGCTCTTACCTCAAATGAAGTGATTGTAAACCACCCCGAGATCTCAGGGGGAGTTTGCCCCTTTTGAAAACAGTGAAGAATTACCTTTCAGCATGTAATTTCTATTTCGGCATAACAGCACCCATGTGTCCATGACGTCTTTTGGGGGACTAGGCCTCTTGCAACAACGCTTTGATGCAACAGGGAGTAGCGCTGTTATGGTCGACTTTATCCTAGCGGCGCTTCCGGTTTCCTCGCGATGTACATTTGGGGGGTTGGCCTCTTAACAGAGTGCCACTGGCAGGGTAAAGGCTATGCGTTATCAGGGGAAGTAGCTCGGTGTCAGAGCGTGGGCATCGCCGGTGGGAGGCCCTAGGTTTAATCAGCGGCATCCAGTTATTCCAAGGCACGTTTTGCTTCAGCCAGTGACTATTTTGGGGGATTAGGCCGCTTCCCCCCCCCCTCGCCGAGAGGTGAAATCGGCGCACAGTAGGCCTCTGCCCTCTAGGGGGGCGATGGGCCAGTCTAGGTCGCAATTATGAGGGGGTCTTACCCGCGACTAGGCATCAACTGCAGCCCGGGCGTCGGTGAGGGGGCCAGGCAGCGTCATTAAGGACGGTTTTATCCGCAATTAAGCTGAACAGTAAAAGACCGGTGTGTCATTCTAGCTACATTCTCTGTTTCCTCCCCGGCCCAAGCAGGGCCCCTTAGCGCTGGAATCGACTGGTTGGGTACGTTCACAGCGAGCAATGCATGGTCCCCTGGGCCATATGTTATTATCATGGCATTCTCTGCCCAGGAGTCCGTTCTGGTTCCCTGCTTGTGGGGGCCATGTGGTCGGCCTGCCCCTAGGGCCAGCGTGAATGACATTAAGCATGCAAGGCAGGGCCCTCGCCTTCAGTAAGGGTGTAATGATTGCAGCAGGGCGAAAGTCAAAAAAACGTATGGAGTTACGTTGGCAACAGGCGTGTAACAGCATGGGGGAGCCACCTTCATAATTGAAATGGAATGTGGCTTTAAACTGCATATGGCGTGACTGCCAGGCGTCAAGCGTCAGTGCACTAAAAGTGAGAGTTTTCAATTTAATTCCTTGATACGCTCAGAATTTTACTGGCACAAAGTAATCCATACTGGGGGTGCGATTCGCTGTTTGCACGGCGGTAAGGGGTCGCTGGGGCTGGGGACACCGCAGGTCCGTCCCCAGCCCCCATCCCCCTTTCAGGTACACCGGTTGCGGTGCTGAATGCTCTATGGGCGCAATTGGGGGCGGTGCCTGGGGCCCCTCAGGGCTTGAAACTGGTGAGGTGCAGAGAGCGCTTTTTTGGCCTAGGCAGTCATGATGTTTTCGGAACCAACAATGGTCCAGTGACCTGAACGCTCGTAGGGGGAACGTGAGGTGTTTGGGCAGGTCAAAACTTCGACTCCTCGCAGATCCACAACGGTGACTGACACCTGGTAACATCACGTTACAAAATCACACGTGTGAGATGTGAGCGTTTTACTATTTTGCAGCAGCAATAGAAGATAATGATTTGAATTGGTTATCAGCCTAGCGTCTGTGCTTCTCCCCAGCAACCAAAAGGCAGTCAATGGAGCTAGGCTATGCCGTATAATGCAGGGTTGCAGCGGGTGACCTCTTCTTCCCACAGTAATTGACCTTATTGTTTCCGGCCCTCAGCACTGTTACCTATTTGTCCACTCCGGCGCTGGTGTCAGCCCGCCACTACTTGGCGCTGTCTCTTTGTTTTAGAACTGACCACAGCAACAGATAATTATTATTTCAACAGACAGTAAATGTATTGCCTGCTGCTTAGGCTATCCTTCTAGGACTTGGGGCCCGCAACAGCCTGAATGATCACACGTGCACAATGGTTGGGGTAGTAGTGGGCATGTGACTAGGATTGGCGGCAGGTCGTCCAAGTCTTCATCACCTCCATTGTTTATATTGCTAGCAGGAATAGTGTCACTCAAGCTGGTGAATTACCTCTCACTACAATGAACTTATAAACTGCTACATGTAGCATTGCAATACTTTGGCGGCTAGGATCATTGCATTTGAGTGTGCGGTACCCCAGGCCTTCAGGTAGTATACTCTGCCCGGGTGCCCCTGCGCATGAGGTGTGTGACATCAGGCATGCAGCAAGCTAGAACTGTATGAGGTGACGCATGGGCACGTGTATCGGTGTGCCCATACTAGAGAATTGTGTTCTTCCAGACAAACAGTAAGTCAACTAGGCGCGTGGTGATCAGCATTGCGCCAAAGGTGTTAATTCTAAGTCATTTTTCATGTATTTGGTGTCTTGGGGTCTGTGTGACTCTTTAAGGGCTGTGTGGAATTTTATATTGGCACCTTATCTCATACAGATGGCAGAGTTGCTGCGGTGCTTACTCCTGTGGCGCTCAATTGAGAGGGGTCCTCACTTTTGGGTTTTATCTTACTGTACTGTCACGGCAGGTATGACGGTTGGGTAGTCAGTCTAAGATGTGCCAAAATTAGGATAGTTTGCTAATTCTAGGTCTAGCCCTAGGCTAATAGGTTCATATATCCCCCTTGCATATCGATCTCCTGGGGCCTTTCCAAGAGGCATAGTTAGTCTTGTTTGTGAACATTCCTGGGACCTGCACTGCTGTTAACTCAACCATGTGGATAAGGCAACATGGCAATAGTCAATTTGCTCATCCATAATACTGCTGTTGTCTGCCTGTGAATCCAAGACTCTGGAACCTGGCAGACTGCTTGTCCTCTGAGCCATCAGATCGGGAGCTCCTGCTACCTTTCAGTAGCTGGTAGGGTCTTTCAACCTGTAGTGTTACACTCTTTGCACGTGCTAGTGGGGCAACTGTGCAACCACAACCGTGCAGTGGAGAAGTGTGGCTCAATGGTTAGAGAGGCAGACCCTGATGCAGAGGTCTAGCCCGGGACCAGGGTTCAATTCCCCACCTCGGCGGGTCTTGGGCTCAAAATTCCATGGACCTGATCATTCTCGCCTCGGTACCTATTCTAATCATGGAGTCCCACTCTGCAACTCTGGGCAATAGCTTGCTTAATCTCCACAACGGCCCCCACAATTCTAAGGATGCCTGGCCTTCACCCTGGGGGTGCCCAGGAGTGGACGCCTCACAGGGAAAGCCAGGACTGGTTCCACAGCGGTATTCGTACAAGCGCCTTGAGACCCTTGCGGATGAGTAGTGCGCTATACAAGTATCAATTTACATTTTACATTTACAGTTACCACAGCCTGAGCCACGACTGCCAATAATACTTAGGAGTGGGCCTCTATAAGACGCATTATAGAATTGCTCATGAAGTCACTAACAGCTGTTATGGAAACTCAGGGTGTCTATCAGGTAGTCCATCACCCCTATTGTTCGTTTCACGATTATGGGTGGTGGCTTTGCGAGTTGGGCTCCTATCAGGATTGGACACACGGCTTTCTTTCAGGGTTAGTGTGGTTGGGCTCCCCTGGTTGCGTTTGAACAGCTTCGGGTTGCACCTGAGTAACCTCCAGATCCCTTTGCACTCTTCCCAAGGTGAGAAGTTGGCCTGAGGTTGGATATCGCCAATTTCAGGAGTGCCTGGGTTCAGCTTATTAAATCCCTGTGGCGGGGGTCGTAAGTCAACTTGATAGACAAGCTATCCTTGGTAGCATGGTCTAAGCAGCCTCCAGGCTACTAGGGGGCATGCGTCACCAGCGGTTTACCTTTCAATCTTGTTTATAAAATGTAAGTCCACCCGCAAGTCATGCTAATTTTGCATTGCGCACGGAATTATCCCTCTGTGCCTTGCCTGTGTACAGTTGCACAAGCGTTCTCAAAGCTCAGTTCACAGTTGAAGTTGTAGAACTACACTCCGGCAGAAGTTATACATATCTGGTTGTAGTCTGCCGTGGCTTGGGGTGCAGGGGTGTGGTGTGTCTCAGTGTCAGGCGCTGGTTCTCCTATTGTTTTGATTAGGGAGCGATATCAGCAGGGGGGGTCCCCTCATCGTTTGGGCTCTTTCCAGGGGTATGACCTGCACAAATGTAGACAAAGCACAAGTTTACAGTTGAATTTCGAGAACTGCGCTTCGGCAGAAGTCGTACATCACTGGGTGTAGTCTGCTGATGCTGGGTGTGAAGGTGTGTAGTGGGTCTCAGTGACAGGTGCCGGTCCTCCTATCGTATGATTAGGGAGGGATACTAGCAGGGGTGGCATTCTCATCACCTGGTCTTTACCTGGGGTATGACCCCTCGAACCTGGGATAGTCTTCACTATGGCAGGAGTGGGATTGCATCCGGGGGTGTAGGCTGATTGGTGTCAGAGGGGCTTTGGTTTCTGCAGCGTGTCTTATGCAGGTCAGGATCTTACAGGGCACTTGGTTTCAGTCAGCAAACCCTTGGTGGTGGTCGTAAGTCAACATACAGACAAGCTATCGTAGTGGTAGCATGGCCTAATCTGCTTTTAGACTAAAACACAAGAGGGCAGGTGATGCCTGCTGTAACACTTGTTAAATCCTGGCTTTAGCATAGGGTGGGACTTCGCCCAAGTTACATAGTATTGTCCATGCGACAGTCACATCCAGACTGAATTATTCTAACGGCCTCTATCTTGGCCTCCCGGAATATCTGACACAACGCCTGCAGAGCGTGCAGAATGCGGCTGCGAGATTGATAAAACACGTGCCTTTTAAACATCACATCTCTCTGCATCTTCACGAGCTGCACTGGCTCCCAGTGGCGAGCAGAGTAAAATTTAAAGCGCTCACCCTAGCGTACAGAGCACAAAAAGGGAATTGTCCCAATTATCTTAAACTCCGACTCCCTCGCTACCACCAAGAGAGACACCTGCGCTCGAACTCGCAGATCCTACTGGCCGTACCACGAGCGAGAAGGGCGAGACTCGGAGGCAGATCTTTCTCGGCAGGCACTGCGGAACTCTGGAACTCCCTACCCTCTGCCATCCAATCTGCCTCGTCAGAAGCCATCTTTAGGAAACTCCTAAAGACCTGGCTCTTTGCGCAGAAAGCTTAGTACCTCTCCCTGCATTTCCTCTCGGTTGCTGCGGTTTCTTTTCAGCGCCAGGACACCTCCACGCGAGGTAGCTGTTCGCGCTATACAAATATCTGTATTATTATTATTATTATTATTTATGTATCATGCCAGCCAATGCCCCTGTGCTCTTTAGTGTATAGCAGCACAAGCGTGCAACGTAAGCACACCTTCTCGAGAGGATGCAGAGGACGGCGTTGCAGCAGTAGCTGTAACTTCACCTTGGTGTAGTCTTCTGAGGTTTATGTATGTTTAGGACCCAGGGGGGGCTGCAGATTAGACGCAGAGGGGCCTTGGTTCCTTCGGGCATGTACTGTTCATGTCAGGAGCTAGGGTCTTTTGGAATGGAAAAGCGTCCCCTGTCATTTGGTCCTGTCCATGGACTGGCGAGAAGCTCTGCAGAGCTAGGGTCGTAGGTCAGGGGTGATTTGAGGCAGAAGCATCTCCTCTCCCGGGCAGTCTTTCCCGGTTGGAGAAGGCAGGACCATGAAGCGCGTCCGGGGCGGCTGGGAGGAGCCTCCAGGGGTACTTTACTCCTCTGCCCCTGCTGGAGGGCCTCTTTGCCGCTCTGGACGCCGTCGCACGGTCTCATCAGGACACTCTTGTCCAGACTCAGGCACTCCCTTGCGACAGTTTATTGAAACAATATGCATGTTGCTTTGATGTACCGTTTCTTTTGCTGTGTTAAGCGTGCAATAAAAGAGCAAAAATTGATTGGGGTCTTTTGTGTTGACAGGTTCGAGAGTTTGGGTTCTGGGCCATTCAACTGTCTCCAGGTTAGGTCGATGGGCTGCCACCAGGAACTGGATGCGGGGTTTCTCCAACACGGAGTGTGTATGGTTTGGTTTCCCGGGCATGCGCTGGAGTGGCCTCTTGTCCAGACTCAGACACTCCCTGGATGCAGGGGGCGCTCCGCCGCATCACTTGGTCATTCACCTGGGGGGCAACAACATCACCAACAGGGGAAGGTCCGCGTTGCTGCATATAATGAAGGCGGACCTGGTGGAGGTTTGCAGAATGTTGGGGAGCTGTGAGGTCTGGTGGTCCACATTGCTCCCACGCAGAGTCTGGCGAGGCGCAAGGTCATGCAAAGCCATAGAAAGGTCTAGGAGGAGGGTAAACCGTGACATGCGCAAATTCACTTCGCAGAGAGGCATTGGTTTCATCCGCCATGAGATGATTCAGGATAAGATAAAAGGCTACTTTGAGTTAGATGGCGTGCATCTCAATCCAGTGGGCTTGGACCTTTTTCTCCTAGATTTGTACGATGCTTTGCAGGAGAGAGGCTGCAGGTAGGAAGGAGCATAGGGGATGGGGGGCCCGGGCGGCGGCGGTGGCCGCCGGTCGGGCTGTGGCGGAGTTACAGGGTGATCCGGAAGCAGAGAGGTGCAGCGGTGTACCTCAGCAGGCACATAGGGGTGCCAGAGCCTAACACCTGGACTTCATGGGAGGTCCGGGTACACGTGTCGGCACCTCAGTAGTCCTTCGGGCGGTTGTGGGCCTGTACAACCGGGGGTTGCCTAGTTGCGCTCCGCCCCTCGGGGCGTGAGGCTAGTTAATTAACATATGGGGCAGCACACAGGTCGTTCCACACTGTGCTGCCCGGCTCATCAGGCGGGCAGGTGGCGAGAATGCGGCCTGCCCTTGGATTACCCATAAGATAACCCATCTTGATTACATATGTTGTATGTAATAAATCCTGCAGCATTTTCTTTCCAACCAAACACGGTGTCCTGTGTATTATTCATGTTTGTAGGGTATCCATGTGTGGGGCGGGGGGTCCTGTTGCCATGAGGGAACTATGCAGCTGCCCGAGGCCACCCGGTGGCCATCAAGAGGGCGGCACCTTAGTCGCCGGGGGGCTCCCCCCGCCCCCTTTCATGCAGGTACTCCCTCCTCCCTCGGGCAGGAGGGGTCCAGCAGGGAAGGGGCTGGCCCAGTGACGTGCTTCGGGGGGCGGCAGGCCGGGCGAGGGGTACTTAAGTCCCCCTCGCCATGTTCAGGCCTCTTTGCCGCCCCTCGCCACGGACAGACGAGCAATTTGGTCGCACTTCCCCTCCCTACCTCTTACCCGTGCGCCAACTGGGGGTGGGGTGGCTTGAACTTTATAATATTGTCATTTTTCATTGCAGCGGAGTTACAGGGTGATCCGGAAGCAGAGAGGTGCAGCGGTGTACCTCAGCAGGCACATAGGGGTGCCAGAGCCTAACACCTGGACTTCATGGGAGGTCCGGGTACACGTGTCGGCACCTCAGTAGTCCTTCGGGCGGTTGTGGGCCTGTACAACCAGGGGTTGCCTAGTTGCGCTCCGCCCCTCGGGGCGTGAGGCTAGTTAATTAACATATGGGGCAGCACACAGGTCGTTCCACACTGTGCTGCCCGGCTCATCAGGCGGGCAGGTGGCGAGAATGCGGCCTGCCCTTGGATTACCCATAAGATAACCCATCTTGATTACATATGTTGTATGTAATAAATCCTGCAGCATTTTCTTTCCAACCAAACACGGTGTCCTGTGTATTATTCATGTTTGTAGGGTATCCATGTGTGGGGCGGGGGTCCTGTTGCCATGAGGGGACTATGGTTTTGGTATAGCTCACAAAACTTTCTCCCAAACTTCTAAAACCTAATAGCTTTTTGAAAACACAAGAACGTGTGAATAGTTAGGGTTTTTTTTCTGAATCCACTCACCCCAAAAAAATGTGGAAGGCTCCTTGTTAGAGGCTTTCCAACAGCATGTAGTACTTACTATTAATTTTAACTTCAGTGCGAGAGATGGTGCAAATTGCAACACAATTGTGCCTTTTTCTATCGCAAAGGCTACGTGCCGCATAAATGCAATGCGTTTCCGGACTGCACTACGTTTCATGCTACTTGGATATGTCACCAGCCATGCAAAGAATCGTCCAATACTCAATAGTTATTAAATGATCTGCCTAGAAGTGGGCTGGTGGTTACAATTAGCTACTGACTAATTGCAAAACCCGATCAAACACTTGCCTCTGACATGTCGAGATCTGCAGTCCACGACCCCTACATGCCTATGGAGACTTTACCCTGTTTGGGGGCTACAGTGGTACCCCAGATCTGCAAATAACATGCGTTTATTATTTATTTGCAAATGTTGCCGTCTGCTAACTGCAAGTCACAGTGAATATCCACAGAAGGCATGTGGAATGTTTGTGTGTACAAGGCTCCATATATTTCCAAGTTTTAGCAACTCCAGCAGAAGATGTCCAAATGTTTTCCCTGGCTATATCTTCAGAGGCTAAACTGTGATTAATAGCAGTGAAAGAAGCCTTTGAAGCAGGATTGGTGACATCAAAGTCCTAATCCATGGGTGGCGGATCTTTATAATGAGTGGGAAGCATTTTAGCACATTTCAAAGGCTTTGCAGCATGAATAAACAATAGCCCTCCGCAGATGTAGCGCACACCTTTCAGAAACATAATACAAATGCATTTCAGTTTTAATTTAAATGTAAATAAAAGTGCCTATACATCTTGCAGATGTTAAACGTTCTGTTTGCATAGCAACAATGTTTAGCTATTTAGTGGATCAAAGTCTTCTGACTTCAAGCAAAAAGTGAACAGTTTTAAATGATGCATTTTTGTGCAGTATGGAGCATACAGTTTGAGATTAGCTTGATACAACATCAGACAACCTTTGTATTTAAGGTAATCTAGGCCCGTTTATTTCACCGAAGATTTTTTGGCAAGGTTTAAGCTTTAAATGTCTGTAGTGCTTCTTGGGAAACACTAATGAACACGTGGTTGGTCACGATGCCAGTAAAAATGATGCTGCACCATGTGAAGTGGGAGAACATGTCAGATTCCTCCATAACAAGGAAACTCCGGTAAGATTTTACATTTACGGTTTTTCGTATAGCCCTGAAGACCCAGAACGACA
The DNA here is from genome assembly GCF_964261635.1 of Lissotriton helveticus. Lineage (NCBI taxonomy): Eukaryota > Metazoa > Chordata > Amphibia > Caudata > Salamandridae > Lissotriton > Lissotriton helveticus. Next base: position 1,042,561,038 of record NC_136061.1, read on the forward strand.
AGTGTTTCTAAGTGCTTCTATGACGTTTTTGCCTTTAAAGCAGCGGAGGCACAGGGAGATGAAGAAACGTGCCCATCCACACACAATTTAGTAAACATTTCTTGTTACACTGCCAACAATTTAACCAACTGACCATATAGCCTCCCATTCTGGGCGGCAAAACAAAGAGTGAAACTGCGGTGCTGGAGAGTTCCGAGCAAGATACTCCCCCGTGCCAAGAAACGTGCTTTTAATGTGGATATTGGCACCAGCTTCCCGTGGAGGGGGCTGGTGCTTTTCGGGCCCACACAAGGGCATAATACAAGCACGTACCCCTTTCAGAGCCTCGCCAAACATCCAGGGAGCCCCAAATTAGGCCAAGGTCAACGAATATCTTTGAGATATGGGAGACATTGTGCAGGGGGAGGCTTTATTTTGAGTTACACCACTGGGCCCACATTGGATCACATGGGATCACTTCCAGGGTTAGTTAGGTAGGTGAGGGAAGAGCCTCCTGCAGCATTGACGGGTCAGTCAGCACAAAGGGGGAGGTGCTTGCACATGCTTTAGATAAGAAAGGGACGTGGCTGCTGAAGAGACAGAAGTCCAAGAGAGAGCATCAGGCCACCTTCCCTGGTGCTGTGAACAGGTCGGATGCGAACTGAAGGCCTTGTAGTCAGTGTCATCTTAAGGAGTTTTGGGGCCCGGACAAGGCATATTTTGGGCCCTCGGCTCAGAACAACTTTGAACTTTATTACTGAGTTTCTGCTCATTGAAGCCAGCAAGATAACAGACAATATTGATTTATATGGAAAATAAGCAGTAAGGGCGCCACATAAAAACAGCTACAATGTGTCTTAGCTGGGACATCAATATTCTTAAAATGAAACTGTGTAAGAGAGACAATCTGAGGCATGAATAAGCAGACAGAGAGAAGGATGAGAATGAGAAAAAGAAGTGAGATATTGAAACAAATCACTTTCCTGGGGGGGCCTTGGAAGATGGGCACTGGACATTTACCCACTTTGCCCATGCCATACATAATACGACTCTGCTTGTAGTTCACAAAACCACAGAACAGCAATCCAAAAGCAGGGGGCGTCCTACAAGGGGCATTCCATGGAGTCAGCAGCAGTGACCGGAGTGCGGCAAAAGCTGTGACTCAGGAGCACAGCATAGAAGGGTCGATTTACATCAGCTTTGCTTTGCAGGAGAGCTAACCCTTCCAGGTGAGCACAAGACCAGCTTTTCAAATTCTGAGGAAGATTCAACAGCTGCTGTTTTCACAGGCAGGGGGGTGCACTGAATAATCGCACCCAAGCACTTGGAAAACATTCTTAGGATGGCGAACACCTGTTAAGTAGTAGTGGAGTTTTTGTTCAGTTTCTGAATGCAGTCAATTCTTATATGTAGCTTATATGTTGCTTGGTTTCTGTCCCTCATGCTATACTCAGTTGCCTTCAAGTTAAGTGCAATTTCTAAGAAGATATTTCTAGGGATCTGTGGATGTAACATGCCAGCCCTTACGAGGCATCTAGATGGACTGTACCTTAAGTTATGACCACTTGTGCTGGCAAGGGGTGAGACCCACAGCCTGTTTTAATGTCCCCCAAATCGGTAGCCACTATTATGGACAGCGTTGCAAAGGGGAGGCAAGTGGTTTGTGGCCTTTAGAATGAGGAGACTCAGGCTATGGCAGAAGCTGCATTGAACCTAGGGCTGTTGCTGGTACCTTGGTGGACCTAGAATGTTTGAAATAATTTGGGGACAAATAATAACTTTCCTAACAATCTGAAAGTAGTAAGGGAGGGGTTGGGCTTGGTAACTTAACTTGGATGATGTGGTACCTGATATTCTCCAATGTAATTTCCATTGAAATCAATGGAAACTCCATGACGAGTTACCCTTGTTATTAGCAGCCAAGTGGTTAGAGGAGATTGTTGTGGATTGAGAATGATGTAAACACGATGAATATTCAATCTTCAAAGCTAGTAAGAGAGGTGGAGGTTTTCCATAGCAAGCTAAAAGAATTAGAGGACAAAGTATGTAATAGGTATGCACACCAAATACTTTTAACATTTAAACATCACAAAGTTTCTACTACAGGGTGCCAAATCTTCCTCACCCCGATTGGCTGGTTGATTTGACTGACATCCTTTTTTGTCTAGGCCGAAAGATCAGGGTAGTTCCAGACATATATACATTTTCTAGGTAATCAAACTGCCCATAGGTATTAAACTAGGTGGAGAACATTTGGGGACTTTGAAAAGCAACTAAGCATCAAATGCCAGTTATTGTGAGAGTGCCCTGAGGCCTGCCAATCAGATCACAGTGCCAGTGTTCTAACCCCTTACAAAATGTATGTTGAATTGCCTGCCCCCAGTTGGCATAGGCTGACTTACTTATACGTCTGTAATACATGGGTGCCCAGGGCATGTAAGTCAGTGTCCACCAAGGGCTGCAGAACTGATTGTGCCACACTGCGTGTGACAAAGTACAAGATGGCTTCCAGCCTGCCACTATAGCCTGAAAGAGCAGATTTAAACAGCTATTTCGACTTTTCAATTTAAACCAATGGCAAAGCCCCACTTCCCTTAATAATATATGAACGTCTCCCCTAAGGAAGGCCTATGCATCCCTAAGACAGAGAGCTGTATACTATTAGATAGGACACATACTTTTGAGATGGTCTAATAGCAAAGCATTCAAATTGTCATTTTAGCTGTGGAAAAGTTAGTAGCCCATTGGCTTATACAGAGTTCCCGGCTGACCCCTCAGTCCGACTAACGTCTGAATGGGAGTACTAAAATGGGTTCTTTGAGGTACCAAATTAATCATGGGCATAAACCTAACTTAATGTCCAAGTCAAATTTAATGTTTCTTTTAAGGAAAGGCAACTTTTAGAAAGTTGCCACTCTGTTTCCCAGTTTGTCCAGTCGCTTTGCACAGTTGCTTGCCACCAGACAGTCTTCTGCCCTCCTGGGGTTTAGGGTGAATTACTCCAAGGCTTCGGGAATAACAAGTCTATTTCAGGGAGAGGTGTTACCTCACCCTCGCAGGAAGCCACTCAGGGTGTTGGCCTAAAGAGTGAGTGTTGGACCTGCGATGGGCAAGCCCAGCACAAAGGGGGTAGCTTGGCTCAAGTGACAAGGCAAGTGAAGGCTGTAGTGTTAAGCCGGCTCTGACCCAATAATAACTCCTTGTACATCCACACCAAAAAGAAGGACACCACACCACTGCTGTAGAAAAATACGATTCCTTTATATAAAAGTTCTTTGTTGTAAATAGGGTTGTCTGGGAAAGCACATATACATTTCTTTTGGTCATACAGTTCTGGTAATAAATAGTATTAATAAATAGAATAACTTCAGGAATGAGTATAACAATAAATATCAGAATAAATATCAGAATAATCATCAGAATAAATATCAGAATAAATATCAGAATAAATATCAGAATAAATATTGGTTCATTTACATAAACAACCACATGTTTCTTCTGGTATCGCTGCCACCAATTAAATACTTTCGAATCATTACATCTGCAATACGTTTCAAATGGGAAAGATAACTCTTACAGTTTATGCTGTTTTCAATGACCAGGTATAAGGCTTCTCTGAGCGCAAAATAAGGTTTGGGACTCTTTAATAATCACTCAAGGCGTATGCGCGTATATCTAGAAGGCAAGGAAACAAAGTAAATACATCATTTGCACTCGGCGGTCACCGGGATAGGATCTCTGCTTTGCCGGTGAAGTCTATGCGCGCCTACGGGCTTTAGCACCACTTGAGCACAGGCGGCACCAGTTCAAAGTCGTTAGACTGACGAACGGGCTGCCGGAGAGGTCACACAACCTTCGCGCACAGTTAAATAAATGCCGGTTCACAGTTCCTTCACAACGCTGCATTCACTATGAGGAAACGGGCCCACCTCACATTGGCTGCAGTCAAGATACGATTCAGTCGTGCACATCACTCCTCTCGTTAGCGACGGGGCTTTCAGGGGCTCCACGGACCTCCCTCCGACTTTTGCATACAGGGGGGGGGTTCCCGCCCACAGCTACAGCTCCCGGGTCACTGGGGAGTGGTAGAGACGCTAGTCCCGCCCAACGAAGGCCGGCCTTTTCCCGCCCCGGCGCACCACCTCACCTTCTGTCTGCGCAGGAAGCGCTCTACGCTGGTGGGGCTCGGAGACGTCCGAGCTCCCCTCTAGAGGGACCTGACGCGAAGGGGGCACAGCTGACGATCGCGGTCGCGGCGAACTTGCTCTCGCCTCGTGACTCGATAAGTCGATCACAGTTCACCACGGGGGGGGGGGCGGAGAGGCACACGAATCTGGCCACAGTCTTTGGGGGCAATGAGGTACTCGCTGGGCAGGCGCTGTAGGCGCTAGATCACTTCTCACGTAGCTGACTGGAACGCCAGTCAGACACAACACCAGCAACCCTTTGCTGCTCTACTGCCTGCGCTACCAGCCACCTCAGGGCTCAACAGGGCAGGTGTCAATCTGGTGTCAAGTCTGGAATCTCTTCTCTAATCTGAACTTCATCATCATCTAAAATGGCCGCCAGGGACTGGGCCTTATATAGCCAGTGCCCTGGGGTACTGGCAAGAGCCAGAAGGTTCTAGAACCTTCTCTGGCTGTGACAATGACATGGCACTCTTGAGGGGTATTTAGGACACTCACAGCCACCGTACTGGGGTTCTAGAGCAGCCATTTTGTGTACCTGAGGAAAATAAAGGAATTCCTGTCAGAAATGCGCGCCAACCAAAGGCCGCCAAAACCTCAAAAGGCCAGGGTTCATGAAGGCTCCAATGGGAGTCACTTCACATGAGGAAAAAGGGTGTCCACCATTTTAAGTTCATTTACACAGGTTGACAACCCCAGGTTGTAATGCCACAGGTTTGGGCCAGGCGCCTTGTAAATAGGTGCCACAAACCTTGTGAGCAACTGGGCGTCAAGGAACATCTAACCCCATGAAACAACACATAAAAAGTCCTGGTAGACAAATAAAAAGCGACAAATTTTGGGAGGTACAGGGGAACAAAAGAAATCATAGTGGTGAGGGGACTCTCAGAAGCAGACGGGTCTAACAGTGAGCTTCAAAGGTGATGCAGCATTTGATGAGCAAATGGCGATCACATTCCTGAAGGAATGCCCTTTGTTCATTTTGACAGGGAACAGAAAGGGTAGATCAGTGCCCAAACTGGTTTTCCTGTGGGCGTGTTTCGAGGGTGCACTACCAAATTCATATTATCTAAGGAAGGGGTCAGACATTTTGGGAATGTGCAAAATAGTGCACCCTGAGATTGCTAGATCCAACAAGTGCACCCTGAGATTGCTAGATCCAACAAATGTCCCAAAGTCATCACAGGACGGGAGGGATCTTGATAGCCCATTGTCTAGGGACTGCATCATCCCCAGGTCGCTTTCTGGGCCTAAATATGGCACCCTTATTTTCAGATCACAATGGAACTGGAGAAAGGACCGAAGAAGGACTGCTCTGTTGACCCTTGGCCCTGGCAAGAGAGGTTGCACTGGCTGCTGGACTGCACCTGCCGCACCTTGGGCTAGCAAAGAGAGGACTGTGCCATGGCTCCTGGCTCACGGAAAAGTCACTTCCGAGACCCAGAACAATGAAATGACTCCAAGGATCAGTCAGCTGACCCCCTTGAACCAGCACCAAGACCATCAAAGCTAAAGTAGTCCACACTGGCAAGTATGTAGCCATATTTATCAAATCACCGCTGACCACCACTGGGCAACCCAAGAGACTGAATCTTGAAAGCCAAAAGTTGCACCCGAATCTGCTGGGAGTGTCATCTGTGTCCAGATTGGTAGTTCAAAAGGGACACCAGCCGTCACCAAAAAGATATCGCTGGACTTGCTGAGTATGAAGATCGGTAGCCCAGTCGCAGCTGGCCATTTACTGACTCAAGGAGGACTTTGAGGGCCACTGACCCCTGTAGCCAAGGTCACCCTGCATTACCCGTGGACCGAAGAATAACCTCAAGGACACCCCCATCAGCCACACTGCACACAGAGCATCTTTTCAGCATCCTATATCCCCAGCATCAGGACTACTCAATTGACATCTATGGCGGTCTTACTGTAAAGTGTGGGACTGGACTTGGGACTGCTTTGGTGACCAGGTAACTGCTGTAGTTGGACATCTTGCTATTATCCCCCCCCCTGTGTCTTTATCTTCTAAATCCTCTGGTAGATTTTGCTCATGTTGGTATCTAAAAAATGTATTAAAATAGAATCTTTTTTAAATAAATTGGTTTGAGATTACTTTTGTGTTGAGTGACTTTCTTATTTTGTTACTTGGTGCTTCTAAATGATTTACACTAGTTTCTTTGTTGAAGCCTTGCTCCGTGAGGCCACAGCCAACCAGGGTTGAGCTAAAGATAATAAAATTGATCATGACTGGACCCAAGAAAGTTTTTTCCATTACCAAGTGATGCATGGTCAATACAAAGTAAAAAACAGAATACACCACAGATTGATTGCTGGCTCTGGGTACTGTGCACTTTTGAACAGACTAAAACACCATACATGCCTGAGATACACAGTTCTATGCCCAAGCAAGGTCAGATATTGGATGTTTCCTTTGGCTGAGAGGCTGTATTTTTAATTTACCTAAGAAAATTTATCAGTAAGATCTGGTTCATTTTCGGGCACAGAAATGCATGTCTATGCTCCGTCCAAGAGGCAAGAGTTCTTTCTTAATCTAAGCATAAATCCAAATAGCAACTCGCTCCTTGGTGGAGCACAGAAATGTGTCTCTACGCCTCAACAAGGAGTCAGAGGCTGTGTGAATTTTAACTATACTAGGAAAACAATCCATGCAGAATCTGATTCCTGGCTGGGGCACATATGTGTGTGCCTATGCCCAAGAAAGGAGCCATACAGTCATAGATTTTTTCTTGGGCTAAGTAAAATATCCCGAAAACATCTGACTACTTGCTGAGAAACAGAATTGTGTGCACCAGCAAAGAGCCAGACAACGTTTACATTTTTTCTTTACAAACTGTGCCCCAGAAAGGAGTCAGACACTGTTACTAGGATTGATTTTAACACGGGCAGAAACTCACTTCATAAAATCACTGGGGTTCCACCTTGCCCCCTTCCAGTATATGGAGGAGTATCTATTGAATTACATTCCACAGCCAAAGCAGAACCTGCCCGGCCTTTCCACACCCTCAAAACACCTTGCCCTCTGCCTTTCAACTCTCATGACCCAGGCTCAGATTTGCCACCTGTTCCGAATAACCATGCAGGCACAGGACTACTGGGTTCATTTCCACAGGATATCCTCAGTTCCTTGAACTTTACTGCTCAGACCAGGTGGTAAATCACAGCCGAAAAACTCCACAGAATTGAGGATGTTCTGTGGAAAAGAAGCCAGTAGGCCTTTGTCAGCACATTTGTTCCCAGGTTCGGGGACTTAAACTTGGAATGCCTGCATTTTGAGGGAGGCCATGCAAGCTAGAACAGTAATTCCCGTGCTAGTATCTCCACCTCCAAACTCTGGGCAACTCTGGCCCTTTGCTATCTCCAAGATCACAGACAGAACAAGCAAGCTGCTTAAAGGGCCGAGCATCCATTTAGATAAAGGTTTTGACTATTTCTTCTATTTTTCTGAGATTTCTTGTATTGATGCTGAAAGGGCGAGATTTTGATCGATACCTTATATCTATTGATCCAAACCTCGATCTGGTCGACTGAACCTTTATTGCCTGTCTTGGAAGGAAACAGTACACCTATCTGCAAATTAGTTCACCCAAGAAAGGACTCTACTCTCAAAGATCACGGACAACTTCTAGGTTTCAAAAGTTTATTGTAAAGATATAATGAGCTGCAAATACAAGCATCTCAGAATGAGATTCACGAGATACACAGGTCCAATTACATACATGTGCTCTCGAAAAGCCCTCAGACGAGCAACAGAAATCACTAACACAAGTTCTAAAAATAGCAAAGCTATCAGCATAGACGCATATCTCTCCTTCATTTAGGTTGGAGGAAAACAAACACAGGTTAGGCGTCCCTACCCTGTTCTAGATGGTATCCCTACTTAACCCAATCCCAACCTAACAAAGGTGTCAGCAATGAATGACCCCCAAGGGAAGTCACCCACTCTAAGTCTCTTGGTGAAAACCTAAAGTTCTCCAGTCATGACCCCTCACTGCCTACCCATCCGCTCTCTAAAGGGTCCTCAGGTCTCTGCTCTAACTCCACCCAGGGGTGCTGTCCCTAATACAAAAACAGTCAACAACATTTGAGACGCCCCTTGCGAAACGCCTCTCACGTGGTGCAACTTCAGGCTTTTTCCATGATGCTTTGTATTGGGCCTCAGACGTTAGAGTTGACCTTGCTTCTCAGTCTCTTCTCCGGCCCGCTGATACCCCTTAAACATTCCAGAACCCTCCTCCATGTCTGGGCCGTCTACTGAACAGGCCTCTATTCATTCACTTATAATTGGATCCCCCCTTTCCTGTTGCAGACAGATATCTGCCGCCAAGAACCCAACTCTCATAGACTTCTAAAAAGGCTTGCAACATTTCTCAGCCCAGACATGTACGTGTAAATCAATGCTAAAACATTTCAGGCCTACAATATTTCACATTATGATTATAGCATTCAATTTCTTCATTTAATTAAAGCATGTTAAAACTCTTATTCTATTATTTAGAAAACATTACTCTAAATCATGGCCCATTAATGCAATGACCAAAAACGTTAAACAATCTGTGTCGTGAAAAGAAACACCTTCCCTTTTAGCTCCAGCTCTGGCCCTGAGGCCTACCACGTTCTGCGTTTTACCACAGACCATCTTATATGTTAACAGCTACACGACATAGATTCAAAATAATCACGTCTAATAAAATCATATAATGTCACACATTTCTGTATTAATTCCACTTCTACTTAAATCTCTATATTAGCTATACATTTAGAATATAATTTCAAATACTATTAGCACTCATGGCATTTCTCTTCATGAATTATGCTCTCTATAGGTAAGTGTGATGTACTCATATATTTATATCAGTTTGCGCTCTCTCAGTTCCCCCCTTTGATGACCTCTCGGGGTCATCACTAACATTTAAACTGCAGTTATTGCTGGCATTCTCTGCGCTTCCAGAGCTCTCAGGCTCCTGTACTGATTATCTTGTATGGCAGCCAATCTCTGCAACTGTTCTCTTTGGGCCCTTTCTGACCTTCTTGCTCTGTACCATTTGAATACCCTCACCAATCCCCACAATATTATCCCACAGATCAATATTATGATGATAGGCTTTAGGATATACCAAATAAAGCTTTTGCCTAAGGTGGAAAACCACCCTCCAACTGTACTCATTCCGTGGCCCACCTTTTCCCAGACATTTTCTCTACTCAAGTCTTCGATCTCTTTGTGTATATTAGTTATGTTCTTAATAACTTTCTCAAGGGGTTTTGAAAGGTCTGGTATGTAAGTGCAACATTCCTGAACCTTCAAAGCCTTACAGACTCCGCCCTCTTTTGCTAATAAGACATCTAATGCAAGCCGATTTTGAAGAACCATAGCCCTTATCGATTGCATCTCTCCTTCTACCAGCATTAAGGACTGAGCAGTGCTGGCAGACAACCTGTCGACAACTGTTGCCAGTCGTCTAATTTTAACATCATTAAGGATTATTCCCAAAAGAGGGAACATAGCTCCAAAGACATCTCCAACCATTTCTGCATCGCCTAAATCTCTCCTTCCCCTCGATGATGTCTGGCCCTCAATGATCAATAAGTCTTGTGCATGATATATTTTGGGGAAGACAATTGCCAAGTAACATGATCCATACCAGTTGTCAGGTAGTCTCACGTAAGCATTTCTTCCACATACAAAATACACATTTGGAATCACTTGCATTCCCTTCAGGAAATCCTTAGTGTAGTACTCTAAATTAAAAGCATGTTCACAGTCAACTTCACCCACGTATACATTTTCATAATACGTTTTGGCTCGGTGAAGACATAACTTTCCTTTCTGCGCTTTATCTAAAGCTATTGGACCACTACTACCCTTTCTCTTGTGTGACTTCTCTTCCTCGGTCCAATCTAATTTCCCTTGTCCTGATTTTTTCAAAATCTTTTGTCTCCTGTAACGATCATCCACCTGCCCTATGAACTTTTTCTCGACTTCTGACACCTTGCATGTCAGGTTATTTCTACGGGCATGTGAAGTATCTAAGGTAATCCAAGGAATGAAGAACTTGGCCAATCTGTCTTCACTCTTCCAGTAATCCCATTTATTCATCTGCTTATAATTCGGGACTTCTGGCAACACAGAATCATAATTGGAGAAATAGTATTCAAAACTATCTCTCTCATAAAATATACTAAGCAATAAGCTACATGTAATGCCATATGTCAGAGGGAGGTGATGATATCGAATTCCTTCATCTACAGACGCAGGCAACTGCATGCAGACGTAGCAATCCTTAACCTCCATGGCATCCACGTATTCATACAAAAGTTTAGCATAAGCATTTGACCTAAAGTCTCCTTGGGACTCGTCTACATGTAACCTGCGGGCTTCTGCAGCCAATAACGCTTTCTCTTGAGTGTTTTCCCTTTTCTCACCTGCAACAGTGGGTGTAAGTGTTACTACAGAATTCGCATCAGTTACCTTTACCTCTTCCTCATGTCCCTTTACATAAGAAATTGTTACCACTAAAGCTATTAATATTATCACTCCTACTATTAGTGTACCTATTATACATTTAGCTCTGCGGTTCGGGGTGCCGGCCTCCATTTCGTCAGACAATCTAGCTTTCCCTTTCTCTTTGCAAAAAAGTTCTTTTCCTCTCGTTCCTTTACAGTCTCTTTCAATCCTTTTTTGTCTTTAGAATCCACACAGCTGGAGGCTGACAGCCTTTTTCGCAAAAAGTCCTTTCACAGTTCAAAAAGACAACCCTAGCCCTTCTCCATCCACTCAAGGGGTTCCCTAAAATTCTCTGCTTCCTGGGCGCTAGGTAATCTTCTTTTCTTCTGCTTGCTTTATTTACAAAGTCCTTTAACAATCGACTATTAGATTTGTGGTTGCAGCTTCAATAGCATAGTTCAATATTTCCATGCGAAGAGTATGCTCTTCATGTGCTGTTATCGTGGTACCAAAGTCGGGGAATTTCAATTCTGTAAGAAACATGTGTTTTAACTTGCTGAGGCGGGGAGGTCTGGGGAGCACGAATGTTAGTGACCCTTCTTGTTCGACACCGGGTACCAACAGTTGTATTTCCACGGTGATAATGGGCTCAGAACTGGACACCACCACCGCTCGGATCCTCCCTGTCTCCGGTTTCACAGACATTTGTCGCCAGATATGTCCACTCAGGTGTGGAGTATCTTCTGTTAGGCACACGCACTCTTCTTGACCTTCTTCGGTCCGGTGCTTCAGCGCCCTGAGCACCTTCTTCTGGGTCTGAGTCTTCTGATATCGGAGGAAGGGTTAACTCTGGAGTTGACCTCAGGCTAGAGCTCCTTCTTTGCGGCCAATTTGCTTCTCCACGTGCCCTTCTACTCCTTCTCCTTCTGGTCTGTTCTCGCTCTCTTTCAGACCTGTCAGGGTCAGACTCGTACTCCCAGCTGTCTTCTCCTTCTGTAGCGTCTTCTGTTTCGCTGTTGTACTGACCGTCCTCAGCTTGGTCAGACTCGTTCCCTGCTTCCACTGGCACCTCTACAGCTTGGCTAGCCCCCTCTATGGCTTCTTGGTCCTCAGCTGGACGTCCATCCGAGAGAGGAGCTGTTTCCAGAGGTGCTGGAACCCTTTTCGTATGCGACGCGTGTATCCAGTTGGGCAGGCCTCCCACCTTTACAGCTGTACTTGTGATCAGGATGACCTGGTAGGGCCCACGCCAACGAATATCCAAGCAGCTTCTTCTCACATGTTTCTTCACCAGGACCCAGTCCCCAGGATACAGGTCATGGCAAGGGCCCTGGCACGCTGGAACCTCTGCAGCCTGCACCTGAAGGGACACAGAACGCATGGCGTCAGACAGCCCCTTACAATAGTCCAGGATCATATCATCTGTGATATTTAACAGTGCAGTAGCTGGAATAGATGGCAGTCTCATTGCTCTCCCCATTAACACCTCATGTGGTGACAACCCTGTTCTTCTGTCTGGGGTACTACGAAGGCTCATGAGTACCAATGGCAGGGCGTCAGGCCAATTCAGGGTCGTTGAGGAGCAAACTTTCGCTATTCTGGACTTGATCGTGCCATTAATTTGTTCCACAATTCCTGAGGCTTCTGGTCGGTAACTGCAATGGAGCTTTTGGTCTATATTCAGTGCAACACAAATCATCTTCACAAGCTCGCTGTTAAAATGTGTTCCCCTATCTGATTCCAAAAAGGCCGGCACCCCGAAACGAGGGATAAGTTCTCTAAGCAGTAACTTAGCCACTGTGAGGGTGTCGCACCTACGTGTAGGGTATGCCTCAACCCATCTGGAGAACACACAAACAACCACCAGGACATAGCGGAGGCGGTTGCATCTTGGCATTTCAATGAAATCTATCTGCATTCTGTTGAATGGACCTCCAGACCTTCCTATGTGACTTAGTGCAACTGGTGTTCTTTTCCCTACATTCAGCTGCTGGCAGGTCACACAACGCTGGCACACTGCTTCTGCTGCTATTCTAAACTTAGGATTGTACCAAGTCTGTCTAAACACTCTCAGCATAGCATCTCTCCCTAAGTGTACGGGACCATGTATGAGTCTAGCCATTGGACTCACCATCTCATTGGGCAACACTGCTCTGCCGTCTGCTGAGACCCAAAAATGAGTCTCACCCATTACACATCCTGCCTTTACCCATGTTTCCTTTTCTGAATCAGGAGCATTTTCTTGCATGGTTGACAATTCATCCCAAGTATCAACAGTTTCCAGTATCATGGCTAATTCAGTTCTTACATTTATTCCACCCACATCCACCTCTGTGAAAGAGTAACCTTGTTCTGCGCAATACCGCGCAACTTCATCAGCATATCTATTGCCTTTCGAAACAAAGTCCTCATTCTTGGTATGTGCGATGCACTTTACAACTGCGATACTTGCTGGACATTGCAATGCTTCTAACAACAAGCGCACAAACTCTCCATTGCGAATGGGAGAGCCTGAAGAAGTCATGAACCCTCTTTGAGACCATAACTGCCCGTAATCATGAACTACCCCAAACCCGTATTGGCTGTCGGTGTAGATGGTGACTCGAATTTGATTGCCTGCTAAGCAAGCACGTGTTAGGGCAATAATCTCGGCTACCTGAGCGGAGTTTACTCCTTCCAGGCACCCTGCTTCCACAACTCCTTCAATTGTACAAACAGCATAAGCTGCTCTCAACTGCCCAACTTCGTCTCTTACACATGAGCCATCGACAAAGAAAACTTCGTCTGGGTCGGTCAGTGGCTCATCTACGATGTCGGGTCTGGGTTTGGTGCATAGTTCAGTCACATCGAGACAGTCATGGTCTGTATATTCATCATCATCATCAATATCATTTGGAAGTGGCATTAAGGTAGCAGGGTTCAAAACAGAGCATCTCTTGAGGGTCACGTTCTCTGCAGCAAGAATAACTTGCTCATAGCGCGTGAGCCTGCTATTGGTCAGATGCTGTGTTTTGGTCCTGGTCATCAACAGTTCAACAGAATGTGGCACGCACACCTCTAACGGGTGCCCCATGACGATATTTTCACATCTCTCAATGCTGACACCCGTTGCAGCAACGGATTTGAGACATCCGGGCAACGCTGCGGCTACTGGGTCTAAAGTAGCTGAGAAATAAGCAACTGGTCTACGGGCATTCCCATGGATTTGGACCAACACAGACAACGCACAACCTTCTCTCTCACAACAGTAAAGAAAGAATTGTTTATTGTAATCAGGCATTCCCAATGCCGGAGCACGACACAGGTCCTCTCTCAGCTGTAAGAATGCCATCAAACAGTCTTTGTCCCATGGTACCGGATCACTCACCTCCTTGTGCGTCAGTTTTTGCAAAGGTTTTGCTTTCAGTGAAAAGTTCACGATCCACTGTCGGCAATAACCCACCATCCCTAGGAACATCCTGACCTCTCTCTGGGTCTGAGGCGCATTCATTTTCATGATCGCCTCTATCCTATCTGGTGACACTTTTCGTTTGCCTTTCTCAATTCTGTGTCCCAAGTACTGCACTTCTGTCAGGCAGTACTGCAATTTTCCCGGGGATACCTTATGCCCATTGGCAGCTAGGTGATTTAACAAAGCAATGGAGTCTTCCCTGCAAGCTTCTTCTGTGTCTGACGCCACAAGGAGGTCGTCTATGTACTGGACCAGAACTGACTTCTGGGGCAGCACTAGACTTTCAAGATTTTTCTTCAGAAGCTGGTTAAAGATCGATGGACTCTCTGTATACCCCTGAGGGATACGACACCATGTTAGGACGCGATTTTCCAGCTTAAATGCGAAAAGAAAATGGCTATCTTCGTCCAAAGGGATCGAAAAGAAAGCCTGACAAAGATCGATCACAGTGAACCACTCAGCTTGGAATGGAATCTGAAACAGTATCACTGATGGATTCGGCACCACTGGACAACATGAAACGACTATGTTATTAATCTTTCGAAGGTCCTGCACTATCCGGAATTTCCCATTTGGTTTCTGCAGACCCATAATCGGGGAGTTACATGGACTACCCACGATTTCTTTCAGTATTCCCTGTTTAATCATGGACTCGATCACGGGTTTTATGCCTGCAATCGTTTCTGGAGTCAATTTATACTGGGGTGTTCTTGGGAACTCAGCATGCGGTTTCACTACAATTTTCACTGGGTCCACCCCTTTGACCAATCCAATCTCTTCCCCAGTGAAATCCCATACCTCTGATGCCACTGTCTCTCTCAAATCCCAGGGAAGCTCGTCTACTGTCAAAGTAGGGTACAGCTCCACACATATTCTTGAGTTTGCAACTTTGAAATCTGCATCATCATCATTAGTCAATACCTCCACTCCCTGGGGTGTACAATATATAGTACAATTCAGTTTGCACAACAGGTCTCTTCCTAGCAGACACACAGGGCTTGAATCGCAAACCACAAATTGGTGCTCATCGCTGTACTTCCCTATTTTCACCTGTACCGGTTCTGTCAATTGGCTGGTTATTCTCCTGTTTGCGACCCCTACCACCTGTATGGTCTCTCCAGACATGGGCAGGTCTGGAACTGCAGCTGATCTGATCGTGGATCTAGTGGCTCCTGTGTCCACCAGAAATGTCGTAGGGCACCCTGCTACTTCTGCTTCCACATAGGGTCCCCTCTGATCTACCTCTAAGGCTGCCCCGAGGGTGCAGTCTTCTCTTTCCACTCTCTGTCCGGTTAATGGGTCCACATAATAGCATTCTTCACCTTCCACAAACAGGGGCATTTGTCTATAGGTCTTACCCATACTCCCTACTCGAGGAGGTTGCGGGAACTGGGCTCGGGGAGGAGCCCCCCCCCCTTTGAGCACCTTTCCTTGGTATGGCGTCGCCCCTCTCATAGGTGCGCTCTGGACCTCTTCCTCCTCTATCTCTTGCTCTCCGATCTCTACATTGTAAGGGCACTCGCGTTTCCAATGCCCCAACTCGTTGCACTGGTGGCACCTAGTCGTTTTCTTCAAGGTAGCTATGTCTACTCTGGGTCTAAAGGTAGTACTCTCCTCATTACCCTTGTTCTGACTGTACTGCTTCTTACCTCCTGTACCTGTCCCTTGCTGCTGTTGTTGCGGTCCCCCCTTTCCGGCTGTCTGCAATTGTACCACCATCAGCTTCTCTTTTAGTTTCTTAGCCTTGGAGTCTACCTCATCACAGCAGTACCTGGCATATCTCAGTATTTCATCTAGGGGTCTACTTTGCCAACAAATCGAGTGTTGCTGAATCATTAAACTAATATCCGGTCTCAGTCCCAGGACGAACTTGGACACGAATTGCCCTATGTCCTTTGGATCCATTACATCCAAGCCGCTATACTGTTTAAACGCTTTCAGCAATCTCTCGTAATATTCGTGAACTGTCTCTTTGGGTTCCTGTCTCGTTCTGTCTATTCTGACCCAATCTATGTCTTGCATTGGCACTTTTTCTTTCAGCCAAGTCATCACTCTCTCGAATTTTGCCATCACGATCTCGGACGGCCCATTAGTCCTAGCATCTCTCTCTGGCTCCGTTGTGGGCCACTCAGCGCTAACCTTGCATGCTGTCCACAGATCTCCTGGTACTACAATGTCAAACAGCGTGTTCAGATCTATCCATAGGACTTTTGAGATCTTTACAAACCTCTCGACTTGCTTGTACCACTCCACGGGGCTCTCTCGTAACTTGGGGAAAGATGTGGTAAAAGCAGCTAAATCTCCCCTACTCCAAGGGACATGTACATAGCTCCCATTTGCAACTTCACGCAAAGGGTAAGCTTCTATTCCCTGCTGTCCTGGTGTCATACCAATCATGCTTCTCCTGCCGGTCCCTTTCTTGGACCACCTCTCTTCCCATTTATCTAGTGCTCTCCATGTCCTTATTCCAGTAATCAGTTCCCTTATGTGTGTTTTCAGCCCAATCGTTCTCCTCTCATCTAGGTCTCGATCTGAGTAATGTAGCCTGTGGTTACCCTGTAATGCCTTGGTTCTTGACAGGTCCACCATATATTTGCCTGCTAGTTCGACTAACTTCTCATGGACTGCTCTCGCCTTTCGTGTGATGTCCTTTGCCATATACAGTATTTCATCCTGTTCATACATTTCCATTCTTTCTAAAGGCAGGGTACCATCTACCATGTCATCCAGATCTGACCTTAAGCTGGAGACATCAAGTCTCTTGGCTTTTATCTCAGCTCGCAATATGTCTTTTGAAGGGGGCTCACTGGTCTCCCTACCATCCCAACTTCGAGCTCTGCGTTTGGGCTCAGGAGAATTAATGGGTGGCCTCCCTTGCTCCCATCTCTCCAGGTCCCATGCTCGGCCATCCGATCTTGGAAGGTGATGGAACACGGGCCTTTTATCCCTACTCTCTCTCTGCCCACTCTCGTCTTCTTCTCTCCTCTCACCGCACATCTCTCTGTTATTTTCCCTCTGGTCGCTACACTCCCTTTGCCTCGTATCGCTCAGTATCCGATACGATCCTTCCTGGTTCCCCATATTCCCTGGGCTGCGCTCATTTCTGTCATCACAGGGACTATGGTGCGACCTCTCACAACTCCCATTCTGTTCTCTGGTGGCAGGCACACAGTGTGGACACCTAAAGCTGTTCCTGTACTCTTGCGCTCTCCTCTCCCCTTCACTGAGTATTGGGCACGCCACCCCTTCACTCCCGGGGCCCCCGTTTTCCAGGTCTGTTCTACCTCCTTTCCGGGCCCAATGGGTGACTCCCCTACTCCCTCTACAGTCCCACTCCGGGCTACTCTCCCCAGCCCCGCAGTGAGTTCGTGCTCTGCTGTCCTGACTTTCCCTTTCTGCTTCTGCAGCATTGATGCACTTTTGAGCCTTCACTGCCTCATCCCACTGCTTCATGTACTCATTTAGCTCTTGAAAGGATTTTCGTCCAGATCCCCTCGGATCCATTGGCCATCTAGGGCCCCCAGGATCCCCTCCTGGGTCCCCTGCTGTGTGCATCGGGGTGCTCCACTCTCTGGGTATCGGCATCTGACTTGGTGAATTAGTGGTATCGTTCCTCCTTGCCTGCTCTGCTCTTTCTCTGTCTTTCCTTTTCCGTTCTTCCCCTTTTGCTCTCTCTTGGTCATATATCGATATTATAGGACCTATGGTAACAGGTACCTGTAGTGCATCTGGTAATGGGTAGGATGTGGCGCTTTCCGTTTCCGGCGCTCTTTGTACCACAAACCTACCGACTACCTGTTGCACCTGACTAGGCTGGAGCAACTCTTTCTTTGGCTCAGGATCCCACTCTGAACTGGGAAGCGGTCTATGCTCTCCTGCATTGCCCCCCTTTTCTCCTTCAGTATTCTCGACCTCTCCCCCTGCTCTATTATACGGGGGTGGCCTGTCTGTCAGTAATCTGTTTATCAGGCTGTCCTCTGTTTCGCTCTCATCATCTTCTTCTAGGGGGCTTTTATTTACTGGCGCCTCTAACACTGGGTACAGTTTATTTATTTCCAAATTATGCACTCTCCATCTTTTAGCATCCGCATCCCACCTGGCATCCTGTACTGCCCTTACCGAGCGTTTCACCCTTTCTTGTCGTCTGTTCATATTCCTTTCATGCGCTGCCCTAAGCCATGCTTCAAGGGCTTCAAACTGGGTTGGTCTAGGCAAGGGTCTCTTTGAGGTCATGACTGATTTCAATCGATGTAACACCTCTAATCTGAACGTCCCGTACTTCGGGAACGTCAGTTCCTCGTTTCCTTCAGTAATCTTACTCCACTCTGATATCCAAAGGATCGTATGCAACCCAACATTTACTGCCATATAACGAGCTGGCGTACCCTCCGGCGGGGCTTCTTCCCCTTCATACGATCCTCGCCTCTCTTTCTTAAACAGCGCTTTCAACCATTTAAAACACTTCATAATTATGCGCACAAAATTCAGCCTCGCTACTCTGTTTACTTCCTGATGACAATCCACCAATCCTGTCGCGGCTTTGCTAGCTTGGCCTATCACAGCGCGGTCTTTCTCCGGTCAGCCAATCACTGCGCGACACCACCTGACGTCTCTTTTCTCCGCTTCGCAGCAGCACCCCTCCTTTCTCAACTCGTCTCCCGGTTATGCATGCGTCCCATTCATACACTGAAAAATGACTACTTCCGACCAAGCGGTCACTTCTCTCGACTGTACGTCCACAGTCTATCTGTAATTGTCAACACAACTGACGAGATGTCTATCGTCTCTCTGATAGGTTACTTACACACACAGTAACTTCCGACCAGCGTCCGTTACTCACGCACTCACTCTTACGTTCCCCCTATCTCGGTCTCTCGGGTGATCAATGGTACCTCATGACCCCCTTCACACTAGTTGACAATTACTCTGGGTGTCCGATACACCCGAACCACTTAAGCTCTCCTTGAACTTAAGATTTCCACTGGTTGCGCGCGCTCACAACCTGTTCCACAGTCACTCTACAAACATTCAACTCCGCCAGACATTACAACATAGACACAATACAAAAACACCGCAATCTAACACGCATAACCCTTTATACTCACTCTCGACCGATACTGCTGCTTTTTCTGTCTCACGTCATCCGGATCTTCATCTGCGGGCTGTTCTTCCGATCATCGATTTCTAGGGGCCTTGGGGTAAGCTAACCTGGCCTAGGTCACCGTCCTCAAGAAGGCAACCATCCTCTGCTACCAACTGAAAGGGCGAGATTTTGATCGATACCTTATATCTATTGATCCAAACCTCGATCTGGTCGACTGAACCTTTATTGCCTGTCTTGGAAGGAAACAGTACACCTATCTGCAAATTAGTTCACCCAAGAAAGGACTCTACTCTCAAAGATCACGGACAACTTCTAGGTTTCAAAAGTTTATTGTAAAGATATAATGAGCTGCAAATACAAGCATCTCAGAATGAGATTCACGAGATACACAGGTCCAATTACATACATGTGCTCTCGAAAAGCCCTCAGACGAGCAACAGAAATCACTAACACAAGTTCTAAAAATAGCAAAGCTATCAGCATAGACGCATATCTCTCCTTCATTTAGGTTGGAGGAAAACAAACACAGGTTAGGCGTCCCTACCCTGTTCTAGATGGTATCCCTACTTAACCCAATCCCAACCTAACAAAGGTGTCAGCAATGAATGACCCCCAAGGGAAGTCACCCACTCTAAGTCTCTTGGTGAAAACCTAAAGTTCTCCAGTCATGACCCCTCACTGCCTACCCATCCGCTCTCTAAAGGGTCCTCAGGTCTCTGCTCTAACTCCACCCAGGGGTGCTGTCCCTAATACAAAAACAGTCAACAACATTTGAGACGCCCCTTGCGAAACGCCTCTCACGTGGTGCAACTTCAGGCTTTTTCCATGATGCTTTGTATTGGGCCTCAGACGTTAGAGTTGACCTTGCTTCTCAGTCTCTTCTCCGGCCCGCTGATACCCCTTAAACATTCCAGAACCCTCCTCCATGTCTGGGCCGTCTACTGAACAGGCCTCTATTCATTCACTTATAATTGGATCCCCCCTTTCCTGTTGCAGACAGATATCTGCCGCCAAGAACCCAACTCTCATAGACTTCTAAAAAGGCTTGCAACATTTCTCAGCCCAGACATGTACGTGTAAATCAATGCTAAAACATTTCAGGCCTACAATATTTCACATTATGATTATAGCATTCAATTTCTTCATTTAATTAAAGCATGTTAAAACTCTTATTCTATTATTTAGAAAACATTACTCTAAATCATGGCCCATTAATGCAATGACCAAAAACGTTAAACAATCTGTGTCGTGAAAAGAAACACCTTCCCTTTTAGCTCCAGCTCTGGCCCTGAGGCCTACCACGTTCTGCGTTTTACCACAGACCATCTTATATGTTAACAGCTACACGACATAGATTCAAAATAATCACGTCTAATAAAATCATATAATGTCACACATTTCTGTATTAATTCCACTTCTACTTAAATCTCTATATTAGCTATACATTTAGAATATAATTTCAAATACTATTAGCACTCATGGCATTTCTCTTCATGAATTATGCTCTCTATAGGTAAGTGTGATGTACTCATATATTTATATCAGTTTGCGCTCTCTCAATGCTAACGTTAATTTGCTTTCTTTTTCTAGATAATGATTGTTAGGCTAAGATTTAAAGTGCACTTGACTGGATGACAGTTTAACTCTGTACATGAAATGACAACTCATAAAAGGTCGTTTTGGACAATCAAGGACTTTGAACTGTCAAAAACATAGAAAACCCGAGCGGGTTTATATTTATCATTCAAAGACGCAGACTTTTTAGGATAAACTTGTAATGTGTTCAAGTGGTCAGTAAAAAAAAAACACTGGCAAAGTCAATAGATGTTGCTGTTTGTTTTTACAAATGCCAGCCTATAGGCTTTGCAGTTGCTTTTTGAAGATGCTCTTCAGCATAGTCAAAACAAGGAGAAATGATGATGTAGACACAGGCATGAGTCATTATGCAATCACCAAGAAGCTACAATGGCTCAATAGTGATGTAATATATGCTCATATGTGCCACTAACCACAAAGGACCAACGTGGGCGGGAGAGTAAAAAAAAAGCAAAGTAGGATGGGAAGGTGTGGGGAAGCAATAACGAGTTTGGGGGGGACAGAGCTACACAAAGAGCGCTGGAGAAGCAGCGCACAGGACAGAGTAAGAGACATCAAGAAAACACATGAACCCTTATACAGTGCTAAAAGCAAAAGGTAGTTTCCTAAATGGGAGCAATGGAAGGATGGATACAGGACATCCAGTCGAAAAGATGGTGTAAAACACCCTGCGGTCCAGAGGAGGGTCAAAAACAAAAAGATAAAGGAAAATCATCCAGTAAGAAGGAAGCGAATGAAGGACAAGAAAGACACACAATGACAAGCACGGGGCTAACCAAAAGCCGATTGTTAGATATTATCCTAATAGGAATTTCCACATTCAACAGCTGCAACTGACTGTAGGTAAGACCTAAAATTGATGTAAAACGACCTGTCTAAAACATAACTGTTCTATTGAGTTTGTAAAAATGAATTGATTTCACCCCAACTAAATTTACCAGAAATCCACCATCGTTTGCTGATTAAATAATGTTATATACAGGAGATAGGAATGTTTATCTACGTATTTAGATGCTTCTCAAAACACCGACGCGTGAAATAGTTTGAGCAGAATTATCTAAAGTAACACGTTTGATAAACAATAACGATACAGTTTCCTCAGGTCATAAAAATTAATAAACAGAACCAAATGTCCTTTTCATAAAATTGCAGCGCTAATAAAGGCAATGCCTCATAACCGTTAATGTGAATTTTTAAATACATTTTGACCACTGAATATATATAAATCCTGTATAGTCGCATTAAAAGTTACCTGCTTTCTCTCATGGAAAGCAACTTTGCATTCTCACAAGAACCTGGGCACTGCCAAGTGCTGGCACTCTACGAATGCTTCAAATTCGATCAGAAGCTAGCGCCAAAAGTACATATGAAACACATCTCTTTGTGTATGAACTTGCCTGTCTAATCTTAACTTTAATGGCATTTCTTAAAATAACACGAAGGGCAACTGTCCCGCCCATTCTTAAAGCCCCTTTTCTCATGCAGATATTGCTCGCGGAAGTAATGCTCAGGGATTTCTGTAGAGATGTCTTTGGTCCCCCGGGGGACTTCTCTCCATAGTCGGTGCTCATTGCTCGGAAATCTCCTGTCCTTCGACCTTGAAGAAAATTGACCAGCATTTTCCGTGGCCTTTCACTTACCTTTCTCATAGTGACATGATGACAGGGGTGAGCCGCGTGAGCCAGGAATCAATACCTGCTGTGATTAACCGATCCCTTTCCTTAACTTTCTTCCCTTGAAGTATTCTGAAGCGTCCAAAAACACTGTAAACGCTATACAAATACCTCAAAAAATAAATCACATCCATTTTTACCTTAAAAAGAGGTTTGTAAGATGTTCTGAGTACAATAAAAAGAAAGTATACTAAGCATGTCCTATTTCTGTTGCTAGTTGGTTGTGGCTAATTTGCGAACAGATTAACATGGCTATTTATAACACTATCAAACTGTTCAAATTAATTTGTAAGAGGTGTAGACACGACAGTAAGCACTGCAGATAATCCCCTTAGGGGACGGTTTTCACAGTGGAGAGGAATTCAGAACGTTTAAGATAATTATAAGATAAAATGGAATCAATACAGTAACAATTTCAATTTCACAGCAAGTTTCAAAAAGCTGTAAATGCTAAATTATAATGAAGCAAAATCGCAGTTTGTAAGGGAAATTTCTTCCAATTTGTAATTTGGTATACAAAGCATCAATGTTTTGCAACCACAACTACTGTCCAAATGATTGAACAGTTACCAACACTCA
This sequence comes from Lissotriton helveticus, assembly GCF_964261635.1. NCBI lineage: Eukaryota > Metazoa > Chordata > Amphibia > Caudata > Salamandridae > Lissotriton > Lissotriton helveticus. The sequence continues at coordinate 1,042,584,064 of NC_136061.1, forward strand.
AAGGTCCAGATTCTCAGTTGGGGAGAGGTCTAGGGAAGGGATCCCTTTTGGACCCCATTCCCGTTGAGAATTGTGTTGGCAGCCTCGGGGGGAGCAGACAGTGGCCATGGGGAACACTGTGTGCTCCGCTGACATTTTCACAAATGGAACACTTTTTTTTTTTTAAAGCAGCGCTGGTTCCCCTAAAGGACATGGGCTGCATTATAAACTAAACTTTCTCCATTTGAAAATACGTATAGAGGGAAGATGGCGTGCCGTCATTTGCTTGCCAACACCCCTGTCTTTGCAGCCAATCACAGGAATTTGCAAATTATGACCAGCTTAATTAATATTCACTAGGTGAGTCTTTCTGAGCCTCCTGCAAACAGTGAGTTTGTGGGGTAATATATTGGTACATAGGTGATTTTGCAGAATCAGAGTTAGTACACAAAAAGTCATTGTGCCATTTGCAACCACTTTTTGCAAAATTTACTCTTATTACATCTGATCCTTAGAGCTGTGAAAGTGAGCTTTTACTGCAGTCTCAACAGTTGCTGGTAAAACAAACTGAAGATACAAGGACATATATAGCATCAATGCAGGTACAAAGTGGCTTTTTATGGGTTTTGGGTATAAACTCCATTTTAGGGAAGCTGCACAAGAGTCAGGCAATGGAAGCGCCGTATTGAGGATGTTCCAGAGAAGCATGGGTAGCCCCAGCTACTGTAGGAGCTCTCTTCTAGGCTGGCAAAGCAAGGCGCATAGAATTTTGTGATGGGTGGTACCAGAGGACCGAGTTACAAAACTAAGCCAGGCTTTAGGGTAAAAGCTTAGACTTCTGTGCACCCAGAGCAACGATCTCTGGCAGATCTATGCGTTGAGGGGGGGATAATCCTCCAGGCTGTCAACAGACCTCTGACCCTGTTTCCCAGGCAGGTCGCTCCCCTCACCGCCACGCAGCCCCCAGTGTGACCTGCATTCTCGCTACCGCTCGCACCAGCCCTCTGCTTGGTATTTTTACTGCCGTCTCTGTGCCTCTGCCCGCCCCTCTCTCTTCCGTGCCCTGACTGCCTGTGCCTTTTTGCCTTTTGTATCCTGAGCGCCTGTGTCCTTTTTTACTTTTGTATCCCGAGTGCCTGTGTCCCCCCTTGCATCTTGTGTCCTGAATTTTGCCCCCCTTTTACTTCTGTACCCTTGTTTGTGCCTCGTTACTCTCCTCGCCACTCGCTCCCGCCGCCGCATCCCGGTTGCCCCGCCCCCTTGCATCCCATTGGCCGCCCCGCTCCCACCTCCCAGCTGCTCCTCCCTCCCTCTCCCCCTCATATGGAGGCCGCGCAGCAGTAGAGAGAGCGACCTCTGACCCTGTTTCCCAGGCAGGTCGCTCCCCTCACCGCCATGCAGCCCCCAGTGTGACCTGCATTCTCGCTACCGCTCGCACCAGCCCTCTGCTTGGTATTTTTACGGCCGTCTCTGTGCCTCTGCCCGCCCCTCTCTCTTCCGTGCCCTGACTGCCTGTGCCTTTTTGCCTTTTGTATCCTGAGTGCCTGTGTCCTTTTTAGGTTTCGCCCTGGCCGTTGCAACTGCGTAGCAGTTGCTACGCCCAGGGCGAAATCTTATGTCCTAGATATGGGGCTTTGGTCCCGCCTCTGTCTCAAATTGGCTAGCTCCATAAATGGAGGCTAGCCATTGGAAGACAAGGTTGTCCATCACTCTTTCCCTGTCAGAACGCGAATCGTGGGTGTTTCTGACTCTTTTTTTAAGTCCCGCCCCCAAACCCTCCCTCTCGCCGTCCCGTTGTCCGTGTGTTCTAAAAGTTCTCCCTCCCGCCCGCCCACTGTCCGTGCCTCCTCCCTCCCGTCCGCCCACTGTCTGTGTTTGATGAGTCCCGCCCCCCACACCCTCCCTCTCGCCGTCCCGTTGTCCGTGTGTTCTAAAAGTTCTCCCTCCCGCCCGCCCACTGTCCGTGCCTCCTCCCTCCCGTCCGTCCACTGTCTGTGTTTGATGAGTCCCGCCCCCCCCACACCCTCCCTCTCGCCGTCCCATTGTTGTCCGTGCCTTCTTGTTCAACCAAGGCGTTACCGTTTCTTAGCAACCGCTAGTCCTAAGCCTGTACAGAGCGTGCCCCTTACGTATCTCCTCTAGAAGCCATAATGGAGTCGTAGTTTGTAAGCTTTCTGTCTCCTTATACTGCCTGGAATAAAATGATAAAATTAAACACCATATCCCATCAGCCTATGCGAAAGCCTCAGTCAGGGTGTGACTAAACGTAGCGTGTGCGGGAAGCTCAACACAGGTGCCCCACGGGGCTTGCCGGAGGCGTAGAGTCTGTCGGGAGTTGTAGTATTTGGGCTCGCGTAGCCTCTTCATCGATCAAACGACCCCAAATGACCAGGACTCGGTTTCCCGGCAGGTGCCTTGCTGTCAAGGCCGGTTCTCATTTGAAAGGGGAAACTGGGGCTGAGTATTCGAGTGGGCACCGAAAGCAGGTGAGTCTTGGGGGGCATAGAAGCGGGTTGTGTGATTTTACTGACGCGAGCGGAGCTCTGGGAGCTGTAGTTTGCAAAGGAGGGCTCGGCAGGCATTGCCATTGTGCTTTGTGGGCGAAAGACGCCAGTGTCTAAAACTGAGGGTGAAAAGATTTTTGTTATCCTGAGATATCAGGGAATTAATTATTGTGCCACACGCTGGGCGGGGAGCGGAAGGATCCCATCATTATCCGTTTACACGTGGCTTTCGTTAAGTGTGCCTCATAGTATCAACAGGAACACGAGCACTATTGTCTTGAAGGGAATGTTAAGCACAAGGGGAAATAACCGGCAACCTCCCAAAGACACTGTCAAGGAAACGTGTATCCCGTTTTATTCTTCGTCGTTACGTCAGCTCTATCTCATATCTATAAACAAAAGTGCATGCCAAAGACCCGACCCATACGGGAGACTCCCGATGTTTGAAGCCAAAAATGGCATAATATTCACTGTTTCCTGTCTCAAATTTCATTTGTTTCAATAGAAGTGAGTAGGGGAAATACAATCTCTTTATTATTTTGTTAAAATCTCCTACATTCCTCTTCTAGAATGTTGGAATGCGCCATGCATGCTTTGTGACCGGTTTCCCCTTATTCCTTATTCTAGCTATGCGTAGCAATGTTCATTGGGCTACAGGGCATAACAAATGATGTGCGGGAATGATGGTGGAGTCTTAAAAGGGCATCATATCGTATTTCTTTCGAATACGGGGATGGGAAATCTCTTATCGAGGTGTTCCATAGAAGAGTTCCTCTGGTTTGTTCTATTATTATACATAGTTTCTTGGTGTTTGGTCGGTTTGACAAGGCTTTTTCTTGAACATATATTTATTCTTAGATGGTAGTAACTGAATGTGCACAGCCTTTTTTTGTCTTAATTAAATATTGGAGTTTTCAGCATGTGATTTTAAATGTCTGCTTTGTTCGGGCCGGCAGTCTGTGTTGGTATTTCAGTTGTGGGTGGGGGTGTTTGTTTTGGGCCTGATCATTGAGTAAGGAGTCCTAGCCCATTGGCGTCCCACTGGATGCTCCCCTTGGCTTCCCTAGATAATTGCTGAAGTTGTCACCAGTAGACTTTTGCATTTCGTTAAATCTTGCCCCATTGTAACCACTTACCATTTAATATTTTTGTCAAGAAATGGAAGGGTGAAGCCTTCCTGACTGTCTGGCAAAACTTTTTGTCAGTCACAGACCGTGGATCATTGTTAATGCTCCCTGTGTCCTGATTTGCCTGCTATCTTCTGCGCTACTGTGGACAACACTCACCTGGAACGGTTAGTAGGATATGGGATTGCTATTTTCGGTAGTTCTTCTTTTCCGATCCAACCTGGAAAAAGAAGTTACCTTTGAGTAATGAGTACAAAAGTACTTTTGGTCCAAGATAGTGGTATGGATGAAAGTTCAGAGCTGTGTGTTGCTGCTGGCCCATTATGTGTTTTTCCTAATTACTATGTTTCTTCAATGTTTAGTAGGTAATCTCCTTTGTCGGGATGCCTGGATAGTGGTAGTATATCATAGATGGAGATTTAGCAGTGGCAGTCCATTATCTTCCGTATTACGACTCTCGTCATCGTACCGGCGGTTATGGGGAAGTTCCCTGATTCCCTTAAATGCTTCTAGGAAGCTGCTCACTTCAGGGGAGTAGGCCTCACAGATCCGCAGTCTGCCTTTTCTGTAGATGCCGGATTTTTCTCCACGGGCCCCCTCTCTTCCTGGAGTCAGAAAGTCTTCCTCATCACTCCTTGCTTGCTTCCACCGTTTTACTTTCTGGATACGGGGTTAACGGCCATCAGTGGCCCCTCGCTTAGAGAAGGGCAGCTGGATTGAACAGATTCAGATCATGAGGCTCTGCAAGCTCCCATTATGCCTATTGACTCTGAAGTGGCCAACAGGAAAAACAGCTTTGTGGGGCAACCAGATTCATTTTAATGTTAATAACCATCAGCCATTTCGACTGTCCGTTTGTGGACAACTTGGATACTGCATACAAATACTTATTCCACATGTACTAAACATCAACTCATAGAAGCCTGCCTGGTGCCTTTTTATAACACAACGACCTCAAAAGCTACTCAAGGGATGTGCACCAACGCCCAAAAAATATATTCTGGGTGAACTTTTGTTCTCGTGCTAACTTCGGTGTAATTCTCTTCGGAAGATTTTTCTTGCTGCCAATGTCTTTGTTTCCTAGTTTCCGCTGTCTGTATTTCTGTCTGCTTGGTCTGTCTCAAAGCGCCTCGCCCCTTCCCTCGTTGTGCGTGCTTTTCTGCCCCTTCCCTCATTGTGCATGCTTTTCTACCCCCCCTTCCCTCGTTGTGCGTGCTTTTCTGCCCCCCCTTCCCTCGTTGCGCGTGCTGATCCCTGCATGTGACCCAGTTTTTGTCCCTCGGTTCCCTGCTTGTGCCTCGGTTTTTGTGCCTCTGTTGCCTGCTTGTGACCCGGTTTTCGTGCCTCTGTTGCCTGCTTGTGAGCCGGTTTTCATGCCTCTGTTGCCTGCTCGTGCCTCTGTTCCCTGCTTGTTCCCTTTGTCATTGTTTTTCGCCTTTCTCTTCCTCCTCCTTCCCATTTACTCATCAGAATTCTACAACATATACAGGAAAATTTGTCATGAGCGATGACAAAAGCTCTAACTTTTACAAAAGCGAAACCGTTGCATTGTAAATGCTTGTTTACTTCTGTATCCCGAGTGCCTGTGTCCCCCCTTGCATCTTGTGCCCTGAATTTTGCCCCCCTTTTACTTCTGTACCCTTGTTTGCGCCTCGTTACTCTCCTCGCCACTCGCTCCCGCCGCCGCATCCCGGTTGCCCTGCCCCCTTGCATCCTATTGGCCGCCCCGCTCCCACCTCCCAGCTGCTCCTCCCTCCCTCTCCCCCTCATATGGAGGCCGCGCAGAGGGCGCGCCGCTGGCGCGCCAAAGGCAAGCCCGTCTGCGCCCGTCCGCGTCTGGACGGGCGCCCAGCGCCAGACCCCCTGGCCCCCGCAGACGCCAGCCCACCCGCCGGACCTACGGCGCCGCCACCCTCATCGCACTCAACACCGGCTGGATCCCCGGCTGCTACCGAGCCACCCCAAGACGCACCCACGGACCATTCACCTGCCAATCCTGCAAGTTCACCTGCATCCGGACCTGTACCGCACCCGCCAAGCCGAGCACCAGCGGCAACCACCTGAAGTGCATCCTTCTCAACACCCGCTCCGTCCACAGACACGCCGTGGAACTCTGGAACCTGCTCGACACCACATCCCCAGACATCGCCTTCCTCACGGAAACCTGGATGAACGCCTCCTCAGCACCCGACATCGCCATCGCCATCCCGGACGGATACAAGATCTCCCGGAGGGACCGCGTCAACCAGACAGGAGGAGGCATCGCCATCGTCCACAAGAACACCATCCGCATCACAACCAACTCCGAGGACACCCTCACAGCCGCCGAACATCTTCACTTCCAGATACACACCGACCCCAAGACCACACTCAGAGGCACCCTCATCTACAGACCCCCAGGACCCCGCACTCAATTCAGCGAAGACATCGCAGACTTCATCTGCCCACACACCCTCCCCTCCGCTGACTACATCCTCCTAGGGGACCTCAACTTCCACCTGGAGAACAACAACGACAACAACACCACCACCCTGCTGGACAACCTTGCCAACCTCGGACTCAAGCAACTGGTGAACACCCCCACCCACTACGCCGGACACACGCTGGACCCAGTCTTCTCCTCCAGCGAGTACATCTCCTTCAGCCACGCCACCGGACTCCACTGGACAGACCACAGCTGCGTCAACTTCAGCTTCAGAAGAATCACGACTCACCACCACCCGCAACAGGCTCCCCGCAGGAGCTGGAACAAGATCACCACCGACCAGCTCACCACATCACTGAGCCAGAACCCTCCCGCCAGCTCAACGGACCCCAACCAAGCAGCCAACAACCTCACACAGTGGTTCACCAACTGCGCTGATGACCTCGCACCTCTGAAAAACCATCCCAGCAGGCCCGGCAGCAAGAAAGCATCCTGGTTCAACAACGACCTCAAGAACTCCAAGAAAAACTGCCGTACCTTCGAGAAAGCCTGGCGAAAAACCCGACCACTGACACCCTGACCGCCCTCAAGCACGCCTCCCACAAACACCACCAGCTGATCCACACCACCAAGAGGACAGCATTCAAGGAACGACTAGACAGCAACGCACACAACAGCAAGGAACTCTTCAACATCATCAAAGAGCTCTCCAACCCCAGCGCCGGAAACAACTACATCACTCCCTCACAAGACCTCTGCGACTCACTCGCCTTGTTCTTTCACCGCAAGATTGCCGAGATACACGACAGCTTCGGCGCACAGACCACGCACCCAACCACCGAACCAACGCCCCCACCACCACCCTCCGCGCCTGGACCCCGGTCAGCACCGAAGACACCATCCACACGATGAACACCATCCACTCCGGATCACCAACCGACCCATGCCCCACCACGTCTTCAACAAGGCCAACTCCGTCATCGCACCCCAACTCCGGGACATCATCAACTGCTCCTTCGACACCGCCACCTTCCCGGAAAGCTGGAAGCATGCCAAACTCAGCGCCCTCCTGAAGAAACCATCAGCAGTCCCCTCCGACCTCAAGAACTACCGCCCCATCTCGCTCCTCCCTTTTCCTGCCAAAGTCATCGAGAAGACCGTCAACAAACAGCTGGCCGCCTTCCTCGAGACAAACGGGTCCCTCGACCACTCGCAGTCCGGCTTCCTTGCCAACCACAGCACCGACACCACCCTCATCACAGCCACTGACGACATCCGAACCCTGCTCGACAACGGGGAAACAGCGGCCCTCATCCTCCTGGACCTCTCCGCAGCGTTCGATACTGTCTGCCACCACACCCTAGTGCAGCGCCATCGAAATCCAAGAGAAGGCACTAGACTGGATCATCTCGTTCCTCGCCGGAAGAACCCAGAGAGTCCGCCTCCCCCCGTTCAGATCCGAGGCCACCAAAGTCATCTGCGGCGTACCACAAGGATCATCACTCAGCCCCACCCTCTTCAACGTCTACATGAGCCCCCTCGCAGCCATCGCACGCCAACACAACCTCATCATCTCCTACGCCGACGACACCCAGCTGATCCTCTCCCTCACCAACGACCCAGCCACCGCCAGAACCAACCTACACGAAGGGATGAAAGACGTAGCCAAGTGGATGATGAACAGCCGACTGAAACTGAACTCAGACAAGACGGAAGTCCTCATCCTTGGATCATCACCCTCTGCCTGGGACGACTCCTGGTAGCCCCCCGCCCTGGGCAGCGCACCCAAACCTACGAACCACGCACGCAACCTGGGCTTCATCCTGGACTCCTCCCTCTCGATGACCAGACAAGTCAACGCCGTCTCATCATCATGTTTCAACATCCTACGCATGCTCCGAAAGATATTCCGATGGATCCCCACCGAAACCAGAAAGACGGTCACCCAGGCTCTCGTCACCAGCCGACTGGACTACGGAAACACCCTCTACGCCGGAACCACAGCCAAACTACAGAAAAGACTCCAACGCATCCAGAACGCCTCCGCACGAATCATCCTTGACATCCCCCGACACAGCCACATCTCCGGACACCTGAGAGACCTGCACTGGCTCCCCGTCAGCAAGAGAATCACGTTCCGACTCCTCACCCAAGCACACAAGGCCCTCCACGACCTGGGCCCCAGGTACCTCAACAACCGCCTGACCTTCTACACTCCCACCCGCCAGCTACGATCGACCAGCCATGCCCTCTCCGCCGTTCCACTCATCCGAAGAGCCACCAAGGGAGGAAGATCCTTCTCCTACCTGGCAGCCAAGACTTGGAACTCTCTCCCCATCCACCTCCGCCTGACCCAAGACCACCTCTCCTTCAGGAAGCAACTCAAGACCTGGCTGTTCGAGCAGTAGCGGACCCCCCCTCTAGCGTCTTGAGACCCTCCGGGTGAGTAGCGCGCTATACAAATGCCTTGATTGACTGATTGATTGATAGTGCCTGCAGTTTTGTTGTCCAAGCAAAGCAACATTAGTGTTGCCTCTATAAACTCTAAGCAAAGATGCTAAAATTGTTGCATGTAAGGTCAGTGACAGGCTCCTTGCTGATGGAATTCTCAGCATAACTGCCTTACCCTAACCTCAGTGCTGTTTTTAGCCATACAGGGAACTTAAATCAACATGAACAAGACAAGTTGGGTCGGTGTACAAGCAAAACGAATACTGATAGCTAAAGATATATCCACTCCTATCTCCAGTCTGCCATTTGGGAGCAACCTTTGTAGGATGAACGTCTGAGTCTGCCTTGCCAGGATTTGAAATCATGATCTGGGGTCGAACGAAGGCGGTGGCCATTTTGAATTGGCCTACCACTTCTACTCTTGTGCAATGCCTGTGTGTGTGATTTCACTTTACACAAACAGGTAGTGAGCTACATACAGCGCATGACCTAAGCAGTGATTATATAGGATAGATATATTCATGAGTTGCATCGAAGGGAACCAAAAACAGCGTCCACCCAACACTGTCAATAAAATAACAATAAGATTAATTGTTATTATAACTTTGAACCCAAAGAGGAACCCCGAGCAATTAAAAATGATTCACATATGTAAATCGAGAGATTTATGCTCAAATCAAGTGTCCATAAGAATTTGTAGGCATCAGTCCTTTGTCCTTTATTTTCGTATTCAAAGATGTTCAAGAAGACTTGTTTGATGCAATCTTGGTACTACAAACAACAGCCAACACCAACAGCCAACACGTGTTTCGTCAAAGGTTGTAACCCAAAGACTTCCTCAGGGCCTGGACAAGTCTTTATTCATATATAGTTAGCACAAGGTATTCTTTTCCATATAAATACGTCCTTCATGCAAATCAGGGTTCAATGTCCAAATTTAAACATGAACCTAACTATATATGAATAAAGACTTGTCCAGGCCCTGAGGAAGTCTGTGTGTGATTTCACGATCGGTGAGAGGCACGCCAGTTCTTCAGAACGACAGCTGTTTCAGTTTCTGTTCTAGTGCAACAGCACACTGCTCCTATTCTCCTGCAACAGTGTTTTTACAGTTTGCCTGCAAGCTTGGTGACAGGCACACCACTTCATACAGATACAGTATTTTCACAGCAATTTAACTCAGTGTAGACTACATTTATAGTTGTCGGTTGCACTTTCAGTGACAAACACATAATTTCTTTAAAGCTACAACACGTACTTTAGTGTTCCTTTTACGTTATTATTCTCTAATATTTTAGGCTCTTTTCTTCTTCTCTCCAGCAGTTCTGACCAACTAAGAAAAAGCATTTGGTATAGACCCTTGGTTCAGTTACTATTGACCTTCGTATTATTAGCATATTGTTTTGTTTGAATGGCTACTTCTCAGCAAGCAATGGTCACTCAGCCACCACCTTTCTTGGGTTTACCAGGTAAACCTACTATAAAATGGATACATTGGTTTAGGTTATTTAAGAACAATATTGTTGCTGTTCATGCTGGCAGTTACAATCCTGCAAGCAAAATTGCTACGCTGTTTGGTAGTCTTGCTGCACAGCACATCTTTGATAGTTTACCACCCATTCCAACACCATCTGGGGGTGGTCCATGGAATATATATCTGAAGGCCATTGCCAGACTACGAAAGCAATTTTCGGATGAACCAACCATAATGCTTGAGCGCCTTGCCTTTTTCAAATGCAAACAGCAGTCAGTAGAGAATATGGACGAGTACATATCTGCTCTCAGGGTTGTAGCATCCACTTACGAATTTGGCACTGATCCAGATATCTACATCCGAGAAGAATTTGATTTAACTGCGCTTCAAGAAAGGTGTAGGAAAGACTTTTCAGCTGTAGAACCTCCCCCTTAATAGAAGTCCTTGATCTTGTAAAAAGTATTGAAAGATTGCTTATTTCCTCAAAAAGTTTGCATATTGAATCTCCTTTGGTTAATGCCATTTCACTTAGTGAGGATTCTGCTGACACTGTATGTGCCATCAATACCAAAGCGAAAACATTTAAGAATATGAGCAAAAAAATGTTTGGGTCATGTTATACATGTGGTTCTAAGTGTCATCTTGGTAATGCTCAAAACGGTCCCGCAATTGGAAAGAAGTGTATTCTTTGCAAGAAAATGGATCATTTTCATAATGTATGCAAGAATGGCAGACATCCTACAAAGATCGGTAGTGTGGATGTAGATCTTGTCACTTGTTCTGAATCACATGATAATGTTATACTGACCCTTGAGTGTTCTAACCGAGTTTCACCTGTCAAAGACACAATGTGTGAATTTCAAATTGATGATATAACATTAACAGTTTTGACTGGCTCAGGTTCACCCATTACCATTCTGCGAGACACTACTTTTCATGAGCAAGGGTTGTTGGACAGGTTTTACTCCTCACAGATATTAATCACCCAAAGGATTTAGGAGAAAATACATTGAAATGTTGAGTTATTTCACAGCAAATGTAGCATGGCTTGGCAGGAAAACATGTACTAAAGTCTACGTTGCCATCAAGGGCAGAAATATTGTTGGGTTGCAAGACCTAGCAAGAATGGGTATCCTCCTAGTTCCGGGCTCCGCTAATCCAGTGATTTTGGGTGAGGTTCCAATTTCTTTGGTTGATGACCCTAGTGAGTCTGTTGACAGTATTTTATCTGACTTTAAGCCTTTTTTTGATAAATGTGTTGGCAAGATTTCAGGGTTTGAGCATAAAATCAGATTGCTTTCCAATGCACAGCCTATTTCACATAAAGTTTGTCAGGTACCATTGAGTGCCAGAGAAAATTTGAAATACACTCTTGATGAATTATTGTCTCAGGGTATCATACAATCTACTGATTCATCACAGTGAGTGCCAAGCATTGTCGTAGTGCGCAAAAAAATGGCAAGAACAGGCTATCTGCTGAATTGGGGGCACTCAACAAAAATATAATCGCGGATTGCCACCCACTACCAAAGATCCATGATCTGCTAGCAAGTCTTAGCGGAGCGATCTGATTTTCCATCATCGACTTGAAGTTTGTGTTCCATCAGGCTGCATTATCTTGTGAATCTCAGGAACTGACAACCTTTGTCACTCCTTATGGAGCATACTAGTACCTCAGACTGCCAGCGTGTCCCAAAGGTTGATGGACAGCTTATTAAAGAACACTGCTGGCGTGCAGATGTACCAAGATGATATATTAATTTTTGCCAATGATTTGGAGCAAAATAACATAATCTTGAGGAAGGGTTTAACAATTATTTTACAGAGAGATATGACAGTGATATTGGAAAAGTGTACGTTTGCTACCAATGAATTAGAGTATTTGGGGCTTATTGTGTCACGGGATGGCATAAAACCAAAGGGATCTCTAATCAAAGTCATCTCTGATGCTAAAACACAAGGAGACAAGGATGCACTTCACTCATTTCTTGGTATAGCAGAATATTATGCACGATTTATATCCGGTTACGCTCAGTCTGGGTAGCCTTTCAAGATTTTGCTTAGAAAGGGACACATATTTGCATAGTCTGACGATCTCACTATTGCTTTTGAAAATTTGAAAAGACTAATTGTATCAGGACCTACACTTAGTACTTTTGGTGAAGGTCGCACTTCTACCATTACTGTGGATGCCAGTGAGTGTGTTTTAGGTGCCGTGCTCACTCAGAAAACAGGAACTGGTGATAAAACCACTGCATTTGCCTCCAGGTCCCTTACACCTATGAATGCCAGTATAGTACCATAGAACAAGAAGCCTTAGCATGTGTATGGGCAGTTCATATGTTCAGGACATACATTTGGGGCATGAGATTCGACCTGGTCACAGACCACAAACCTTTAGTTCACATTTTCACAAATTGTGTACGTAGTACCATGTCTGCTAGGCTCACTAGATTGGTCCCTAAGTTACAGGAATATAACTTTATCATCAGTTACATCCCAGGTGGGAAAAAGTTATGTGTTGATTGTTTGTCACATTTAGCTATGGATAATGTTGAGGATGTGTCTGATGATATGGAATGTATTGCTTTAATTGATACTTTCTAGGAGTGTAACACTGTGGTTAGTGAACAAGGCTGGATTAGTGTCTCTGACAAGTAAGTGGTGTTGTGTAAAGTAATGGGGTACACTGTGCGTGGATGGCTGGAAGTAAGGTGATTGGCAGGAGATTTGAAGACTTTTGCACAAATATCAGAAGAGATATCTGTGTAGAATGGGTTTGTTCTTAGGGGTGACCGTTTTGTTCCTTCCGTAAAGCTTTGCAATGCCATTATTGGCCAGGCCCATGAAGATCATTTAGGTAGCACCAAAACAAGCATGAAGATTAAACAGCATTACTGGTGGCCCACCTTGGACAGTCAGGTCAAATCAATTGTAGAGAAATGCCCTGGATGTGTGTTATCAGACAAACATTGGAGAAGTATTAATACCCTCTTTGCCTCTCTCCATTCCCTGAAAAAGCATGGGAGAAGTTAGGATTAGATTTCTGCAGACCATACTCCATTTTACCCAGCAACATGAGGTATGCCATTCTACTTGTAGATTACCACTCAAGGTGGATGTACAATGCTTTCACAGAGTCTCAAGACACTCGTGCAGTTATTACATTTATAGAAAATGCCTTTCACATGGAAGGGGCACCCAAGTTTCTTGTTACAGACAATGCCACCCACTTTGTCTCTGAGCGCATGAAGAGTTTCTGGTCTAACACTGACTTTAAACACCTTAAACTAGCTTTAAACTCTCCATCCTCCAATGGTCTAATTGAGCACACCGATAGAGTCATCAAAGGGGGCGCCCAGACAGTATTGGCTTAAGGTCTGGATGTTGCAAGATTTGTGGACCAGGAAGTATGGAGTTATACTACATCCCTGCATTGTACGACAGGTGTTACTCCTTTCTCTTTACTAAGAGGTAGGAATGCGCACACGTCTTCTTGCCCTTCGTGGTTATGTGCTAAGTCTCACAAAGGTAATGAAACAGTACCTTCCAATATGTGGTGGCTGCTAGGGTCGCTCTGAAGCAAGCAGAAATCAAATTGGGATTCCACAAAGAGCGCAGTTATCAAAGCGTGTATGTGAGAGATGGTGATTGCGTAATCATCAGAAATCCAGTCAAAAATATGAATGGTGAGTCAAAGTTCTCTGTCCAAGTGCAGGTAGACAGAGTCAGCAAGGGCGCTGTGTTCATTCGGGGCAAGGGTTGGTGAAACAAACACCAGGTGGTTAAGCTTTTTCCAGATCAAGTTAGCATCACGTGCAATAGGTGAGATCAGGTACACAATGTAGATTGGGCACAGTGGCTTCCATCTCCTTGACAGCCTTCAATCGGCAAAGATGTGGAGGGCGTTCAAGGGCACATAAGCAGCAATGAAGGTACTGTGTCTAAACATATGACCCCTGTCTCTGAGAAATCAGACACTAATGTGGTAGCTCCACAAGTTAGGAAAGTTCCCAAAAGATGATATGATTTTGTACTTTATTAACCTCCTTTCCAACATATTCTTGTTTAAGAGTTATTTTATTTCTGTTTTAAATAAAAGGGGAAAGATGCTGTAATGGATTGTATATTTTCAATTGTAAATTGTATTCACTATGAGCACGAGATGAACGCCCACGCTCATCTCGTCATGTTGCGTTTTAATGTGCTTGTTAAGTTTTGGCCAGCCTTTCCACGCACACAGTACCACAACGGTCATGGATACCGATACAGCGACAGTCAGCTGTTGGGATCCAGGCCAGCAGGATGTCCTTCTTGTGGGCATCTTATTGCAGAATATATCTACTTCATTATTCTTCGGCCTGCCTCTGACTCATCATTTCAAATAGGCAATAAATAGCACCTGCACTGCTTGTGGACCCTTTGCGGACCACTTTTAGACATTTTGAAAGAGGGAGGCTTGTGACTAATATTTCCATTTCCATTTAGTACAAGGGAGCTTCTGAATATGCAGGAACATAACAAAACGTTAATTGGAACAATGGTGGGGTAGAAAGAAGCCACATTTCTCTTCTTTTGGGTAAGTGGAGACCTTAGCTGTTGATAGCAATGAGGAAGTGATAATATCAGGGAGCAATGATTATTCCATTTTTTGGGGGCTTACAGGAGATGAAGCAGCTGGGAAACGGCCTTTACAACGAAGCCGTTTCCCCGAAATCTTTAACCACGCATGCAGTACAACGCATGTGTGGTTACAACTAATGCCTTTACCACGCATACCTTTCCTACGATGTTTGTAGTAAAGGCATATGTGGTAAAGGTAAAAAGAAAAAAAGGGGGGCTTGGGGGGGCCTCCCCCCCAAATAAAACAACTCACCATAAGTCACGTCGGCGTCAGCGTCGTTTAAGAGAAATCGGAAAAAATGCCGTTTTCTCTTAACGACGTATGACGTCACCACGCAATTATTCGAGGAAAAGTTTATCCGTGGTAAACGAATTCCGTTGTAACGCATGCGTGGTAAAGGCATGCGTTGCAACGGAATTCGTTGTATCATCATATATTCGAAGCAGCTAGTTTGGGAAAGAGTGGCTGAGCACATAATTGAAGGATAGAAAAGGCCGAGGGAGGGGTGGGAGCAAAGCAGAACAGAATATACCCTGCCCTCTTTTGAATGAGGGTGAGCTCATCGTAGTCATAATTGCAGTAGGGTTTCTTGGTGTCTCAAAGTGAGATTGGGCGGAATCAGATGTCGAATGTGTCCTTGGAGAAATATCTGGAAAACTAACGGGCTGATTTGCAGAATCGTCCCGTTTGCGACAAGAAAAGTGCATTTTAAAATGTACAAAGCCCAAATTGAGATTCAGTAACTTGTTACCGAATCGTAATTTGGGCTTTGCAATTCGGTATTTGGAAGGGGAATGTCTAGAGCTCCATCTAATCTATGGATTACGGAGGATTACAGGTAAGTAAACATATACATAAATAAAACGAATTTCGTTGCGTGCACTGCATCGCAATTGGCGATGCAGTGCGCGCAACGAAATTCGTTGTATTTATTTCTATGTTTACTTACCTGGAATCCTCCGTAACCCACAGAATACTACCCCCCACCCTGCCCCACATCACCGCCCGGCAGCTACTCCCACCACCGACCGCTACTGGTGATGGCACTTCCTGACCCTTGTCCTATCGTCGGTAATGCCGGCAATAGCATTTAAGAGACACTAGTTAAACACTCAAGGACTGGAGGGGGTTAGGATTAAAACAATGTGCCCCTTTAGACAAAGTTAGAAAAAATAACACTCACCTCCAGTCACAGAGTCAGCAGCCAGCGACTGACATTATAGATTACAGTGTGTCCGACAGGATCAAATGGCGATCAGCAAGTGGACAGAACGGTGTGAAGGTTCCATGACATCACACAGGGCAATGATTCTGTGGTTTGTGGCGTCACCGGATCTCTCATTTCTTCCTATGTACAGCTACAACCACATTGTCAGCTTTACAGCCAGAATGTCCTTGAAACATGTTGATTTTTCAGTTATATTTCTAACAACCCTATCTTGGTGCGAGTGCATTGCATATGCACTGCTGGCAAGGGTGCAGGCGAGATGTGTGAATTCTGCCGGTGCAAGCTTCTTGTCCGGATAGAGGCTGCACAGGACACAGTCTGAAGCTTTTATAAAGCCGAGTGCTGTTGCATCTTATTTTGGCAACGTCAGACTTCAACCTCGAAAGAAAACAGTTTGCAGTTCACTGGAAACCAATACACAACATGGAGCAAAAGATCATTGCTCGAATGTTGGAATTGCATTATTTTTGGAGCTGGAAAAAAAGGCTATTTTTGGGGCACTTCTCTAGGCTATGCAACGTCTGCCACGGAAGAGTTTGCGGTGCGACTTTTTAATAGTAGGGTCGCATCCCAACAAAACAAGCATTTACAATGCAACGGTTTCGCCTTTGTAAAAGTTAGAGCTATTAGCATTGTAAATTACACATTTTGTATTTATGTGTTGCTTTTGAAAACAGATAAATAAATGGCAGTCATTTACAATGCCAATAGCTTACTCTCTCACAAATGCGAGAACTATTGCATTTGCACACACAGTCTTCATCTGTACAATTGATTTCTTTTTTAAACACCAATTTCTTTTTTTAGATTGTTTTTGGGGAAGAGGAGCAATAACAGGCTCAGGCCTCACAGCAGCCACTCCTCAGGTCACAAACAAAACCCATTACAGGAATGCACTCCCTGAACACCACTGGGGATGATGTCTGCTTTCATCTAATCAACAGGTGAGGGTCCCGAGTACCGGAGAAGAGGAATACTCATGAGATACAGGAGTCCGCGGTGAGAAGAGGAATCAACTCCAGCCCTAGGACCCTCCGATGGAGAAGAGGCACGTCCCCATTAACCTTGGGGCCACAGCCATGCTCCCTGGAGAACCAGACTGCAGGCATGCTTGTGCGCAAATAGTAATGCACCCAGATTATGCACTCAAACTGTCTTAACATAAAAGCCAGAGTAAACACACATTGCAGCCATAAGCGAGCCGGTCCCATGGCAGCTGTGGCCACTACTATCATCACGGCAACCTTCCTGCTGACACGCAAAGGCTCCGGTAGTACTGAAGACAGGGCGAACACAAAACATTAACAGCTATATACTGTTACCAATAAATACAATACACTCCGGCTCCACACGTGGTGCCAGATTGTAATTTGTAAGGCACTGTACAGTGCTCTTGTGAATAGCGCTCTGCGCAGTTCTGATTCCCGAGTGGGGGCCTCTACTAATTAACAGGCAGGAGGCTTGTCAGTCACAAAAACTGACCTTCTGGTCCACTGCGGGGCCCGGGGATTAGAAGCACAATATACAGTGATTGAGTTGCAGCAGCTGTAGGGCCAAAGCAAAGACGTTCCTGGTCCGTGCGGGGATCCGGCTGGGGTGGAGGGCCGCAGGGCGGGGGGCGTCTCTCTGAGGGGCTCTGGGAAGGTCTGGGTCGTCTGTGATCCTTTGTGGTGTCAGGGACCCCCGAGGCGGCAATGCGGCACCGAGCGGGCTGTACACTTCAAGGGCTCTCTAGTGCGGCGCGGCCTCAAGGGGAAACAATGCCAGGTCACAAGGGCGGCGTGCGAGCCGTATCTTCCAGGCTCTACGCCGCAGTCAGGGACAGGGCGCCGGCGTACGCTTCAGGCGTACGTTCGCGGCGTACAGGGGCACAGTTGGTACGCTTCAGCGTACAAGGCGAACTACACTACAGCAGGCTAATGCGAGTCGTACCCGGCAGAGAACCACAGGCCGGTACGGATCGCAGGATCAGGGGTGATTGTTCCTTAACCATTGCAGGCAGATGCGAGGCATACGGCCCAAGGCAAGGCGGTACGTCTCGTAGGGGGCACAAACAAAAGCTGGTGCGATTGCGTACGCTTCTGGCGTACGCCACGAACACTCCGGGGGGGCGCTCGATGAAAGCGGTGAAATGCTTCTTTGTCGTGAGGCGCGGCGCACAGGAGAGGGTGCGCTCTCGTAGGGGGCACAATTGAGATTGCAGGCAGATGCGAGTCGTACGGCCCCAAGGCAAGGCGGTACGTCTCGTAGGGGGCACAAACAAAAGCTGGTGCGATTGCGTACGCTTCTGGCGCAAAGACGGAAAACAAAGACGACAGACAGACGAAGACGGATACGGAAAACAATGCTGCTTACCTAATCGCAATTTGAAAGTACTTCCTGGCAACTTCAATCGCGCAGCCCACTCCTGCAAAGGACACTTCGAAAAAGACCAAAACATGGTGAGACCAAAAAAAAAAATAACATCCGCCCACCGCCGCAATGACGCACGAAAATGGGCGGGATGAGTAAAAATGGCCGGAACGCCCCCAAATCTGCTCCGCAATTGACGGACAGATCTCTGTTCCAATGGCTAGCCTCCATTTATGGAGCTAGCCAATGGAACAGAGGGCGGGACTAAGCCCTACACTGTAGGGACATAAGATTTCTCCTGGGCGGAGCTAGGAGCTCCGACGCCAGGCGAAACCTAAAAAAGAGTGTGCTCACTGCACACTGTCTTTTCGCGCCCTAGCTCTAACTTTGGGATGCAACCCCACTATTAAAAAGTCGCACCGCAAACTCTTCAGTGGCAGACGTTGTGCAGGTTGACCTGCCTAATCAGTATAAATTAGGTAGCCTGCCATTTGCAACCCTCTGTTATTGGCTATAAACAGGGGAATGGTGGCCTGCAAAGAACGACGGACCAACATGCAAAGAACGACGGACCAACATCCTTGAGTCTGAGTCACAAACTGCGTTTTGAAGTTGATAAAGTAGTACTACAGTAGTACTACTCATATACTACAAGATGCAATTTACAAATCTTCAGTCAGAGACTCCGCCCTCTCCTATCTTTTCACTGCGGTCATGCTAATACAAAACAAACACCCACATGACAGTAAGGTGATTGCAATTCACAAAAGACGTTTGGGAATGCATCAGGAGAAGCAGGAAGTGGTTCCCTGGATTAATGCCTATTATACCAAAGGTGACCCAACAGAATTACTAAAGGGTAAGGTGTCCTAAGGGGAAACCGTCCCCTCTGTGAATCAATGACTTGCAATTGCAATTGGAAACTATTGATAAATGCCACCGTGAATCGCAATTAGGATGAGACGTCCTTTCACACTCTCTCCAATTTGTGTTTTAGAGTGGATTTCAAACCCCACTTTACAAGTCGAAAAGGCTTTTCCAAATCGCAAAATGGCTTTAGTAAATAGAAAGAGGCAATTTTGCATTGGCAACTCCAGTGATTTTGCGAATCGCAGGGTTGCAAACGCAAAATGGCTTTCTACATCAGGGCCCAGATATTTATTCAGCTACATCTAGTCCCAAAGTAACAGTAGTGTTTGGCACCCGTTTCATTTGATCAGTCTAGATATTTCAGCAGGTTGGTACTACACTAGATAGGGCTATTAATGTGATAAACCACAGGTGATGCCTCCATTGCGCATGCGCTGCTGCTAGCGCTGGTCTATTTTTAACTTGCTCTGTTTGCTGATTTAATTTACTCATTTTTTAATTGTTTTCACTGATTTTAGCGGGATTTGGCTGGGCTCTCCATCCTCCCCTCCCTCTCACCGCACTTAACGGAATATACATCGCCGTTTTGGCGAGTCCGGGTCCCGGGGGTTGCTCTGCCCAGGAGCCATCTTTGATTGGGCTACTTTCAACTTTGACGGGCGCCATCTTGGACCGCCCTCGCGATCGCGCTAGGCCTGGAGGGCCTATTTAAAGCTCTCCTCTACCGCGCAGCGGGACGCGCAGATGGGTCGCCCTCGCTTAGCCGGAGTCGTGCCTGAGTCCTGCCCGTCTGCGCCCGTCCGCGCTGAGGACGGGCTGCAGGGCGGGCTATCCTCTGCCAACGTGACCTCAGGTACGTTAAACCGGGACAGCCATGTTTGCTATCCATCCGCATTACTCCACTCACTGAGACCCTGTACTTCCACTGACTGTGCTATATGTATCCTGCCATGTCACAATTTTTTATGTTCCGGCTGTGGTTTTTCTACTGGCAAAATGCGGCTCTCTAAAACTCAACAGTATATTAAACACTGTAGGGGGAAAAGGAAGCCCACGAAGGGTGGTATCTCTCCTCCCTCTCTGCTCCATTTCTGGAGCTTAAACTGTAGATCGCTCCCTAAGAATAAATTAGACATTCATGATTTCATAATTGAGGAATCGCCGGACGCCCTATTCCTGACTGAGACCTGGATTCATGGTAGTTCGGGTCCAGACATCGCCGCAGCGATTCCACCTAACTATGTTATGGTACATCAGGATAGACCCTCAGGTAAAGGAGGTGGAATCGCCATTATTTTTAAATCCACCTACCAATGTAAACTGGAGGTGATACATCTCCCAGGCAGTGAAGCTGCATTATTTAAACTTACGATCAATCCCCGACTGACGCTCTCTGGCCTGTTAATCTATCGGCCTCCGGGGAATGCTGCTTCTTGGATTCCCTTACTTGTCGATTGTCTATCAGCAATACTTTTGAAATCAAATAACTTCACCATACTTGGTGATTTAAATATCCATCTAGATGATGTCAACAATTCCCTCACTAAATCGTTTTTGTCTGATCTTGAGGTCTGTAACCTCAAACTTCATAATACTGGAGCCACTCATCTTGCCGGTCATTTGCTGGACCCAGTCATTTCCACTCTTCCATTTGATTGCTCCCATCTGGCACGCCCGCTGGTTTGGTCTGACCATTACGCCGTACATTTTGTGTTACCACCCGGTCTTTTTACAGCTAATGATTACGTAGAGGAAACAAAACCTTCTTATCGCTGGGACAGGATTGACATAGCTGCTTTTAATCTGCATCTGACTGAGACTATTCCTTCTCTCAGTAACACTGAGCAAGATTTGAATGCCCCCATCTCTAAGTGGCTAACCGATGCAGTATCTATTCATGCTCCTTGTTCTGGCAGTAAACTTCGATCCTTGCGTCCCCCAGCACCTTGGTACTCGGATGAGTTAAAAATCCAACGTGTTAAATGTAAAGCTTTGGAGAGGAAGTGGAGAAAGTCCTATTCCACTCCCTCTAAACTGATTTACAAGGACGGCCTAAAGGCTTATCATGCCAACTGTAAACGGGCCAAAGCTGCTTACATTACCTCTACCATCACTTCAGTGCAGAATTGTCCTCGGACTCTTTTTGCCACTGTTAAGAAACTTACAGGTGCTGACACTGTTCCCGCGTTGCCGGCTCTAGATGGCATACACTGCAATATTATCGCAGACTTTTTTGTATCGAAGGTTCAGGGCATTCACCAATCCCTAGCTCCTATTTCACCTTCTATGGATTCTTCCTTGCTTGGCTTCTGTTGTAATGCCCCTGCTCCTCCCACTGAGTTTCTGTACAACTGGAAATTATTTGATGATGTTTCCTTCCTATCATGCCTAAAAAGCATCAGGTCAGGCTCTCCTCGGGACCCTGTCCCCATGAAGATACTAAAGCAACTTGACCTTGAACCACGTAGATTTTTAATGAGGCTACTCAACATCTCCCTCAGTGAATCGCGTGTTGAACAGGTTTGGAAACATGCCATGGTCGTTCCCTTACAAAAGAAATCTGGTGTGGACATTACTAACCTGGCCAACTTTAGGCCTATATCCCTGCTGCCAGCTTGTTCTAAAATACTAGAACGCCATATTAACATCCAGCTAAATGAGTTTGTTGAAAATACAGGATACCTTCATCCATCCCAATCAGGCTTTCGCGCCAACTATTCCACCGAATCCGCACTTTTGGGGGTGACTGAGCGACTCCGACACGGTATTGATAGCGGTGAGACCTTTGCGCTTATCCTTTTGGATTTAAGCGCGGCTTTTGATACCGTGTCGCATTCTATTCTACTGGAGTCCCTTCACTCCCTTGGTGTTGCTGGATCTGCGCTTGCCTGGTTGGCCTCATTTCTTAATGAGCGTACATTCCAGGTATTTTCAAACAAAGCTGAATCGGCGATCTGTCCATCTGCGTACGGCGTCCCTCAGGGGTCTATATTGAGCCCTTTGTTGTTCAATATCTACATCAGACCCCTTGCTACTATCGTTGAGGACGCCGGTCTGTCCATATACTCATATGCAGACGATACGCAGATCGTGTTTTCCCTGTCTGGCAGGAGGGTCCAGGATACCTCTGCCCTTAAAATCGGCCTTTCCCGGGTTGCTGCCTGGATGCAGGCTAATCTGTTAAAACTTAACGGTGAAAAGACCGAGGTTATTATACTTGGCAAACATAAAGATCTGTGGGGCTCTAGACACTGGCCCAGTGACATGGGTCCACTGCCCACCCCCGTGCCAGTTGCTCGTAACCTCGGCTTTCTAATCGACGAGAAACTTTCGATGCGACAGCAGGCAACTAAGGTCGCTGCAATCTGCTTTAATACCTTACGCTGGTTGCAGAAGATCCTATGGATGTTGCCTGAGTCTACTCGTCGAATGGTTGTTCAGGCTCTTGTAATGTCCCGTATCGACTATGGAAATGTGCTCTATCTGGGAGCCGATAAAGCCACTATGAATGTTCTCCAGGTTGTACAGAACTCAGCTGCCCGCCTGTTGTGCAATGTCCCACGAAGAATGTCTGCTACGCAAGCCCTGTGTGACCTTCATTGGTTAAAAATTTCTGACCGCGTGGCTTTTAAAACCTTGTGTCTTCTGTTTAAGATTCGCCAGGGCTCTGCCCCTACTTACCTGCACAATCTTGTTCAGGCTTACCAGCCCTGTCGTCCCCTCAGGTCATCTAATCAAGCCAACCTTGTAGTTCCTAGAATTCGTTTGGCAAAAATGGGAGGCCGCTCATTTGCCCATTTGGGGCCGAAGATGTGGAATGTTTTTCCGCTGGCGCTAAAAATGGAGACTAATCTTTTTGCGTTTCGCAAAAAGTTGAAAACTTTTTTGTTTTAACTGATCACGGCTTCTGTTCATTCTTTATTCAGCAATTACCTGTCCTTTCTTCTTCAGTCTGTCCCTGGCGCCGGGAAACCCATTACGGGTAGCTGTGCGCAATATAAATTCAATAAATAAATAAATAAATAAATAAATAAACCACTGTATTTGTGGCCCATAAATTATGGTTGGACAAGGGAGTAAACAAATATGCTATATTGTAACCTTAGGAGAAACCCCGGAGGTCTATGGCCGTGACATAAGATGGACTTCTTCAAAGGGATTGTAGTAGGATGATATAAAACAAAACTAAAACTCTCTATGTACAGCTCTCAGCTAGACTAGTATCTAGCTGTGGGGAAAACAAAAATGCTCGGCTCACCTGAAATGAGTCTTAAACTTGAGTTCCGTTATCATGTGCTACTAAACCCTCTCAGAGGCGGCTCCTCCCAAAGAGAGGAGGAGCGTCGCCGCGCCTGCTGCGAGTGCTGCAGGCAAACATAAATAAATAAAACAGCATGCTAATGCCATTTTGTTTTACCACCGCTCGCGCTGTGTACAGCGCAAGGATGGGCCAGGGCTGAATCCTGCAAACGCAGGATGACTCCACTGGTCTACTGTGCGCTGTTGGATTGGCGGGCTATCTACAGCCGTCCTATCTGACATGCGCACTGTAGATCCAGCAATCCAAGGGCTGTGAAACAGCCAGAGGATTGCTGGTACAGGCCCCGAGCCTGAAAATAAGCACTGGGTTAGCCTGGTCCGACAAATCCTGGATCTGCTCTCATGCTGAAAACAGCATGAGAGAGCAGCCCCAGGATTGGATGGTTTTGTGTTTCACTGAGCAGGAAGGAAGTCCTTCCCTTTCCTGCTCAGTGGACACAAGGATCGGGATCGCGGGCAGAGAAGTGCTGCACTGGGCATGCTCCTGCATTTATGTGTTGTGCGCCATCGTACCCTACCATATTTTACACATGTTAGCTGCCACTGATACCTAAAGGCAACCATACCATCAAGGGAGTAATAATGAGGGGAAAAGAAACAATTATGAGCTTGCTTCTTGGTTTTATGGTTGGTAGCTTTATTTATATTGTTTCTTAGTATTTTTGTTTATCTTATCAGTAGTGTTGTGCTGTGCTGTGCTGAAAAATTAAGCTATAGGGTTATTACCGCTGCAAGTGGCCGTATATAATACAATAACCTCACCTGTAAACGATAGTAATGTAGTACCAATGTTTGTGCACATCTATTGCTTATTTAATCAAATTTCATCCGTTTTATTTTTTACTCTCAATACAATCTGTACATAAAATACACATCTTGCAGCATCAAGAGTCACTTTCTTTATTCTTCATTATAAAAAAGAAAAACAGACAATTGTTTTAGGAGCTATTTTCAGATCTGGTTTAATAGCCATTTTGTGTACAATATATTAGGCCCTTATTATATGGGCGTTAGTCCCCTAAATGCATTATCTCCAGTGTGATACCGCGATGGGCCATTTCAAGTAGCCCGGTGTCACTGGTCCTAGAGTACTTAACCTAGTAATTACCAAGAACAGAGACACAGGGCCCAGTTTCACTGGGTGTGTATGGACATCTGGTGAAAACGCTGCAGGTTTAATACAGGTACTGTGGGCAGGAGGATGGCCCGGCCCTCACTGGACGGATGTATGACGTTATAACGCATACTATTACTCCGCAGACCATTACAACGCGACTTTTACTCCGCATACCGTTACAACGCATAGCGCCTTGGGGCGCTGGATAGTGGTAAGTATAATTTACTATTCTAACTCCAGTCCCCGTGGACCCTAGGGAAGGTGTTGGATAGTAAATTATACTTATTCCCTATCCTAGAGCGCCCCCCAGCGCAATGCGTTGTAATGGTATGCGGAGTAATGGTCGCGTTGTAATGGTAGTGCGGAGTAAAAGATCCGTTGTAACGGGTGTATACCTCACTGGACCACTCCAGCGCCACAGGGGAGCATGCTATTCTTCTTTGAATTGGGGCAAGCCCTTCCAGGCTTAGCAAGTATAAACACGGACACATACAGAGCCCCAAACTAAAATTGGTGGCCATGGGGAAACAGATATTTCACCTGCCCCAATTTGCCTGAGAGGAGCACAATACACTCACCTAAGTACGCAAGAGCCCCTCTTATCAGTGGGAGCACCGCACCGCCACCATTCGCTCCTCCCCGCCCAATGTGGAGTGGAGAACCTAGGGTTGATGTCTCCACCTCCCCCTGCCTTACAATTGTAATGGTCCTGTGCTAAATGTGTCCTCAGCCACACAGAGTAAAACACAGGCAATCCTCCTCTTGAACTGACCTTATCCTGCTTTGCTCTACCCTGACCCAATCGCCTTGATCCCCACCCCTAATGAACACCCAGAATTTGCAAAGAAACACAGGAAAAGGACCTGGGATTTCTGGGTATGTGTGGTTATTCCCCATCCCGGAGGAAATTCCCAGACTAGCCAGACTTTTCTGGAGCGATACAGGCAGCAATTGCAGATTCGGATCTCTTGGTGTCACCAACATTTAACAAACTCATATTGAGGGCCTTAGGGTGGGATTCGAGTTCACCTCTTCAGCCATTGTTTTCTTTTTTTACCAGACTCTTTCAGCAATTAGCTTGAGTCTTTGTGAATCATAACTTGGGTCACCCAATAGGAGTATTTATATCTCTGAGAAAACACAAAGGTGGTGTGTTGAATGCTTGCAAACAGTCTCAGACACTGGTAAAAGCTTGGGGCAGAATTCTAGTCTGCCATTTTTCCCTTACTGTGTCACTCCAAACGGAGACCAGCTATATGAAAATCAGCTTTGGTTCTGCTCAAATAGGAACAGTCCAGCCAAAACTGCCAAACCAGATCCTTTACAAATGGGAGCAAAAGCAACCACAGACAGGTTTCTGCCTACTTAGGGCTCCGCACAGTGGTATAGCTTGGGCCCTGTGGCACAGTGAGCACTGGGCCCACAACTGGGCATACCCGTCGCACTTAGGGTATTGTACTGAGGAAAACAACAAAGGAATTGGAATGCTTGCAAATAGTCTCAGCCCCTTACAATTGCTCGGGCCGCATTCCATTCCATTGTTTACACTGACTATGCTGCTACAAGACTAGCTTTATCCAAATCATCCTAGAGAGAGTCATTTGGGATATTTTGTTATCACACTCTTATTAATTGGTGCTAGTGAGTTGCAGCCATGCCTGTTTTACTACTGGTTCTTTAGAATGGTTCATACCCATCAGTACATAGTGAATGTCACATTTGCATTGATGTCAAAGTAATCTTGACAGTGTCCCGGCGGAACCACGTTCTTGAGTTGTCTCTTTGTGCCAGCTCTTTTTCGCACAATCTTGATCTCCAAGGTTAATTGTTTTGCAAAGTGTTACTCTGATAAAACGTGTCGTCATGTTCTGTCATCCAATGCAGCCTAATCAGGTTTGCATGCTGAAAGCTGACAGCAAATTTGCTCAATCTTTACTGACACATTGTGTGCATTATGTACCTATTGTGTTGCCATTGCATTATTTTGACAGTCATCTTTTTTTATTGAAAGACTGGAGATTATTTGCATGCCAAGACTACGTACATATTTGCATAATTTTTGCAAACAGCATATACAAATTAAGAAAATTCCATTTGTATAAATGTTATTATCTGTTTCTAATTCTATTTTACTTAGCTTGACGACTGAAGTTCTGTTTTGCTAATGCACAGATTTACATTTGCTGATGCACAACCCAACATCAGCCTAATTTTTTAAATGTTTGTAAGCGACGGAAAAAGAATGGAGCGTAGTTACAGGAGTAAATGGGGCAGGTTCTGCTGGGTATTGGACCCAACAGTAATTAAAAACTGACTTTTAAACGGGTCCATATCAGATCTTATATTGATGCCCTTAACTGTATCAGGCAAAACACTGAACCATTTCTCAACACTAACTATAAAAACCTTTAATGTTATCCGTCTTAACAATGCAGTCCTTATTTTTACATTGATCATTTTATACTTCATCTTGTATTCCCAAAGAGTATTTGCTTTCTCCAGATGTTGTGTTTTTGTAGTTTTTTGTGAATCTTGTAAGGTGCTCACTGTTAAATGAGTTCAGGTTGTCAGCGGGTGTTAACGACTGCACATGAGTCCTCTGGAGATAAGCATGAAGGCAGCATAAGTTTCTAATAGTGCTTGTCAGTGGGCCATAAAGGTTTTCAGAACAGTGGCGGCTGGCATCTTCGAGGAGGAGGTGCATGCTCAAATAATAATATTTTTAAAAAACACTTACCAACATGATGTCCTCTGCTTCGGATCTCTTCTTTCACCTGAGGAACTGCAACTGGAAGCTGCAACTCCCTCACCAATTCTAGTGCTGCTCACATGCTGTTAACCAGCATGAAAGCAGCGCCCTGATTGGAGGGAGTGGCCTGCCTGGGTGCTCCCCAGCACACTGGAGGCCTGCACTTACTCTCAGACAGCTGGGTTGAAAGGTTTAAAGTGCACATGTGTGGCTTGCCATCTAAGACGGCCGGCCTATCGGACATGCACACTTTAAACAGTGCACCGACAGCCCACCCTCCTTCCTGCCGATGTTGCCACTCAGCATGCTCTACCCCATCTGATGCTCTGTTCGGGACGGGTGGCTGAAATTAAATTGTAATAAATTACTATTTCATTTTTCATCTCTGGGGAATTGGGGGGCATTTAAGTGGGGCAATGCTCCTCCGGTTCAACAAAGGAGCCGCCCCTGGCACTTGCAAACTTTGCATCTCTGCAGAGCAAATAAAGGAATGGTTACTAACGTGCCAATGGTAATTGTGATTCTATGGGAAAGTGTGAGAGGGAGGTCAATAGTAGCTAAAGTAGGCTACGGAGGTAGCTGAAACGTGTCGTTCTTTACATCAATATATAACTTTCATTTGGACTACAGTGTGCCGCTATCTTCTGGTGTTCGGAGGAATATATATATATATATATATATATATATATATATATATATATATATACACACACACACACAGATTCATATATGTGTAAATATATCAAAATATACATTACATTTTATATATATATATATATATATATATATATATATATATATATTGCAACACGTATCAACTCGATAAAGTCGAAAAAAGGGCAAGCACTCAGGTATCCGATTTAGTGTATTATTTAATGCAAACACCCCTCACCCCTGACAGACGCGTTTCGCTATACAAGCTTCGTCAGTGTATATATAAAGTGAAAAGTCAGTGATGAAGAGGTAGGAGTGTTGTTTGAGATATTCAGAATCAGGATTTCAGGTGGATGTGGTGAGAAAATGGGGGCAAGTGTCTAACAGAGAGAGATAAGCAAGAAGAAAGTGGTGAATGTGAGAACAGGAGTGACTGAGAAACACTGATGGACCACTACACCTTTGTACGGACATTATTAATGTTTAACTAACAGCTTCATATTTTCAAGATAGAAAAAAATACAATTATAATTATTCACAATAAATCATAATTGTTATTCATTTATTTGATACTGCTAACAATGACGATTTGCCAGGATCATTGTGCTACAGCTCAAGAGGTTATGGGGGCTTTTGAATGTATCTGTGCCCAAATTTCGGAAGCCTTGAGGGCCAAACCATCCCAGGTGATGAATAAAAACATAGATGGTTTGACACAAAGTGCTCCAAAGCCCATAAGGCGTTATTGGCAGCCTAAAAACTTCTCCGAGAGATAGGTTAGTGGTGGCCGCCCTAGGAAAGGAATATAAGGCCACAATCAATGGGAGGAAAAAGGACATAAAGAATAAGGCTTGGGAAAAATTATTGTCTATTGATGTTCTTCGCGACAGCTCACAGTTTTGGGCTATAGTTAACCAACCATTCTTTTCAGATGTGGACAACACGGTCTTGGATTGTGTTGTTCCAGATGAAAAGTGGCTTAGTCACTTTAGAGAGGTGTATGGTGACAAGGAAACTGGCACCCCCAAGCAGCCGTGGACAGCCTTGGAGTGCGAACCCCTACCCTTTAATTTAGCTGAGGTGGAGAGAGCTATCTTGGAGACCTCCAAGAAGAAGGCCCCTGGGCCGGACGGGGGTTCCGGCTGATTTCTATAGGCACTCCCCAAAACTTTGGGCAGGGGTTTTAACCCACGTTTTCATAGCTGCAAATATCAATGTCTTCTCTAGTAGCTGGTCCACCTCAATCATCGTGCCTATTTTTAAAAAGGGCCAACGAGATGATCCAGGGTGCTATAGGCCCATTTCTCTCTTAGACTCTGCAATTAAGATCTTAGGCAGAGTCTTGCTATATAAACTCAGAGGGAGGACAGTGTTTGGCTGAACCTTCTGAACCAACATGACATCATAGCCCTGCAAGAAACTTGGGACCGTAACAACAATTTCTGGGTTCCGGGGTTCACATCCTACTTTGTCCCAGCGACCACATCTGCCAGTGGAAGGGACAAAGGGGGCCTTATGATCCTGACTACTGTCCAACTGGCGGGAACTGTTAAACAAATAACCACTAACTCCCCCAACTTCTTGTGTCTAGAGATCAGCTTAGCCAATGGTAATAAATATATCCTTATTAATTTTTATAATTCTGTAGTAGATGGACACTCCACTGAGCATCTCTGTTCCCTACAGTCCTTTTTGATTAATTTTAAAGAACGTCAAACCTCTTTGTTGCACATTATAATTATGGGGGATTTTAACACGCATCTCTGTAGGCTTTCCTGCCACATTGAAGACACTGACTGCCCTACCTCAGGCGATTACCAACATTTTGAACACAACCCCAAAGGATTGGCATTAGAAAACCTCCTTGCCAACGTTGACCTCTATGAACCGGGGTTCAATGCCTACAGTGAAAGGGTTATGACATACAGTGCTAGAAACTCAGAATCCATCATTGACTACATTTTTGTTTCCCCTGGATTATTAAGTTGGGTCGTCTTTTACAACGCAGTTGTGGCTGCGTTTAGTGACCACAACCCAGTCATCCTTGAGCTTGCCTGCTCTGCGGGCCTACTCAAGGAGGGAACAACAAAAATGCCCGCGCAGGTTGTGCGGCCCACGGACCAAGGAAGAAGGCTGAAGTGGTCCAAAGTAGTTCCAACTGAGTTTTTTAACACTCTAAACAGCAAAGCCCGCAATGAATTAGATATCTGCCAAGACAACTCTAAACAGGGGGAGGATGTAATCACTGCCTTTGATACCTTGTGTGCTTTAGTTTCTGATGAACTCACAGTTAAACCCAGGAAAAAGACTCGATCGACCAAGGGCTGGTTCAACAAAGCCTGCTCGAAAGCACACACTTGCCTCCTGAACGAACTAAAAAAATCACCTAGGGACAGAAGGGAAGTTGCCAGACTAAGAAAAGAATACTATAACATTATTCATGAACGTAAAGAAGCTCTTAAAAAGGATGCATGGGCCTCACTAATGGAAAAGGCCACCTTAAGAGACAGCACTAGCTTCTGGGCTATTATAAACAATCCCCTGTTTTCTGGAGAAGCGAATGATATCCTAGAGGCCAACATCAGTGAGGAGGATTGGTTAGCTCATTTTAAAATCATCTATGGGAGTGACCAAATATGTGAAACACCTACTATCCTCAAATCTAATCCCCTCAAGCCAGCACTCTCCTTTAATATGGTAGAAGTTGAAAAAGCCATAACCAAAACAGTAGGGAAGAAAGCGCCAGGCCCAGATGGCGTCCCAGCCGACATGTTCAAGGCCAACGTCTCCTTTTGGGCAAACATCCTGACCAATGTCTTCAACGCCGCCATGAAACATAGCCTGCCTGTCTCCTGGTCACACGCCACCATCATTCCAATCTTCAAGAAAGGCCAGAGGGGAGACCCGAGGTGCTACCGCCCCATCTCACTTATCGACTCGTCTTTCAAAATCTTGGGGAAAGTGATACTGGCAAGGATCGACGAATGGGCTGCCAGTAATAACATCTTATCAAATGCCCAATACGGGTTTCGTAAGGGAAGAGGGACGGAGGATCAGTGCCTCAACCTACATCTGATCCTAGGCAAATATACAGTGGCATCTAGAGGATCAATCTACCTAGGGTTCATGGACCTGTCCACAGCCTTCGACCTAGTGAATAGGTCCAGGCTGTGGGACATCCTTTTGGAATTGGGGATGGACCCTACCTTGGTTCATTTTCTGGCTGAGGCTCATCGGGACCTAGAAGCGTCCATCAGGATGACACAGGAAGGAGCCTGTACAGCTGGATTCAAGTCTACCAGAGGGGTGCGACAGGGGTGTATCCTCGCCCCAATGTTATTTACACTTTATATTAACCACCTTGAATCCACATTGGAGCTGGCAACACTCGACGTCCCGCGTTTTGGTGGACTGACCACTCCGGTCCTCCTTTACGCGGACGACGCGGTGCTCGTGGCACGCACTCCTCTTGGGCTACAAAGACTATTGACATCCTTCGATGCCTTTATGACCTCCCTTGATTTAAAAATCAATACAGACAAGTCCCATGTTATGGCTGTAGGTGGCAGAAAAAATAAGGACATGAAGACCTTCTACTGTGCTAATACTCCTATTTCCAATGTGAGAACTTTTACCTACTTGGGGGTAGTATACGACGATAAGGGCACGTGGGCACCTCAAATATCTGTCAAAACCAATGCCATGAAAAGAACAGCAGCCGCCATTGTCGGCTTCTCAAAACGTCTGGGAGGTAAGCCCACGGAAGCAATGCTGGCACTCTACAGAGCGAAATCAATCTCAGTAGTAAGATACAGGGCTTCCATCTGGGGTTATTCCAAAAATATAGAATCAATACAGATGGAAGAAAACAGATTCTTACGTATGCTACTAGGATTACCTCAATCTACAGCCACTTTTTCTGTCCATATGGAACTAGGCCAGGGGTATATCAGTGACATCATCAAACAATCCCCTATCTTGATGTGGTTAAAAACATGGCTGAACTCCAACTTAACTCTGAACCACACAATTATGAGAGACTGCCTACTTCTGGACAATATGAAAAATATCCCGTGGCTAGCATATATTAAAAAAACACTAACTTCCCTGGGCCGCCCAGATCTTTTCCATAAACCAGACTGCATCGTTAAGAATGACCTGGAATGGTTCAAAGTGACTTTTTCTAAAGTGAGAGAAATGGAGCGGGAGAGCTGTGAGCTTGCGAAACCCACTGTGAGGGAGCACTATATTTCCAAAACTACACCGGCAATTGAAACTTATTTAACAGTAGTGTCTATTCCATTACATCGCTGGTTATTAACCAAACTAAGATTTAACCAGATTCACTTGCTGTTAAATGACTCGAAGGCATGGGCCAAGCCAGAGGACTTAGCGGCCTGCAAATGTGATGGTTTTTCTCTGCAGGACACTGCTCATTTTATGTTCTTCTGTGGTATATATGATTTGCCCAGGAAAAAGTATATTGTTCCATTGCTTAAGAACAAGGGGTTCGTCCAAATCAAGCCTGCCCTATTTTACTTAAAAAAGTTAGATTCACCACTATTTATGTTTAGTGTCGCTAACTTCTTGGTAGCTGCTTTTCGTCTTAAAAAACGTTTTGGAAATAGATAACTTATCAGTTTTTGACAATACTCGATGGAATTATTGAAAAATTTCTGCATTTTTTTAAAATTTTGTAAATATTTTAATTGTTCTATTTTAACAGTGACTGCAATCCGTTGTAACTGTACCCCTTAATTATGTATTTCATGTCTACGTGCTTTTTATGATTCGTTATGAATCGAAATAAAGTCGTTTTGAAGTTTGAAACTCAGAGGTAATATCGAGAGGAGTGGAGGCTTAACAAATATCCAGTACGGCTTTAGGGCAAAAAGAGGCACCCTGGACCAGTGTTCCAACTTACACTTGTTAATATCTAAGTATACGGTTGCCAAGGAGGGGTCCTTGTTTCTGGCCTTCATGGACCTCTCCTCGGCATTCGACTTAGTGAACAGGTCGAAATTATGGGAAGTTATACTGCCGTCTGGGATTGACAAACCACTTGTGAATTTCATGGCATCCCTTCATCAGGACCTGTTCGCCACAGTGCGGGTCACCAAGGAGGGTAGGTGCACTGGTCGTTTTAAATCAGAGAGAGGAGTCCGCCAGGGCTGCATCCTGGCCCCCCTCCTCTTTACCATCTATATAAACGGTTTGGGTAATCATCTTGAGGCAGTGGAGAGGGACGTTCCGCGTGTAGGAGAAGTCAATATCCCGGCTCTCCTATACGCGGACGACGCAGTCCTGATAGCACGCACCAGGCTGGGTCTTCATCGTTTATTGGAATCATTTGGTGCCTTTATGGACCAATTGGATTTAAAAATCAACGCGAAGAAATCTCATACAATGGTGGTGGGCCGCCATAGAAATAAGGGTAAGCTCACTCCCTTTTTCTGCAAGGGTGAGGTAGTGTCTAGGGTGACCATTTTCCCCTACCTCGGGGTTAACTTTGACGACAAAGGCACGTGGGGACCTCAAATTAAGATCAAGAGCTTATCACTGGCGAGAGCCTCTTCAGTCCTCATAGGGTTTGCAAATAGGATAGGGGCCAGGCCCATGGAGGCACTTCTAAAAATGTATAACTCCAAGTGCATATCTATAGTTATGTATGGGTCTTCACTATGGGGGTACGTCCCGCAGGATATAATACAAACAGTGGAAAATAAGTTCCTGAGACTTCTTCTTTCTGTCCCCCAGTCTACCCCTACCTTTTCGATCCATGGGGAGGTGGGCCTAGATTATGTTACTGACAAACTTAGATTGGCTCCCTTAATATTCTGGCTGAAGACATGTTAAATGATGAATTAACCTTCAATCACGCCATTTTGCACGATGTCATGTCTCTGGACCACGCAAAGAGAATAGCCTGGCTGGAGTATGTGAGATACACTTTCTTACAGCTAGGTCGTCCGGAACTATTTAATTCCCCTTCCTGTATCAGGAGGGAGGACATTAATTGGACTAAAATGCATTTTATGGACAAGGCTAGACTGGCTCGCGAGGAGCTAGAACTGATCAAACCAACTGTCAGATCACACTATATGTTATTGACTTCTTCTTCCCTCGAGCCCTACCTCAGAATTGTAACCAAGCCCTTCCATAGATACCTGTTAACCAAATTCAGATTTAATTTAATTCATTATCTTCTAGGTAGTTACCAATCCTGGAGCAAACCAGAAGGGGGCCCCCGTGCAAATGTGAAGAATTTTCCCACCAGGACACTATGCATTTTATCATGTTTTGTAGTTTGTACTCAGACTCTAGGAAAAAATACTTGGTACCTATTTTAAGAGAAGCCGGCTTCATTCAAGTCAGGCTGGCCCTAGTTTACCTACAGTCCCTGGGCAGTACCCCCATCATATTTGGTGTAGCTAGTTTTTTGGTGGCGGCTTACAGAGTGAAAACAAAATTGGTGGCATTGAGGGATTTTGTCTAGCTCTGATGAGCTCCCTTTTATCATTGATCTGTATTGCATTTGTGTCCTAACGCTGCTTATATTGTCCTTGCCCTGATCTGTACACCTATGTAACTTGTAAAATTGTAAATTTGTATATAAATGTTTTAATGTTTTAATGTCTTTTATGATTTTTAACAAATCGAATAAAGTGTACTTGACTGACTGACTGACTGACTGACTGACTGAGTGATACTGCTAACAAGCTTTTGCTGAGCCAGTAGGTCTCGCTTGTTTTAGGCTTATGTCCGTTGTTGGGTTATAGGTTGCAATAACAACAAATATCACAGGGGCGGCCAACTACTGGTCTGGGGCACATTGTATGAAGCACAGGATTTTATTTCACAGGTTTTGCCACACCCTTAATTACATAAGCCACCCCTCTTAGGAAGGATTCCTAGTTGGGCTTCATTAGTCACACCCTTTTTAGAGACCCCCGCTTTTTTCATCCCACTTAAAGCAATGACCACTAGGCATTCTAGATTTAGGTAAAATATACAAGTACTGTTTTACATTTTATAGGGTGATGTGCTCTACATCTTTCCTTGAGATGATTGGAATATGTATGATGTTGTATAATAAGAAGGCATTCTGCAAAACGCGCAGAATCTCTACTGTTTTTATGTAGGACAAGAGAGACAAAAAAGGTCCAGGAAAAGGGCCAGCATCTCTTTCAGCCAAGTGGCGTTCTTCACAGACTGAAAAGTGTTGCTTTTTCTAACAGGACTTACATTGGTGCCCAGATCTGCAGAGAACACCTAATAGTTCGGCCTCCAGCACCCTATTTGTATTAACTATATTGCTTGCTTAGGGCTCGCATTAAATGCATGAGAGGAAAATAGGATCCCCAGCTAGAGGAATGAAGAACATTACATGTAATGAAGTGTACACTGGGTAAATGTGCAGAAATTGCTCTCCGTTGCATTCCACTGAGTCTGGATTCGTTGACTTAAACAAGATCTCGCAGGGACACTTATCCGACCGGCAGAATAGCAATGCGTTTTATAACAGGGCAGTTTATTTTTCCCGGAAGGTTTTAATTTGTTCATTTCCATAAAGCATATGTACTGATATTTGTTTATAATGGACCCTTATCTAAATGTGACGGCTAACTTCTACAGATGAATTAGCACAGGGCTACTGTATCCCTGCTTCACAGAGATGAGAAGAGCAATTTAGGATTCTAGCAGATTGGATTGACAAATCCTTTGTACTTGTTTATAAAAAGACTGGATAATTTAAATCCCAGCCTAACTACTGTCTGCAGAGGCACCACCGTTACAAATTGTGTGGAGTTTACCACGCCTGTTTCCCGTCGCTAACATCTTGGCACGCCCACTTTGCATGTCATTAGTGATACATTTCTCTGATATGCAAAGCGGGGCCCAAGATGGTCGCTATCTCCTACGAGCTGTCGCTAACTGGTGCTAGCGACAGCTAGGTAATAGAGAGATAATTTTATCTCCGCTTTCTTGGCTTTTAAAGCCAAAAAAGCGGAGATAAATCCCTTGATAATATGCCCCTTGGTTTGGTGAATTTAAAAATGCATTTTGCAGTTGGAAAGACTCTGATTTTATTACTCCCTGGTATCTTCCTTTCACAAAGGCTAAGGGTTCAGGGTATACCTACCCTGGCCCTTTAGTGTTGTTTTTCATGACTCGGGGATGAGTCCTTGAGTCATAAAATGGCAGCTGCAACATTTTTCTTCTTGTTTCAGAAGCCAATTACATTGCATGAATCATGGATGTTTTGCAGGACCAACCTATCAAATTGGGCTTTTTTTCCCAAAGGAGACCTGCGGTAACAAATATCTTTAAATTTAGAACCTTAATTTTTTTTTAAACCGGCTTGACAGAATTAAACCAAATAACAAAAAGCATACTTTCTGCATTAAGATCTAGTAAATTTGAGGGGCAAGATGGCGTCTGCACGTCAGGCGTGTTTGTGAGAGCTCCGTTTGGGCGGACGGACAAATTTCCTACCTGAGCTTTGCAGGCGGCGGCGGCGGTTCTAGCGACTACAGTGGTGACGGAGGCTGCCGTGGTTTACTCCTGAATCTTGACTTGTTCACCGTTTCTGTGGAGTCTTTGCCGTGGGTCGCTGTGCAGTGGTAGACCTTCGAGAAACCTGCGCCGCTGTGTGAGGACAACGACTGTTGGAGTTTTCCACTCCGTGTTTGGAGCGCCTGTTGGATCCGACGGGTATTGCGGCTGCTGCGCAGTCTCTCCGACGCTCTCCCCCCGGGAAAGGATTGCACGCTGACTTTTGGTGCAGCGGGGCTCCTCGGCTGCTCCGCTTCGTGTTCGGCTCCCCTGCCGGGTGAAGCCTGTTCCAGAAATACCTACTTGGTGCAGCGAGGACACCTGACCGCTCCACTGGGAGCGGACACTACAACACCCGGTGAGGAGATATATATCGGTATGTTACAGTGGGCTCCCTGATTGCAACGCTGTAGAAGATACAGCACCTGGGGAGAAACTACACGCTGGGCTTGGTGTAACAGAAGCCACGGAATCAGAGACTTCTGGGGGGAAGCAGAAAAGGAATAACTGCCAAGTAAGAACTACTCTATAACCTATACATCCTCAGAAACCGCAATAAAAATAATAAAAGCAGACTTAAGTCAGAAGAGATTGATATCTGCATAATCATTTACTCTTCTCGGACTTTTGGAAGTGCTCAGTGATTTAGGGAAATCTTAGAGGCTTTTAGGTTTGAAAACTTGGCAAGTGGGATTTTTCAATATGCCCCCAAAAACTGCGTGTGGAGGGAAAACCAGACCCAGCGGTGACAATCCGATTGAGACTCGTGCAGCACTTGCAGCAAGGTCTAAGCAAGATAACAGCAATAACGACCCAGACACCATCCAACTGGGTACCCCAAAAATTCCACAAATGTTCTCCAAGGGGAAAGCAATAACAAGGATTATTAATATTGAGCTTCAGAGTAGTGGAGGGAGACAGGGAAAGGGCGTTGGATCTTCAGCTACATCGGTTGTCAGTCAAGACCAAGATGAGATGACAGTAGCGGCATTGGAACACCTGATCGTATCTCCTTTAGCCCCTTTGGCAATCTCATCCATCACCGCCTCATTACCTGACCCTCCTGTTATATCAGAGATACAAAATGATGTCACTCCTAATGGTAATGATGAAGGGGCTACAGAACTGGCTCCACCTCAATCTGAAGGGGCAGAAGGTGACGGCGATGGCGACCCCACAGGCAGTAAAGACAGTGAATTTTATTCTCTATCTGAACACTCAGTGGACTCTGACTTGGAAGAGGACTTGGACGAGGACACTGAAAATCCGAGTAACGTGAATATATCTAAGGATGAACACGCTAGTGTCTCTGATGAAGCGAGAACAACTAGGTCTTGGAGTGAGGAAACTTCAGAGGGAGACCCAACTGTTATAGATCAGGAAATGGAGCTGGATCTAGTAGATTCTATCCAACAAAATAGTTCTAGCCCTAGTCCTGAACCCCATAATCTAATGCCTATTGACTTAATACTGAAAGCCATATCGGAGCAACGACTAGAGGCTAAAGCAGAACACTTGAAAACGCATAATGCGTGTAAAAAATTACAGAATACGGTACGACGCCTAGCTAAGTCTTGCAATGATTTTACGGACAGGATGGCAGCAGCAGAAGGACGTATATCCTCATTGGAGGACCAAGTTACTCATATAAAAAACAATATGGATAATTCTAAAGGGATGAAAGAGGATGTGAACTCTAAACTCGTTGATTTAGAGAATAGACTCTGTCGTAATAATCTACGAGTCTTGGGCATTCCTGAAGGGAGCGAGGGACGTGATATACGACAGTTTGTCATCGAACTCTTTGAGGAAGCCTTTCCCGATGTCAAGGATTGGGACTGGTCTATGGAGATTCAGAGGGCACATCGATTCCCTTTTCGCAAACAAACAGTACGGAACACCCAAACAAGGCAATATCCTCGTGCCATCCTGATATCCCTGAACAACTTCTTGGCGAGACAGAAATTGTATGATCTGGCTAGGCCAGACAAGAAGCGCTCTGGAAAGGGTATAGAATTCTTTGTGCGCCCTGACTATTGTCATTCTACGGTAGAAAATCGTTGGAGAATGCGTCAAATGATTGAACCATTCCAGAAAAAGGGAGCACAAGCTTTTCTGCTTCAACCTTCCACGCTTAAAATCATATATAAAGGTCAAAACAGATTTTTCACCGCCGAAGCTCTAGCAAAGGCATATCTGCATACACTAGAGTGAGAAGTTGGACTTAAAGATTAGCACACTAAGTGTATGGTGTGGCATAGACTCACTCTATTTAGTGCTTGGATTTTCGGTCCTGCCCAAACATCTGTGGCGCTCTCACATACATCACCGGGGCAATAGGCCCCTTTGCCTTAATGAAGGGGAAGGGTCACGGGGGGGTAGCAGTGTTGAGGGAGGGTTTTGGGAAGGAAGGGCTGTTCACGGGGGGTGTGTGTGGGGGGAAAAAGGGGAGAAAAACTCAGTCAAAGTCATGGAAAATTATGCTGAATTAAATAGCTGTTTTGATGTTAGTGGAATGGTACAATGCTATAAATTAACATTCGCAAGGAACTTCTATTATTTTCATGGCAAACTCTAATTTTCGAATATGTTCTTTTAATGTATGTGGTCTTAATAATGTGCAAAAGCGTAAACGTGTGATGCATGAAATTCGGTTAATACAACCTGATATAATATGCATACAAGAGACCCATATACCATGGGTGAAAAGACAAGTATTAACTGATCTTGGATTTATAGTGCTGGCTGCCTCGCAACAATCAACTACGAATAGAGGAGTGGCTATTTTAGGTCAACGTTCTATAATTACGATGGGGAAGGTTAAAGTAGATAATCTTGGTCGGTGGGCAATTGTTGAATGCGTGATTGGCAATGTTCTTACAACGATTTGTACAGTATACGGATCTAATGTGGATGACATCTCAGTAATAGAATATTTAAATGTAGAATTAGCCCTGTGGAGCACTCCACTATTCCTATTGGGCGATTTCAATATTCATGGGGAATTGCATACATGGGACCCAAACTTTACTAGATATTTAGGTAGGAAACCCAAGGTTTTTAAGGCATTACGTCAACTCTTATCTCAACATGGGTTGATCGATGGTTGGCCTGTGACCCATTTGAAAGACCCTGGATATACTTTTTTTTCTTCACCGCATAAGAAATTTGTTAGAATAGATTATATTTTTATACCTAGAAATTTAGCACAAGGATCCAATATGTCTGTTAAACCACGTATCACCTCAGATCATGCTCCAATCGTTATTGACTTACCTATATTGAATACACATAGAACACACAGACGTTTCACTTTTAATAAGAAACTGCTACTAGATGAAATATATGTGAATCAAATTATGGACTGGACCCTGCAATTTTTTGAGCATAACAGAGCTTCTACATCTTATGCAATGGTATGGGATTGCTTCAAGGCAGGGCTACGGGGCGAAACCTCTAGCTATAATTGGAGTATACAGAAGAAAAGGAAAAATATTATGATAGAATTAACACGAGATTTAGCTAATGCAGAGTTTGATTTAATCCATGATATTAGATTACAACGTAATAGTGAAACATCACAAAATGAAGTCGCGAAACATAAAGCAAAGATAAATGGGATCTGGAGTCAGGACATAGCATTACAATATAAGGTGTTCCGCGCAGAGAGATATGAATATGGGGAAAACGTAGGCAGATGTTTAGCACAGAGAATGCTCGGGAGACAGAATATGCAGCGCATAAATTCTATAGAAAATAATCAGGGAACTCGTGTAGAATCACCAGAGGGGATACTTCAAGTGTTTTATGAATACTATACAACTCTTTATACTCAAGAAGATTCCTCTCCTGAATTACTTAATCAATACATAGATAATTTGGAATTGCCCCATCTAAATTTAGCACAGCAGGAACAATTAGAGCTTCCTATCACAATTGAAGAACTTGAGATCTCTTTGAAAGAATTAGCCCTGGGGAAGGCCTCTGGTCCTGATACACTTCCACTAGAAATTTACAAAATCCTATTCCCTATAATAAAAACAGATATGCTTGCAACGTTTATAGAAGCTCAAAAGGGCCACCCCCCACCATCGTGGGAAGATGCCAGCATAGTTGTATTTCATAAAAAAGACAAACCTTCGCACCTACCTGGCTCGTATCGCCCAATCTCCCTTATAAATGCGGACGCAAAACTATACTCTAAAATCTTCGCCAATCGATTGAGCCAAATCGTTCCAACCTTAGTTTCTCAACAACAACATGGCTTTCTTCCGGAACGCGGCACTATTAATCATATACACCGGGTTATTGCAACGCTAGACTATGCCACTGCGCAACATAAAGACGTCGGAGTGGTACTTTTAGATGCTGAAAAAGCATTCGACCGTGTCTCATGGGCATTTCTGTGGGCAGTTATGGGGAAAATGGGATTCGGTACACAACTTATATCTTCACTACAAATTATGTATAGACATCCGAGGGCTAAGATTTGTATATCTGGACAAGAATCTATGGCGGTTAATATCACCCGGGGAACACGTCAGGGGTGTCCTTGCTCACCATTATTATTTGCTATTTATATAGAACCCTTGTTAAAGGCACTAATGTCATCTCAACAAATCCAATCTATGGTTCTACCAGGAGGCGATATAAAGGTGTTAGCTTACGCAGACGATATCGCAGTGGTAACCTCGGAGCCAGAATCTGCTCTAATTGCAATAGAAAATCTTACAGGTTTGTTCGGCAATGTGTCCGGATACAAACTTAACAGCCAAAAAACACAGATTATTTGCTCACCAGGCTTATGTATTAACGATAGCAGGGTTTCTATCGAAGCCAAATACTTAGGTATTAAAATTAGACTCATACCTCAACAGTTAGTTTTGTCAAACTGGGCTGATATATTAGTGTCAGTAAAAAATCAACTTGATAAAATAGAATGCCTGCACCTATCGCTAGTAGGGAGACGTAATGTCCTTAAAATGACTATTCTTCCGAAAGTTTTATACTATTTCCGAGCAATACCACTGGAAATACCCACACTAGAGTTAAAAAAATTGCAATCTATAACTGATCGATTTCTGTGGAGTGGGAAAGCAACACGGAGAGCATCCAAATTTATGACTTTACCAATTTTAAGGGGGGGCTGGGGAGTACCGAACTTTGCACTTTATT
Source organism: Lissotriton helveticus (assembly GCF_964261635.1). Taxonomy (NCBI): domain Eukaryota; kingdom Metazoa; phylum Chordata; class Amphibia; order Caudata; family Salamandridae; genus Lissotriton; species Lissotriton helveticus. The sequence goes on from NC_136061.1 coordinate 1,042,625,669, forward strand.
ATTTGGCATGTCTTATACAAAATCTTAAATACTTTTCAATTGGTGGAATTCCACCTTTATATGAAAACCCTGATATCTTCTCTCTTTTATTAGGCCCACAATCTCATCAAATGCTACTTCGTTTTATAGAACCTAGCTATTATAAGAGAACGAGATTTAAACTCATACTGTCCGCTTTTAAAGGATGGCGTTCTATTCGTAAACTCATCTCACTGAGTCGTGTTAATTTTTACACTCCGTGCAATTCTATAGAACTTCTTCCGGAAATCTTCAGGGACCACACAATGGGTATTTGGCGCGAGAAGGGTATAATAGCTATTGGCGACATGGTTAAAAATGGCATCATTGTCTCATTTCAGGAGTTAAGAGATAAATTCACTCTCTCTAAAAATGACTTCTTTAAGTACCTGCAAATAAGGGATTTCTTTTCGTCACATCCATATATTGTACCATTATGTCGTAACAAATTCATGGAAATATTAAAAAAACCAACACGCATAGGGACTATCTATAACTATCTTTTAAACCTGCATCAGGATGATCTGGACCAACAATCATCAAAATGGTGTACAAGACTAGGCATATCAATAGCTCCATTTCAAGAATCAATTGTTATGGCTGATAAAATTATTCTTTCTGCCAATTTATATTCTCAACATTATAAAACTTTATTTAATCTTTATCATACACCACTTAAAATGTTAAAATGGAGTAATTCATATAATGGGAAATGCTATAGGTGCCAAGGTGACCTGGCAGATATTATACATATATTTTCAGACTGCCTTATATTAAAACCATTTTTTGTATCCATAGAACTTTTCTTAGCACATATTACAAAATGTGATGTAAAAATCTCTAGAGAGATGATTATTTTTGGTTTATCGAATGATAATGAATTTTTTTCAGGCTATCAAGAGCATAGTTATATTATATTTATGGCTATGGCTGTAGCTCGCCTTTGTATATCATCGATGTGGTTAAAACCGGAGGCACCAACATATGAAATGTGGCGAGCAAAATTTTATAATATCTTTAATTTGGAGTTTAACCTTTATCGTGTTAAATCAATTAGGAAAAAGAGAAGAGGGTACAAAATTTGGCGGACCTTGATAGATTACTTGGAGCATTAGTTATTATTATTATTTATGCCATTTATGAATCCAAAGCGTTTGCCTAGATTGTACTTATCTGTTGTTAAGACTAATTCATGAATTTGCATCTCTATGTATGTTGAATATTCGGTGTTTTTGTATCTTCTTTGTGTATACATGACTTTGAACTGAATCAATAAAAAAAAAATTAAAAAAAAAGATCTAGTAAATTTGTTGTAATACAGTGCAGTCGTCGTTTCTGCATTGTTGTCTAATTTTTCCATTTGAAAACTATGGGAAAAACGTTTTTGTGAACCCCCCCTTTCTTCCCCCCATTCCACTTTACAGATCGCCCCAAGACATTCCAGAAAGAAAGATGAGGTGAATTCACTTTTTGGGGAAAGTGCTGGAGGGAGCTGGCTCTATTGCTTTGGTCCAGCTCGCTGGGTGCGGCTTTTGTTTTTTCTGACCGCTAGGTGTGAGCAAAGCTATTTTCCCCGCCCAGAAGAGTGCAGACAGGAAAATTAGATTTATATTCCCATCTCGCACTCTCCCAGGCAGGGAAAAAGATGGTGTTCCTGGGGGTAGGGGTCACTTACTCTCCTCAGTCCTTGGGTGGGGTCCTCTGGGCCATCCTATGACTGAGGGAGCGGGCTGAATACCCCCACCTCACAAAATATGTGTATGCGGATCCCGAGGTGAAGGGTTCATATAAAAATATATATTTTAAATGATCCTGTGGATACGAGGTATTATCACTGTACTGCCATAACATTACAAAAAAATGTTTGTGGCCGTACCAGGCCTAGGATTTTTCAGATCACTGAGTCCCTGGGGCTTAACTCCTTCGCTGCGGCAGCAATTCCCCCGCAGCGCTAGGGGGGAGGAGGGGCCGAGCGGCGCTCGCATGCTCATGACGGAGCCGCTCCATCACGAGCCGCGGTTGCGCTGTGCTCATGACGGAGCGGTTCCGTCATGGCCCCGCCCGCTCAATGGAATGTCCAGCGCAGGCACGGAATTCGCGCCGTGCAGGCGCGCCGAGCGGGCCATGACGGAACCGCTCCGTCATGAGCACAGCTCAACCGAGGTTCATGACGGAGCGGCTCCGTCATGAGCATGGAAGGAGTTAAATGGCTGCCAAACATCTTTATGTATGTGAGGTAGCCAATCAAATCCTATCTTTTGATCTACCGGAGCCAGTGTACTATCATGTCTCTGTATATATACAATTTGAACCTTAATTTCACAACAACTACAGAACAGATTTACTCTGAATCACAAATAGCAAGCTTTCTGGGTAAAGATCTAGTTTCATCCAGATTTGGTGTAATTCCGTTCAGCAGGTTTTCCTATACCGCTGTTCACTTTTCCTGTAGACAATTGCATCTGAAAAACACGTTTTAGGCCCCCTCATTTTTTTCCCAGCACCCGCTTGGCGTATCACCCCAAAACTTTCCTAGAAGGAGCTGAGGTAGATGCACTATATTTTGGAAAGTATAGTGAAGATGAGTCAAATGGCGCCAAAGGCATTAGTAAACAAAAATATAAATTTCCTTTGGAAATACGGTCCTAACTATACCTCCACTGTGGCGACCATAACAAAACTGTGCATCGCTCCCCCGCCATGCACAATTTTGTTATCAATTATGTCACTGCAAATGTTGCAGTGATATTATAAATAATGTCATAGAACATGTCATGATTGATGTAATACGTGGGATAATTAGCAATGCACGACGAGGGCATGAGTTAAAGTTACTTGAGATAACTATAACTGGTGAATTTCAATACTTTTGTTAGTTTAAAGTGTTACATTTTAACTGACATTTTCAACAAAATATTAAGTTCCTTTAACCTTTATTTTTTTAAATGAATTTCTATGTTTTGTTTAATTCAAAGTAAGATATTATTACCATATCTAAATCTAACCTCACTTTAATCTTTGTTTTTTTCAGTGATTTTCTGGAGTTTTATTAACCTAAATGTTATGTTATTATGATTCATAACGCCTACCCCACGCTGCACACAGTCATCAGCCGTACACAGCGTTGAGTTAGTTAAAAGGCCTGGCCTGTGTCATTTTAAGTAGGGCAGATCTACGGACTTTGACAAAGGGTAAAAACATCAAAATATAAAAAGTAGGCCTATTGGCTTTGGGACGGGATCAACATAAATAAAGCACATGTATTGTCTTTTTGAAGGAAGGACCAAAATAATTATGATGGCATGTATTTTTTTTAATTAATTCACATAGTGCAATGTTTGTTAAAAATAGATGTCATTTAAAAATTTTAATTAGATTAAAGTAACAGGGACCCCCTGATTCCAAATGGAGTTCCTAGGACAGGGTAAATTCAAATATAATAGAAAAATTCCGAGGCAACAATTGACCTGTCGAAAATCAGGTTAAACATGAACCCTTGATGAGTAAAGGGAAAGCCTCAATATACTAACAAGCACCACAATTTGTTTATTAAAAAATATATATATATATTTATTAAAGATATAGACAATACACATCAAATATCCAACAACATAATTTGTAAAAAAAGGAGGTAGCAATAAAGCATATGATATAACCACCTTAATTGGTTAAAAACATTTCATAAAAAGTATCTCATTACATAGGTACAGTGGTAGTCAAGATATTCAACAAGTGGTTATAATGTCGCAATCAATCTCGACGCACGTTTTGGCGATGGACTGCCTTCTTCAGGAGAGCCACTGGATATTCAGTATATAGCACTGTGTAAGTGCTCCATGTGATGAGATATCAAATAAAAAGGAGGAGCTGGATAGTCAATAACTATAGAGCTGCCTTGGTAGATGAAAAGACCATGTAATTACAACCATAGGGATAAAAAACGAAGTAAAAATCTCCCCTATGGACAATATCTCCGACTACGCAGGAACTGTAGCAAATTGGCAGATTATAAAAACCAAGCGGAGGACCTCACCAAAAAACTTAAACAACGAGGGTACCCTTCCAAAATTGTCAACAAATGCCAGAAAAGGGCAAGAAACCAGCCCAGGGACGCCCTGCTTGAAGAAAAGATGAATGAAAATGAGACAACACCACTCACATGCGTTACCACCTACAACGCAATATCCAACCAAGTGAGCAGAAGCATAAGCAAGCACTGGTCAATACTCAATTCGGGAAACTTCCAATGGGATAAACCACTGTTTTCGTACAAAAAAGCGCAGAGCCTTAAAGACAGCCTGGTAACTACCAGACCAAAGACAACAACTACCAATGCCAATCCCAGTATAACTCAGATCTGGGGACTACCCCCTGTCACAGGACACTCCAAATGTGGAGACTGTAGTGTTTGCCACCTCACCGAAAACACCAAAACCCTCAACCTGGAAGAAGGCAGAATCTGGGAACAGCGATCACATACGAACTGTAACAGCAGCAATGTGGTGTATATGATCAAATGTATGTGTGGCAAACCATACATAGGCATGACCACGCGCAAGGTGAAACAACGTATCAGTGAACACCGAAGCACGATCCGCTGCAAGAAAAACACTACAAGACTCACAGACCACTTCCTGGCGGTACATCATGCACTCAATGACATGCAATGGACAGTAATAGAACAAGTACAACCAGGTCCAAATGTACAGAACCGCTTGTTTGAAAAGGAACAACGATGGATCAACAGGCCTTCGACACATAAGAAAGGCCTGAACGACAATATTACTTGGGCATCTGTCTTAAAATAACTACCTACCAGGGATACTTCATTGCTTACCACTTTGATCCCATGTAATGCGGTGCTATATCCCCATATACCCGCTACTCAGAACCCCCAAACCTACTACCAGAGTAACCTAGCCAATGATTTTGTGTGTAATGACCAGATATAATCCTGTCGCCATCACCTACTCTAAACGATTCCACCACCACAACCTATTCAGGTTGATCAACCCGCAAAGATTGGCACTAATCCATCAGAACAACCTGTTTTGTTGCTTGATCCGCCACGATTGGCACTCCCACTGCTTCCGAATAGGGTAATCCCTTTGACCATCCTCCGACCACCCCACATTTGTTGATCCTCCAATGGCACCACAATGGGCACACTAACCTGTGCTGTCAGCAGCGCATATAACCCCCCCCTTATTCTGCTAGACGCTTTCAACCTGCTAGCGCCTAATGCAGTTATCTCCCTCAATATGCATACTCAGTGCCACGACTAAACGCATACTGCAGTGGTATTTCCTTCATTGTATGTATTTATTGCAGCATTCCCACGTCCACTGTAGCAATATCACCCCCATTGTACTTATTCAGTGCCACATTCCAACGTAAACCTTAGCAGCCGAACAACAATCCCCAACCTTATCCGGCTGTCACTTCTAGACCTTAGCGTCATTCTATGGACTACCACGGACACGCATTCTCAAGCCTTCTGGCCTAGCACGGCTCCCGTAGCACCCTGCTGTACACAGTTTCCCTGGCAACGCCCACGTGACACGAACCCCGCCCTACCCGGAAGCCGGCTCCTGAATTTAACACACACAGGAGCAGCGGCACTCGTAGCAGGGCAGCGAGGTAGAGATGTAGGTATTTGGCCTATTCCATCACGACAGAACTGTAAGTAGCACGGACCAGCTTCTCAGCCCATAAAACTCACCACCTTACCGAGTCCAGAAACTAGCATGTTTCGCGGCTGTTTTTGGATCCGTTTTTTATAACAGTTGCTTTCATGTTATTGCAGAGTACGTTTCACTGAGTGGTGAGCCTACTCCCTGCCCTCTGATGCAATTGACACTAGAATAGGAGTATGCCTCTTCCTACCTACCATTGATTGTTTGTGTGTGTTTCCGTGTTACATGTTTGTTAGTCCATTGGGTTTTTTACGGGAAAACTATGCACTTTCCATAACGATCGTCCCGACCACTATAGCTGGGATGCGAGAGTTAGATATCACGCCTCTGGAATTACTACGAGTGAGCGAGATTGGAATGAAAATAGTGTATGCCACCGAGCACGCACCTTTTGATAAGTATGCGTGAGCTGGCGAACTAGCATGCCCGCAGTGGGCCCCCTATCAGCACAACAATATCACGCAGATAACAACCAAGTTTCCTAATGAGAGTTGCATGAAGCATTAAATCACAGAGACACGATACGGCACGATGTAACAGGCATGTAATATTGATCACGTCTGATGAATGTTCGTTTCTCTTTCTTCCCCACAGGTCTTTTGATTTTTATTACACATGCTCGCCTACTTTTGCTTGAGCATTTCACCATTAGCGATTTTTGCTAATAGGTTCACGAGGAATTAGGATTGGGTGTGCCTTTTAGGGGGTGCATACCGTCCACTTCCTTGTTTTTGGTCCTGAAGAATACCTGGCACATTCCATCGAAGGTAGAAACATGTAGACCAGTACACATATAGAGATACTTTTGGCCGTAACTACCCTCTTAGTATCTCGTCACCCCATTTTAATATTGTCCAGTTGCTTAAAAAATAAAATTTATCTTTCTATTAAGTTAAACCTGGACAATTTTTAACACCCTTTTTTGCACCTACATCACAACCAGCTCCACTGTATTTCAGGTGTTGTAGCACACCCTGGTGACGCTAGGCCACCAGGGTGGACCCCGATGATGAAGCATGTCACCACTAGACTGGTGAGTGAGGTTTTTTTTTACAAAAGGATAAATTCTTTCCTTTTGTCAGTCAAAACTCCCCATTAAGAAATCTTCTATTTCTCTACGGTGGTACTCCTCTCTTTGTTTATTTAGTCCTTTACCAGGGGAACAGGAGTTCTCTCCGTTCACCCACAGTGAACACGATCCCTTGCTCTCCCTTTTGTTAGTCCATATTCAGTATATAGCACTGTGTAAGTGCTCCACGTGATGAGATATCAAATAAAAAGGAGGCGCTGGATAGTCAATAACTATAGAGCTGCCTTGGTAGATGAAAAGACCATGTAATTACAACCATAGGGATAAAAAACGAAGTAAAAATCTGAAACGAATATCAGTTCAGTGCGGAAGAATAATGTGAACAAGTAAAAGCACGGCAATATATAAGCCCATATAAGATAAAGATGAATCTAAAATGGAGAAAAGAACACAACATGACTAGGATTAGGCTGGGTAAATGTCCAGAGATGTATTATATTTATAAAATCCTGGCAGTGGCATACATGGACCTCGGTAAAAAAGAGAAGAAGATTAGAGGGAGTTCAAAGATGGATGCTCAAGCCCCCCACACGTTTCTTTTTTTGAAAAAAAGCCCCGGAGTGTGGTGAGCCCCCGCATATATTCTAATGAAGCCTAATGGGTGGCGTTCCCCAGGGCTTGGGGGGTCCTTTGAGCCCCCCACCCACTTACATTAAAGCCCCGGGGGTGGTGGTCCCCGGGGCTGGGGTGGGCTGTGAGCCCCCACAACATAATTTTTAAAGCCCCAGGGGGTGGCGGTCCCCGGGGTTGGGGGGGGCCTCTGGCCCCCCATTCACATAAAAACATTGACCCCGGGACTTGGCCCCCTGTGGGCTAATTACCAACGAAGTGCGGGAGCCCGCGCTTCATTTTTTTCTTTTTTTTATCGGCAGGATCCACGCACCCTGCGCGTATTTTGCCGATTTAAAAAAAAAAAAGAAAATCTTGGGCCCTTGTGACCGCCAGTAGGTAATAAACATATATATATATGATGATCAAGGCCTCTGGGCAGACCGAAACGTTATGCTGGTGGCGATATAAAAAATTAAAATATTTATTCACCACAAGCCTGGGTAGGCTCTCGTTTCCTGCGCTGGCAGTATCCTGGTGGAGCAAGGATTGCTAGTGCTGTTGGTGCGAGTGGTTGCTGTATATATATATATATATATATATATATATATATATATATGTATTCACTGAAAAAACCATAGGTTATAGACCATATATAGTTAGGAATTAGCATTTACAAAACCTTGAAAATTCACTGAAAAAACCATAGGTTATAGACCATATATAGTTAGGAATTAGCATTTAAAAAACCTTATTTTACTCACACAAAACCATTGAAATTCCATATATAGTTAGTTGTACTAACTATATATTGCGCACCCGCAATCCACTGCTGATCATGTCACATATTACATCATTCATGACATGGTCAGTGACATCACTGATGACATCACTGATGACATCTCAAATGACATCACTGATGACATCACTGATGACATCTCAAATGACATCACTGATGACATCACTGATGACATCATCCAGTGACTGTGTGTTTCTGTAAAGTTTAAATATGTTTTACATATTGAAGAATGAGTAGATGTAGAAGTGTCTGGATGAAGGATTTAGTAGGTGCGTGACTGACTGTATGAGTGAGTGATTAAATGTGTCTCACTGAATGCATGGGTTAGTGACTAAACTGTCTTAATTTGTGCATCATTATGTCTGTTGTTCTGTAAACTGCTGCATGTGTTGATCAGTAGCTATATGAGTAACTATATGGGTTATTGATTGGTTGCCCAAGCATTTGTATGGGAGACTGAATGTGTGTGTGGGTGGCTGGGAGGTGTATGACTCTGTGCATATATGTGTGAGCAGTTGATTCACTAGATGTATGGGTTCAAAAGTGCATGTGGAAACAGCTGTATGGGCGGTTGACTGTGTGCATGAGTGTATTGGTGAGTGAATGGATATCTCAGTGCTACATGTCAAAGTAAGTACATATGTAAAATACAGTACATGTGAGAGTTGACATATATAAATAACTGTGCATAGGAGCCAGTGAATGTGTGAGTGGCTGTATGCATCATTGCGAACTTGTATTCAGGATTGTATAAGAGAGTAAATATGTTTTAGTATATGTTTGAATAAGTAAGGTGTGTATAACTGTATAGTTGAGAAAATGGAGGTGTGATTGATTCTTTGCATGACTGACTAGGTGTCTGAGTAACTCCATGGATGAGTGACAGTCTGTGAGTGTATGTTTACACTGAGTGTATCTAAGGTTATATTAGAGTCTGAAGAGGTTCATTGTATTATCACATGAATGATGTCATCAGTGATGTGATCAGTAATGTCAAATGAGATGTCATCAGTGATGTCATCAGTGATGTCATTTGAGATGTCATCAGTGATGTCATTTGAGATGTCATCAGTGATGTCATCAGTGATGTCACTGACCATGTCATGAATGATGTAATATGTGACATGATCAGCAGTGGATTGCGGGTGCGCGATATATAGTTAGTACAACTAACTATATATGGAATTTCAATGGTTTTGTGTGAGTAAAATAAGTTTTTTTAAATGCTAATTCCTAACTATATATGGTCTATAACCTATGGTTTTTTCAGTGAATTTTCAAGGTTTTGTAAATGCTAATTCCTAACTATATATGGTCTATAACCTATGGTTTTTTCAGTGAATTTCATTGGTTTTTTAAAAGCTAATATCTATAGCTGTAAAATGTATTCTTCTTTAAATCCAAAAATATATTTTATATGTTTATTAATAATTTTTTTTTTAAATATTTTTTTTGTTTCGCTCCCGGTTCGCGAACCGGGAAGCTTTCCGTTAGCTCAATTTGATGCCGCGACCCAGTCCGCGAACCGGTAAACGTTCCGTTAGCGCAACTGCCGCGTTAGAAATCAACATCGTGACGCGTCGCGGAAGCGCGACGTATCATGTTGTCGCGTAATGCGTCTTATGACGCGCTGCGTTAGCGCACCCGGAAGTGCTCCGGTACGCGAACTGAGACGCGAGGCGCAGCTCCCCGGAAGCGATCCGCGGCGCTTCGCGAAAGCGCGATGTATCGCGTTGCCGCGTAATGCGTCTTATGACGCACCGCGTTAGCGCACCCGGAAGTGCTCCGGAGCGCGAACCGAGGCGCGAAGCGCAGCGACCCGGAAGCGATCCGGGGCGCGTTCCACAGCGCGTAACATAAGCGTGAGAGGTCATGTGACTTGTTAATAAAACTTTTCATTGGTTCATTTAACTTTTGGTTTCATAATCATGTAAGGCTAGGTCAGGTGACCTAAAAATAACACTTTTCATTGGTTTAGAACTATTGTTTTTCCCAAATGATGAAAACCCCTCCTTCTTTCCTCACTCTGACTTTCATCATTGTGAGAGGAAGACCTTTATTCATAGTAGAGCAATGGCTTCAGTACTTGCTTCAGCTGGTGCACCCCCACCACCACCTCCACCTCCTCATGGGAAGAGAGGACCACCTCCCCAGGTCATCACCAACACAGAGGAGGAAGAGGAAGAAATAGAGGAAGAGGAGAGAGAAGGACCACAGTTCTTGGAAGAGGTGCCCTGGGTTTCCCATAGGAAAGCCAGTTTCATTTGGCAGTTTTTTTCACTCCCTCCAGGGCAGAAGAAAGTGAATGCGAGGTATGTCACCTGCCTCATTTGCAAAGACAAATTATCAAGAGGGACTGATAAAAAGTATAGCTGTGGGAACTATACCATGCATAGGCACATGAACAGGAGGCATCCACTCAATTACAGCCGGGCGGAAATTCGTGACATGGAACAAAACCCAACAGCAACTCCTGTGGCCAGGTCAACATCGTTAATATCATTGACAGCAGCAGAGGCACGGGAAACCGTGCCAAACATCCAGGAGAATTTTGGGCATATGAAATATACTTGTCTGCACTGCGGTGCATTGATATCATGTGGTAACATGAGTATTAATTCCATCAACCTGGCTTATAACAATCATAATTGCCCTAACCGCCCCAGACAGTAATTTTTTTTTGTTGCTCCTGTTGAGCCCTTTTCAATGCCTGTTTTTTGTTGTTTCCCCCCAAAAAAAACAAAAAAATATAAAATTGTTCAAAAAATACAAAAAAAACAAAAAATGTTCAAAAAATAAAAAAATATATAAAACAACAAAAACATTAAAAAAAAGTTCTTTTCAGAACTACCTCCCCTTTCAAAAAAAATTGCTAGAATGTTTAGCACTCTGGCAAGCTCTATTTCTTTTAGTTCGCTTTCCAGTTCGCTTCCCGGTTCGCGAACCGGGAGCGAACCCAACATTTAAAAAAATAAAATAAAAATTATATGTAATATTAAAAAATTATTTGAGTCTTTAATCATTTTTATATGTAATTCATAAACTAGTTAAATGTTAGAAATGTTATTAAATTTTCAAACACAATCACAATAATAAATAATTGCTTAAAAAATAAAAAAATTAAAAAATAATCAACAAAACCAACAATCAATTAACATACAGTATTTGAAAAGTCTATCATTCTTTTTTCCTTATAGTACGCTGCCCAGAACGCTTCCCGGTTCGCGAACCGGGCGCTACCCACGCAAAAAAACAATTTTTTTTTTTTTTTTTTTGCCCCGCGGGGCCCTTTTAAAGCCTCCACATTAAACCTAGGGGGTCAGGGAGGATCTACTATGCCCCCTTATGGTCATTTCCCCCTTTGTTTTGGCCTCCTCTTGTCTCTCAATCCTACCGAGAGACAAGATGGCGGCCGCTCCGGACTGTTTAGAATGTTGACAGACACCGGAGAGCCAATCAGCTTCGCTACGCGAAGTTCCGTTACGCGTAAAGTCCGCGAACCGGAGCGCTGCCCGGTCCGCTGTTACAGATATATATCTTTTTTTGAACGTTAATTTCTCAAAATCCACTGAAGCACATATATTGAGACCTACAAAAGGCACATCGGGCTACCAGTCCCTACAATTTTGCCAAGTTTCGTGCAAATCCATTCAGCCGTTCGGGCTAAAAGTGAGGCCAACCGCCCTATGGAAAACTCAATGTTAAAAACACGTTTTGGGACCCCCCTTTTTTCTCGGCCCCCCCTTGACAAACCCCCCCCAAATTTCCAGGGGCTGCTCAAAAACAAAATGTTCCATTTTCCAGAAAATTTCAGCCAATTCCGTCCACAAACGCCAAAGTTATTAGACATAGAATTTTCAAAAATCCCATAGAGAAAAAATCCTAACTATATATACCTACTGGCGACCGCCAGTAGGTAATATATATATAATTTGTTTTTCTTTTCATATTACTTCTTTTGGTGTAATTCTGTCTAGCAGTTCGGGCTGTAGTCATGTCTAGAATCTCTACGGGAATTAACATGGGAAATACACTTTTTTTTACCCTCCCTTTTCCTTAGCTCCCCCTTGAAGGATCACCCTGAAATTTTCCATGCAGAACTAGAATCAGGAGGTCACTGGTTCTTGAAATGTTTTGCGAATATTATGACCTAGTTTCCATAATAAAGCGTTTTTTTAATTGCTTGTTTCTTTGGCGCCGTTTGACGAATATTCGCAAACTTTTTCAAAAACAAGTCACCACTTGATTTTAGTTCAGCAGGGAAAGTTTTGGCATTGATCCAGAAAGTGGGAGCCAAGGAAATTGGAGGGTCAAAAAAAGTGCGTTTCCCATGTTGATTCCCGTAGAGATTTTAGATACAACTACTGCTCGAATTGCTGGACAGAATTACACCAAATTCGGCAGAGAAGTATATAATACATCGGGATGTACAGAGCGCAATACGTTATTTATTACTATTGTTCTGTGTGGGGAGGGCCATGCCTCTCGAGAGGCACAGATTTGAGTGCTTCATGATGCCCGTCCCTCAACAATATTAGCAATAAATAGTATGTTACACTCTACACATCTATACCTGTGTTTTTTGTTTGTAATTTTTTTTTTAATAGGTATTTAACTAAATTAGGATGCAACGGTTTAACTGTGCAGTGAGGTACAATCACATTGAAGATGCCTGGTCACTATAAGTGACATACAATATTATGAGGTAAAAAAGTTTGGCTCAAGTTAAATTTGCTTTATTATGGCATTGCCATGTAATGCCCTTTGAACTGTAGTAATAAATGTATGATGTGCATTTAATAGTACAGGAACTCTAACAGATTTTACAGGACAGCATTTACATTCACTGACATTGCATAAATAGGATGTATGCAGATGTGCGAAGTACAGTATGCCGTTCACTAACTTTGTTGAGTGTGAGGAGAACCCATGACTCTCAAAAAGTGATTTTTTATGTTGCCCATGATGCCCCTCCCATCCCTCAACAATGCTAATAAATAGCATTATACTTGTGCATCTCTATACTCTGTGCAACTGTTCATATGGCTTTTTCATGCCTTTTTTCCAAAGCGGGGGGTGACATTTAAGCGCTAAGATAAAATCACATTGAACAGTCCTTCTGACTTCTACGATTGTTTCCTCATTATAAAATAATTGTTACATGCACTAAACAAGCCAATAAACAGTTTTTTTCTTGATTCACTTTTACTCTACTGTGGTACTAGACTATAATATGACTTTCGCACTGTAGTAATAAATGGTTGAGTGTCTATCTTAATACAGTTGCTCTAAGTAATTGTGCCACATTCATTATCACTGCCATATTTATGCAATTGCTGTAAAAATAAATGTTGCCCAATAAAACATTATTTAGAGCAACAGTCAATATTTACTGCCCTGCCCTGCACTACTAATATCCTCAAGACAGATAAGCAGGCATTCCTCCCACCCTTCTACTGATTTTACTGACGCCCCTTTACCAAAACACGGAGCTCCAATTATGAGTCAGAGAGTGGGGTATCTCAAGGTAAGATACTGCTCCACCGGATTACAACTGGCCTGATGCTGCTGCACCCAGAGTTTCTGAGTGTGGAACCAATCTTACCAGATGGGAAATTGGGCTGGGCTTGGGCAGGGGCTGCAGGCACAAGCGACACCCAGCCCACACTGATTTCCTCCTAGAGCACTGGGGGGGATGAATGACTCTCCAGGGCCTTGCTACAGACTTCCCTGCCCCCAGACGACCTTCTCACTTGCTCCGACCACCTCCTTGATGCCCACAATGATCCACCGCTCCCCTTTATCATACGCTTAGAGGAGGTGGTAAATGGGAGTTATACAACAAAATATAAAGTTTAAATGCCATGCTACAAAAAATACTATGGTCAGAATGTCCACTGCCAGAATATCGTGAAGATACGTTTTTCTATGTAAGTACGAATTTACAATTCTGACTCCACCTATTTGTACCCTGACAACATATATGTCGTATACTTGTAAAGCGCACAGCTGCCCCAGCAAAGGGGCGTCCCGGCGCTGATACCGCTGGGGAACCCGTCCTGGCTTTCCCTGTGGGATGGTCCCTACTGGGAATCCCCAAGGTGGAGTCAGGCATCCCCGGCGTTGGTGGGGCCGTTGTGGAGATTAGGCAAGCTAATGCCCAGAGTTGCCGAGTGGGACCCCAGGTTAGAGTAGGCACCGAGGCGAGAATTGTCAAGTCCGCTGACCCTGGTCCACGACAATGCCGCGTCGGGAATTGAACCCTGGTCCCGGGCCGACTTCTGCTGCCGGGTCTGCCGCCTCTAACCAGTGAGCCACACCACTCCACCATATATATCTTTAGATGTGGAGGTAAGAATAGTAAATTAATACTTACCAAAGTATACATTTTGCACACTGACTACCAAAATATTAACAATAGTTTGGTATTGGGTATTCAGTCCAGGATATTTTGCATTTTTCTAGTACAATATTTTTGTTCCCGATATTCTAATATACAACCAACAAGGAGTATCAAAATGCCTCTCATCCTGGCTTGAAATGGGATTCTCATGCAGATATTTATCCAATAAACCAGGTCTGCAAGTCGTTTCCCATTCCAACAGAGTAACTCAGAATAGCTGGAATTAGGTATGGGAATACTGGTGCATACATTGATCCTGAAAATGACAGGGCCTGCACACGAAGTGTCCAGCATATACCACACATCGCTACTAAAACACCACAGATGAAGCAGGGGTCCCGGGGGCATGGGACTGGGACTTAACAACACCACTGACATATAAACAGTGGCGATACTGCTGCACACAGACGGAAGCCATTATGGCGAGCAGCCAATTACGGATCACACTCTTTAAATTCTTACATAGAACATACCACACACCTACACACCTTACATGGCAATGCAGCGAGTTCAATGGATACTGGCGAGAAGTGGGTGCCGCGTTGTCGGCGAGGATTGCTGTTCTCCTCCCCATGTCTCCCGTGCTTGCACATTTGGGCTATGTAACAGACATATAAAAGTCACACAAAAAACTCGCACTAGGCCTACTGCTAGCCAAGCGCAGAGTGGCGTGTGGGTGGGGTAGAGGGCACGCCCCTAAATTTAAAGATTGGATCTCAGACTTTATCTACTGCAAAGACCAATTGTTGACCTATGAGGAGCTAATTCCTGCTTCATCCCATCCCAGAGAAATCTGGGAACCGCTGCTGGAGTATCTGAGGGAACACTCAAATTAAAACCCAACTCTCTGGCCGAGGCTTTTGAGATAGATGGCTGGAGAGGTGGCCTACGGGGTGGAATAGCAAGCACGGACATATATATCTGATGCATTAACAATGATCCCTACACTAACGAGGTAACACTGTGGCTGCCTTTCTCAGGTAATGCTTGTATCCACTGGGAGTCTGTGACTTTCTGACTGCCAAGCGCAAGTAAGTGGCTGTACCGTGTTAACATTAACCGTCTGCATAACATACAGACACATGAATATGTTGTAATTGTTGCGAATCTATGTAATGTATTAATATATGCCTTGATGTATGTAACCTGTACAATTCAACAATAAAAAAATAATAAAAAAAGACATTAATTCTGGCCAAAAAGAATCAGGTCCCTCCACCTTCTCCACATATCTTCTCGCCCTCAGCAAAGCTGAACAGCAATATTGTTCTCCATTACCCCATTCTTAATTCATGAGTACATGAGTGGCTTCGTCTGGCAGAGCAACCATTGTGTGCAACTACTCCCCATGCTCATTTCAGGGGAGACAGCGAACCACACACAACAGTGGCTGAGGCAAACTCAGAAGCTGCTATACCAATGTCGGTCTGTCCTCTGCCGCTGTCTCATGTTCCTAGGACTAGGGAAAGCGATCTGTGGCCTATTGTACTGAGCATGGCCAGCAGAAGTTGTCTAGGCAGAGGATTAGGACTAACATCTTGAGCCACTTCAATTCATGGATATTATCATTCACAATAATATATTCCAATCCAAACACATTCAGGAGATGTCACCATGGCCAAGTGATGTATGCATCAGATTAGCAGGCTCAACCATCGTTGGAAAATGCTCAGAAGAAATTAATTCAACTCTTCTAGGACTTTAACTCATGACCTCTATTTTACTCAGAGACCTCAAAAGAGGGTTCTTGGCACACTAAGCTATCTCTTGGGCCTACAGCAGTTACTCACCATAATAGAATACATGGTATCAGAACATGTGACACATAACTCACTCATTAAGTCGCTTGTTTTCCATGTATTTCCAAATAATAATTGAACGAGTAATGCAGTGAACGCCTATGGAATAATATAGTAATGGCAAACCATAAACTTCACTGTAGTCTAACGCCATATCTGCTCTTTTGGAAAAGACTTCAAGTTGCAATGTGGACCAAATGAAAAGGATACCATTGTATTAATTACCACTGCACAAAACGTGTGTTTTCTATATTTATTACGGTTTTGAAATTCGGAATACTCGTTTGAGATCTTAGCCGCTGATTTAGAGGTCACATGGGTCATCCAAAAAAGAGTTCAACAGTTTGGGTAGACCTGACTTGTAGGCTAGGCCTACACAAGCCAATGATATCTCACCCCACACTGGGTCTTAAATCTCAATACACACTCTCCTAATGAGATTTTTTGGCAACTTACAATACCTTTCGAGTCAATATTTATTTCTCAATATCTTCTCACTAAGTCTTAAAGAGTGCATCTATTTACGAAATCTACTTTTGCAATTCACATTCATACAAGTCCTGCCATGGGTATTTATATCGACCTGGAGAAAGGATGCTAAAATTATCCCCAACACAAGCACTCTAACCTAATTGTCTGTGAACTTGTCCACTTTGGTTAACACCGGAAGACTGAGTGTTGTCCATTATCCATTTAATGCTTGATCAAGCAGAAAGGCTTGCAATAGGATTCTGAACAACAAATGACCTTTAAGGTATTCCAATCCACCCATAGAACTATTGCACAGTTCCTGGTATCATTGATCTTCTGCCGAATAAGTCTGTGATTAATTTGTTGATGCTTAAGTGACAATTCGGAGCTGAGTCCATATTTATTTTGGATTAAAGGGCCAATACTAAGTGTAGTTTTATAAATCAGCCACTGTGCTTTAGCTGGCCTTAACCAAGAACTTTCGATTTTGCTAAACTTATATGTAAAATATACTTATTTATAAAAGTTTCAGACAGCCCTGTATAACCATTCTAAAGTACCCAGGTCCAGGACCATATTTGGGTCAACCCCATTTTCTGAAATGGCCTGTATAACCATTGGTCTGTTATTGTGTCGTACACATTTTACTTCCTCCCACTTCAATATGGGGTACTGGGTCAGCCCGCTTCAGCAATTGGCTAATGTCGTTATGACTAATGGCATTCGTCGCTTTCACAAGGTGCACTTCCACACACAAAGTAGCTTCCTTCAGTGCCATGGAATACTACGGTGCCATGGAATACTACGGCAATGTGTGTATTCTGAGAACAAAATACATATTGTCGCTATTAGACATTTTTTGTTTAGATTGGGCTAAGGCAGCTTCTTCAACTATAATGTTTTGCAAAAAGCATGACACAACATACAAGCATTTGCAATGCAATCGGTCTCGCCTTTGGGACCTTATATGTATTTAGCTATGTAGCACATTACCGGAGGGTGCTGAAACATCTACTATTCTTTAACATGGAGGGAAAATAAGCACCAAACTACGTGACACGTCAGGTATGGGATCACATGGACAGAAATATTGCCTTTCCGCAGGCAAGAAGGATGTGCACAGTCTCAGGCAGTAGTGGAAGGAACCGGGTGTAAGAGAAGGCCAAGGGAGGATGTTTGCATATGGCGTGTGCGTGTATCTCCTGTGAACTGGCGTTGCTTTGACTTTGTAAACAGGGTTCGTCAGTGTACAGCAGTATTCTGTACCCCTGTGTACAGGGGGAGGCTCTGAGTGCACGGGCTCTGAGAGTCCGTATCTATGTGCACTGTAAGAGCCGCTTTGTCCAAGTTTGATTTGAGTACCTCTATGCACAGTGAGTGAATGCACCCAGTATGTGCCTGCATTTATTTCTGTGTAAACAAAGGGACTGTGTTGCGTGTGTGCCCGTGGTTCATATTTCTGTGCCTATGTCTGCGTGCAGTGATTGACTGCATCTTAAAGTACAGGGACTATCTGAGTATTTTTAGGGAACAACCTGCACCTCTGTGTACAGTAAACAGGGCTTGTACCTCTGGGTTCACATGTGTCCTCATCGTTGTATAAAATGATCGCCCTGTAAAGCCCACCTCTACTTCCATTTTTTCGAGTACATCAAATGATTGTGTACATATGTGGCACTCCCCTTGTGTATCATGAGTGCCCTGCACCTCTGAGAAATGGAATGGCTGGGACCTCTTGAAGGCAATGTGAATCAGTGTCAGTCAGTAATTGTCAGTCAGTCAGTGTCAGTCAGGAAGTCAGTGTCAGTCAGTCAGTCAGTGTAAGTCAGTCAATCAGTGTCAGTCAGTCAGTGTCAGTCAGTGTAAGTCAGTCAGTGTAAGTCAGTCAGCGTCAATCAGTCAGTGTCAGTCAGTCAGTGTCAGTCAGCCAGTGTCAGTCAGTCAGTCACAGTCAGTGTCAGTCAGTGTCAGTCAGTCAGTGTCAGTCAGTCAGTCATAGTCAGTGTCAGTCAGTGTCAGTCAGTGTCAGCCAGTATCCGTCAGTCAGTCAGTGTCAGTCAGTCAGTGTCAGTCAGTTAGTGTCAGTCAGTGACAGGCAGTCAGTCAGTGTCAATCAGTGTCAGTCAGTCAGAGTCAGTCAGTCAGTTAGTGTCAGTCAGTGTCAGTCAGTGTCAGTCAGTCAGTTAGTCAGTGTCAGTCAGTCAGTGTCAATCAGTGTCAGTCAGTCAGTGTCAGTCAGTCAGTGTTAGTCAGTCAGTCAGTGTCAGTCAGTTTTAGTCAGTCAGTGTCAGTCAGTCAGTGTCAGTCAGTTAGTTGGTGTCAGTCAGTCAGTGTCAGTCAGACAGTGTCAGTCAGTGCTGACGGAGCGCTAATGACTTGTCCAGCTGGAGGCAGCCCCCCCCTCCCACAGACACACTGACTGGTCTGTGATGGATGTCCACCCCCAGCTGAGGCAACGTCCGGCCTCCACCGCCTCCATGGGGAGTGGGGGGAATACCATCCATGAGTGCAGGGGAGGAGGGCAGCAGGCCAGCCCCGGGTCAGCTTGGCTGCCTTCCACTCCTCCACACTAACAGAGGCGCCCCCACACACCCCACCTCAAGGTCTGCCTCAATGAGATCCTGTGTGCTCCAGAGGGTGGGGGAGACCCCCGGGGAGAGACAAGGGCACGGCAAGGTGAGGCGGGGGCCTGCATTGACTGAATACCAAACAAACTAGGAAAGGGCGCTGACGGGGTAGACTGTGATCCCAGCACGACGCTTGTTTCAGGGACGTCTGAGCCGTGCCAGCAGGATCCCGGGCGGGGGTGCCTGGGCAGAGTGCACTTGCCATTGGAACAACCATCGGCTGCGACCAGGGTGGTCACCTTTCTAGATTTGCTATGGTTTCAAGACCCTGCAGAGGCCCGGAAGCGTTGCTGAATAGGATATTAAACAAAATGGGAAATATTCATTTGTATCAGACTTTTCTATCTCCGTTCATCAGTCTGGGATCACGAGCGCGGCCTCACAACACATGGTGCAGTGCTTTCTATTTATATCTGCACTGCATTTTGAAGTATGGACAAGTAAGGGCTAAAAATGGCGGCTTCATGCGATGGGGGTATCTTTCCACTGGCAGGGACATTAAAACACAGGTGGTGCGGGGAGAAAGCTGGCCTGATGCCATCTCTAGGTGCGACTAGTGCACTGTGTACACACTCGCAGCATGGGGGTATCACTCCGGAGTGTGCAGCAGGGAGAGACTCAAGTGCTCAAGCTGCGACCCGTGCTCACAATGAAAAAGAAAGAGTGTGTCCCAGCTAATGAAGCAGACAGTATCACGCCACCAGTGAGAGATCCAATCCCGCTGGGCGGGGCTAAAAGTAGACAGGGTGGCAACAAGGAGGGATTGACATGCCTTCGGTGCAATCATTGCACTGCCTTTCACGTAATTCGTGACGCC
This sequence comes from Lissotriton helveticus, assembly GCF_964261635.1. NCBI lineage: Eukaryota > Metazoa > Chordata > Amphibia > Caudata > Salamandridae > Lissotriton > Lissotriton helveticus. Next base: position 1,042,645,938 of record NC_136061.1, read on the forward strand.
AAACCACGCGCACGAATCAACACTGAAGGCGGAGCTGGGACACGGCTTCTGGAATCGTATCGATTTCAAGAAGCCTCTTATGACGAGAGCAGCGCATGCGCTGCTTATATCAGGCCGAGACCTAAAAACACGTGAAAAAGCCAAAAGTGTGGCTGACAATAGCAGATCTACTTTTCAAACAATCAATGTATTTTCCTAAACATTAGCTGTCATAATCCATTTTTGACCCTTTCCACCAGCCCCATTTTGTATCTTGTGCAATCTCTGTGCGTGTGACAAGGCGCACAGATTGCTACAGTAATGGGGCTTCTGTGAAAAAGGGTCTGTCGTGCCACTATCTTGAAATGTTTGGAAGGAAAAGAGAGAAATCTCGCAGATCCTAAATTAATGAGTGACAGTTAGTTTACGGAAATCACTTTGAAATGTATTATCTCTGTGACTCACATTACTGGGTTGGTGTTTTATATATTCTCGCAAAAAGGCTATATCAGATCTCAGGAGGGCTGCAGTTGTTGCTTCTAATTAGAACAGTTATGTTGCTGGATACCGGGAGTCGTGATTATAACTTCAAAATTATTTTATAGACTTTCACAATTCGCAAGAAATCATAAAATCGCGATAGGCATCAAGCCAGCACATCATATGGATCTCAACGCACATATTTTCTCTGTTGAATACCATAGCCTGCAAGCTCTGTCAAGTTCCATTCAATTTATTTTAAATATAGCTCACATCTGCAATCCCGTAAAGTTCACCATTGTTACTCTGCACAGCTGCGGTTTAAAGGCTTTCTTTGCACACAACGAACTGGCAGCAAAACAAAAACTATAAACTTTAGTATGCATCCGGCATATGGGCCATATGGTTAGAGGAGACACGCTCTGCAGTTTGGAAAGCAAACTGTAGAGTTGATTTTGTGTGATGTACGGCTTGGTTTATTTTTATCATTCTGTCCTCTCTTCTTTTATTCTTTGCATGCATATCTTGAATTCTACAAGTGAAGAATGAATAGATGGCCTCGAAGGAGACAGAGTATGGTAAAGGTTCTGCAGCGAAGAAGGTCCTTGTAACCTCAGGAAAGGGAGAAGAACAACTTTTAAAAGAAGCTGCATCTGCTTTGGGAGCCTCTGGTCCCTTACATCATCTTTCGCCTTCCAAGAAAACCAATCTTCATTTCATTTACTTTACTGGGAGAATTTATAGAGCACATATGTGTCTCTAGGGGGAGTGGAGTGGTGTACATAGTAATCAGCGCATTGCAGCGGAGGCGTGCTTAGAGAAAGCATACAAGTGCAAGAGAATGATAAAGATGATCATATCCTTTCTGAAAGTTGGAAGGCTATTTTTGAGGGTCAAAGAGGTAGATAGGTTCAGACAGTGGGTGGCTGTGGGATAGTTAAGATGTGGGTGGTCATTTCTTTCCTGAACTTCTACAGATGAGGGGAGAATGGGAGTTGCGGGGGTAGCTAATTCTGTTCCCATGACTCTCAAGCCTCTTGTAGAAAGAAAGAGGGTGATGCAACGGCTACAGGTGATGCCACATCTGCCCGTTAGATAGTCCTTTTTGTGTATTCATGGCATTTTGATCACAAATGCTTGGTGCCTGAAACGTGCCATTAAAACTATATTTACCAATGGATGATGTGGTTAAATTTCCTCTGATTGGTCCAACATCTGCAGTGGCATGGAGGATGGCTGCCAGGTAGCTTAGATGGAGTCTACAAAGTTGGTGAGAATGGAATTGCAACGTCTATAAGGGACAAAAAATGTGGCCGCACAGGAGAGCAAAAGTTGTGGGAGGAACAAAGGGTTTGATTTTGAACTGAGCTGTCTAGTTTTCATCTAGAAATGAGCCATGAAGGTTAGGTCTTTTGTTAAAAGTCATAAAATGTGGCTTTGTCAATCAGCGTAGAACCCATAGTGCTTCATGGCTGCAACTCAAGCCTGGATCTGTGAATGAAATGCACCACTAGTAATGAGTACAATGTTAATACCACCTTGTTCTTTCTTGTCACATTCAAAGTCCTTAGTTCATTAATCAATCAATCAATCAATCAGGGGATTATAAAGGGGGCTACTAACCCGTGAGGGTCTCTAGGCACTGCGGAAGGGGGAGGGCAGCTCCGGATCAGTCGAAGAGCCAGGTCTTAAGGTCCTTTAGTTCATCACTCTGACGAAGCTATTTATATACTTAAAAATAAATAATAATAACGCCTCTCAAAAGGTCACACTCCAGCACTAAATCTTCTTTGCTACTATCTTTCAGGTAGGGAGAGGCACCCTAGATGTTGCATTCTCAGATATCCATCATGGTGATATACCATGTATTCCATAGAAAAGGGAAGTCAGAGTTGGTCTCTTTGTATCTACACTCCCAAAGGCACATTTAAACTTGGGGTTCATAGAGTGCCTCTAACAGTGTGGTAATATGGCAAGAGCAGTGTCAAAATGATAGGCATGCAATAGGTGGCAATAGATGCACCGCCATTGGAAGGCAGAATTCATCTGCTCAGCAGGTGAAGCGTTTTTTAAATGCCACCTGCTTCACCCAGGTTATCTGTTCTGTCACTATAAGAAGTATGTCGTATTGGAAGGAAGCCTCTTGTCTTGAAATGGCCAAAAAGATAAATCAGGGCTTCGCTGAGTGGGTGTACAGTTACCAGCTCTATGAAAGGAGGAAGAGTAGCTCCAGTGGGGACATCAACAATTTTGATAAACTGTTCTATAAAAGGTGCTGTCTGATCAACCAGGGGATATAGCTTCTCAGCAGCAAGGGCATGCATGGTGAGGTCTGGGGTAAAGCAAGGGTTGTACATTGCAAGCAAAAGGGCACAGCTTGTTTGTTTCTTATTTCTGGCAAGAAGCCTTGCTCTTCCAAGGTTGGGTAGTTTTGGGATTATTCCTCTTTTCTGCTGAGATTTAATTTTTAAGAAGTGGTGCAGGAGGAGAGATCTCTCTCTTGGTTGGTGTCCATCCTTTAGTTGGAGGAAACAGCATCCAGCATTGGAACAATAGCTGCTTCACCTCCCATTAGAGATCAGAGCAGACAAAACACATTCACCCCAAACAGCATTGGAGTGACCACTCTTATTGCCACCTGTGGTGGTAACTTCCATTTCTACGGCTACGATTTTGGTGGCAGAGTGCTCTCAAGTTCAGTCTTGCATGCCGTTGCTACAGAAATTCTCTCTGCCATGTCAAATTTTACAACCACAAGAGAAGTCAACATACTCATTACCTCCCATTGTAAACATAGACTACAACATCCTTATCATAGGACTGTAAAAGGGCAGAACTGACTGACACTATCATACAATGGATCCATATGTTCCCCACAAACTGCACAAAAGGTTGTATATAAATATACCATTAAAGTACATGTACATGTCATGATATAACACCGACAGGCATAAATATAAAATCAAGTAATTTTATTAATGGATTTATCCAGTTAATATTAAATAGTCGAAAAACATTGCTTTTTCACAAAATGTATTTATACTTGTAAACCTTAGTTTTTGTTAAAAATTCACTGTAAATTTTAACAAATATGCAAACATGCATTTTGTAAGGCGAACTACTTTTGTCCTTTAAAGAAACAATGAAGTCTTTATTTTATGCCCATGATCATGTGATCACTACGAATGCATTGTGGGGGTGTGCACTGCTATGCACTGATAAAAGCAAAAAAATGGCGCAAGTAAAAGCTGGATGTGATCAAGGGTCTGGTTGGCTCGAAACGCGTCGTTGCAGGCTGTGATTTACAAAATAAAAGAATAACTCGCCTGAAAAACTGTGTGGTCCGAGTCTCCTTCGCCAGCGGATGTTGGAAGCGGTCGGAGTTTCATTGTGCATACATTGTTACGAAGGTCGATTGCCTTCGTTTCCAGGACCACCTCCTCGGAAGTTTCCCCCTGCTGTCGCCGAACGACATCGAACAGAGCGTGTATTTCCGGGTCGGCAGACCTGTGGATACGCGACGGCTGCCGGTGAGTGATTGGGGCGAAATTAGCAGGAGAGGAGAATTCAGCTTGAGGCGGGTGATTGGAGTGGCTACGGCTATCCGTTTTATTCAACACACATTAATCACAGCCTGCCATGTCAGCGGATAAAGAAAGAGAGAGAGAGCTAGTGGCAGAGGAATTATTTGGGAATCTGCCCTCTACACTACGCAATGCAGCGCAAGCACCAACGGAAAACACTGACAAGGACAGAGATGCTAAAACGATACTTAAAAATATAGAGAAACAATCTAAATTGGAAGTCACCAAATGGTGGGAGAGCAAGTCGCTTTCTAAATATATTGAAGTTGGTTGCATGCCACGGGGTTTAAGAATTCTGTTAGCCCCCAGCTTCGACAAACCCAACGCTTCGTGAGTGGGGGGAAAGCAAGTTAGATGCTTCCAGGAACCTTGTCAAAATTCTCACAATATATGCAAAGATAGACCGTGTGGCAATTCTAAAAGAAATAGAGGAACTCAATGTGGAATTGGACAAAATACCTGTCACAGATTTTATCATCAAGACAAAAGCAGCCATAGAAGAAAGGCTTAAAAAACATGAGGAAAAAATGAAGGCAAGAAAAGTACATAAATTCACCAGGGATCTGGCAGATTATGAAAACGGACAGATTTTTACGTTTGCCCGAAAGATTGATGTTGTAAAAAGAAAAGAATACAGCGAGAAAACTACAAGCAATTTAACTGTCTTTAGTTCAGCAATCAGCCACAATGACAATTCTTCCAATGCAAACACTGCTTCATTGACAAGTGAATCTAGTGGTAGCACTGACAACTTATCCAGTAAAACAACTATATTAAGTGTAGGCCAAGAGTTGGATTTTTTAGTGGCAGAGAGACTGAAAACGTTGCGTCCAAGGCAGCAAAAGAGGCCAAACTAAAGCGCAGAAATCGAAGAAGACGTAATCAGCGCAAAAGGTGGCAAGCAAACCACAAAAAAGAAGACATTTTGGCAAAAGAAACGGCAGTAACGGACAAAAGTTTGATCAATTTAAGTGACGTTGAGCTTACGAAAGCAGAGGAACAACTCCTAGCTCTGGGACTTAACTTTTATCCGGGTGAGGATTTTAATTATGCTCGCACTCGCGTAGATGTTTATTGCTTTATTAGAAAACTCAAACTCAAAAAGTTCTTAGCCTCAAAATCAGATAAAGGTTTAAATAATGCATCACCGTATGATTTGCCAGTGGGAGTAGATATCCCACCACTCATGATCTCAGACGCGACAAACTTATTAATCATGCATGAATTTAATGAATCAAATGGGTCGCAAATTGCCAATGATGTTAACGATGTGACAGATATATCTACCCAAGAAAGGCTGCGTAGAATTGATTATGTACAGAAAGGGGCTGGGCTCAGCCCCTTTTACAGATTTAAAATGTATAAATCACAGTGTCAAGAAAAACAAACAACAAGGCATTTTTTTCAGGAAATTAGCATACAACAATTTAATTAAGAAATCGGGTGACAATTGTGAGATTGTAGTGAAAAAATCAGACAAGGGCGGTAATTTGGTGCTGTGGCCAAAGAAAGATTATATCGTTGAAGCTAACAGGCAACTTAATGACAAGGTGTGTTATGACAAATCAACCATGAAAGAGCATGAGAAAGCTAGAGAAGTTCTCAAGAACTTGTTATCTCAATGGAGAAGAGAAGGTCTCATTTCAACAGAGGAGTTTAAATTTTTAAATAAAGAATTTCCTAAACTCCCCATTTTATATCTCAATCCTAAAATTCATAAGGGAATCTTGCCTATCCCAGGGAGACCTATTATCTCAGCTATTGACAGTGTTGGGGAGAATTTAGGTCAATATGTTGATTACTTTTTACAAGACCTGGTTAGAACTCTCCCTAGTTTCATCAAAGATACAGGCGATTTCCTTAAGAAAATCAATGAGGTAGTTTGGACGGATGATCTATACCTAATCACGCTTGACATAGAAGCGCTTTACACAAGCATAGATCATACACAGGGACTTAAGGCCATAGAAAACTATTTAGCAAATAGATCAATTGAATACTATGGCAATAGCAAATTGATTGTTGAACTCATCAGATGGTGCCTTAATACATTTTCTTTTTCTTTTCAACAATGTACTCTATAAACAACTAAGAGGAGCAGCCATGGGGGCCTGTTTCTCCCCCAGCTATGCATGTTTACATGTAGGCTGGTCGGAGGAACAGGTCCTTAGGCTTACACACAAGGTAGCCTTTGACAGACATATCACTACTTACTTCAGATACATCGATGATGTGTTTTTATTATGGCGAGGTACACAATTAGACGCGGAAATATTCATAGAAAAGATTAACATCAATTCTATGAATTTGAATTTGACCTCACACATCCATAAAACAGATATTGAATTTCTAGACGTGAAAATTCTCGTCAGAAATGGTAAACTTGAAAGCACATTATTTAGGAAACCTACGGCAGGTAACATCATGCTACATGCTGCGAGTTTTCACCCGCAGCATTTAATATCAAGTATGCCGTATGGTGAAATTTTAAGATTAAAGCGGATCTGTAGTAGTGAGGAAGATTTCTTAAGGTGCCAGGAAGATATGTGTACATGCTTATACTTGAGAGGTTACAGTGAGAAGACTGTTCAGGATGCTATCAAAAAAGCTTACGACCGTCCCAGAGATTCTCTTTTTCATGACAAAATCACAAAGCAAGTTGATGTTGAAAAAAAGCAAGGTGATCCCAGATTTATCACTACTTTCTCAAAACAAGAAAGAAAAATCGATTGTACGTAAACACTGGCCGATATTGCTGACGGACAGTAGTTTACAATGACGTTTATCCATGTCACCCACAATCACCTTTAGAAAGGGGAGATCGATGGGGACAGATTTAGATAAAAACAGTCCTAAAACCAGGAAAACAATCTCATGGTTGCAACCCAGTAATGGTTTTAGAAAATGCGCATCATGCAGGGCCTGTAAATTTGGGTGTAGTAAAACTTCATATTGCACTCCCTTTAATCCATCTCCTGTCCTGATTAAGGGGAATTACACCTGCAAAACGGAGTATGCTGTTTACATTCTGTCGTACACCTGTGGTCTCAATTATGTTGGGAGTACTAAGCAGCAGGTACACGTCAGAATATTGCAGCATATTAGAGCTATCCTACACAATGATCCAGCATACCCTGTGGCGCGTCATTTTTCTAGATGTCACAATAAAGATATCAACTGCCTCTCATATTATATAATCAGTGCTATACTGAAATCCACAAGGGGAGGTAACAGGGAAAGGCAGTTGAGACAGTTAAAAACGAAATTTATTCTTGACTTAGACAGCAAGTGGCCACAGGGATTGAATACTAGTGAGGACATGCATACCTTTTTATAAATGGATCATGAATATTGGAATAATAACATATGTGTAAATAGTTGGTTGCTAGCTGCTACAGTAATGAATTTTTTATATATAGTATTTTGTAAATTGCTCATTATTGATTCTCTCTATGACCTATTTGTTATTATTAAATAATGACTTTTAGCAAATTGTCCTTTTAAAATCATGTTTCTTTTAATGTATTTTTTACAGTGGTATTCTTTCCGGCTGGAGAATTTTACCATTAAGAAGATGGATTGCATGTTTGCTATATCATATAATTATATTAACTTGTGGTCTTAAGATATTTATTATTGCACTGTATCTTTCTCTTTTCTTGGAAAAGGGATTGTTTTTGCTGAAATTTTCAAATATTTGTATTGCACTTTATAACAGTATTTGCACTTTAAAAATTGTTTACACTATGGCACTTTAGATATAACAGGCATTCAGGATTTATCCAGGAATAATTGTACCATTAAAGTACATGTCATGATATAACACCGACAGGCATAAATATAAAATCATGTAATTTTATTAATGGATTTATTCAGTTAATATTAAATAGTCGAAAAACATTGCTTTTTCACAAAATGTATTTATACTTGTAAACCTTAGTTTTTGTTAAAAATTCACTGTAGTTTGTGTGGCTAGCAGCCGGCAAGATGGCTGCTTGGTAAGAGAGCTCCGGCGACGAGGTGCCCTTTCTTATCAATCCGGACACAAATCCTGCATTCCGACGAGGGGCCAGGGCTCCCGCTGATGTCCGTGGACGAGCGGCATTCATTGCAGTAACTCCGGTCAAAATCAGGCGGCCGGAACCGGCGTCGGCCGCGACCACAAAACATCGGCCTCCTCCACCAGAAGAAGCCGGGGACTCGAGTGGCCCACTTACCCGGACAGGCTCCGAGACAGACGCGGGCGCGAGGAAGGCGGCGGGGTTGACCTGGCCCAGATTACTCAAAGAGGACTTGCGCGCTTCCGAATATTTCACCAGATGGTGGGGGCCGGCACGGAGAGACCGAGACCTGAGAACTGAGTCCGGAGAGCCTGGGAAACGAGGTGTGTGTCGGACCGGGGTCTGCACGGACGGCGCGAACTGGACGGCAGTTGCACGAGGTCTAGGAGAGGGTCGGAGCTACAGCGGGGGTGTCCGGGCCGCAGCAGGCTGAACGTGGTGGCCCCCTTCTCCCCACTCCCCCCAGGGCTGGACAACAACGAGATAATCGGGGACACAATGCGCTGCCATTAGACTCCTTTGCTGATCCGATCAACTGGCCACGACTGATTTTAAGTATATGCACCGTGTCCCCCCCTCTCCATACGTGGCCCCATAGGGTGAAAACACTGGCTCCTGAACAAGTACCGCCAATACCGATAAAGAGACCGGGACCTCCTCATTACTGACGATCGCCCTGGTGCTGTGGTGACCCGGGTGGCAAATGAAGCGGTCTTGCCTCCCCACTATCCCCCCGCATCGACAGACAAACTAAGAGCCGGGAGTGGAGTGGGACACAGTTCATTGCAGGCCGGCACATTTTGAAAATCGCTGGGTGGACCCGCTTGCGCAGACAACAGGCGCCATTACACTGAAGTCCCTATTACCAGTCCTGAGAGACACTGTGTCGGGCAGAGGCCCTAGAAATCAAAATACGCAAGGCAGACTGGACAAATATGCCTATGCAAAAGACTTTCCCCCACTGTCGGAGGGGAAAAACCGACCAGGTGGAGCGCAAGGGGACGACACTACAACCAAAAAGAAAATGGCGCTGGAGGACATAATGGCGGCACTGGCCAATGTACAGACCACAGAATGCTCCATTTCCACGGAGGTGTCGCTACTCCGCGCGGATTTTCAGAAAATCACCACTAGGGTTGTGGAAGTGGAACGGACTACAAAGACTTTAACCAGCGAAACGGCAATCCTGAAGAAAACCGTCTCACGTCTAGAATCGGTGAACAAAACACTGACCGATAAGCTGGATGACCAGGAAGGGCGCTCACGCAGAAACAACATTCGAATTTTAGGCGTCCCGGAAAGTGAAGGCACCCAGGCCATGGACTTCTACGTGGAAGAATTGATAAAAACCAGACTGCAACCAAAGGGACTCTCTGCTTTCTTCACGGTGGAACGGGCGCACAGAGTGCCAGGCGGAAGAGCCAAGCCAGGAGCACCCCCCAGGCCGGGCTTGTGCGCCTCTTCAATTTTCGAGACAGGGATGTCATTCTTCAAACGGCACGAGTCTCCCCACCAATTCGCTTACAAAACTCAACAATCTCCTTTTTTCCTGACTACACGGCGGCGGTGGCAAAGCGACGTCGTAGTTTCCTAGAAGTTAGGAAGGCATTACGAGACTGAGAGGTGCCCTACTCGATGTTGTTTCCAGCAAGGCTGCGAGTTGTAGCGGAAGGGAAGACACTCTTCTTCGAGACACCGGAAGAGGCTTGAGGGATGGAGAAGGGCAGGCATACCAAGACGTGGAAACAGAGAGCCACGACAACAGACCGACGACGAGGGAGGGGACAGCCAAGAACTCTTCACACCGGAGCAGGACGGCTCACAAGAAGTGGACGCGGAGGACCTCGGCAATGGCTGAACTGGATATGAGAAACACGCACTGTAACTAAGATTTCTGTTTAGTAACTGACATTATCTACAAGCCAGCTCTGGACACTGGACAGAAGTGGGCCCGGCCAAGCGGGAAGGGTTACTTCTTGCCGGACTTTGTGCCCCCTACATGCAAGTACACTGTTGTGGGTTGGGATAGAGCGCTCTGCTACGTTGGGGAGGCGAGCAGTTCAAAGTCCGTCAGGCAGAGAGGCAGGGAGGGGGGTTGAATTTTGGGATTGGGAAATTTTGATTTGCAGTTTGTTGGTTTTAGTTTGCATTGGAACATACCCTGAGACATGGTTTTTGACGCAGGTTCGACCTTACATGACATAATAGAGTTACATCTCCCAAACGACACTCCACGCTACAGCAATGACAGATGCGCCCCACATTAGTACCCTGGGGGGGACCCCGATGACCCCAGTAACACCGCTCACGCTGCTCGCGTGGAATGTCAACGGACTAGGGGATAAAATTAAAAGGGGACTAGTGTTGAGAGCACTGAAGCGTCAAGCCCCAGCGCTGGTATTGCTACAGGAAACCCACCTCACAGGCGCGGCATGCAAGGCAGGGGATAGATGGGGGTTCAAAATGGTGGTGCACTCTGAATTCTCCACTGGGTCTAGAGGAACAGGCATTTTGCTGCAAAAGGATTCCCCATTGACGGTTTTACAGACTAAGCGCGATGATCAGGGCAGGTTTGCGGCAATACATGGGCAGTGGGAGGGCAGACTTGTCAATGTGGTGTCGGTGTACATCCCCCCCGGCGTTGCAGGCAGTAGCACTCCCGGCCCTCAGTGAATTTCTACTATCTCTGCCCAGTAGAGACCTTCTCATAGGCGGGGACTTTAATGCCACAATGGACCCTAGCGTGGACAGACATCCAATAAGGGCCACGGCATCCGGGGTCTCCCGCCTACAGGGATTTGCGGAAGCATTAGGGTTGGTGGACGTGTGGAGGCATAAACACCCAGCAGTAAAACAATACACCTTTTCATTCCACGGTACACAACAGTCTATCTAGGATAGATTATTTCCTGGCTTCAGTACCCAGTCTACTCTACGTGGATAACATTACTATTGGGCCTAGGGGGGTTTCAGACCACTCACCCATAGTTTTGACATACTCCTCTCACCACACCACGCGCAGGAGACTCTACCCAGTCTATCCAGGCTATTTGCAGGTCCCGAAAATATGGAAGGAACTTCGCAGAACCACAAAGCATTTCTTCACTGAGAACATAGCCTCAGTCAGATCCCCTGCCACATTATGGTAGGCCTATAAGACAGTTCTTCGAGGATAAGCAATTGCATCCATCACTGGATACAAACGTATGAAACACCAGGATCTCACGACACTAGAGCAGGAGTTACATACAGCAGACACTGACTACGCGTCTAACCCGACACCCGATTCGGCGCACACTTTTTATCTCAAGCAACAACATACAGGGAACATCTCCGACAAGACATGGTGACCAACATAGCAGCCACTAGACATAAAATCTATGATGTGGGTGATAAAGCAGGGAAACTGCTGGCCTGGCTCGACATGAGAGAGTGAGGTGCCCGGACCATAACACAACTACGCACGGCTGAAGGTAGTCTTACATCAGACCCGGGGGAAATAGTGGCCGCCCTAGCTGATCATTTCCGAGCGGTATACGCTTCATCCTCGGTCGCGGGGGAAGCTGAGGCAAAAATCTTTTTTACGAAACATGGAGCTGACTGGCCTTGAACCAGAAGCCTCCACGGAGCTCGAGGCAGACCTTACCACAGAAGAGGTGTGCGCCGCGATTAAATCATTGCAATCCGGAAAGGCTGTGGGCCCCAATGGGATCCCGTTGGAACTCTACAAAGTTATGACGCGCACTCTCTGCCCCCATCTACTAAATATGTATAACGACTGTTTAGGACGAGGTAAACTGCCTTGGGACCAGAGAATGGCTATGATTGTGGCTATTTTTAAACCGGGGAAACCCCCGTCGGAATGTCTGTCGTACCGCCCCATATCACTGCTTAATGCAGAACCCAAAATACTAGCTAAAGTGATCGCTACCCGGCTGCAAAAGCACTTGCCTAGCTTAATTCACCCGGAACAGTCAGGCTTTATGCCTAACAGGATCACTGCGCTTAATCTTCGACGCCTGCATAGTGTACTGGCACGGGATCATGTTTTGTCTGAGCCTTCAGCTGTCCTCTCCTTAGACGCTAAAATGGCCTTTGAAATGGTAGAACGGACTTACCTCTTCGCAGTTCTCCCACGCCTGGGTTTCGGCCCCAAATTTTGCTCCTTTACACGGACCCAGAGGCATGCATAGCGGCGAATGGTCGACTCTCAAACGCAATACCGTTGACAAGAGGGACTCGACAGGGTTGCCCTCTGTCACCGCTCCTCTTTGCATTAGTGCTATAACCCTTAGCAGCGAGACTTAGAGTGACCCCTCTTCTGTGTTTATGTTTATGTTTTTGAGATTTTTATTGCGCACAACTACCCAGGGGTGTCTCGGCGCATATCAGACTGCCAAGGCGGAGAGCTACCCAATGTATCATTGGTTAAATAACCAGGTTTTCAGGAGTTTATGAAAAATGATAAGAGTAGGACTAGTTTTGATGTGCAAAGGAAGAGTATTCCACAACCTGGGGGGTTGCCACTAAAAAGCGTCTGTCTCCCCAGCTGGTGGTTCTGGTACGTGGAACGGGAAGGAGGTGGGTGCAAGCTGAACGAAGGGGTCTTTGAGGAGAATAGATCCGGAAGGCGTCCTTGAGGAACCTAGGTCCTGAGTCATGGATGGCCTTATAGGCGATGCATAGTGCCTTAAACTTTATCCGGCTTTTGACTCTTAGCCAATGCAGGTGACGTATGGCCAGCGAGGTAGGGCGGCGGCTAGGAATGTCTAACAGAACTCTGGCCGCTGCATTTTGCACCGATTGTAGTTTGGTTAAGATCTGTTCTTGCATGCCGAGGAAACGGGCGTTGCCGTAATCCAATTTAGAGAAAACGAGAGTGGTGATCAAGGTTTTCCCTGCCCCTGAAGGGAGATATGGCAACAACTTTTTGATTTTCCTAAGGGTAAAGAAGGACGATGAAACCACCGTATTCACGTGGTGTTTAAATAGCAGCTTCTCGTCGAACATGATACCGAGGTTTCTGACCTTGGCAACCGGAGTGGGGGGTGGGCCCATTTCAGTGGGCCACCAGATGGAGGACCATTCCGGAGAAAGGTTGCCAAAGGTCATGACCTCGGTCTTGTTTAACTTCAAGAAGTTGCTTGACATCCGTGAGTCGATGGCCAGCATCCCCTCCTGAAATCTTGCGGCCACGGCTGGTCCATCCTTGTGAACCGCCAACACCAATTGGTTGTCATCCGCATAGGTGGTTAGGCTGTGGAAAAGTAAATTTTGCCATGTCATATGTGCCTACGTGTTCCCCATCTTATGTTATATGTGCATGATCGATATGCATGTATTCCCCTCTGATCGATTAAAGACGCAATTACAGTTGTGTCCATCTCTAGTATGCCAGTTTCCAGTCTTCGTGAATATAACGAATATCAGGCCTATGTAAAGCTACGTTGCCACGTTTTACAGTGTGCATGTTAATTCATTGAATTGTCCCCGTTTCTAGGCCTCAAAAGGGCCCGGACTCAGATTCAGCTCCTGTCTCCTGAACCCTCTCCGAGGAGCGATACAGCCCCCACCTGTATCACTGACCCTTCACTTACTTCATGTCTCGCAGTGCCCGGCCCGGCCTGGCTCTGCCTCCCAGTCTGCCAAGAGTATGTTATGTTTCTAGTTATCAGTCCAGCCCTCCTTCTCTGCATTCCTAAGCTACTGAATCACATCAATAGTTTCCGTCATGGTCTAGCCTTTATGTCTCCATGTAAGAGAAATACTGTATTAATATTCATAGAATATTCCTCGCACACGCACTACATATAGAATTATGCATGCACTAGTCTTAGTGTCTGTTAGCCTTTGCCCTGATAACTTTTGGATTCTATCAACATGTACTCTAAACACCAGATACTAGATATGCCTGGGTACATGTCGCTCTGACCCTCCAGACTTTAGTCTCCTCTTCTAGTGCAGAAGTCATAGCCCCCAGTTCTCCCTGGTAACACGTCATTGCCAGTTTGCGCGCACCACTAGGTTAGAGGTCCCAGCTGCTCAGGTAGCCCCCTCCATGTTTCCGCCCCGTTTATGACATATTCTATTACGTTTACATCACATGTCTATGTATACGCCCTGTACACACCTCTTGTTACACCCACTTTATGCCTTATCTTTCGCGACTGCTACAAACTCCGCCTACTGCTACGCCTACTGTATTGAATGCAATGTATTTGTTTAACTATAAATATTGTGCACTGTTATTAAAAGTTACCCTTATGCTCCCAGATCCTGCCCCCGGCAGCTGCCATCCCATTCCCATGCAGGCTGTCCTGTTCTTGTCCTTTATGCTTAATTAAAGCCTGTCAACTCTAGCTACCTCGTATCTTGACTCTTATTTATTGAGCTACCCGTTTATTGATTATAGTCAAAAATAGAACCGGTAATTAATTATTTATTTACCACATAATGGCGCCCGAATAGGGACCTGCCCTTTCCCCACGCGCCGGAGAAGCCACGCAGGCCCCCTGATCCTCTGCAGCCGTGACGGAACCATACCGGCCACGTGCAGATATTTCTGCTTCAAGTATCCCTCAGGCCCACGGAGGAGACGGAGGTTGCGGTCCAGCGTCCAGACGAGGCGGTGGAGGAACGCGGCGAGTCCCGACCAGAGCCCAAGCCGAGAGTTCAAGGTCCGAGGTATCCGGAGGCCCACCTGTAACTGAAGTCCGAAGTTCGTCCGTCCGTCGTCTTAGCAGTCCAGTCCAGTCCGAGGCCTTCCGTTCTTGCTGCCCGGTGAGTACCATTGCTGGGGTAGTATCTAGACAGGGTCAATTAATTTGTCTCTGGTCCGTGGGTTTGGGTACACAGATCCAACACGAAGTGTCCACCTAGGTGGATGCGGGTCCTGACGTGTCTCTTTATGAGACCGGTAAGTTTCGTACTGTTTTAGCAGTGCATCTAGTCATTCCAGTAAGTTCTGTTCTGTTCTCGAGAAATTCATGTGTTTCTGTTTTCAGTATTCCAGGTAATATTCTGTCCGAACTGTTATTTTAAATGTTATTTCATGTGTTTTCAATGTTGTGGTATGAGTGATTTGTTTTTAAGTTATTATCGTGTTTATCGTGTATTGTATTTGTGTCCAGACTCCAGTCTAAGTCATGCCTCTGTTCTCGAAGTTACGTCAGTTAAAAACCAGAAAAGGTCTGCTCGAAGAAGCAGTTCCTGTCCCGCCTAGGGACAGTCCAGGTCATTTTATGTATCATAAACATGGCATAAGTGCCATATTATATCTAGACTTATGGGTCGAGTATACTAAAGATCTAGAAGAGAAATATAGATGGCCTGTATCAGGTACATGGGATGCCGAGTGCATCATGCGAGTAGAAGAAGCGTTCAGAAGCTCCGGCCTCACCTGCCAGTCGACCCCGACCAGAGGATCAGGCTCACAACTTGGGAGCTCTGGCGACTGAGGCCAGGCGACCCCAGTTGAGTAGCTCTCCCCTTTTCCCTGTGGATCAGGCCCTCAGTCTGGGAGCTCCGGCGATGGAGGCCAGTCGACCCCAGCTGAGTAGTTCTTCTCTGCCTCCTGCGGACCAGTTTCTCAGTCTGGGAGCTCCGGCAAGTGAGGCCAGTCGACCCCAGCTGAGTAGCTCCCCCCCGCCCCCCCTGGTCCGGGCCTTCAGTCTGGGAGCTCCGGCGACTAAGGCCAGTCGACCCCAGCTGAGTAGCTCTTCCCCGCCTTCCTTGGTCCGGGCCCTCAGTCTGGGAGCTCCGGCGATTAAGGCCAGTCGACCCCAGCTGAGTAGCTGTCCCCCGCCTTCCTTGGTCCGGGCCCTCAGTCTGGGAGCTCCGGCGATTAAGGCCAGTCGACCCCAGCTGAGTAGCTCTCCCCCGCCTTCCTTGGTTCGGGCCCTCAGTCTGGGAGCTCCGGCGATTGAGGCCAGTCGACCCCAGCTGAGTAGTCTCCCTCTGCCCCCCTTGGACCAGGCCCTCAGCTTGGGAGCTCCGGCGACGGAGGCCAGTCGACCCCAACTGAGTAGCTTTCCTCTGCCCTCCTTGGAGGAGTTTGGCAGCCTAGCCCTTACGATTTCATCTGGTTCGCCTTTGGACCCTCTTCCGCCAAAACTCTGGAGGCTGTTTCAGGAGGAACTTTTCCAGCCTTTACATTCCATCTGCTGCCAGTCATTTGAAACAGGGATTGTACCGGGCTGTTGGAAGAAGGCAGTGGTATCTCCGCTTCTAAAAAAACCTACGCTGGACCCTGCCTGTCTCTCCAATTACCGGCCAATCTCTCTGCTTCCTTTTCCAGTTAAAATCATGGAAAAGTTGGTTACCCGCACTCTATCCGGCTTCCTGGAAGAAAACACCTGGCTGGATGAGACGCAATTCGGCTTCCGCCCAGCTCACGGGACGGAATCCGCGTTAGTGACCGTGTTAGACAACCTGCGGGCGCGAGTCGACAGTGGTCGGGCAGCCTTTTTGGTGCTGCTCGACATGTCGGCCGCGTTCGACACGGTCAGCCATCCAACCTTGATAGCGAGGCTGGAAGAGTGCGGAGTCAAAGACAAGGCTAAGGACTGGTTAATTTCCTACCTGGATAATCGTCAACAACGTGTGTCGCTCCCTCCCTTCAGCTCAGAGGAGCGGAGAGTTGGACAAGGAGTACCGCAGGGCTCAGCCATCAGCCCTATACTCTTTAATGTTTACCTCCGCCCTCTAGTCCAGCTCATCAAATCCTTTGGGATCTCTGCATTTAATTATGCAGATGATACCCAGCTGGTCTTTTCCCTGGAGGGACAGGATGCGGTCCCACTGGAGACCTTTCACCGATGCATGCAGGCCACAGCGGACTGGCTCCGTTTGAACTCGTTACAGTTCAACGGTACTAAAACTGAGGTTTTGCACTGCTCCAGTGATCGAATCCCCAGGGACCTCCCAGACGACTTCTGGCCCCCGTCCTTCTCTGAGACGGTGTCAGCCACACACTCGGCGCGTAATTTGGGGGTCACTTTTGGGCCTAATTTACAGCTGGATCTGCACGTGAACAAGACCACGTCCACGTGCATGATGCTTATCCGGATGTTGCGTAAGGTCTTACCTCTCCTTCCTGAGCAAGCCAGATCCGAAGTAGTGCGGAGCACTATCTTAAGTCGACTCGACTATTGCAACGCACTACTTTTGGATGCCCCTGTAACACTACTGGGCAAGCTCCAAAGGGTACAGAATCTGGCTGCCAAACTCGCGCTTTCTCGCCCCTACTACAGCTCGTCTACAACAGCACTTCAGGAACTCCATTGGCTGCCGATTCACCTTCGCGTTCGCTACAAAGCCGCATGCATAGTGTTCAGAGCTATTCACGGCCTGGGACCAATCCCGCTGCGAAGAATGTTCGCTTGGTACCTCCCATCTCGAGCCTTACGCTCCTCGTCATCTAAGCTGCTAGTAGTCCCGCGCTTTCAGAGAGTGAGGATGGGTGGCCGATCGTTCAGAGTAGCGGCGGCCAAACTCTGGAACTCTCTGCCACTACCCCTCAGGAGCCTTGAGGCACTTCCAGCCTTTAGAAAGGCGTTGAAAACGTACCTTTTTCCGAAGATAGGCTAGTTGCTGAAGCAGTTATGAGATCAGGGTTCGAAGCGCCAGGATGCCCTTGGTGGTGACAGGCCGCGCTCTATAAGTATACCACAATACAATACAATTATGGAAAAAGAAATCCAGACAGTCCCAGAAAGATGCCATCGAGTTATGGCGCAAAGAATCTCATAAAAGAACCGAAAAAGAAATCAGAAAGTTAGAATTAAGTAGAGAATCCTCAGAAAGAGCCCAAGAAAGGGAATTGATCGAAGTAGGTGAACGAGTTAAAGCCGAACAGTCAGACAGACAGAGAAATGCCCTTATTAAGGGTATGTATCCTCTTCTTGCTGAGGGCTTGTCGAAAGCAACCCCGGAAGCACCATGTAATTTCCCGCCGCCATTAGTCCCGATTAAGCTACGTCACAAACCGACCGCAGCTGATATTTTTCTCTCGTCCTATTTGGACGACACGGTCCCAGAATATGCAAATCCTGTTCCGCCCGCTCCTGTAAATAATGTAATTCCTGTTCCTCCAGCCACCGGGGCACCTGTTACAGCACCTGTTACGGTACCCCCGGTCCAGCCCACAGTACAAGTACCCGCTACATCAGTCACTCTCCCAGCACGAATAGTACCAGTCGACGATTCTAGTTTAGGAGCCGCGGGGGGAGGTCCTCCTGGTACCCCGCCGCCACACAAACGTGTAACGTTAGTCGAGTTACATGAACGTGCGTTACAGCGTACGCCCAAACATCAGTCCGTTGCAGATATCAAGCGAGCTCTTACCGAATGCCGTTATGATCCAGTCCCAGGCGATGATAATATGGTTATATATTCATTGCGCGTAAGACGGGTGACCGAGTATTTGGACACCCTACCGAATATGAAAGAAGATCTAGACAGAATATATCGTTTCATCCGTACAGGAGAGGATCCAGAAAGTATTGGCGAAATCATGTCTCTAAGGAAAGCTAAGGAAAGCTGAGACTCAGCTCATTCTATTAAAGTTTCTAATTAATTGTTTAATAAGGGAACAAGATTATCCGACTAAAGATCCGACCGAAATGAGAGTCCTGACAAAGTGGAGTGATAATATAGCCGAGGGAAGACACAGGACATTAAGTTGTATAGAGAGTATGTACAAGAAAATTCGTAAGGAAATAATAAGGTTACACGAGAAACGCAAAGCAGCACAAGTAAGCGAGAAAGAAGACGACTCTGATACTGAAGAGGTAGACGACGACGAGAATCCTACCAGAATAGCGTATGTAGGTAAATCTAGACTTCCCGACCGACATTCACGCCTAGAACACAAGAAAGTATTTCCTCCTCCAACACCAGAACAAGGCTCTCTTGAACAAGTATTTCAAGTTACCGATCACATTCTGAAATCACGAATCGGTTATAGTGAACTTAGTACTATGCATGAACAAGAACTAGCCCGATCAGCAGTCCGATGGACTACTGATTCTACCACTTTTCCAGACGAAATAGTGGCACAAATGTTTCTGAAACTGCCCCCAGCCGAGCAGCGACTGGTGGGTATGTATATGATCCAGCACCTCATTACACTGTATGAGGGACAACATTCTGATCCAGGTCCGTTACATGATGTTCTGAACGAGTTACTCCAGTATAGATGGAAAGGTTTAGGTACCGATTTAATTAGTGTCATTCTAGAACAGCGCCACAAATATAGAACGTTTCTTAATCCGCATTTTGTTCACGTCTCACCTCCAGAAAGTAAACCATTTTACATAGAATAACAGCATCCGTACGAGAAGTACACCCAGTTAGGACAAAGGGTGGTGAAATGCAACGAGTATTTGTTTACACCCCTGTCACAAAGATGGAACTCTTAGAGATGAAGAAATTAATTCCCTGTCACGACAAAGATCCAGCAGGGTTCCATCGAGAATTAAAAGACATGCTCCGTATGGGAGAATACACGTATCCAGATATCATTAAAATGATAAAAGTCCTGTTGCCCGCAGGGGTATATGAAAAACTCAAGGAAAAGGAATGGGAGGTGGGAGAGAAAAAGATTGATTGGACAGCTCTAGAAGCTGAAGATAAAATACGAGTACCAGGTACCGGTCTTGGGGACAAATGTAAAGAATTGCCCGAGTTATTGATACAGGTCTTGCCAAGGTTACTAGCCACGAAAAAGGAAGATTGGGATGCAATCTCAGCATGCAAACAGAAACAGGATGAAGACACTAGTGATTTTTATTCTAGATTTGAAAAATGTTTTATAATTAACAGTGGTCTGAAGACGAGTAGCGAGTCATACCCTCATCTTTTTGTTACTAAACTAGTCGAGAATTCAAGTCCACAAGTTAAAAATCGAGTTTTGAAAGTCGAAAGTACCTGGCAAGCTAATACCCCGTCACAAATGCTTCAGATGCTCCAGTATCACCAGAATAGAATCAGGGAAGAGCAAGAACACGAAAAGAGACGTATGAAAGACACGAAAATGAAAGTATTAGTTGCACAATCTGTTCCACAAGACAGTCAGAAGAGGGGTCCGAATCAAGCCAGTCATCCTGCAGCTCCCGTTAAAGGGACATGCAATTATTGTAAACAGCCAGGTCATTTTATAAACGAGTGTGCAGTTCTGAAACACAACATAGCTACTGGTAAGACTAAAGAAAGACCACGTCCGCCTAGACAAGAACAAGTTTCACAGACTTCACAGTCACCACAGAATGCACAACAGACAGTTCCAGCATCGCAGCCTATCGCTGCAACACAGCATGTTACACAGCAAATGTACCAGTATGCTCAGACAGAGTATCCAGAGTATCATCAGTATTCATGAAACAGCCTAGAGAGGGAGGTA
Source organism: Lissotriton helveticus (assembly GCF_964261635.1). NCBI lineage: Eukaryota > Metazoa > Chordata > Amphibia > Caudata > Salamandridae > Lissotriton > Lissotriton helveticus. The sequence goes on from NC_136061.1 coordinate 1,042,666,442, forward strand.
GGCTTGCCTCTCATCGAGATACCTGTAGATCAAGAGGGTCCCTATGTGCACAGTCAAGTATTAGGGAAAGACAGAAAGTTTTTGATTGATACAGGGGCAAGTAGGACTACTATCAGTCATGACGAGGTTCCAGGGGCTCCGCTCTCAGGCTCTAGAAATGTTTCCCTTGGATTTTCAGGAAAGCCTATTGTGAACGAGATTTCAAAACCAGTTTCTCTAGAAGTTGGTCCATTGTCCCGAACTACTGATTTATTACTTACGAAATCATGTCCAGAAAATTTGTTAGGCATTAAAACATTGAAAGAATTAGGGGCAGTTATTTGCTGTTCCCCAGAAGGAATCCGATTGTTTTTAAGAGACTTTAAAGGTCACTATGTATTGCGTGATTTTGATCCAAGACTATCAAATGTACCGCAGCATTTATGGGCGCAAGGTCCAACTGATGTAGGTTTTATGCGAATCACACCCCATCGTGTGACTCTCAAGCAAGGTATAGTCCTGCCACGAATCAGACAGTACAGATTGCCACCTGAGGCTGTAGCAGCCTTATCCAAAATTATTGATGAGCTCATCGCTCAAGGAGTGGTTGTAGAAACTGACTCCAATGTATGTAATTCTCCTATCATTCCAGTCATGAAACGTACTGATCCAAATGCACCTCCAGTATATCGATTAGTGATTGACCTTCGAGAACTTAATAAATGTATCATACCCCAGTATCCAGTAGTCCCAGATATTTCATCCCTATTGACAGCCATTGATTCTGAAGCTACATTTTTCACTGTTATCGACCTCAAGAATGCATTTTTCAGTGTCCCCATTCATCCAGACAGCCAGTACCTTTTCGGATTCTGTTTAAATGGAAGGAGCTATAAATTCACACGAGCTCCTCAAGGTTTCACAGAAAGTCCTAGTATTTATAGTCAAGCACTTAAGAGACAACTAGACAATATTCACATGCCAACAGACACTGCCCTGCTCCAGTATGTCGATGATCTACTGATCACCGCCCGCTCTGAACGTGACTGCGAGCGAGCGTCACTTACAGTCCTGTATTTTCTGGCCGAGCAGGGGCACAAGGTGTCCCCTTCGAAGCTTCAATTCTGTGTCCAGCAAGTGATCTACTTAGGCCACTTACTGTCCAAGTGGGGTAGGCAGTTGACACCAGATCGTATCCAGTTGATAGCGAGTCTTCCACAGCCCAAGACACAGAAGGAGGTATGTGCTTTTATTGGCCTCACTTCTTACTGCAGACAATGGATTCCTCAGTATGCATTTCTAGCTAAGCCACTGATACAGTTAACGACACAGGAGGAAGCCGTATCGACTGTCCTCCCTTGGACATCTGAACATACACTTGTTTTTAATGAATTAAAGAAAGCCTTATGCCAAGCACCTGTTCTAGCTACACCGAACTACAGTAAGCCTTTTACACTTTTTGTCACAGAACGTGATGGTACTGCATTATCTGTTCTCACACAAGATCAAGCCGGACAGTACAAGCCCTGTGCTTATTTTTCGAGCACACTAGATCCAGTAGCCCAGGCTTTGCCTGCCTGCCTCAAGTCAGTTGCAGCTACAGCTCTAGCTATCAGACAAAGTGATTCCATAGTATTAGGACACTCCCTGACAGTACAAGTTCCACATTCCGTGGAAGTTCTTTTAAACCGAACACAGACTCAGCACTTGACAATTGCACGTTTAACAGGTTATGAACTGACACTGTTCCAGCCACACATAGAAATCAGACGCTGCAACATTCTAAATCCTGCTACACTGTTACCGTCAGTTACTTCAAATCCTGCCACACATAACTGTGTGGAAGTCATTAACACTATGACTAAGCCAAGACAAGACCTGACAGACATTGCATTACCTAATCCCGACCTTACACTTTATGTGGATGGTTCATGTATGAGAACTAGTACAGGAGAACTAGTAGCCGCGTATGCAGTGACTACTGAAACTAAAGTTATTGAAACACACCATATTGACACCCTGTCTGCTCAAGCAGCAGAGCTAGTTGCTCTGACCCAAGCCTGCATACGTGCCAAGGACCTGAAAGTAAACATATATACAGATTCACGTTACGCATTCGGAGTTGTACACAACTTCGGAGTGCTCTGGCAGGAGAGAGGTTTCATGACTTCTCATGGAACCAAGATTCAGCATGGTCTCCTCATTCAAGCTCTGTTAGATGCAATACATTTACCGACAGCTATCGCTATCATGAAGTGCAAGGCACATACGAAAGTTACTGACATCATTTCCCAAGGTAACGATCTAGCAGATCGAACAGCCAAGCTTACAGCTCAGACCCCAGACATTCCAGTTAACACGACACGGACACTCACTCTAGATCCGACTACTTGTATGACAGTTAAGGACCCTACACAAGATGTCATAGACATACAGTTACATGCTACTCCTGAAGAAATAAAGAAATGGTCCGAACAAGGAGGGGTCCAGACAGATCAGGGATGGGTGACGAAGGGAAAAGCCACATGGTTTCTCCCCGACTCTATGGTTCAAGTCATTATTAATACCGCACATAGTCCAGCACATCTAGGAGAGAAAGCTATGTTAGACAGTATACAGAACCTCTGGTTCAACAAGCACTTACGAGCTGCAGCCAAGCAGAAAGTCCGTACCTGTATGATATGTTGCCAGTTCAATCCAGGTAAAAGTGTCCCGGTGGAACAAGGTGGATTCCAACCCCCTGACCACCCTTTTGAATTCCTCCAGATGGATTATATTCAGATGGAGCGATGTCGAGGTTTCAAGTATGTCCTTGTAGTTGTATGCGCTTTGTCCAGGTGGACAGAAGCATATCCAGTTCCAGATTATACAGCAGCGACCACTGCCAAGCAGTTGGTTCGTGAATTCTTCCCCCGTTATGGACTCCCTAGGGTCGTGTATTCTGATAACGGCCAGCCATTCTCATCCGAGTTAATGAAACATGTTTCCCTTTTGTTAGGATACCAGTGGAAGTTCCATTGTGTGCGCCATCCTGAAGCAGCCGGTCTCGTAGAGAGACATAATCAAACTCTGAAAGTCCGTATTGCGAAAGTTTGTAAAGAGAAAGGTGTAGACTGGCTAGTTGCCCTGCCAGTTGCTTTATTCTTCATGAGGATGGTTGCACATTCCAGATCAGGTCTGTCCCCGTACGAGGTCGTATTCGGCCGCCCCCCAAACATGTGGGGTACACCTAGACCCCGCAGTATTACAGATGTTTCCAGTAATATGCTGACAGATTACCTAGCTTCCTTGATGTCTGCCCTACACTCTTGTCGTTCGCAGGTTGCCGCTGCATTTCCAGACAATACTGAAGTGAAACCGCATGAGGTCATTCCAGGCGACCTCGTATTGGTCAGGAACTTTGATCGTTCAAGTCTGCTGGAGCCCCGTTGGAAGGAGCCTCGGATGGTATTACTTACAACAAGGACTGCCGTGAAATTGGAGGGCAGGAAGGGATGGGTTCACCTGTCCCACGTCAAAAAATTCCATGGACTTCGTGAAAAATCTTTTGCAAAGGACTGTTCCATTTCTAAAGACTGCCTGAAACCAGAACTTAAATCTGAATTAAAAGTTCCTCTGTTAGAGAAAACTCCGCAGCAGGAGTATAAGTTAAAACTCCGGTCTAGTAAAATAAGTCAGCCAGTTTAATTGTCTAAGTCCCTCTCGGGTGAAACGGTTAGACAGGTCCCTGACATGTATGAGATAGACCCCCATAGTGAGAGAGTTAGTCAAAACTCTATCAGATGTATCGTTTTTCTAAGTTTCTTATTGTTTCTAAGTTTGATGGTTACCTGCACAAGTTATGCATTGCATTTATGTTTTCCAATTTCGCATATAAATAAGTTTTCTAATGCTACAGTAGAGCACACATTTAGTGATCTGCCTCCTCACGAGCTATCCTATCGTCTTGCTATGCGTAATAATACATTCATCCGAATGTTACACTATTCACACCAGACCAGCAATGCCACTAATTGTTGGGTGTGTGGTCGACTCCCCCCTTTCCAGACACCGAAGGGAGTTCTGCCACTCTTTCCTTATCCGTTTTCACATAATGGTTCGTGTGGAGCATGGTCCACGTTAACGTCATCCTCCAATGATATGTCCCTTCTGAATAGAACATGTTTTCCAGACAAGCAAGGTCTCCCCCATAGAACAGGGTTAGATCTAGAAAATGAAGTTTATAATTTAGGTAATTATTCTTCGAATTTTATGGTATTGAATGTTCAGTCTGATACTACTCCAGACTTACCTGCTATTTCAGTACTACCAGTCAAAGGCGAATTATGTGTCAGAAAGAATGGTTCCGCACATGTAGGACATAGTGATTGTATTACTACTGTCGAGTATAGTGCCAGTGGGAAATCTATTTTCAAAGCCTCACGTCATTCTTATTTTGTTTGTGGTCAGACCGCATATGTTCGTCTGCCCCTCGATTGGGATGGAACATGTTACATTGCCTTCCTACTGCCACCAGTTTTTCTAGCCCCATCTGATTATCATAGAAACACACATCTAGTACACGTCAGACATAGAAGGGAGATCGAGTCCCCGATTGTCGATCAAACTGAAACTACTCTAGAACAATATCAAGACTTTAATAAAGGTTTCTTCTTCTTTATAGGCCCTGTCCAGAATAGTAAGTTAATACGTAGGTTAACCAGAACCCTCGAAGCAGTAGTGAATGAGACTACTTCTGCTCTAGGTAACTTAACCGAAGAGCAATCTGCTATGAGATTTGTCGTGCTCCAAAATCGTCTCGTTCTTGACGTCATACTGGCCGACAGAGGAGGAGCATGTAGAGTCATCGGATCTAGTTGCTGCATTTTCATTCCTAATAACGCGCCGTCTGTTTATTCAGCTATAACCAGACTTCATAAAATTGCCCATCAGTTACACCAGAATCCAGGCACCTGGACATGGTCCGGTTGGCTCTGGAGTATTATATCTGCCTGAGGATGGAAAGTATTGTCATTCCTAGGTATTGCAGTAATGATCATATTCAGTTGCTGCCTCTGTATACAATGTGGCGCTGCGATTTGCGGCATGTGTGCTACCTCTTGTATTCCTAGTCCTAAGTCCCGTTCCAAGACAATTCGAGACGAGCAAATGATGTTATATGAAATGATAGATGGTATCATGAATATTGATGTTTCCTGATGGAAACGTAGGGCACAAGGAGGGAATGTGGAAAAGTAAATTTTGCCATGTCATATGTGCCTACGTGTTCCCCATCTTATGTTATATGTGCATGATCGATATGCATGTATTCCCCTCTGATCGATTAAAGACGCAATTACAGTTGTGTCCATCTCTAGTATGCCAGTTTCCAGTCTTCGTGAATATAACGAATATCAGGCCTATGTAAAGCTACGTTGCCACGTTTTACAGTGTGCACGTTAATTCATTGAATTGTCCCCGTTTCTAGGCCTCAAAAGGGCCCGGACTCAGATTCAGCTCCTGTCTCCTGAACCCTCTCCGAGGAGCGATACAGCCCCCACCTGTATCCCTGACCCTTCACTTACTTCATGTCTCGCAGTGCCCGGCCCGGCCTGGCTCTGCCTCCCAGTCTGCCAAGAGTATGTTATGTTTCTAGTTATCAGTCCAGCCCTCCTTCTCTGCATTCCTAAGCTACTGAATCACATCAATAGTTTCCGTCATGGTCTAGCCTTTATGTCTCCATGTAAGAGAAATACTGTATTAATATTCATAGAATATTCCTCGCACACGCACTACATATAGAATTATGCATGCACTAGTCTTAGTGTCTGTTAGCCTTTGCCCTGATAACTTTTGGATTCTATCAACATGTACTCTAAACACCAGATACTAGATATGCCTGGGTACATGTCGCTCTGACCCTCCAGACTTTAGTCTCCTCTTCTAGTGCAGAAGTCATAGCCCCCAGTTCTCCCTGGTAACACGTCATTGCCAGTTTGCGCGCACCACTAGGTTAGAGGTCCCAGCTGCTCAGGTAGCCCCCTCCATGTTTCCGCCCCGTTTATGACATATTCTATTACGTTTACATCACATGTCTATGTATACGCCCTGTACACACCTCTTGTTACACCCACTTTATGCCTTATCTTTCGCGACTGCTACAAACTCCGCCTACTGCTACGCCTACTGTATTGAATGCAATGTATTTGTTTAACTATAAATATTGTGCACTGTTATTAAAAGTTACCCTTATGCTCCCAGATCCTGCCCCCGGCAGCTGCCATCCCATTCCCATGCAGGCTGTCCTGTTCTTGTCCTTTATGCTTAATTAAAGCCTGTCAACTCTAGCTACCTCGTATCTTGACTCTTATTTATTGAGCTACCCGTTTATTGATTATAGTCAAAAATAGAACCGGTAATTAATTATTTATTTACCACAAGGCGGAGCCCATTTGCTTTAATAACTCTCGCCAGATCCGCCACATATATGTTGAATAATGTGGGGCTTAGCGAGGAGCCCTGGAAGGGTGAAGATGGGCGAGTAAAAAGTGCCCAGTTTTACCGCCTGGGTGCGGTTGGCCAGAAACGAAGCAATGAGATCCCTGGCAAGATGGGTCACCCCCAGGGCTGTGACGCGGTCGATCAAGATGGAATGATCGACCGTGTCAAAGGCAGAGGACAGATCCAGGAGTATAAGGACCGCTGGCCCACCCTGGTCCATTATATTCCTGATCTCGTCCGAGGCCTTTATCAAAGCCATCTCCGTACCGTGGCCCTTCCTGAAGCCGAACTGGGTACCATCTAGAAGTTGATGGCAATCGATGAAACCCGAAAGCTGTGTGTTCATGATAGCTTCAAATAGTTTGGCCGGGAATGGAAGACAGGCGATAGGTTTGTAATTGGCAGAGTCCGCGGGGTCCAGGGAAGGCTTTTTTAGCAAGGGCTTGATGACTGCCCTTTTCCAGATGTCAGGGTATATGCCTGTCTGGAAGATGGTATTGCATAAGTCCGTGAGTGGAGAGGTGATGACCTCAGTTAGGGCACTCAGTATAGAAGGAGGACAGGGATCTAGTGGAGATCCAGATTTAATGGAGGTGATTAGCTTATTGATCTGGTCCGTCGTAACCATGTGAAAGTTGGAGAAAGTAGGAGTGAGTGGGGAAGGACGGAGGAATGGGTCAGTGCACTCCAAACAAGTAGGGGGGGAGAAAGATGAATAAATGTTCATGACCTTGGTGAAGAAAAATGTAGCCACAGCATTGCACAGATCTTGGGTAGGTTCGATAGGAGGCCCTGTTGGGGGGTTGGAGAGGGACTCTACTACTTGAAAAAGTTTTCTGGCTGAATTCTGGGCATGCTCAATCTGGGCAAGAAAGAAAGCACTTTTGTGCTTAGTTATCGCTTTCTTGTATAATGCTAGTGCATCTTTATACGTTTGCTTATCCAGGGGGCTGTAGTGCTCGCGCCAGCGCCTTTCCAAATTCCTGCAATACTGCCTTTGTAGCCTAAGGTCCTCTGTGAACCATTGAGCGGAGGGTGTAGCCCGGTTGGAAAAAATGGTTTTAACTGGGGCTTCTTGATTAATGGCATCCAGAATCCATTCTTGGTATCTGCTGGACTGTAGCGCAGGATACGGTGAAGCCTCATAGGAAGATCTAGCCAGAATATTAGACAAACGGGAGTAGTCCAAGTTTTTCCAGGCTCTAGTGCTGATAGGGGTGCGAGAAGTGGATTGCGAAGGGTTGGGGTTATGGGCCAGTAAAGTAAAGATGACGGCCGAGTGGTCTGACCAAACTACGGGGAGAACTGTAGATAGTGAAATGTTGGGGTTATTGGTGAACAAACCATCAAGAGTATGGCCTGCTTGATGGGTGGGGGCTGCCACAAACTGCTGTAATCCTACTGCGAGTAGGTCGGACGTCAGTTGGATGGTGTCTTTGTCCCCTGCGACTTCTAGGTGAAAATTGAAGTCCCCTAGAATGGTATAATCCGAGTGGCCCAACGAAAGTTCCGTAAGTTCAGCAAGAGTCAACAGGAATTGGGTATGCGGTCCTGGAGGGCGGTATATGAGACTTCCCTTAAAAACTTGATTATGATTAAGGGTAATGGAGAAAGTGCAGGCTTCGCAATTCAGTCGGTAAATGGGTTCGAGTTTAGATTGCAGAACCCCTTTATAAATAACGGCTAGGCCACCACCTCTCCCCGTGGTTCTATCCTGTCTTACCACACAGAAACCCTCCGGTGTGGCTGAACAGAAATCCGGGTCGGAGGCAGCGTCTCCCCAGGACTCAGTTATAAACAAGATAATCCTGATTTACAATAAATTCCCTGATTTCTAAGCTGTGTTTCGGGAGGGAGCGGGCATTGATAAGTGCGGCGCGAAAATATCGCTTAGGGATGGGGCAGATCTTAAGAGCAGAGGATGTGGGACATGGGAGGGTGTAGTTACAGCCGGGACATGGGGCAGGGACGGACACAAGGCAGCTGGGGGGTGGCAAGTTCCAGCAGCGCGAATTAGTGATGGGCATGTTAAGTTCCCGCAACTGAGAGGAGGAATAACGGATAAGAGTACTGCGGGTATCTATAAGCTCGGGGCCAGGGGGGGTGGCCCTGGTCCCAGTACAGGCCCGGACGGGCCCAGACGGGCTTGCCTCTGGCGCGCCTCTGGCGCGCCATCGGCGCGGACGAGAAGAGTGGTTCATTTTATCGTGTCTGGGCCCCCGATCGGCCGAACACTAGAGCGCTGTCCCCGTCCTCAATCAAGATGGCGGCCGCTGAAAGTGCCGAAAGGGATCGAGGGCGGAGGTCCGAAGAAGCCCCAAACCGGCTCCCCGAGGCCCCGGTGGTCCCTGTAGTGAGGCTCCCGCAGGTAAGACAATGCGGAGTGAGGGGGAACAGAATTAAAATGACGCCATACAAGAGGCAGAGCGCTTGAAAATGTAGCAATGTGCAAAATACAGATAGTTAAAACAGTGCTCGTAATTAATCAGCAGGTTTTTAAAAAAATTATCTGATCCCTAAACTCCCGGCTTCCGCCTCAGGAGTCTAAATAATTATGGGGAACGAGGAGACAAGCATTCTTTTATTGTGTCCGGGCCCCCGATCGGCCGAACACTAGAGCGCCGTCCCCGTCCTCAATCAAGATGGCGGCCGCTGAAAGTGCCGAAAGGGATCGAGGGCGGAGGTCCGGAGAAGCCCCAAATCGGCTCCCCGAGGCCCCGGTGGTCCCTGTAGTGAGGCTCCCGCAGGTAAGACAATGCGGAGTGAGGGGGAACAGAATTAAAATGACGCCATACAAGAGGCAGAGCGCTTGAAAATGTAGCAATGTGCAAAATACAGATAGTTAAAACAGTGCTCGTAATTAATCAGCAGGTTTTTTAAAAAATGATCTGATCCCTAAACTCCCGGCTTCCGCCTCAGGAGTCTAAATAATTATGGGGAACGAGGAGACAAGCGTTCTTTTATCGTGTCCGTATGTGTGGTATTGCATGGGCAGAGGGCTGGGAAGATCGTGTGTCCCTTTACGCAGACAACGTTCTGGTGTACCTCACGGACCCTACGGACGCTCTGCCGGTCCTGTTCGAACTCTGTGCCGCCTTTGGGACAGTCTCGGGCTATACCATTAACTGGGCGAAGTCAGTGCTGTATTTACTTAAGGGGCCGATGCCGCGGCTTCCCCCTCACTGCCCTTTGGAAATGTCCCAGGACTCGTTTAAATACTTGGGTATACATATAACGAAAGACCCTGCAGTCTTCTTCTCCAAGAATCTGGCACCCCCCCTGGAGCGCTTGAGTAGAGACGTGGCACACTGGGAATCGCTGCCCCTAACACTGCTGGGTAAGGCAGCATTGTTCAAAATGATGGCCTTGCCCCGCTTTTTATATGCACTTGAGAATACACCGTTTCCGGTACCTTTGCGATATTTCCAACAGATAGCGACACTGGTGTCCACGCTCCTTTGGGGCAATAGACCGGCGCGCATTGCACAAGCTAAATTACACCGCAGTTGGTACGATGGTGGCATTGCACTCCCTAACATACGTCTTTACTATTGGGCGACGCACCTTAAAGTCATAAACCAATGGATACATGCCCCTCAAACCGACCCAGCATACAAGGCAGACAGGGCGCAGCTAGGTACAGACAGTATGCTGGCGGCCTTATATAACAAAAGACGGGCGATGAAACTGGAGGGGCCAACGAAGCACACAGTCAAGCTGTGGTATGCGGCGCAGGCACACCTGGGGTGGAGGGGGACCATCACCAAACTCACTCCACTTTGGGACACGAAATAGCTGGGGAACCTTAGGAACAGCAGAGGTTTTGAGCACTGGGATAACATAGGCATCTCCTCAGTAGGCCACCTGTGGGACAAGGGGACAGTTATCCCGTTTGATCAGCTGCAAAGACAATACGAACTCGCACCCACAGAAACATTCCGCTACATACAAGTTCGACATGCACTCCTAGCAGTCCTGCGACAAAATGCTGATATACCCGAGGCTTCTCCCCTAGAAGATAGGTTGCTCACGGATTACATGCCTAAACGTGCTACTTCATTCACATACCGCAAATTGATCAATAACCAACCAGACCCCACAGCAGTCTTGAAGGATAAGTGGACGGCAGACATTGGCGCCATGGATGAGACGGAATGGCAGGCGGCGCTTGCCTCACCCAAAGAGGTGGGAATTCCGGCCAGGCTAAGGCTCATCCAGCTTAAAATTCTGCATCGTACATACCTCACTAGAAGTACACTTCACAAAATAGGCAGAGCACAACATCCGTATTGCCTAAGGGGATGTGGACATGTGGGATCCTTTTTCCACACGATCTGGGATTGCCCATTCCTAATTGACTACTGGCGCAAAGTCCTACGAACGATGTCCCAGACTCTAAATGTTTCTTTACTGCCTGAACCACGTAGAAACCTCCTAAATGTTTGGGAACCCAACGACTTATCACAACATGGGCAGACCTGGGCGACACTAGGCCTCATGGTAGCCAAGCGAAATGTGGCGCAGAAATGGGGAGCTACTGATCTGCCCTCGCTGGAGACTTGGTGCAGAGACATGGACGCCACCATGATTACTGAAAGAACTGTCTACATGAACCGCAAATGCCCCCGAAAGTGGACTAAAATATGGTCGGACTGGAATACTTACAGGGGAGATCTTTGTGACCCAATTCCCGAATCCGATGATGATAGCTCAAGTGATGAGTCTGGGGATGACAGTTAGGGTAGGGTGGAAGATGTGTTGTCGTGTTTGCATTTTGATCAAGGTGGGTGGGAAAGGGGAGGTCGACCTTCTATGTATTGTGGACTTACTAAGTACAGTAACTTCAATAATCTTACCTGCAAATTGTCTTTCTGATGTTTGTTCCAAAGAAAATAAAAAGTTTATAAAAAATAAATTTCACTGTAAATTTTAACAAATATGCAAACATGCATTTTGTAAGGCGAACTACTTTTGTCCTTTAAAGAAACAATGAAGTCTTTCTTTTATGCCCATGATCATGTGATCACTACGAATGCATTGTGGGGGTGTGCACTGCTATGCACTGTTTAAAGCAAATAAATGGCGCAGTAAAAGCTGGATGTGATCAAGGGTCTGGTTGGCCCGAAACGTGTCGTTGCAGGCTGTGATTTACAAAATAAAAGAATAACTCGCCTGAAAAGCTGTATGGTCCGAGTCTCCTTCTTCGCCAGCGGATGTTGGACGTGGTTGGAGTTTCATTGTGCATATATATATATATATATATATATATATATATATATATATATATATATATACAAACACCTCCCACTCAATGAAGAGAAGAGAATGACACTCCAGAGGTGGTTTCATACAATCTGTGTTTTAATGGGCAAGTATAGCTACCTCGGGATCGAGGAGAAGGCATTTGTGTTGTTTAGTGAGGTCTGACATATGATGCAGCAGCAGTTCAGAATCCAAACATGAGAGTTGTGGAACCTCCTCACAGTTCTGGTAACTAGTCATAATATCGACTCCAAAATATCGAATGGACAAAATATCGAGTCAAAAATATCGAGTATAGGAAAATATCGTAAAAAAGAATATCGAAGTAGAAAATATCGTATCATTTAATGTGAAAATAATATCGAGTACAAAAATATCGAGTCAAAAATATCGAGTAATATTAATATCGATATGTAGTAATAGTAAAAAATATCGAAAAAGTATAGATAAAATGTTAATAAAATATTATTAATATATTTAAAAAATAATATATATATTTATATAAATATATAAATGTATGTTAATGTTTAGGAGCGGGATGTTGGGTTAATAGGGGATAAGGGTGGGGAGTAATTTAAAAATATGTTATAAAAAGTGTAAAAATCTATAAAATATTTGTATATTTTTTAATAATTTATTTAATAAATTTATTTATACAAAAAAATATGTTTTTATTTACAAAAATAACAAAAATCTACTCAAAAATTGGAAAAAATGTAAAAAATATATAAATAATTATTTAAAAAAATCCTATATATATTTATATAAATATAGAAAATAATGTTAATGTTTAGGAGCGGGATGTTGGGTTAATAGGGGATAAGGGTGGGGAGTAATTTAAAAATATGTAATAAAAAGTGTAAAAATCTATAAATGTATTATAAAATAAATTTAAAATAAGTTTATAAATACATTTTTTTTACATAAAATATTTTTTTAAATACATTTTTTTATATAAAAATATTTAAAATTAGAGGAAAAAATAAAATTTTGGGATAATATATGTTAAATAACTAATTAAAAATTAAAAAAAAATTTTTAATTTTTTTTAATTTTTAATATTTTTTTAATATTATCAAAATATTAATAATAATTTTATCAAATACTATACCATATTTTAATAGTTATAAATATGTATTAATATTTTTAACAATTACTATACAATATTTTAATATTTATAAATATTTATTAGTTTTTTTCAAATATTATAAAATAAATGTATTAATTAATTGTTAATTATTTATAAATTTATCAAATATTAATTTCTACTAATTTTAGCACATAAAATAAGGAAAAAAAACATAATTAATATCATAAAATATGTAAGAAATACTTAAATTTATGTAATTTTAGAACAATATACTGATACTTAAAAAAAAATATTATAAAAAATTTATACGGATAAAAATACACATAAAATATATCTGAAAATAACATAAATATTCTTTTATAACACAATATATATAATTTAATATGTGGAAAAAAATTATCAAAATATGTTATTAAATATAATCTTTTGCACAGAAATTTTAAACATTTAGAATAAAATTATTAATTACAAGTAATATTTTTATAAAAATTCATTATCAAAAAAAAAATGTATATTAAAAATACTAAATGATCAAATATATTATATATAGTGTAAATCACAAATAATATGTGGACTAATTTATTTATAATCAGTGTCCAACACCTACTCTGATATATGTCTGACTGGAGTTGGAATAGTAAATTATAATTGGTCAGTGTCCAGCACCTTCCCTGATATTTGTCTGACTGGAGTTTGAATAGTTAATTATAATGGGAAACAAGCTTTACAACGCAACTTTTACAACGTACTACCATTACAACAAAAATTTTACTACACAAAAACAATTACAACGCATGTATTTACAACGCATGTTTTTACTACGTAGGTACCTTTACAACGCATAACATTACAACTTAAGTATTGGTAAGTATATAATTCTATTTTAAATGTAATATGTTTGGGTTTTTTTAAGGGGTATTTTTAGGGTTCTGGGTCAGTTTGGGGTTTTTGGGTAAAGGGGTATTTTTAGGGTTCAGGGTTAGTTTTTAGGTAAAGGGGTATTTTTTGGGTTCAGGGTCAGTTTTCAGTTTTTGGGTAAAGGAGTATTTTTAGAGTTCAGGGTCAGTTTTTAGTTTTTGGGTAAAGGGGTTATTTTTAGGTTTCAGTGTCAGTTTGTAGTTTTTGGGTAAAGGGGTATTTTTAGTGTTCAGGGTCAGTTTTCTGTTTTTGGCTAAAGGGGTATTTTTAGGGTTCAGGGTCAGTTTTTAGTTTTTGGGTAAAGGGGTATTTTTAGGGTTCAGTGTCAGTTTTCTGTTTTTGGGTAAAGGAGTATTTTTAGGGTTCTGGGTCAGTTTTTAGTTTTTGGGTAAAGGGGTATTTTTAGAGTTCAGGGTCAGTTTTCAGTTTTTGGGTAAAGGGATATTTTTAGGGTTCAGGGTCATTTTTCAGTTTTTGGGTAAAGGGGTATTTTTAGGGGTCAGGGTTAGTTTTTAGTGTTTGGGTAAAGGGGTATTTTTAGGGGTAAGGGTCAGTTTTCAGTTTTTGGGTAAAGTGATATTTTTAGGGTTCTGGGTCAGTTTTCAGTTTTTGGGTAAAGGGGTATTTGTAGGGTTCAGGGTCAGTTTTTAGTTTTTGGGTAAAGGGCTATTTTTAGGGTTCAGGCCTTCAGGGTCAGTTTTTTGTTTTTGGCTAAAGGGGTATTTTAAGGGTTCAGAGTCAGTTTTGGGTTTTTGGCTAAAGGGGTATTTTTAGGGTTCAGGCAAGGTTAGTTTTGGGTTTTTGGGTTATGAGAACAGGGTAAAAATGACATTAAATTACATCTAAATTATATTAAATAATTTTGATTAAATTTAATTACATTACATTAAATTAAATTATCTTAATTTCAATTACATGCGTTGTAATGGTTTTTGTCTTCGAAATATTTTGTTGTAAAGGTATGCGTTGTAAAAGTATGCGTTGTAACGTAATACATCTATTATAATTGGTCAGTGTCCAGCACCTTCCCTGATATTTGTCTGACTGGAGTTGGAATAGTAAATTATAATTGGTCAGTGTTCAGCACCTTCCCTGATATTTGTCTGACTGGACTATGAATAGTAAAATATAATTGGTCAGTGTTCAGCACCCTCACAGAAAAATGTACATGACTGTGTTATAATCTTAGGAAAATAAGTACACATGGATGTTTTTAATAATTTTATTGTCAATTTGTTTTTATAACATGTACAGTACAATAGTCAAAACAATTAATATTCTATATAAGTAGTTAGGAAAAAAGGATGTGTTCATTTACATTTATTGTAATTTATAAATGTACATTTTTTATACATATCTTTTGTACTGTATTTATACAAAACATAATAATTTGTAACATATTTATATTTGGGTGACAAATTGTAATATTGAGAACAAATTATAATCATTTTTATTCACAGACTGTTTATTATTAATTTAATAATGTTAATATATTATATATTAATATTATTAAATATACATGTTTGATATATAGATTATTATAAAAAAAATACAATAGTCAATATATGTTTTAAAGATATTATACAAAAAACATTGTAAAATACTTTGATAGATATTACATACAATGTTTTTAATAAACAATAAACATTTTTTTATTCTTGTTATATATATACAAATATTTAGGAGAAAAACATTATTCCCAAAACTATATGAAATATTAAAACAATGACTTAGTTGGATATAATGTTTAAAAATAAATGTTTTTAATTTACATACATTGTTGGGATAATTAATATTAATAATTAATATATTATATTAATTATTAAAATTAATTTACAATTTTACAATAATTATAACATTTGTTACAAAATAAATATATACATTCTGAAAATAGTAATTCAATTTTAGAGTTGTCATAGTATTTATTTCCAATGATGTATTTAAATTATATTATTAATATAATTAAATAACAATAATTATTTATTTATACTATTAATTTACAAATGAAATAAATTGCTACATTTACTTTAATAAAGGAATTTATTTTTATAATAAATATCATTTAACATTAAACATTTAAAAGATATGCATGATAAAGTTTATATATTTTAAGTAATATTAATATTAAATAATATTCTATAAATATTATTTATTAATTAAAAACGGATATCTAAACTAAATAAATGGTCATTAGTGTTACACATTTTTATTAGAAATTATAAGTTTGTGTATGTAATTTATTTCTTATTAGAACATTGTATTTATTATTTTTACCTTTCTAATATACTTTAAGGGGACTACTTTTTGACCGCGTAAGGTTATTTTGCTTCATTCAGGACTGGAGAAGAGCGCGGTTGGAAGCTGCTTCGCGTTGAGAAAGGTAAGGGGAATTTTAACTAATATTTCGTAGAGAGTAGTAGTGTTTGAGACTATATTCGACGTTTTTAGAGTTATTGTATGTATGTAGTCGTCGTTTTGGTATGTTTTAGGTGAAACTTCGTATTTACCGAGGCGTCGTGTATGTTAGAGGCCTAGGGGGCCATTAGGATGGCGGGCGGGCAAAGCCCGCCCGCCACCCTATCGGGAAACGGGACCGGCCGCCTCGAGGGCGGGGGTCCCGAAATGTGCATTAGGATGCGCCCGCCACACAGGCGGGCGCATCCTGTATTGGTGCCATTGTGGCGGGCGGAGCAGTAATCTCCGCCCGCCGCCTTGTGAAACGTGCACGTTGTGCATTATTTATTTATTTATTTATTTATTTTAGTGATTTATAGAGCGCCTGGTGACCCGGAGGCATCCCCGCGCTGTGAGGACTTGTGATGGCCAGGGGGGGGAAGGAGGGCCTATTTGGGAAACAGGAGGGTTTTTAATTTTTTGCGGAAAAGAAGGTGGCAGGGTTCCAGCCGCAGGCTCCGTGGGAGCGAGTTCCAGCCTGAGGATGCTTTCACCTGCCATGTTCACTTTGAAATGCGGGGGGGTACCATAGGTACCCCCCATGTGCAACCCCCCAAGCCAGGGACTCCCAGGGGGCCCGCAACGGGCCCCCGCAGGGAGTCTCCACATGCCTTTCCTTGGCGGCATTGCCGCCACGGAAATGCATTGATGTAAGCCCATTGTAATATGGCGGGCGGTGTCAAACAGACACCGCCACCATGTTACTCGTTTTCCGCCCCGGCCGCCAGGCGACCGGGGCGGGAAACATGCGGGCGGTGTTTCCCACCGCCGCTGTCCACCCCGCCATACTAATATGGCGGGGGGGATTTGGGCTGTGGATGTCGGGCGGAGGAAATCCGCCCGACATCCTAATGGACCCCCTAGTGTTTTTTTATGCTTAGGATATGTGTTTGAACATGTTTTACATAAATTTTAATGTGTATTTTGGAATCTTTGGGTGTTTGTGTGGGTGGGTTACTTAATGTATGTTTTTTTACAGGTACCGGAACTTCGCAGTATTATTCCATGGAAGGATGCGTTTTTTTTTTGGGAGATAAGATTGTATTACAAATTAATGTAATATTTTAACATCTATCTCCTTTTTTCGTGATTTCCTGGAGCGATTTTTAATCTTTTACACGATTTTTCGGGTTTTTATGGTTGTTGATTTGGAATGGATTACGATAACATAGTGCTTTTTTTTTTAACTAAGTGTGTGTATGTTCATTTTTAAATGATTTTTACACACTTTGTTTACTCCACGTTTACTCGAGCGATTTTTTAAATCTTTTCCTAATTTTCGGGATATTTGTAGGGTGTCGCATTGCATTGGGAGAAGAATATGCGTAAGTTAATTTTTACAAGGTGTGTGTATATCACTTTAAATAATAAAGTGTCCACACTTGTATTATCTGGATTTCCTGGAGCGTTTTTCACAAATTTTTTATTATTTTCGGGTTTTGGATTTGTACTGGATTGTAAGGTATTGTATGGATTATACGTGGCTGGATGACCTCTTCTTCTGCTACATAAATTGTAACTTTTTCACATTTATTTTATTTGGGTGGGAAATGTCGATTTAAATGTCATTGCAATGTTTAATATTATAAATATTGCATATTTGTTAAATAAATCTTTTTTATAATTTAACAAATTTATTTAACAAATGTGTATTATTTATGATTAAATGAACATTGTTATTGATTGCACAATTTATGAAATTATCAGAAGTTTTTGTTAGTTTGGGTATGATACATTATAGTAGGCTTTTAGCTATCAGTGATATGTATTCTAAACCTCTGGTTGAAGGATATAGAGTCACTTGGCTTTGCAGGAGTCTGAACATTTGTTTTGTTTGTTTTGTTAGTTTAGGGCCAATTTGTGTAACAGATTGTTCTATCCTTAGTTCTTGGTAGCTTTGTTCTTTTTTTAAAGATTGTATTAGATTTAGGAAGGTGGGTTTGGCTCTGTTAGTGGTAGCTTGGAATGCATTGTGCCATCCTTCCACACTGTTATTTGTTTTTGCCTCTTGGTTTAATGTACTTAGATATACATTCCACCAAGGTATGTGGAATTTAGGTTGGCGTCGGTGCCCAGATCTATGTAACCTTCCCACCCAAGTGTCCTCAAAATAGTCCAGTAGTGGGGCTAGTTTGTCTTCATACTTTTTGTAGTATGTGCTGTTAATAAGTAAGTCATAGTGTTCCGCTACATCAGTAACTGGAACATAGGCTAGTGCTATTAATTTTTTAACTTGAGATGCAAAGTTGCTATCAGTTGAGTATTGAATGCTTAACGTTGATTTTTGGAGATGTCTCCATATACTTTGGTTAAAGTGATAGTAGCAACCTTGGATAGCTGTGTGGGGAAATGTTTTCAAAATGCTATTGATCATAGCAATTTCGAAATCAATAATTATTTTTGGGGGAAAATAATTATTGATTTCATTTTTGATAACATTTAATAATTCTATATATGTATTTTGTTGTTTGTTAGGTAACAAACAGTAAATGAAAGGGATATTGTAGTGATGATATAATCCATGAATGGTATATAGTTGATAAAATGGTTTGGGACATGGTTTAAAAGTCCCATCCATCATCCATTGGTCGCATTGTTGGATTTTTCTTAAATTTGTTGCTGTTGCAAACATGATAATTCTGTTGGTGGGGCTTTCGTTGTCAAAAAGTAAAAAATTATCATTACTGTGTGTTACGCTCATTTCTGGGGAAATGATTATTTCTTCAAAAGATGTAGGGTTAGGTTGAGTAGTAGTAGTTAATCTTTTAGTGCGTGCTATTGTGCGTTTAAGGGAGTCAATTGAGGGTAGCTGCCCTGAAGCATGGGCAGGAATTTTTAACAGTTCTTCTTTTAGGATTTGTGTGGTAGGTTTGTCACTCCCTGTGCTAGCTGTTTTTATAGTTTCTAAAGCATCCCTTATCTCTATCTCTGTGACATTGGGGGGGGTGATTATGTTCTCTGGTAGATAATACATTTGTGTCTTCAGTAGTAGCCCTACCATAGCATTTGTTAGAATAGTATTTGGTACATTTCCAGAATACTTTTCTTCCTGTTTGTCTTTCTTGATTATAAACATACCCCATATAACATAACAACAATTTATTTTTCTGTGACATAACAAATTCTGCACCTTCAGTCATTTTGTATTAATTGTTCTAGGAAAGATTAGAAAGAAACATGTTTAAATGTAAACTATTATTGGTAGTGTTTTACACATTTATATTTCACTGTTTATACTTACAGTTAGTAAATCTGGTGTTGAAAAATTCTGAAACTGTTATGTTCAATTTATTTCTAGTATGCTCTTCTTGTTTTCCTGTTGGTAGGCAAAGTAAAAAATTTTAAGCCATTTTTTAAAAATGTTTCTATTTTTTTTTGGAGGAAGCAGTATTATATTTAGCATTTTAGGCAATTTTAGGACATTATTAGAGATACTTACTTTTTAAAATTGATCACTGTTTGTCTTTGGTGGAGTAGATGAAGGATGTAATGTGAATATCTGTAGAGAAGATATAATAGACAAGAAATGATTATTAGTACATAGATTTATAAGTTTTGGGACTTTGAGGAAGTTAATAAATATACTTACTTGTTTTAATTCTGTAGTGTTAGCTTAAGGTAGAGGAGATGTCGGATGTTTTCTGAATATCTGTAGAGAAGATAGAAGAAAAAACAAATGGTGTTAGAATATAGCTTTAACTTTTTAGGGCCTTTGAGGAATTTTACACATATACTTACTTTTTTAAATTGTGTAGTCTTTGCCTTTAGTCTAGTAGATGTAGGATGTGTTTAGAATATCTGTAAGGAAGATAGAATAAACAAGAAATGGTTTTTAGAAAATAGTTATAGTATTTTTGTGCCTTTTAGAACTGTACACATATACTTACTTGTTTAAATTGTGTAGTCTTTATATTTTGTTGAGTAGAATGCGGATGTTATCAGAAATTCTGTTTAGAAGATAGAATAAATAAAGAAAATAGTTAATAAGAACAGCAGTTGGTGTATTAGACAACATTTACATATACTTACAAATAGTATTTAGTGGTAAATCACTAGGAGCACATATTTTGATGTGTTTAGGAGATGTCTATAAATCAAATGTTAAAAGAGAAAAATAAATGTAATTTAAACTGTTAGGAGAAATACATACAATTTTAGCCTAGTACTTGTGTATTATAATAATTAATTTTCACTTACTTGATTAATTTTGTAGCAATCTTGAATAGTAATCTCGATTTATCAGGAACAAGTTGATCAAAGAGTTGCCTTCTGTTTTCTATAGCTTGTGCAGCAAGAAATGGTAGTAGGCATGTACTCCTTTTATAGTGTGTATTTTTTGTGTTCTCTAATGTCATTGGATGTTTTAAGAAAGAGAGCATTTTATTGGGTACTTTGAATTTTTTCACAATTAATTGGTTTGTTTGTTGAAGTGGAAATGGTCGTTTGTGAAGAGTTTTGCATTAAAGCAGGTTAGTTAATTAAATCTTTTTAAATATATGTACTAATAATGTGATAATATATGTTTAAAAAATTCGAAAAATGTATATATTATTTTCTAAGTATTCATGATATGTAGGAAAAATGTTTTCACATTTAAATGTGTTATAAAAATGTATTTTAATATATAATATATAATTAGGATTGTGTAATGTATTTTACAAGAAGATTTATGTATAATTTTACATATATAATGTGTATAATCTTAAGTCGATAAATCACAAAAAACGATATTTTTGTAGTCTATATATTGGTAGTCGATATTTTTGTAGTGTTAGGGTTATTTAGGTTACAAACGATATATTTGTATTCGATATATTTTTTGTCTATATTATTGAAGTCGATATTTTATAGACTCGATATTATTTACTCGATATTGTTGTAGTTACTTAAATAAGTATATAAACTCGATATTTTTGTAGTCGATAATTAGTCAACGATATTTTGGCAACTCAATATTTTGCCCGTCGATAATATTTCAGTGATCCACAGTTCTCTAAAGGTCATATGATGTGAATCCTATATAGAATGGTGGTCTCTTTCACTGAATGCAAATTACGCTTTTGTTCTCAAATTTAAATTGAATTTTTCACCAATTATGTGTCTGATTGATACCTAAAGCAGGATCCATCAGAAACATATCTGTGAGTGGCCAACACATCTCTCTCTCTCAGCAAACTCCAAACAGTTGAAGTTAAACCATATTGGGGAAAGTGCAGCAATGGATGAAGAAACAATGACAGAAGAATTCAGCACATATCTCTATGTTTTCTAGTGTTAATATTATGGAAGGAGTTCACGGTGTTTAAATTAAGGATAAATACCGGGGACATATGTGAGCTTACTTGTGGTGAATAAGTGGCATATGTAAAAAGGGTAAAGTTCTATTGGTCTTTTGCGCATCTTGATAGCTCTTAAATGTGAACTAGGCACCTTAGTTTTTTATCCACACCAGTGATCTACACAGTAATATATTAATCTCACAATAGAGGACGGTGTTGTGTTGGGAAGGAGCTTCTGTGATACTCAAACAGAGGAGATACAGTCACAGGATAGTCAGACACAATGTCCGGCTTAACATAGGAATTCATTTCACATTCATCATACACCGGGTATTTTGCCAAGATAAGTGAATAGGTAACAAATGACAGGGTCTACACAATGTCAGTAGCAAAATTACATTGGAAAAAGAATAAGAAGAAACAGGAAGAAATTTTAACCGGATGAGAACAGGCATATGAAAGAAATGTAAAGGCAATACACATGACTCAAAACTCACATGAACTATATTTAATGCTTCGATTCAGGAACACTGTCATTTAAATATTTGTTGTTCAAACTGGATGTGGGTGTGATGTGAGGTTTATGACCTACGTTGGTATGAATTGAATGTTTTCAGGCCACACTCTTAATGGGGCTCAGGAGTCTTAGGGAAGCCGTTCTGAGCAGTAGTCAAAAGGTTTTAGGAAAGAGGTCACAGCTGTATGCAGCTGTTTGGGGGACTTAATACAATAAAACTCACTCATGGACCTTGTCAGGAGATTTGATGCTAATTTCTTGAGAATTGTATTACACCTTGGAAAGTTAAGAAAGCTAATTACATATGAAGATTTTTTTCGTTTGTTGCTTTTCTAAACTGCTGGTCACTGCATCCAAGCGTCTTTGTGGAAGGACAGGAGAACAGTATATACAGATGGAATCAGGAAGTGGGGGACTGTTACTAGACTGGATGAGTTGCACAGATTAGAGCAAAGAATGAAGTTCTTAACGACGGAGTTGTCCGGTATTTATTTTTGTGAAAACTATTTAATCATTACTTAGCAACTAACATAATATTTACTAAATGTATTTGGACAACTAAGTAACATATGAGCTGGATAAAATCCTTCTGAGATGTTTACAGCAAAGGAACTTTGAGACACCCCTTCATATAACCTGAGATATGAGAAGATCTTGTTGCCAAAAAGTCTTACACAGATTGTTAAACCATTTTTAAACCATTTGGAAGAATTAATGTTCCTCTTCTCATGTGGGAAACTCTCTTGAGCCATCAATTCAGTCCATTAAAAAAGTCAAGGCAGACTCATTTTATACTGGATGGTTATGCACCCCTTTCAGAGAGAGAGTTTACAATGGCCACTCTGAATAATTCTTCTTAGACTAAAAAACACTCAAATGATTAGTCGAGTTTCTCTGGTCTGATCTAACACAATAAACTTGCAAATCATTTGCCTCACACTCCAGATACAGAGCAGATCTAATCTCTAGTCAGAAAGATCTAAATTGCTCTTGAGAAGCAATTGGTACTTTCTTAAAAGTGAGTTCACTCCTATAGCAGGTG
Organism: Lissotriton helveticus; assembly: GCF_964261635.1. Lineage (NCBI taxonomy): Eukaryota > Metazoa > Chordata > Amphibia > Caudata > Salamandridae > Lissotriton > Lissotriton helveticus. The sequence goes on from NC_136061.1 coordinate 1,042,689,463, forward strand.
GTCACCATCTGTACTTATGAATGCACAAAATTATTATCTCCAAAACAATCTGCCAGAAGTTACATGCCAGAGGACTAATCACTCTGGCAATAATGGCGTTAAAGGTGAAGTTCTGAAAAGAACTTTATACCACAAGCTGTGAGCAGAAATTAGATACATTCATTGTACATGGCTTCCATAGTAAGGCTTTATTGTTAATACCTGTATCAAAGTCCTGTTATTCACTGCAGTAATATCACAACACCGAAGTGGTTCACCACTGTTGTGGCATCACCCAGGGGATGTGCTCACCTCCCCTTTGTTCTGCCACCTCACTCGGGTTTCAAGAGATTCAAGTACAATGGTGGTCACATCTGACATGTCTCAGTTCACCAGAGTCTCCACAGACCCAAGGTGATGGCAAAAAGCAGGGGGCACTTTGTTTTTTTGCCGGCTGCCTTCTCCCCTGCCAGCGTGAGTCTCTGCATATCTGCGCCCTCCACCCAGTTCTGTTCTACTTTCGATTTCAGTCTGACTACAATAGATGTCTGAAGTGACTCTAGCTTAATGAGGCACTTAAGAGGCAAGACAGCAATTGCAATAATCCTGTGTCTTTTTGACTAATGTCCTTTGTGTATGGGCTGCCAGAGACTGAATCAGAAACTGCTCTTGCTGATAAATTATATCTTCTGTGATATGATTTTAGTAAACATTTTTCATTTTCCAACAGCTGACTAATCACATGAGACCTCTGCCTCACAACGACTCCCAGAAGATTAATCAATTTTTAACATTAATATTGTTGGTATACCATATTAAGGAAAAAATTAAGACAGTTTCCCCCTTTATTAGGAACTTAAAGAAGTCTCAAAATCTTATAGGCGAAAGTGATGACTGCTAAAGATAAATGAGGTGGTATCTTGTAAAAGAGATGGGTGATATAAAAGTTTGTCTAATTTAATCAAAATTGGCCTCAATGTTTCATCTTCAAATTTTAGCCAATAATCACATTGTGTCAGACAAAAAGCAGTGTGATGCTGCCTAAAATTTGGAAATATAACTCCCCCTCCTCTTTACTCATTTTAATTTTGAGAGAGCTACTCTGCATTTTTCTTATTCCATAGACATTTTAATGAAATAGAATCATTTTGTTGAAGTATCTAATAGGTATGTGGACAAGAATCTTAGATAGCCTATATAACACTATTGGTACTGGTATCACTTTAATGAAACTCAGTCTTTTCCACCAGGATAAACACAATGGATTACATCTTGAGATAGCATAGCAAATTTCTTTCAAATTCCCTCAAATGTTATTTCATGCTATGTTTAGGGGATTTAGTACACAATAACACTAATTATTTAATTGTGGTCACAGTCCCAGAAAAGCCACAATATTTAAATAATTCTCTCATACAACATTTATTAAAGGGTAACATTTCTGATTTATCGCAGCTCAATGTATAGCCTGATAAAACTGAAATGTCATACCCTTTCTCTAAAAATGTAGGTACAGAAACATCAGGTTTGGATATATAAGGAAGAACATCATCTGCATACTTGGAAAGTTTCAAATGATTATCACCGTACTGATAGCCACAGATGTGTATATTTTGTCTAATTCTAGAAATAAAAGGCCTGACTATAATAAAATCATCAAAAATTAAATTCAAGTATTCAGAACCATCTTTTGCAAATAGTTCCAGGCAGGGGCCATCTTACCCCTGGTGACAGAGGTAACCTCATTAACCCTTTACGGGCTAACTCTCCACTCAGGATGATGGACTGAAAACCAAACATTAGTAATCGAGGTAAAAATGATGTTGACCGCTTGGCAACCCTGGAATCAGACCGAGATCCTGTCAGACAGGGAGCTCCCTCTGCAGCACACAGAAATGCCGTTATTGGCACATGTTAATATAATTCTCTTTTAGTATCAGAAATCTTGTCTTTAACATCACACTCTTTGTCTCTAAGAACCTATGATCACCCTATGAGTCCTTCAGAGGCTAATGACAAGAATGTAGGTGGACCAATTAACACACTCCTTCTCAACAAAGCTAAACAGGCCCCAGCGAATGAATGCATTCCTTGAAAGATTTCTGGGGCTAATAATGGGCTTCTTCTTCTATCATGGAATGTTGCTGGCTTGAAATCTAAAACCATTCTTACTGACTGGAACTTTTTTATCGAGCAGTATGATGCATGCTTGTTCCAAGAAACCTGGAGTGTGGAACCTGTTCTTAAGATGGTTCATCTGAATTATTTCATTCCTGCTATTCGTTCCTCTGGGGGTCTTTCCATCTGGATTAGAATGTATTTGGTTTGCAAATTCCAATTGCTCAATACTGACTCCCCAGATATTTTGGCCATTCACCTTGTGGCTAGAAGTAAGAGGCCATTGGACATCGATATATTTAATATATTCCAGAGGTGTAAGGGGTGGCCTAAGTACTCATACTATCACAGCCCTGGAGCAACTCCTCTCAGCCCACACTCTTAACCCAGGTTTGATTCTAGGGGGTGATTTTGATACCATGTTTGAGTCCTTAGAGAATGACAACTTTAGCGATGCAAGCAAAGAAGATGAGGTATGGGGTGTACCGCAGCTTGATCTTCCCCCAGTATTGAGGTGGACAGAGGCTGCTTTACAACTGAAATCGCTAACTCTAAACGTCGGCTTGAGAGCTGCTACTGGTAGAACCTACTTTGAGAGACAGGGTGTTGGTACATATAACAACACTTTCTATTCTTGTCAAATTGACTATATCCTCCTAGACCTAAGTCTCTGGTCATCCCTTATTGATATGCCTGCTATAAGCAGTATTGAGAGAGACCACAATCCATTGAGTCTCTCCCTGAATTCTCTTTGCCCTAAACTAAGAATGGATTTCTCATCATTAGCTTCAACTAGGAATGTGATACCAACGACTGATATGCGATGGCTTAAATGGTCACAAGTCGTTGAGTCCCAGTGGGTCTTAGATGAAATTCGTATGGATCTAAAGGACTATGTGGCCAAATTAAGCCAGTGGCCCCCTTGTCATCCAGCATGACCATGACTACACTCTATAATGTGTTTTTTAAGCAAATGCTGTCCTATTTTTTGGCTCCTGGTACAAACCATGAAAGGAAATCCCCAAGAGAATATCAGTAGTTTAACAGAGAATGCAGACGTCTTTGCAGAGATCTTGCACGGGCATTAACAGTTAAGGATGTGGGAAAAATATGTTTGGTCAGGAAGAGATACAAAAGGGCTCAGCTCATGACTAAGAAGGCATGGGATGAAGCTAGATGGCAGAACCTTAAACAGGCCTGCTATCAAAATGACTCCTCTAGGTTCTGGACCCTTGTTAACATCTTGACTGCTGCAGCAATTCCCCCTCTGTGCTAACATTTGCAGGATCCCCTTGTTCATGACGAGCTCAGCTCGTCATAAGCACACGAGCAGTGCACTGCATGACGAGCTGAGCTGGTCATGAGCATGGAAGGGGTTAAACGAGGGAGGGATATACCTGTGGATCCCATGCACATCAATGTAGCCCTGCAGTCATGGACTGAGCATTTCTCTTGTCTCTATTCTGGCATGGTAATACCAATAGAAATGAGTTTTCTAAGAGGGATCGAGGCAACCCAAGATACTATTAATATAAATGACCGATTGTTCATCATGAGTGACGTTATGTCAGCCCTTAGTGCTATAACCAGAGATTTTGCCATGGTTTGGAAGGCATACCGGCTGACATTTTTTTGTATGAAACGTATATATGGGCACAACATATTCTTTTGTTGGCAAATGCAATCACACATGGCACCCCAATCCCAGATTCATGAAAGGGAACAGAGATCATCCCAATATATAAAAAAGGAGGATAGATCCATGCCTTCGAGTTATAGGCCAATTAGTTTGATTGACTGCATACAGAAGATTTTTGTTCGTTGATCTTAAGCAAAGTCGAGACATGGATCAAGCAAAAGGCCATTATTTCCCCTTATCAGGTGGGTCTGAGGAAGAAGGTGTCTACTATTGATCAAATCTTCTGCTTTCTTTTACTTTATTGGAAAGTTGTGACGGTCGGTGGAAGAACATTATATGTTGCCTTCGTCTACCTTAAGCCCGCCTTCGATCTGGTCCCACATGACCAGCTCTGGTGAGTGTTAAACATCCTGGGGCTACCTGACAAACTCTTGTTACTCCTGATTCGTCTCCAGAAGGGGAATTTTGCGCAGGTCCGCTGGGGTTCTCAAGGGCAGGCAACAGCCGGATTTCCTATTACAAAGGGTGTTCGCCAGGGGTGTGTGCTGGCACCCACTTTGTTTTCGCTTTATCTCAACAATGTTGTTTCCTACCTGTGCTCCATACATACTGATGCTCCATCTCTGGTGGGCATCAAGACACCGATTCATCATTTCACGGATGACACCCTATTGATTTCCAAAACCCCGAGCGGTATACAACTTGCTTTAGATTGCTTCTCTGAATTTTGCACCCTTCGAGGTTTGGCAATCAATTGCGCAAAGACTAAGAAAATGGGCATAGATCTTTTAAAGGGAAACTTGAGCTAAAGGGCAAGCTACTTGATAGTGTAAAGATTTTTTGCTATTTGTGAGTAACCATCTCTCTGAATCTTTCATGGAAACTTCAGCTAAATTTGCTAACTCTTAAGCACAGGCAAATAACAGGGGCCTTAATTAGAGAGTACAAATATCTCCTTAACAAAACCCATTGCCCGACTTTGCAAATATATGATGCCAAAGCTATTGGTGCCTGTTTTTATGGGTCAAATCTATGGGGCCTGTCTGACCTCTCCCGGCTGACTAGATCAGAAAATTGATTTCTTTAGTAATCGGTCGATTTATGGTAAAGCGCTCCTCTTAAACCTCTGATGTTGGACATCGGTCAACGTTCATTGGCAGATAGAGCCAAATTAAGGTCCTTGGTATTCTGGAAGAGGTTGAGGTTTCAGACCTGAGCTGGCACACTATGGTGACACATTTAGTGATGTGATGACTGCGGATACGTTTTATAAAATACCATGGCTGAGACAGGTCTGCAAGTTGCTTGCAGCCATTGGTCTTGGGGCTATTGGCTTAATCCACTGTTGAGTCCGCCCCGACACCAAGGCTGTTGAAAGCCCATTATTGGCACTAGGTAGACGAAAATGCAGTTAGATCAAGCATTGGTCACCTGCTGATTGCAGGCTTCTATGATTTTAAATCCACATTTCATGTGAACCATATTGGGATTTAATAACTGTACCCCTAGATAGGAAATTATATTTCCAATTTATGTTAGGTACACTGTCCCTAATGTTTTTACTGCACAATAGGCCCCTGACAAAAATGACGTCTGTACAGTATGCACTGCTGCCTCGGAATCGGTTGGCCATGTATTGTTTGCCTGCTCTAGATATGAAGGCATTTGCCGATCATGGATTAAATCGATATGCAGGCTGTTGGGGACTCGCTCTAGCCAAACTGCCCTCAAGATATTTAGGTCAGACCCGAACCAGGCATCTGTATGCGTTGTTGCCAAATTTTTGGGTAAAATGTGGATTATTCGATCAAAGGCAATAATAAGGGCTACTTGATTACACTGACATCCTTTGTAATGCTCAAGCAGCCATCACATCATCTGTCCTTGTTTACTTATTGTAAGTACATGAATGGTGATCACCCTTACTTCCACATATGCCCCTTGAACTGTAAAATAACTTATTTTATTCTGTTGTATTTATTGTTGATATTTTGTGATACATAGTATTATTCTATGTTATATTGTTTTATTATTCTCTTCTGCATTTGTATAAGTACTCCTGTATTTAATATATGCTTTTATGACTTGTGTTGTCGAATAAAGCATTGATTGAAATGAATTGAATAATAAAGAGAAGGGGTTATAAAGGACATCCTTGACTCACTTACCTTTGTAAAACAAAATAGTTAGACAATAAAAATTTGCAAAAATCTCAGCCTTGGGAGATGTATAGAGAAACAAAACAGAATCTAACATCTTGGGTCCAAAATCAAATCATTTCAAGGTTTGAAGAATACAGCGGCTAACCTATTTTATTTAATACTTTCTCACCATTCAATGCAATTTCAGTTAGAGGATAGGATAGTTTTGGTGCTTTAGTTAAAATATTTAAAAAAGTTCTAGCGTCATCAAAAGATAGACAACCGTTTACCTATGCAGGTTGTTCTACACCAATAAGAGGTGGTAAAATGGGATCAATACGTAGCGCCAAAATGTTTGCAAAAATGCTATTATCTACATTTACCAAAGATATCTGCAATCTCTACTTTCAATAAGACAAATCATAGCCTCCTGAAAAGTTCTCGAAGCAGATTTGAAGCTCACAAAACATTGTATAATTCCAGGCTCTTAGGAAATAAAATGTTTTAAAATATGGACTAATGTCTCCTGTGAAACCATCAGGTTCCGGGTGGCTTGCCATTTTCTAGGAGATTAACCATATTAATTCAAGTCATTTTTTTTGCCCCATCAGGTAATAAAATCCATCAACAAAATACAAGTCTAATAAAATGATAAAATAGTAACAACAATACCTATAAAGGAGAAACTTTAAAATATGATCCTATTCAAAATGCACACATATGAAGCAAAGGAATTAATACCCTGGTTCGATATTTTAGATCATGCCAAATGCACAAACGTAGAAAATAAAATACTGCATTCTTAATGCATTGGTTCAATTAGATACCCTCAACAATTGACATAGGAGAGCAGCCAATCTGGTTCTGGGAATTGGATAGGCAGAATAGAAGAACAACACGTGTTCCTCAGTTTGTTCTGCAAATCTTGAAAATGGCGGTTTGATGTAATTTAGGAATTCATCATGCTTAAATTCACATTTTTGAAGCAGTAAAGCATAAGATCGTCTGCCAAGTGTAGCATAGGATGCACTTTTCTCCATAAAGTGTTCCCAATACCTATCTTTTATCATGACAACTGAAGCAGACCGGATAGATGATGGGTTAAACCAGAGGTCTCTCAGACCTAGGTCAAATAAGGACCTCTAGACAAAAGGTTTTCAGGGAATTCTCAAAGCCTTAGGTCAACAGATGATGTCACTAAGCACATTTCTATGCAGTTCAACTCTTCAGTACCATATTGGAAGCCAGCAAACAATAGTCCTCAATTCAGCAAACTTGACAATGGGCTGCAGACCAGTGTGAGATCTAATCTCAGCATCAGTAACGGAATGCTTTGCCCTAAATTCAGGAGGGACCTCATGAATGTGTTCTCATCGGTCTCTAACGTTATCATATTACAATATCCCAAAGACTTGGCCCCTACAGAACAGCGCTAGAAACTTGAATAAAATTCTATATCTGGCAAAATCAGATGGAAACATGTCCACTTAGCAAACTTTAACATAACAGAATTACTATGCTTAATCAAAAGAGAACTCTTTGTAATTTGAAGCACTTAGGAATCAAGTCAGTTAACCTAAGTCCAAGATAGTCTTATTCACTTAGCTTTCCCAGGAGATCTCAACCAGCGTGATCATCCATCTAAAGTTCGTGTCTCAAATAAAACCCATGAACTTGATTTTCTGTACATTCATTACCAATCCATGATTCTCGCAGAACAAGGAAAACCTTTGTAGCAATATTTGTAGGCCATTGGAAGATTTTGAAACTAAAGCTTCATGCTGTTGCCTTAAAAGGGTCCCAAATAACAGGAAAAGAGGAATCCTGTGGGTAATTAAACAAAGAATTTTTCAACAAATTTGAAATTTTTTATATAAAAAGACAGTTCTAATAATAATGAGTTATCACGCCTCCACCTTTTCAGGTTTCCTTGGTGAGAAGGAAACAAAAGTCTATAACTACAAACACATGATCTGAGATAAGAATGAGACCAATCTCTGTCTGCATTCAATAAAATCTGGAAACGACTTTTCCTCATGAAGACTATTCTATTAAGGATTGTGGTTGATGGACTGAGGAGAAAAAGTATATTCTCTCTTAAAATGTAATTACACTGTCTCCAAGCATCCACCAAAGTGTTCTGATCAATAGTGAAACATAATTATTTGTGCATTTAATTCTAAATATATATTAAAGTTTGAGTTTTTAGCCAGTGCAGGATCTACTATTTGTAACCAGTTCCCTTAAATATAAAATATTCCCCATTGTATTCCAACAGTTTTTAGAAACACTATTCCAAAAACTATTATTACTGACAAAGGACCATAAACATAGGTATCTCATTGATGAACAAGTTACTCACCTTCGGTAACACATTATCTGGTAGAGACACTATCTAGCTTTGAATTTCCCAGGCGTCAAGCTGGATCCAGAAGCTTTTGCCAAGCAATACCCCTTGACTGCTCTGTCAGGTGGCTCCATTTGGCTCCGCATGACGTCAGCAGCATCGGTTATGACATTGCGGTTGCTTATACAGGCACGTGGATGTCAGCACTTGTCATCTTTTCCACGTCAGAAGCGCAGAGCCACAAAGTAACTGACATAGTAGTGTGCAAAACTAGGGCCCTGAAAAGGGGATTAACCGAAGCCCTACAAAATCAGTATGCAAAGCGTGGAGGCAAGTGTGGGACTGTAAAGAATCTGTAGCTAGATAGAGCCTGTACCGGATAATTTGTTACTGAAGGTAAGTAACTTCTTTATCTGACATAGACTTCTGGCTGCAGATTCCTTACCTTTAAATTAGATACCCAAGCCATACCATCCCAGCAGTGAGTAGTGGACCAATACATTATACTGGGAAGTCCTCCAGGACCAAACGGGTAAAATACCCGTCCCTACGGACCTGACTGTCCAGGCAGTAGTTTGTTGCAAACATGTGCCAAGATGCCCATGTTGCTGCCTGACAGATGTCCAGGACTGGGACACACTGAGCCAAGGTTGTAGTCGCAGTTTACCCCTTAATCCCTCAGAGTGCTGCTTATTAGCCTGGGGACAGCAAGAGCTGGCCCTTTTCTGCACTGCCCTTCCCTTCTTAGCTTCCACGTACTCCACAAAGAGTTGGTCGTCCACCTAGAACTCTTTTGTGCGGTCAAGGTAGAATGACAACACTATTTTTGGGTCCCGGCGGTGGAGACGCTCCTCTGCCTTAGAGGGATGCGGTGGAGCAAAGAAGGTGGGCAGCGAGAGGGATTGACCCAGGTGAAATGGGGTCACAACCTTTGGCAAAAATTAGGCATGGGTGCAAAGAACCACTTTGTCTGGAAAAGACGTCATGTAGGCAGGCATGCAAGATAGTGCCTGCAACTCACTCACCCTCCGGGCAGATGTAATCACTACAAAGAAGGCTGACTTGATGGTAAGCAGCTGAAGGGGACCGTTATGTAAAGGCTCAAAGGGAGCACACATAAGATAAGTGAGGACCAAATTAAGGACCCACTGCGGCAAAAGAAAGGGCGTGGGCAAAAACAAGTGAACCAGCCCCTTCAGAAACCAATTTACAATTGGAGACCTAAAGAGAGAAGGTTGGTCTGGCAGCTGCAAAAAAGCAGACAAACCAGAAAGATAACCCTTGAGAGTTCCCAAAGCAGAGCCCTTTTGGGCAAGGGGTTAGAATGAATAGAAGAACGTGGTAAGAGAAGCAGAAAGAGGGTCAATAGATCTTTCTGTACAGTATAATACAAATCTCTGCCAATGGCAGGCGCTACCTTCTTAGTGGAAGGCCACCTGGCCGCCAAAATAACGTTACATACTTCGGGAGGAAGGTCAAAAGCCATCAACTGCCTCCGCTTAATCTCCACTCATGGAGTTGCAGAGTTGACAGGTTCGGGTGGAGGACCCTCCCCTGCTGATGCGACAGAGGACCCTCCAGAAGAGGCAGCCTGATCGGAGAATCGATGCTCATTTTCAGAAACCTGGCTACCAGACTTTCCTAGCCCAGTCCAGAGCCACAAGAATGGCTTGGGCCTGGTCGACCTATATCTTCTTCAGAACCCTGAGAGGGAGTGTTATGGGTGGAGAGGCGTACAGCAGGCCTGCGCTCCACTCGCGACGAAAGGCGCCACTGAGCGATAGCGGCCTTGGAAACTCCAATGCGCAGTAATGCTGGCATTGTGCATTCTCTTCGGAGGTGAACAGATCTAACCACGGTTCTCTCCATTGCTGAAAGAGACCTTGCACCACCTTTGACTAGAGACACAATTTGTAATCCGCTAGGCAATCAGAGAACCTGCCAGGTGTTGAACCAACATGGATATGCCCTGCTGTTCCAGCCATGTCCAGAGACGCAGGGCTTTTCGCCCTGCTTGTTGCAGTACCACATGGCGGTGTTGTTGTCTGCGAACGGCCCCTTGACAGAGGGAAGAAATGCCTTCAATGCCAACCAAATCGCTTGAAGCTCCAACAAATTGATGTGGAGACCCGACTCTACCAGAGACCAGTGTCCCCTGATCTCCACCTCTCCCAGATGGCCTCCCCATCCCAGAAGTGATGCATCTGTCATGACTGTGAGATCTGGTTGTGGAAGGGAGAGGGGTTTGCCATTGATACAATTGTGTTTCGTCAACCACCACTGTAGATCTCTCGCAGTTCCTTCTGAGATCTGAACCACATTGGTGAGATTTCCCCGATGCTGTGCCCACTGGAACTTCAGGTCCCACTGCAGAGCCCGCATTCTCCACCTGGCATGTTTTACTAACACAATATAACAGGCCTCAGAGTCAGTCTCACCTAAATCCAGGATAGAAGCTGAAACATCAAAATCATGACCTGAATATCCTGGACTCGCTGCTCGGGAGGATAGGCCCAAAACAGCACTGTGTCCGGAACAGCCCTGATGAAAGGGAGCGTCTGAGAAGGAGTCAGGTGTGACTTTGGCACGTTTATAGAGAACCCGAGCAAATGCAGGTCGGCTCTAGTGTGATTGTCATAGAGGCAGGGGAAGACTGACACCCCTAACCTGTGCAGATGAGCTGCGACCACCGCCATCACCTTGGTGAACACCCGAGGGGCACTGGTAAGGCTGAAGGGGAGCACTGTATCTGAAAGTGCTCGCTGCCTACCTTGAACCGCAGGAAACGCCTGTGGCCCGGCAGGCTGGGAATGGGAAAATACGCATCTTGTACGTACAGCGCTACCATCCAGTCTTCTTGGGCTAAGGCAGACATGACGTGAGTTAAAGTAAGCAACTTGAACTTCTCCAGCTTGAGGAAAAAATTAACTAAAATGAGCCGCAACCCTTTGTTTTTCTTCGGAGTCACTAAATATTGCGGGAATAACAGCCACTGCCTACTTCTAAATCCAGGACCTTCTGTATTGCTCCCCTGGCCAGAAAAACTGCAACTTCCTTTTGGAGCAATTTCAAGTGATCCTCCGCCAGCCGATCTTGAGTTGGCAGAATAAGAGATTAAAAAGAAAGGAAAGGCAGAGAACAGCCCTCCTGAATGATCCGCAAGACCCACTTGTCTGATGTTATGGACCTCCAGCAGGGGAGATGATGATGGATTCTCCCTCCAACTGAAATGGTGTGGTCTTGCAGAGTCAGACTAGGAGTTTTTGGATGTTGCGGCTGCCGAGGGCAAGGTGTCCGACAACTTCTCGCTTCCATTCCTTGGTCAGAATGAACCGCGTCCACGTCCCCACACAACTTGGGAAGTCTGCACAGGACGGTGGCTGGGATAGGGCTGACATGCCTGGAAACCCCTTCCATTGCCATGAAAGGGGCGAGAGCTAGACTGGCCACGAGGTGTAGTAGAGAGGCCCAAGGATGTGGCCATAGCTTGGGAGTCCTTGAACCTCACTAGGGCCCAGTCTGCCTTCTCCCCAAAAAGACAGGTTATATCAAAGGGCATGTCCATCAAATTTGCCTGGACATCGTCCGAGAAGTTAGTAGTCCTAAGCCAGGCGTTGCACCTCAAGGTCAATGTCGAAGAAATCAATCTACCCAGCAAATCCCTCATGTCAAGGCGACACATTATGGTGAATTTTGATGCACCTCTCCCGTCCTTAACTGCCTGAGAGAGCCCAGCCTGGGCCTCCTCCAGGACGTGTGGCTGCACTTGCGCAACCGTCTCCCAAAAGGAGTGGGAGAAATGGCCCAATAAGCATGTGGTATTCACCAGCCGCAATGCCAGGATGGAGGAAGAAAACATCTTCTTCCCAAGTGAATCCAGCCTCTTGGATTACCTATCTGGAGGGGCTGAAGGGAATGCGCCCTAGGATGTGGAAGCCTGCACCACCAAGCTTTCAGGGGTGGGGTGTTGTCTGAGGAACTCAGGGTCGCATGGAGCTGGGCAATTGGGAGTGCAATTGCCCTGTTCACAGGAGCCACTGTGCTAGGCTTGGACCACATGCCTAGAAGGACATCAGTTAGTGCCTCATTAAAGGGCAAAAAGGGTTCAGAAGTGGAAGCCCCAGGTTGAAGCCCTTCAGTCAGGAGATTAGTCCTGACCTGAACGGAGGGCAACTCTAGTCCAAGGACCTCGGCATCCCTCTTAACCACCATGACATAGGGTGCTCCCTGCCCCGTAGCCACAGTTGGTGGAGAGAGCATGCGAGTACCAGGGGAAGTGTCCAGTTCACTGGCCTCCCCAAGTTCCCATACCAGTCAGTCTGCTCTGCAGAGACATCCTGGCATTGCAAAGGGTCCAAACACCCCTCCCTTTCCTCTCCCAAGCCTAAAACATCCTCAAAATGTTCAGGCAACAACATAGAACCCCTGGGTTCAATTAATGTCAGAATCATCCATGTCGTCCGGGATAAGGATGGGGCTGGAACCGCACTGGGCACCGGTGGCACTGTAGGCACCGACTTCGGGTCTGTCACCGGGGGAAGTCGCGATGGCACGACCAGCGTCGTCCCTGATCTGTGATCAGATCCCTGAGGTCGTCGGGGCCGAATCCTATAGGGCCCCCTCTGACCCTGCCGGGCCTAAAGGTTCACTAGAGGGGTCAGTCTGCTCAAAAACGTGGCGCATGGCCTCGTAAAGGGAGGGAGGTGCAAAGTCAACCCTGGCTCTGTGGAACTGTGCTCCTTACCTCGTTCGTTGACTGATGACAGTTGAGGTGAAGATTAAGTCTGCTTGGACTTCTTCTTCTTCTTGTGCCTCTTCCCCATGTCCCGAAGACCTTGAGTGCGATGAAGAGGACTTTGGGAGCAGTCCCGCGACCTCCTCTTCTTCGATCTGGACCGGGACCTCCGCAGAGTCTCGCTGGACAGTGTCGACTTCCGGGCTGCATGGAGCCTCATTATCTGCTCCGACAAGGCCTTCGGAGCGATGGCCCGACAGTCCAAGTATGACTTTGAATCGTGGTCGCACTCGAGACACCAAAGACAGATAATGTGTGGTCGGTAACTGACATCATGCAGTGACAGCTTCAAGGTTTGAACTCTGTCTTCCTCAAAGACATCCTCGTACACGAAGCTGGAAAAATCGTGAAGTTGATAAAAATCGAAAAAAGGCCTGTCAAAAAGCGATAGAGGGACAGCTGTTCCCAGATCAGCGCTTAACTGGCGCGGAAAGAAAAGAACTAACGACCGTGCAACAGGGTGGCGCCTCTATAGGTGACCACGACAACATAGCCACCGCTACTGACGCCACCGACGTCATGCAGAGCCGAAGGAAGCCACCCGCGGCACACGCGAGGGGTATTGCTCAACAAAGGTTTCCAGATCCAGCCTGACACCTGCGAAAATCTATGGTAAGGAATCTGCGATTAAAAGACTATCAGATAAGTAATTTAAGAAGAATCCATCTTCCCTCTATATCAGTCTCCTGAGAGGTAATTACAACATCTAACTTCCAATGACATACAATTATTATAGCATTATTCTTCTGTGAGATGGGTGAAACAAAAACATTTCCTACCCGGGGGGCCGAATCCGATTCGGGAAAAACCACTCATAATAGCCATACGGAGCGTTTTTTCCGGACGAATCGTACCCTGCAACCTCCCTGTACGTACGATGAAGTACGATTCGTAACAGGAGCAGGACTCCGTACGAATCATACAAAGACCGTAAGACTCTAATCTCTGCACGATTCTCCCTCGGATAACCCCTGTACGCGACATCTGTACGGTTCGAAGCATGTTTTCCCGACCAAGCAAGTACAATTTGTGTCGGGTACGCACCGTACAACGCTTTTTTTGGGAGCCCAAAACGTCCGGAGAAGCAGAGTACGCCTTGAAACAGGTACGGAACGGCCCCCCGGGTACGGTGCATACACCCCATGTCTGCAGGGGTACGGTTTGTACCCCTGCGATCATGGGGTGTAAGCACCGTACCCCATGATCATGGGGTGTACGCACCGTACCCCATGATCGCAGGGTGTACGGTGCGTACACCCTGCGATCATGGGGTACAGTGCGTATACCCCATGATTGCAGGGGTACGCACCGTACCCTTGCGATCATGGGGTGTACGCACCGTACAGTGTGTATGTGATTGTGTGGTTGTCCGTACGAATCGCCCTTACCTGACGTGGACCGTACGAATCACGTCCTCATACCCCGGTCCGGATCCTACTTGTCGGGTCGTAAGGCATGTTTACGAATCGTACGGTTCACTGTGAGGGTCCGTATCGTATGGTTTCAGCCTTGCAATTCGTACGGTTCGCGACGATTCGTACGGATTGACGAGATATGGATCAGACTACGCGATTCGGACAGACGTGTACGATTCGTACCGAGAGGGCTCTGGATACGATTCGGACGCACTCTTTTTTTCCCGAATCGGAATCGGCCCCAGAGTCTCTTAAATTTTAAAGCTTCTACTTCAAGAAGATGGTAGTTTGATTGTAATGCTACATCCGTCTTGAGTTTAGCTAATTGTGAAATACAAAATTACATTTTTCTTGAACAATATCACCTTCACAATCTTGACTTGCGCTTTATCATCAAGGAAAATAGATGTGCAGAGTCTGAATAGTGAATCTACACTTTTCTATGAATGCTAGCCTGATAATATAGTGGTAGTTGATAATATACAGTGAATATTTGTGTACGTCAATACTTCTGCCCTTCATATTGTGACATACAACCATATATGGTGGGATCGCGCAATGAATGCAGAATATAGGAACGAAACACAAGAGACAGGCATCAGGAATTGATACTGAGTAGCTAAAACAGTTGGTTCTTTGCTTGAAAAACATTCCAAATCCTTAATGTAAAAGAGAAAAATTCCTGCATGCTAGCTCTAACGAAGACAATGTAACCCTAAATATTTCAACAACAATGGCATCAATGTAGAATGTTATTAGGATTATGTAAAGTTTGCCTTTAAGTAATCACGCACATTTTTGGAAAAATTATGTTTAATTATGCAAAATGTGAATGCATCATTCAGAGCTATATTTTAAAACGAAATATGCCCTTGCTTCAATTTTTGATGTGAGGCACATTTTGTGCTAACAAAATAGCTAAAAAAAACACAATTGCAAGGAACAACAGCTGATCACGTTCTGGTTGTTTCTGTTGTTCCCCCAACTTCTACAATATCATTTTGCTGCGTATGGCAGAATAACTATGCTAACATGGCATAATGATGTATTTACAGGAGTTTCGAATAACAAGCATAATTAATGTGAAATGACCGAAATATTTTAAACTTTGCCCGGGCCTAAATGTTATCATGATGGTCATCCTTAATCTATAACTGCAATAATGATAAACGTGTGTGCCCTTCCAGGCTGCCATTTCAACAACATCATAGAATAAGTGACAAACCCAAATCATGGATCTACCAAGTACAGAAGTACAGTGAAACAACCCTGGTAAAATCTGGGGTCTAGGTGTCTAGGAGTAAATAATACCAAAGCTTCAGTGAATCTTAGCATTTCATATATCTGACAATATTGTGCAAATGTTAGTGTCGGTTACAAAATGTAAGTGCTTTGGTTTAAGGTGTATTACAAATTTTAAAAACTGGAAGTAAGTTTGAAACATTCCTTGTTGTCAGGTGGAATTTAAAGCAGTATTAATCATTCCTCAAATAAGTACTCAAACCACGCCATTTTCTTGGACAATCTCATCGAGTAATTTGCTTGTTAGGTCTGCCTTTATAGGGCAGCTTCCTTATGTTACCTACAGAAAAAAGAGGCTTAAGGAGCACTACTGAGAAGAGGCTTTTGCTCCACTTACATGTTGATATCCCTAACTACAGATTTGATTAAGCAGAAGTTGTGTGCTCCATCGAAGGAGTGCTTCAATTGCACTCCTATTGGTGTGAGAGAGGTTTTCCTCATCTGAGATGGCCTGGTTCAAATGGCAGCTTGTTTTAAATTGTCACAGCCATCTTGTCCAGGCAGTTTATTTTTTAATTTTAAA
This sequence comes from Lissotriton helveticus, assembly GCF_964261635.1. Taxonomy (NCBI): domain Eukaryota; kingdom Metazoa; phylum Chordata; class Amphibia; order Caudata; family Salamandridae; genus Lissotriton; species Lissotriton helveticus. Next base: position 1,042,705,722 of record NC_136061.1, read on the forward strand.
CAGTGTGGTAAAAATCGTCTGTGTTAGACCTGACATTGTTGGTGTCATAATCCCCCAGACTTTGTTTCTACTCCCCTGTTTTTGCAGAACTTGTTTTTGTTGGCATTAGCACTCTGTGTACTTTATTCCTGCCTACCAGGTATAGGGCACAGAGGTATCTATCTAAAACATGTTGCAATTGGTATAGAACTAATTGGCACATTTAAATTACCCGTAAGCCCCTAGTAAATGGTACTATATGTACCCAAGGCATGCAAACTAAATGCTACTTATGGGAGCAGCACCTCTTGTGCCACCCACCACAGAAGCACTGCAAAATATGTCTCCGGCCTGCTGTTAGAAATGGGGGTCTCTAGGTGGCTGGGGTTTGCACCTTTGTCCAAGTAGGGACTCTTCCTTCTAGTCAGGATAAGGGGATTACACACTTCAGATAACCCCTGCTCAACCCCTTGGTAGCTCGGCATGAGCAGACAGGTTTATCCCAAAGGCAATATGTGAAGTATTTTTACCCAAACACACAGTAGCATAGAGAAAACACCACAAACGGACACCACAACAGTTTAGAAAAATAGAGTATCTTTATCTAAACCAACAAGGCCCAAACAACAAAAACCCAACATACATGTATCCAGTTATCACTTTTAAAAGGGTTATTTCAAAAATAGAACTTGTGGAAACAAATAGCTCTTCCTGGGGCTATTACGACGTCATGACAGGCATAAATCAAATGTACAGTGCTGACCGCGAGGTGCGCGGGCCGGGCACGGAGTGCAACGGACCCCCAAAAAATAGTACCTTGGAAACTAAGTCTATGGATGATGCACAGCGTTGCGGAGGAGAGGTATCAGTTGCCAAGGCGAAGCGGCTCCATTCTGCCACAGGGGAGACAAGGAGTCGGGTCCTTAAGGAGGTGAGGTGTCAAGTCCAGGATAGGGGAGGTTACGGGGTGTCAGTGATGAGGCGTCGGTTCCGGTGAGGTGATGCAACGTTGAAGATATTATAAAGTCACCCTCAACGGTAATCAGCTCTGTGATAATGTGATGCTGGCGGTGAAGGCATCGATGCGAGCGTTGGTGTCGGGAATGCCAATAACTGCAGGCATCAGCAGTCGTAGGAGCTGTGGTGCAGGCAGGACAGTGTGTTGTGCACTTCACGAGCGGTGCCTCCGTCCTCGGTGCAGGTCGCGCCATCAATGGTGGCAGCGCTAACAGCATCTGAGTTGTTCTCCTTGCTTTGCAGCACCAACCACACAATTCTCAGGGCCCAGGAACTGGAATTGGTGCCCTTTTAAATACAGGAGTCTACAGAGGAGTCCAGGTGCTGTGCCCTGGGTTGCAGGTGAAATTTGGTGGCTCTGAGACTTCAGAACAGGAGGCAGGCACACACAAGCCCTTGGAGATTCTTCTTCAAGCAGGTTCACAGCAAAGTTCCAGTGTTTGTCCTCTCTTTGGCAAAAGCAGCAACTACAGGCCAACCCAGCAAAGCAACACAGCAATGTGGCAGTACTCCTTCTTATACCTCTCTAGTTCTTTTCCTTGGTAGAGGTTCCTTTTGAATCCAGAACAGATCTAATTCTCTGAGGTTTAAGGTCCAATACTTATAAACCATTTTCTCTTAGTTCTCTTTGTGGCAGGGGTCTCTGAGCTGAGTCCAAACCAGTTCTGTCCTCTCTGGCCCAGCTTCACTACAGGAGGTGGAAACGGCATTGTGCAAAGGATACACAGCCTATTCAAGTGCAAGTGAAACTCCTCCCACCCCTCTAAATGCAGACATGTTATATTCAACCTATCTATGAGTCACCCAGGAAAGGCAGGACACACCTCAACCTCCCCCCGTAGGACTGTCTAGAGTGAATGCACCTTCCCAGCTCCTGTCACTCCAATAGCAGACAGTGAATACACAAACAGGAAGAGGCACACAGAATGGTTAAACGAGAAAAGGCCCACTTTCTAAAAGTGGCCCTTTCAAACACACAATTTAAAAAACACCTTTACTAAAAGAAGTGTTTTAAAATTCTGAGTTTAGAGAGCCTTAACTCCATTTCGCTGTCCTGCCCAATGGAAAATTACACTTATAAAATGTTACAATGCATCTCCCATGTGAACCTATGGGACAGATAGCCTCTCAATAGTGAAAAATTAAATTGGCAGTATTTCACTATCAGGACATGTAAAACACATCAGTACATGTACTACTTTTAACATAACTGCACCCTGCCCATGGAGGTACATTGGGCCTACCTGAGGGTTGCCTAACAGGTATAAAAAGGGGAGGGAAGAGCCTGGCAAGCGGGTGCACTTGCTAGGTTGACATGGCAGTTGAAAACTGCCCGGGCAGACATTGCAGTGGCAGGTCTGAGCTAAATTTGAAGGGTAACTTGTGTGGGTGGCACAATCAGTGCTGCAGGCCCACTAGTAGGATTTGATTAATTTAGGCCCTGGCAAACTCAGTGAACTTTACTAGGGACTTGCCAGCAAATCAAATATGCCAATCATGGGTACCCAATCATAATCATAATTTACAAAGGGAGCAGTGGCAAAGTGCCCAAAGCATCTAAGCCAGCAAAAACTAAATTCAGCATACTGTCAAAAAATGCAGGCGGTAGAGGCAAATAGTAAGGGTAAGCAATGCCAAGTCTAAGACCTACCATTGCAGCCTGTACTGCAGTTTTAAACTGCCATTTTAAACTGGCAAAATAAACCTTTAGCCAGGCCTAAACCTTCCTTTTAAAAATGTGGAAGTCACCTCAAAGGTAAGCCATAACCACCCATATGACATTGTGCATGGTACTTAAATAGTATGACATGGGTGCTTAAGTTTTAAAAGTTGAGGCAGTGAAAAACTCCTAAAGTCGTTTTCCGCTGCTGGGAGGCTTTCTCTCCCATTGACTAATACTGAGCTACATTATTATACTTAATAAGTGATAACTTCAGTTTTGGGCCAGTTTGAGAAATGCTGTTTCAGCTCATTTGAATGTTAATTTAAAGCCCTCTTTAATGGTAAAATATGATTTTAGGTTATTATTCTGAAAATGTACGTTTTAAAAAGCTGGCATTTTCTGTCTAAACCAAATGTGCATGTCTGCCAGTATCCAGGTTCACAAGGCTGTGAATGGCTCTCCAGTGGCATTTTATATCGCCAATGCATGTTTTAACAGTGATTGCAGCACAGACTAATGTTTCTATGTCAAAACCAATTCTAGCAATTCTTATGGAACAGGGTAGAAATAAAACATTTCCCCATCATTGCAAACCGCAGCCACACTGCTGCTTTCCAATACTGCTACTTTCAATCAATGAATTCCCGTCTAAATGCAAATAAAAATAATTCATTCTAGGGCCAAAGGAAATGCAAGCTAATCTACACGATTTCAGGATCTCCTGTTTTCACAATTTCATGACTAAAATATAATTTGTTTATCATATCAGTTATTTCTCCTGCCCTATGCAGTGATGTACCGAAATGAAAGAAAAGCAAACTGCGGTACCGTACACAGAAATATTAAATGCTTTTCAGTCAAGACTCCATCTCCTAGGCCATGCTGGTTATGAGGAGGGCAAGAAGTAACGTCACACAATGTGTACAATTTTGCGAGGACTTTAAATAAAACGTGTATCGAATCACACAGCCTTCGCCGGACCAGGTCTGATAATCAGACTGGTTGTGGAATACAACAATTTTCTTAGAAATTCGATTTTAAAGGAAACCATATTTCACAAAATACTTCTCAACGGAATGTGTGGTTGTTCTATAAAAATTTCTTAAGCAACATAAACACCACCTCAGAGTTATATTGGTAAGTACTATACACGCTTATTTCAATCCATAATGAATTATGCTTTACAACAAATCTTTCCAGCAGCCAGACTGCATAGAAAGGGGTGCAGAGAAGGCATTTGATAGGGTCTCCTGGGGATACCTATGGTCAGCCATGAGGTGGAATGGAATTGGGGGGGGGTTTATTAAGGCCATACAGACCTTGTATATCAATCCAATGGCTAAGATTAGGGTTAATAGGGGATACTCTGCAGCAGTCAAGATATGTAGAGGGACCAGACAGGGTTGTCCATCATCCCCCCTGCTGTTTGCGCTATACCTGGATCCCTATCTGCGCAGGCTGGAACAGAATCCACAGATTGTTCAGATGAATATAAACGGCTGTGCAATAAAAACCCTTGCGTATGCGGATGACGTCGCTATTTTGACACCTAACCCCTCCACTGCCATTAGGGAAATCGAAGCAGAAGCGGAATGCTTCGGTCAAATCTCAGGATATAAATTGAACAAACCCAAGACACAGATCGTTGAAAATAGCTATTCAGGGTGTAATGACGCTAGGGTAGTTGATTCAGCCATGTACTTGGGGGTGGCTATATCAGCAAATCTGGATAGGGTGGTAGAGATAAACATGGCTCCTCTGATGTCAAGAGTAAAGATAGATCTAATAAGGATGAATAATCTACACCTTTCACTGATGGGTTGCACTAACGTTATTAAGATGTTGATTCTCCCCAAATTTCTTTACTTTTTTAGATCGATTCCTTTATTCATTGAGAATAGTTGGTTTAATACATTAGAGACATTATGCAACAGACTCATCTGGGCCCATGGAAAGACGCATAGGGCATATAAATATATGACGCTCCCAAGAGAAAGGGGGGGTGGGGTGCACCAGACTTCAGGCTATACTATATGGCAGCTGCTCTACAGTACATGCAGGGGTTAATAGGAGGAAATGGCCTGGATGAAAGAGTCAATAACCTGTCTACGAAAGTGTATGCTACGGTCCTAGGGACAGACGCGGGAAACTGCTTTTTAAACTGTATTGATTATGGCTACTTTAAAAGAACAAGGTTCAAGACGGTCTCATCTGCTGTTAAGATATGGACTGCCTTTTTGAAAAGAAGTAAACTTGGGAAGTATAATAGATACACTAGACTCTTTAGAAATAGGTCGTTTCCCCATGCAATCTTTGCAGATGAAGCAATGTTTGAATGGGCAAACAGTGGAATCATCCAGATTGGGGACTTATTTGATATAGAGGGGATCGTACAGTTCGTAGATTTAAGAACTAAATTTGGTATTAACAATAGAGATTTCTTCAAGTATCTCCAGGTCAGGAGTTTTTTTAATGATAAAGCAGGGGGGTCTGTGCGAGTAGGCAGGAATGAGATACTGGAAAAAATTAGACTTTTGGGGGATCGCACCATTAGGTCTTTCTATGCCTGTTTGATTAAAGGGAAAACTGATGACTTAGGAAAGGTGGGCAATAAATGGGCCGAAAAACTCAGCGTAGACGCTGGGTGGTTTAAAAAATCACTGGACCTGGGCCGTACTATACTGTGCTCATCCCCCATGCAGTCACAACACTATAAAACTATTTATTCTTTGTATCATACTCCTGCCAAGATAGCCAAATGGGGAGGGAGCACGGGTATAAATTGTCCCCGAAGCAGATAGTATCCACATTTTCGCTACATGCCCTCAAGTATACACGCTAATAAGGGACATCGAGGGTTTTCTAGATAGATCCCTGGGGATTCAAATCAATCTTAGCCCAGCTAGAATAATCTTAGGTTTGGGATTGGAAGGGGCTGACACACATCAGGAATTTCTGTTTGTGGCAATGTCAGTATATAGATTGACCCTAGCAAGGGCTTGGCTTGACAAAAACCCACCAACACTGCAAACCTGGCTGGCTAATCTCTTGAATGCATATAATATGGAGAAGAATATCTATACACGAAAAGGGAAAAGGGGAAGGACATTAGGCCTAAGAATATGGCAACCCATAAGTATTTGGAAGGAAGGAATTGGGTCTCAGGTAGATCCAAGAAGGGCTTAAGCTTTAACTGTGGTTAACAAAGAAATTCATAAACACTGTTTGTGGAAATGAGTAACGAAAAGCTTGTATATCTTGTAAAAATGGTTTATTTAGCTATGAAGCATGAAGTATTAATGCTGGAAAATTCTATAATGTATAAAGTGCGTGCAACATGGAAAAAATAAATATAAAAAAATTTAAAAAAAAGAAAGGGGTGCCAACAAAACCTGAAGGCTCTCAATGTGGACCAAGTATAACTCTAAAATTCAAGCTTGTAGCACTCGTATAGAAACCACCCTCATAGTCACTAAACCCAGTTACAAAGCATAGTTACAACGTAACATATCACTTGACTGTCATCTTACCTCTAGCCACCATTTAGCCAGAAGGCAAAACTAATCATGGGTGAGTAGCTACTCCATAAAGTTAGCCAAAGATGAAAAGGTTTTAAATAGCTTTATTACAATTGAGAAGAGTTGTGTTTTTCTCTAGCTTTCAGTGGCAAATAATTCAGAATCCTGGCCCTAGTATTAACAAGTTCCATCAATGTTCCACTTAAGGCATGAGAATGGAACACTCAACAGGTCAAGTTTAAGTGACTTTAAGGTTTTAGTTGAAGGTATCGCCCCACACATTTGTAGGATCGGTTGCAATGAATGTCACCCATATACAGCAGTTCTCAGATTGGCAGTGTTGTTGTGGTGGATATGATGATGCTGGGTTCAAAGTTCAAAGATGCTGGGTTCAAAGATGCTGGGTTCAAAGTAGGGGAGAGGAGTTGGCCTAACGGCTAGGGCGCTCGACCTCGGACCTGGGGATCTGGGTTCGAGTCTCGGTAACGACTCCTGTGATTCTGGGCCAATCACTTAATCTCCCCGTGCCCAAAAAAAAGAAAAAGAATGTGTGTCCGTCCTCATGCAACGTAACTGGTGCTATGTAAAGCGCTCTGATACCTGATTCGGTTCGGGTCTAGTTCGCGCTATATGAAACTCTGCAAAAAAAAAAAAAAAGTTAATTGCAGTGCGACTGGAAATCAGTATCCCTGTATGGTCCTTTTTCTGTACATTCAGCATCTTTAACGACTTGAACTACCACGTTCTTTGGCGTTTTGGTTTCGAGTACTTCCTTGTAAGTACTGAGTGCCTGTACTGCATGAAGTGGTGAGACACTGGAGTTTCTATTTTCCGGTTCAAAACGTTAAACCTGCGCTTGATTTATTCTTTCGAGCTGTTTCTGGTAAGTCTAACCAACATATATTCATGTGCACAATTCCTGATAGGCGAATTGCATACACTAGCTGACTAGTCTTGTTTTGCTCCATCCAACAAGAAAAACTTGAATCCTCAAAATATCTGATAACGAGACAAAGGCCTTACACCAAAAGCCCTTCATTGTCTGCTCCTTAGATCTGCTGCAGATCTATAAGCCTAATATGTGTACCTTAAGTTTTCTCTGTGGGTAATAAAGGTAGTTGTGCAGCCTGATCCTTGTACTCCTGCTGTCTGAAGAAGAAATATTCTCCTGGTCTCTGAAATATATAAAACACAGTACCTCACCCTCCCATAGCTTTTATGTGGATCCTCTTAATCTTCACCGTGACTACCCACAACCAGCACTCTCTGGTAGGTCACTTCATTTTTACTTCTGGGTAATCTACAAAGTCTGTGGGTCTGATTTAGAGCTTGGAGGGTGGGTCAGATATTGTACCCCCATTGTTACAAGTGCATATTCTCCTACTATACGTGTGATAAACAAGGCCACTGGAATTATGCGGCAGGGGAGGGCCAAATTATACAGCATGAAAAAGATAATTATGCGGTGTAATGCTGCATATTTTCTGATAATATTACTTTATCATATTTTTTATTTTTGCGCTTGGTAACACTGCCTGGGCGTTGGTTGTACCTCATTAGTACCAGTTTAACCCCCTAATATAGCAATAAGCAACCGAAATTCGGCCAGACAACGTTAGCAAAGGAACTTCCACTGTGCGGTGACACGTGTCGCTGCATTTTTTAAAACTTTTGAACCATTTAAGCTAAAAACAATTTTTGTTCATAGCAAATTTTACTAGATTTTGCTGAGATAACACGGCCCCCTAGGCCGGTGTATACAAGAAAAATAAAGCATATGATCATAAACAGAACATAAAACACACGAAGAAGTTTCCCCACACCCACCATCCAATAGATGTTTCCAGAATTCTCGATCAACAAGAGTTCAAGTGTGCTCCCTTTATCCACTTCTATCGTTCCCATAGGTTCGAATCTCTTCTTCAACACAAGTTAATGGTACAGACAGGCTCCAGAGTAATACCCCTATAGTCTCCACATCTCTTCAGGAACATGCCATCCTCTGTACGGCAACGGAGACATAATGGAGAGCTCAGCATCCCCATGCGCTATAGGCGATATCACGAGCAGTTAGCCCTATGAAGGTATTTGAGTTGGATAAGGCAGAGATGAGCCAAAACGGCCACCTACAGGGGTGCTCGCAAAGTGTCAGACCAGTCATCATCATCTAGAGTGTTGATATCTGTCTCCCATGAACTTCTAAGGGCAGAGAGCGTATGTGTGCTGTGCAACACCACTGATTAATATATTTTGCTGATTTTATGAGCCCGAAGATCACCTAAGAGGTTTTTACCCTCCAGTGAATTGAATTCTGGAAGTGTTTCCAGATGTCTAATGTAGGGCGTAATAGCGTGTTGAAGCTGTAAGTAGCGATGGAATTGGCTATGGTATAACTGATATTTGAGCTGTAGTTCTTGAAACTATTTCAAAACCATGCAGCTCATTACATCACCTAGGGTTGAGATACCTATAACATCCCACTTCCCAAAACCTTCCAACCGAGCCACCTGCTGTAACGCCGTTCTGTGCTAAATTGGCGTCCTCTCAATTAGCTTTCTCCACCACATCATGTGCTGCAGAGAACGCCGCCAAATATTTAGGACCACCTGGTCGCCGGGGGGCGGGGGAGGAGAGAACCAACCCTTGCTGTCCCTTAGATGTAATCCAAGAGAGGGGTAGCGCCCATTGCCCATTTTTCAGCCGTGTATGCTGCATCCCCATGGAAATCATACCATCACTGATTAATTATCAATAATTGCGAGGTGGGGTGGCAGGTGTACACGTCCGTAGCAGCAATGCCACTGCTATAGGTAGATTGAAAGCATCTAACGAGTGCAATGCGAGGGGTACCTCCATTCCAGAGAAACCCAGAAAGGATGGAGTTGACATGCCTGAACCAGCATCTGGGGATGATGTATGGGTAATTTTGTAGCTGATATAATAGTCTTGGCAGGGAGACCATCTAAAATGTGGCCGATAAACCCATCATGGATAGTGTTAGAAGTGATCATGTTCCCACCTCTACCTTCACCCGGGCCATCATCGGTTCAATATTCTTCGGCCATGACCACTCTGCACCTGGTGACAGATATACCCCCTGATATTTAATGCTTCCCTCTACTGACTGTAGGCTTGGCGCCCAGGAAGACGGTTCTGAGTACTCATTCAGGGGGAAGACCAGAGATTTTGAATCATTCACGAAGAGGCTAGGCATTTCGCCAAAGATTTGATTGATCTGGAGTAGATGCGGTCCCTAGATCTCTGGATCTGTCACTAGAACAACATGTCATCAACGTATAAGGGTATCTGGTCTGAGTACTCCGGGCTCCACTCAAAACTTCGCACCTAGGCATCCATCCTGACCCACAATGCCCAAGGCCCGACCACCTACGCAAACAACGATGGGGAGAGAGGGCACCCCTGCCATGTCCACTGTTGTATAGGGAACTTCTCAGATATGCAAACTGCCACACGCACTGTTGCAGCCAAATCAATATATAACAGTGTAATATAAGGAAGGAACTAGGGTCCAAAATTAAATTTTCTGAAGCAGGGCAAAAAGGTAGTCCCAACTAAAGGAATGAAAAGCCTTATCCATATTAGCGAAGAGTGCCGCTGCAGGCCTGCCCATGTGTCCAGCCAGGGCAAAGGCGTTTGATACACACCGGATGTTATGCTGTGTGTCTCGGCCCGGCATGAAGCCCGCTTGATCTGGGTGGATCAAATTTGGAATATAAGAAATCAGTCTATTAGTGAGAGCTTTGGCGAGGAGCTTTGCCTCCACATTCAGGAGAGATATTAGGCGATAGGCGTAGTGTTCATTTGGTGGGCAGCCCGGCTTGGAGAAGGCCACTATTTCTGCATGACTTCAATCAGGAGGAAGTGTCACTGCATCCGCAGGGGCGTGAACTGCTTGTAGAAAATGTTTCCCCAATTTAGGCATGAAGGCTTTAAAGAATTTACCTAGGAGCCCATTCGGGCCTGGGGCTTTGCCTGACCGGAGCTCCGATAAAGCTATTGTGATCTCAGTCCCCGAAAGCACCTCCTCTAGGTGAGCTAGTGCTGCATCTAAAAGTCCCCTAATGGGCAAAGTGTCTATAAAGTCGACCACCTGCTCAAGGGGCAACATCTCCCGCTGAGTGTACATGACTCTAAAGTATGTCTCAAAACTGTGGGCTATCTCCTGGGGGTCCATCAACAGTGTACACTGCCCATCTCAGATTAGCGGAAGGGCCACCAGCAGACATGCATCCTGACAAAGCATTGAAGCATTCTCCTCAATTTGTCACCCCACTGGACTATGCGGCTCTTCAATGCCTGCCAAGTAAGTTTGGCCTCGTCCAGTAGCAACTGTCAATACCGATGCTGTACCAGTCCCTGCTGTCTCCACGCGACCTCCCCATCCCCCTGGCAGCTACGACCCTCCAGGTCCTGTAGCTGTGTATCAAAATTTAAAGGGACGGCAACTTCCTGTATCCGGTTCCAGTTTGTGTTTTGCGGTTTGCTGTATGTTCATGGTGATTACACTGAGCCTGGCCATGGAAGTCTACTGCCATCAGCCTTCTGCCTTCTGCCTCTGCGACCCTGACTGCAACCGCAACGAGAAAAGCAAGGGAGGCGGCAGCGGCATAAGCCTGAGGCAGTGGAACGACGGCGGTGAAATAACGGCTGCGGCTGTGTGTTTATGAACGTGGGAGCCGATGAGAGGACGAAGTGAGGAGCGCGGAGACAACAGTAGCGGTAGCGGTCGCGGCTGCTCTGGGACCGTGACCGCATGGTTGAGCAGTGGCTGAGCAGTGAAATGAGGTGAGAGGAGGTTAAAAGGAGTGAGCCCCTGCAAAACGTTCTGTCTGTTTCAGCCTTTGATTCACCTGCCGCAGCTGCGTGTCTCCGCTGCTGATGCTCCTCCTTTTTTTCTTGCTTCTTTGCCATGAGCTGGGGACCTATAGCAAAGGGAAAAACTGAGAATTAAAGAGATTAGAAATAAAGCATAAAAGCATAACACAAAGTGGTTGACTCTGGAAAGAGATAGGCGTAGGGGCACGGGTGGCCATCTGGCTACTGTGGCATCTGGCTTCTGGTGATAGCAGGTACTTCTGTCAACCCGGCTGCTTGTTACATCGGGCGTCTTTGTTCAGCCACGACCTGCGGACTGAGCCAGGCTGTGAGCGGCAGCGGAGACCATTCAGTCTTGGTGGTTTTGACTGGACGGGCTTCCCACGGTCTTTGACTGCCAATTGCTGCATTGAAGGTGGGCGGACTGACCAGCTGACTATCCCGCAGTTGGCAGCCAGTTGGCAATCAGCGGCAGTCAGTGGAGACAACTGAATCACTGAATCATTATTAAACAAGCAATTGAGTGGAGGTGCGAGTTTGTTCCTTTTTGACATTCAAGTATGCTGGTGGAAGATGTCCTCCAAAAAATTACTCTTGGGTGTGTACTCTCCTCGTCACCAAGCCATATAAGCAGATTAAGGAGATCATATAGCGGGACCGGACATCTACAGCACCTTTGTTATAAATCCCAGCCAGCCATTACTGGCTTTTTTTTTTGAAAAACTCCTTGGACTGCTCCTGTGGAGGCAATATTGGGTCAGGAAGCCTTGTTTCCAAAGCCTCTCCTAGCAACGCCTCCTCCCTATATAGGAGAAATACGGAGGAACCCTTGTGGTCTTGCGGGGGGCCAGATAAAGTACTACCAAGGAGTGGAGGACGGCCCAAGCGGGCAACCATTTGATACACCCCTAAGCATAAACCTGGACCGCGGATCTCGCGCTCACCATCCAACCCAACAGAGCCAGCAGAGCAAACAATACATTTTTCTGAACCAATCAAACCTAGAGTGCCCAACTGCTGGTACATCCACCACATCCACCACATCAGTCACTGTCTTATATGCAAAATTGGGTTCGGAACATTTTCTTAACCAGCAGAGTCAACAAAACATTCCAGTGAATAGGGAAAATTTTAATTGTACGACTGTGTCTGCATCTGTTGTCTCCCTGGAGCAGGGGGGCGCTGACAAGGGGCTGGGTGCTGACAGGGGAATAAGTGATGACGGTGTACCAGAGGACCCCGGAGGATTCCGGGGGGGGGGGGGACGTTTTCGCCAGATATTGATATAGAAGCTCAAACAAGGGGCTGAGAAGTCCCTTGTGATCATGCTGACAAGGATGGTTATCCTAAGAATAGATTCAGGGAGAAGAATACTCCAATTGTAACCTCTTCCCCCAGAGGACTCTCTTTGCTTTTTTTTATATTGTGGTACAAAAGGGGGTGGTGATGGACAGAGCATCTGAACCAATCAAACACTCACACCCAGTCAAAAGATCTGGGTTTAATCCATCACCGTTCTTTAGCCCACTCGGCCGCCCCAGTTCAGACATGGCCATATGCAAATCAGTCTGACCCTGTGCTTCATGGGAACAGTCCAGGCCGAACTGCCAAGCCATGCCTTCCCTGGACCGGAAACAAGCTTTCTAGAACTGGTTTCTGGCATTACAGCCGTCTTCAGCCAGGCTTGCTTGAATCCAGTGGCAAAGTGAGCAAGGGACTCACGTCTGAGCATACCCTGCCAACTTATGGCGAACAAAGCGGTACAAAAGGGGGTGGTGATGGACGGAGCATCTGAACCAATCAAACACTCACACCCAGTCAAAAGATCTGGGTTTAATCCATCACCGTTCTTTAGCCCATTCTGCCACCCTAGTTCAGACATGGCCATATGCAATTCAGTCTGACCCTGTGCCTCATGGGAACAGTCCAGCCCGAACTGCCAAGCAGTTTTATATTGTAGCACAAGTAATTTGATTGGTACTTCCTATCTGGAGTCTGCTTATGATGCTCATGACCCTCATGATGTAGTCCTGCCTTGTTCACAGCTGAAGTTGGTAAATGAAAATGAGAAGCATGGTGTGCCTTTGGAATATTTTGTCTGTTTTGAAAGAATACTAAGTTCCATTTTGTCTTTATTGGAGAAATCTGTATTAAGTTCAGATTGTATGCTTAAAATGATTTCTGTAATGTTGTCTGAAGTGCAAAAGGTAACAAAATTTGACACCATCAAACCCTCGCTTATGATACCTACGCAAACGGGAAAACCGACAGATGTTCGGCCTCTTTCACCTGTTCCCCGGAGAGAGCAGAGAGATGTGTCTGTTCAAGCAGGAATACCCCTTTTCCTATTGCCCCCCATTAAACCTTTGTGTAATCTTGAAAAGGAAGAGCTTTGTCTAAGCTCACTATTTGGGGAGACCATAGTGGCCCCCCCTGGGAAATGTCACACTAAAATCTTACCCTTTATTCCTCAAGGGAAGAAAGGGGGGCAGTTGAGATAACGAGAAAGATGAGAAAATTAGGGGTTATGTTGGGCAGAAAGGTAGGGGAGAGATGGAGGGGGAGGCCCCAACCCCATCCACCTCACAGGCCCAACCCCCTACCTCATCGGGGAAAGGAGGATCAAAAGCTAGGAAGAGGGGAGGTCTTGCAACAAACCTTAAAGGGGATAATATGAAAAAAAAACATAAAAAGACAAGACGATTCCCTAAACGGAAAATGTCAAAACTTTATTTCCCACAGATCCCCGATAGTCAGAGTGATTTTCAGACTATAATGGAGGAGGGAGGTCTCAAATTGCCAGCTGAGGAGGGTGCCCCAGGGACCCAATTACAGTGCATTTGATATCAGATGGGAGAATGGAGGCTACAGGAATGGCAGCAATTCCATCGAGTCTAGTTTTGCAGTCTCCACAAGCACCCCATTCTCTCCAGACTAACGAGTCATGTAATCCCTTGAGTAGGGGCATTCTAGAAGGAGGTGGGGCTGCCACACACCAGACATGGACCAGAGTGGATGCCAACTTAGAGGTGGGGCCGCAAATAGCGGGCAATTCACAGATGGGATCTAATACAACGTTTACAGGGACAACAGCATCGTATGATAGAAAGTCAGATATTCCAATCACCACTACTGTGTCGCACCTGATGAGTCAGTCTAATGAGGAGGTACAAGCTGTTAGTCATGGTGATAGAGTGCCTCTTTGGATCCCCCCAAGAGACGCTGCAAAGAAAGATAATGTGGTGCAGAATGTTTCTGCTCCCATTGTGGATTTTATTTGGCTGTTTGATGGCTGTATCTAATGCCTGTATTAGAATCTAAGGAATATCCCACTATGTGTCATACAATCCAGTGCTCGAAAGTACAGCGGGCCGGTAATTCTGTGGTGTTAGACGCTATAGGCCCGACTCAGAGATCCCATTGGGTAATGCTAAAAACATTATGGTCTCATTAGATAAAAGGGGTCGCTCAATAAATCTGATGTTAGATGTCGTAGGCACCTGCCAGGACTCAGACATAGAAGATGATTTGGCCCAATGGAGATGGGTTGCAAAAGCCCTGAATACCAACTGTCCGGTAGTAGAAAGAAGCGTTCCTTTGTGGTAGCCAGTGGGGGCTGGGGGGGGGGGGGGTACTTCTGTCCTGAAATCTGGCCTGTTAGACCATAAAGAAGAGAAATTGTACATTTTTTAAAATCTGTGAATCCTTCGATTATATGTTTACAAGAAACCTAGTTGTGCAAAGATTTTGATTGTGATGGTTTTTTTGTCTTCTCTTGTAATGCCAAGTACTCTGAAAGGGGACATGCTAGCGGGGGTTTCCATTTGCCTTAAGCTGCCATGTTTGGGAGAATCTGGCAGTCCTACCTTCTTCCTGGTGGCAAATCTATATATCCCTTCAGAGAGAAACTTCGACTATTTTTTGAGTACACTCTTTTCATATATTCATAAGATAGCTACCATGGAAGAATGCCACCTAGTGGTATTAGTGGGAGATTTGAACGTGAAAATATCCAATTCTACATTGGCGATTTATGCCAATCCATATAAAGAGGAAATCTGGCATAATTCAGATTCTTTACTACCAAATAAAATAAAAACAGACAGACAGGGTTTTCTCTTACTTGATAGTACCAGAAGCATAGGCTTGGTCATTTTAAATGGGAGGGTACCGGTCGATAAAATAGCACAATTTACTTTTAACTCCCATTATACACAAAGCCTATTGGACTACGTGGTTGTAAACTTAGTTGTATCACTGTCAGTATGGAGTGACCACAGCGTAATAAGTTTGACCATAGCCTTTAATATACCGCATTGAATCAAGGGAACTTGGACCAGGGCTCGGTGGTTTTTAATAAAGCTAATGGACATTCCTTTTGGGCCCCAATAAATACCACCCAGGTAGGTGTGATAGTGAAGAAAATTCATGTAGAACAGAAGGGCCATGCTTTTGCAAACATTATACAGTTCTTTGAGGCCCAAATGAAGGAGATAAAAAATGTAAGTTATGTTTTTGTTGGCCCTCGTGTGGCAAACCAGGGTTTGCCCTTGCTGAAAGTATTAAATCAAGAGATTAACTGTTTAGTCCGAAAACAACATTCACAATTCTCTATTGGCAATCAACAGGAAATTAATCGCATTAAGCAAGTAAGAAGTCGTTATAAACTCAGAGAAAAGAGAAGGGAGTTTGATGCCAAATGGATTGGGTTGAGGGAAGCTGCAAGAGCCAAAGATTCAAAGAAATACTGGCACCTGATCGCAGAATACGGTGATTCAAGACAGAGGGCTCACCCTATTCTGATTGCATAAAGGGAGTGGGTGGTCTATATTTCACTATTATATAAAAATAACGGTTCAGTACCTTTTTTGATGCCCGCTATAGAGGAGTCTTCTTTTTTGTAATTTGGTCCTCCGTCAAGGGATGAAGTAGTGGGGTACACAAAGAATGCTACAACCTCCGGCACACAAAGGCTGGATGGAATCCTGATTGTGTTATTTCAAAAGGAGCCAGCGGCATGGGGAGCCCTTTTGGTGCCATTGTTTAATTTCTGCTTTCAAACGGTTAATATTCCCTCCTCCTGGAAGGGGAGTATTATAGTTCCTCTGTACAAAAAGGGCCCGAAGAGTCTACCTACTAGTTTTTTTTTTAACTTTATTTATACGTTTTTCAGTATATAAGGAGGTACAGTAAAGGCCTTTTCACAGACAATAAAAACAAAGCAAAAATACAGTAGGCGCAGTGAGGCATTAGGGCAGAATCACAACATCTGTTGTACATAGCAGGATAATCGTCAAATACTGACACCGTCATGGCATGAGTTCATGATCATAAAAAAGGAGTTGTTCGTCAGTTACATCCGAGACTTACATTACAACATTGCAATTATAACATCTGTGCAGTCTAATAATGAAGAGCGTCGTTCCTAATGGCAACGATAATATAAGTACTGTCTTAGGTCCATCATACATTCCTCTCTTGTAGGACTGTTGTATATCTTATATCATTCATGCTCGCTACAACAATTGTCAGTTACAAGTAGGTGATTAAAATTTGGTTCATTACAAATGAGGTCAGGGGGAGGCATTCTCCTCACATGCAGCAATCTCAGTGTCACTCGGTGCAACCGTGATGCTCAAGAGATACACCTGTAGGGGTCCCCAGATATCTCTAGGTCTACACTTCATTGGTAGTGTGTCACCATATACTGCATGTTGCTCCTGGCAGTGTGTGAGATCTGTTAGCCAATCTTCAAATTTCGGAGCTCTGCCCCGCCCCCATCGACATGCTACTCTACGCTTGGCGAGCAAAAGTGCTATGTCAAACAGTTTCCGATGTTGTTTGGGTATCTGCATAGTATAACCTAGCAGCATAATCACCGGGTCTCTATCAAAGGGATATCCTGTTATAGCCTGTAGAGCCGTATGCACTTCCGTCCAGTAGTCCCATACCCCAGGGCACTCCCACGCTAAGTGTATGAACCCTGCTCCTTCCGCCTTGCATCTCAGACATCTATCGGCCTCCGATAGTCGAAACCGGAGCTTCAACACCGGTGTATAATAAATCCTTGCAGGAATTTGTAATGTATCACTTTTAGCCGACAGCTCACCGATATGTGAGCGGTTATGGCACAGCAGTAGTACCACTGTTCGTCTGTAATTTCACTCCCAATATCCAGCCCCCATCGCATGCGAGCCGGGCTATCAGCCTCTTGGCTGTGTGCTCTTATGTTCCTATATATACTTGAAACTAAATGTCCATCAGCACCCGAGCTTAACATCTTATCTAACGGGGAAGTTATAGCGGGCTCAGTCGGATAATCCGTCAGCACCCCTTTCAATCCCTGGGACAGGAGTATATAATAAAACACCTCAAGTGGGGCAGGCTGGAGCTCCTGAAACAATTGTTCCTTGTTTCGAAGTTGCCCGTCATGGAATAAATCACCCCACCGAGCAATCCCGAGTCACTTGCACATCCCTTGAAATCCAGATTCCTGTAGTTGAGGCATCATAGGATGATATGTAAGTGGCATCTGCAGAGAATATATCAGTTTCACCTGTAACTTACGTGCTACACGACGCCAGGCATCTACCGTGCACGATACCGTAGTGGGTTTGGTGTCTATCGTTGTGACAGGACCGTGTATAAGGCCGGACAGTGGAAGCGGGTGCGCCACCCAGTCCTCTGCCGCTCGCTGCGGCATGTATGGTGTTGGAACCATCCAATGATATGCATAGTGCGCCTGTGCACTCATATAGTACACCTCGAAATCTGGCACGTCAAATCCGCCTTTATCATATGGCAGTGTCACCGTAGCCCACTAGAGGCGTGGTCGCTTACCTCCCCAAAACAGCCGCAGCAATTCCGACCGTAGTGTTGCAAAGAAAAAAGCACCCGGGTAGTAGAGTATGTTCAGGAATAAGTAAAGGAAGCTTGGTAATATGACCATCTTTATGAGCGATGCTCTACCCACCAGGGAAATCGGTAAAGAAATCCAGCGTGTTACATTATCTGTCAATTTGGTGATCGCCGTCCCATAATTTAGTCTTAGCGTCTCATCCTTATCCGTAGATACCTGTATTCCCAAGTATCGGAGATCCGAGCCACACCATTCGAGTGGGTAATCTAGTTGAAACTCCTTAACAGCCGCAGTGAGGGGAAAAAATTGGGACTTTCTCCAATTTATCTGTATGCCTGACATCCTTCCAAACACTAAGAATTCTCTTAACAATGGGTTGACGTTCGTTTGGGGATCCTTGACTTACAGCGGCAAGTCATCTGCGTATAATGACACCCCTAACTGCCGCTGGAAACAGTTAAAAGCGCTCGCCTTATGCAATTGTCTTATCCGACAGGCTAAGGGCTCTATCACCATGGCGAATAGTAGGGGGGAAAGGGGGCACCCCTGTCGAGTGCCTCTTGTGATCAAGAGGTGTTTGATTAGCCGGCCATTAATCAGGACTCTAGCAGTAGGTTGCGTGTACAGCAATCGGATCCATGATATAAACAATCTGGGGAATCCCATTCTATGCAGTATGGTGAACAAGTAATGCCATTCAACCGAATCGAATGCCTTTGTGGCATCCAGAAACACAGCGGCTACCGGAAGTTCTGGTGCTATGGTTTGGATCAGTGAAAACAGGGTGCGCAGATTATGGCTTGTGGAACGTCCAGGAACGAATCCTGCTTGGTCCGGGAGCACTATTTTGGTCATAAGCAAGGAGAGGCGTGTGGCCAACACCTTGGCCAATATTTTAGCGTCGCAGTTGATAAGAGACAGCGGGCGATAAGAATCACAGTTTGTGGGATCTTTCCCGGGTTTCAAGAGGGAAGTAATAACCACCTCCCGCATCGAGACAGGTAATACACCAATTTCCAAGGACTCTTCGTAAACTTCCTTAAGGACTGGGGACATTATGTCGATGTACTGCTTGTAAAATTCAGCAGGCAGCCCATCGCTGCCCGAAGACTTGCTGTTTTTTAATGACATAATCGCCTCCCTAATCTCATCTAGCTCTAGAGGGGCCACTAGGAACTTCCTGTGCACGTCACTTAGCCCACTTTGCAGAGTGGGCTAAAGAACGGTGATGGATCAAACCCAGATCTTTTGACTGGGTGTGAGTGTTTGCTTGGTTCTGATGCTCCGTCCATCACCACCCCCTTTTGTACCGCTTT
This sequence comes from Lissotriton helveticus, assembly GCF_964261635.1. NCBI lineage: Eukaryota > Metazoa > Chordata > Amphibia > Caudata > Salamandridae > Lissotriton > Lissotriton helveticus. Next base: position 1,042,724,910 of record NC_136061.1, read on the forward strand.
GGCCGCCATAAGAGTGGCAGGGTATGCTCAGACGTGAGTCCCTTGCTCACTTTGCCACTGGATTCAAGTGAGCCGGGCTGAAGACGGCTGGAATGCCAGAAACCGGTCCTCGGTAGCTTGTTTCCGGTCTAGGGAAGGCATGGCTTGGCAGTTCGGGCTGGACTGTTCCCATGAGGCACAGGGTCAGACTGATTTGCATATAGCCATGTCTGAACTGGGGTGACAGAGTGGGCTAAAGAACGGTGATGGATCAAACCCAGATCTTTTGACTGGGTGTGAGCGTTTGATTGGTTCTGATGCTCCGTCCATCACCACCCCCTTTTGTACCGCTTTGGCCGCCATAAGTGTGGCAGGGTATGCTCAGACGTGAGTCCCTTGCTCACTTTGCCACTGGATTCAAGCAAGCCGGGCTGAAGACGGTTGGAATGCCAGAAACCGGTCCTCAGAAGCTTGTTTCCGGTCCAGGGAAGGCATGGCTTGGCAGTTCGGGCTGGACTGTTCCCATGAGGCACAGGGTCAGACTGATTTGCATATAGCCATGTCTGAACTGGGGTGGCAGAGTGGGCTAAAGAACGGTGATGGATCAAACCCAGATCTTTTGACTGGGTGTGAGTGTTTGATTGGTTCTGATGCTCCGTCCATCACCACCCCCTTTTGTACCACGTCACTTAGCCAGCATAGTGCTACGTCATCTAAGTACGTGTCGGTACCCTCTGCTGTGTGCCCTTGTGTCATATAAAGTGTTTTGTAGTGTGCCTGAAAGGCACGGAGGATACTCTCTGTGTCCCGGCATTGGCCACCATCCTTTGTAGTGGCCTCTTGTACAGTATTTCCAAATCTGGGATGTCTAATAAGTTCCGCCAATGCACTTCCTGGTCTTTCACCCTCGCAATACCTGTGGGCCACCCAATGTTTCCCCCTAAACTTCATCTCTCTGCCCGCTTCCTCCTCAAATTCTGACAGCTTCTGTCTAAAATCTTTATGTAGTCTTGCATCACTATTCCTGACCATCCGCGCTTCTAGTGCCTTCAACTCTTTCTCCAATTTGCATAGAGTGCCCCTGATGTCTCTGAGTATCCCAAAGCTTTTAGATATACAGAACCCCCGCACAGTAACTTTAAACACCTCCCATATCACCTCTACACTTTCCACTGATCCTTCATTACGAGGGAAAAAGTTAGTAATTTCGTCCCCCAATTCTGTGCTGAAGGCATTGTCTAGTAGGGCCGTGGGCTGTAATCTCCACGGTGGTCTGACTCCGTCATACCCTGGAAGTCTCAGTTGCACTAGTACCGGGCAATGATCCGAGTTGGTCCTGGCTAAATGTAGGGCATTGCCCATGTCCATGCTTAGACCTCTAGAGAGCAAACAGTAATCAAGCCTGGCCCATGTGTTGGTGTGGGATGTGAAATGTGTGCCCTCTCTTTTCCCAGGGTGTAGAAAACGCCAGCATTCAACCAAGCCTCCCCCTTCTATAATGCCACATACAACATCTTTGGATTTCCTATTATATTGCACACATCCATCCGCTCTGTCTAATGCAGGAGTCAATGCCACATTGAAATCCCCACCCCAGAGTATGTGCATGGAGCCAATATCAACAACTCTCCCCCACAATAGTCTAAAAAACTCTGGCGTATCTACATTAGGGGCATACCAATTGACAATGGTGATTGTATCAGTACCAAGCCTGCCCCAAAGTATAGCATATCTTCCTTCTGCATCACTGAATTCCCCAAACTTTGTGAAATGAAGGGTCTTCTTGAGCAAGATAACAGTGCCCCTGGAATAGGAAGAGTATGAAGAAAACACCCTAACTGCTGCCCACTTGCCCGCAAAGGTGTGAGCCAGACGGGGTGCAAGGTGAGTCTCTTGTAGTAATGCAATGTTCACCTGTTGGCGTTCTAAATAAGCCAGAACATTTCTACCTTTCCTGGCATCGTTAAGCCCAACGACATTCCAGGAAAGTACATTTAGGTAAGGTACTACATTATTGTCAGCCTTGACCAATCAGTACTGTATTAAGCATGTCGATGAAGGATCCACCCCGTGCCCCACCTATATGATCCCCTGTTTGCCTGTAAGTCTGAATCTGTGTTGTGCCTTGTCCATCATAGTAACTGTCTCTTCCCTCCCCCACCCCCATTGGCTGACTTACCCCAACCTTGTCAGGCATGTCCTCCCCATCATTCCCAAACTCTGTCCCCGTAAACATAAAGTAACCATGCAATTTTTGATCTATGCAAATTTCTCTTCCCCACTCCCACCCCCGCCAACTGAAGCATCCCCAACTTGCCAGAAAGAACTTCCCACCCCCCTCCCTCCTGCCCTGCAGTAACGTTAAACATTTCCCAAAGGACAGTGTCCACATATGGGGTACACCCTTGAGGGGAAACACATTGAGAGCGCACAACCACTACTCCCTCCTCCAACCTTGGCATCTGTTCCGCCCTTAGGTTCGGCTGGAGAGAGATAGTGGCCCCTGGAATACATTACCACTGGCTCCAGCCCGCTATTTCCAGCTCTTATGATGCATCATGTCCTCAGTTCTCAGTCTCACACAAGGGCCAATAAGACAATGTTCCAGCAGTGCTCAAGTCAAGATCGCCATATATCAGTTCAGGCCACTTCTTCAGCATCCAACTGATCGTCTGTGTTCGCAGCATCCCGACCCTGAGCACCTCTCTGAGCCTTCTTGACAGATTTTAGGTAATCCTCGACTTTTTGGGGATTTGTAAAGAAATACTGCTTCCCCTGGTGCGTCACACGCAGTCTCGCTGGGTACAGCAACGCATAATCTATCTGTGCAGCACGTAATTTCTTCTTGACATCGAGGAACTTGTGCCTCTCCTCCTGCACAAGTGGGGTAAAATCTGGGTAGATTGAGAAGTTTATGCCATTGTATGTCAATTGTTGTGTGGTGCGGGCTGCTCTCAAGGCGACATCCCGATCGCGGTAATTCAAAAGTCGCGCAATTATGGGCCTTGGCGGAGTACCTGGTTTTGGGACAGGTCCCAGTGATCTGTGCGCCCGTTCCACAATGAACTGGGTCGAGAATGCATCCTCTCCCACAGATGCCCTCAGTAGTTTTTCCACATAAAGCTCCATTCTGCCCGTGTCTGTGGACTCCGGAATGCCCGTGACTCGAATGTTAATGCATCTACTGCGGGCCTCCAAATCCTCATTCTTGGCCGCAATGACCCGCAGGAGATTTTCCATCCGGGCTAGTTGGGTTGTGTGAGTGGTGGTTGTGTCTTCGGCGTATGATATGCGCTGTTCAGCTGTCGTTAAGCGCTCTTCATGCTGATCAACCTTGTGAACTAAGGCATCCATTCTCGAAGACATCTTGTCAACCTTGTCCACCACCGTAGCAAACCCCTGTCGCATCTCCTGCAGGAGCCGCTGAATGTCCGATCCCGCTGGGGTCACGTCACTGTTTGCCGCACTTGCACCGTGCATGGCCGAGTCCGCCAGCGGCGTCTTCGATCTTCTTTTTGTAGCTTCAAATGTAGGTTTAGGTTGGCGATTATCTTGTCTTACCATGGTGTCTCTGATAATCTGGATCTGCAGTGCCTGTCCACTTTATGCACAGCTCCTTCACCAATGATCACCTGCAGCGCAGTCGACGTCTGCTACGTGGGCCCGCTCCTCTGCTATTGAGTATTAGCGCTGCGCAGTCCACTATCTTGCACCCTGTGTCTCTTATGTGGGGTGTTTGCACGTTGCAAAGCAATGCGGGTTTTGATTCCAAATGCGCTGATGTTGGCCCGGTGTTTATTATCCCCCACTGCATCCTCTCAAGCGCTAGCACAGTCCAGCGGGTGTAGCGCCACTAATCAAATAATAAAGCGCTTTGTGATTAAGCCGATCAGCCAGCACTCAGGACGTCATCAAGCACGGTCACTATCCCCAGAGGCTCCGTACAGTAAATCCCAGTAGAAGTGCCGAGCGTATGTCAGCAATGCACTTCAATTGTGTGAAATGTGTGTCAGCCCCTCTGTTGCCGTCTCACCATGCCATAGCCTGTCGAGTTGCGATAAGTAGGACGCAGCGCCCAGTGAGCGTAAGTAGAAATATGCTCACCGGCGTGCCTCAGCAGTGCTTGCATGCGCTCACCTCGCTATCAAGTTTTCTGGTCTTCTCAGCCCGCAGGGCTCACAGGCGGGAGGGATGCCTCGCGGCTTGTTCAAGGCCATTAACGAGGCCCGTAGAGACGATCGCCGCTCCTTCCCTGCACCTCAAGGCATGCCACGCTGTGTAGGTATGTTGCGCTGTGCTCTGCTGCATCCAGGAGGAGGTATGTGTCGATCTCTGCCCGTTAGCGGGATCGGGTAATCCAGTGTTGGTAAGGCCGCCGGAAGGGTTGGGCCTGCCGCCTCGTGGCGATCCCCGGGCTTTCCCAGCGCCCGTAGCCGTCCTCTAGCAGTGCTGCAGTTCCAGCACCACTCCCGGGGAAAGCTGTCACAGCCGATTTCACGAGCTCTGTGAGCAGTAGCCGCGCCAAACTTATGCCGAGTCTGAGTGATCACATAAGCTACCTCAGCGATATCTTTAGGGACCGTTTTCTTTCCAGTTGGTGAGGATAATGTCAGGATATGTGCCCCAGGGTTCAGGAGCCTAACCGTTAGGCGGCCATTCTGTTTGCGCGCCCTCTAGCGCCCCCGAGTCTACCTACTAGTTTTAGACAGATTGCGTTGTTGGACGTTTCGGGCAAATTATTTGCAAAAAGTGTACTCTGTCACCTGCAGCAATGGGCCCATGGCCAGAACATCTTACCACCAGAACATGCTGGCTATAGAAGGAACCATGGAACCCTGGACAACATTGCGACTGCCATGACCATCGTAGAGAAATATGCTTTCTCATGAAGAATGCCAGTTCATAAGGCTTTCATTGATTTCTCCACGGCGTTTGATAAAGTGGATAGTCAAACGCTGTGGAGAAAGCTCCACCATCTCGGTATGCCACACCATCTCCTGGGCCTTTTAATAGAATTACATACAGACATCTGGTGTCAAGTGATGATGGGAGGCCCGCAGGGTCTATCTTGCAGGATTGAGACCGATAATGGGCTTAAGCAAGGTTCCCTGTTGGCCCCTCTTCTGTTTTCTTTTTTATAAATCTGATCTCCCCGGCACGTTAAATTCAGTGAGGGGGTATGCCCCTAGAATCTGTACATTGTTCATCGGTTCCTTACTATATGCAAATGACTTTGCAATTTTCGATTTTACTCCTATTGGCTTGCAACGTTGACTGGATGCCCTTACTAAATATGCGGAGGAGCATTTTTTGAAAATCAATAATTCCAAAAGCAAAATCTTAGTCTTCCGCAATAAAGGTCATAGAATAAAGAAAGGGTATAAGTGGTGGTTGGGAAATGAAGAACTAGAATTGGTTGATTCATATTTGTACCTGGGAAAGGTTTTTTCAAAAAATGGTCGAGATTCAGAGCATATTAAACTGTGTGTTGGTAAGGCTGCCTTCCAATCTGGATATCTAAATAGATTTTTATAAAAGCTGTGGGAGAGGCCATTTTAGTCATGTCCTGTCAGTATTCAAGGTTAAAATTCCTCCTTCATTAACTTATGCTGCAGAAGTATTGGATAATAACTATTGGCTCGCTTTTGATAAGGCTGAAGGCCGGTTCTTCGGCCAAATTTGTAATTTAAACTCTCTTGCTGCCCCACATGTTCTTCGCTTGGAGTTCGGTCTAGTCTCTTCATATATTTCATCTCTGTCAGCGGTCCTGAGGTGGGGAAATGCTCTCTCTTGGGGGGATGAAGGCTCTCTTAGGGCCACCTTGAGAATGGACATTTTTGACAAATTAAGGGATCAATCAGCATTCTTTAGATCATTTGCTTACGCAAATGACTTATTTGGGCTCAGTTTAAATAGTGATTCACCTATGCCAAAGCCAGCACTGAAGTTATTTTTTAAGAAGTCCGCAAGCTCGATTAGGAAGGCAAAAGATTTAGCTTTAAGCCAATATAAGTCCCGCAATGAGGTGGTTTGTGGGAGTGCCTTGGGGAACAGGCCACAGCCTTATTTAACATGGAATCATCCACATGGTATTAGAAGACTGATACTTCTTTTGAGAATTAACCTGTTGCACTTAAGAGTTTCAGGTATATGCGATAAAATCCCAAGAGAGGAGAGAATCTGTGAATTATGTCATATACAAATCCAGGATCTCAATCATGTGTTATTTGTATGTCCGGAATTACAAAGGGCAAGATGTATGTTTTTAAGATCATCATTTATTAAATTTAATATCCATTCTGCACAGGAGGCCCATTTGCTCTATCCCCACCAAATTAAATGGTCTGTCATAGGATATTCCAATTTTTTTAACTTTTCTTGCTATTTATTAGGACATTTTTAAAAAGAATAGCTTCTAGGTTGTAACGTCTAATGGTTGGACATTGAAGAATTTTGTATTGTATACAAAGTATGTCTCTCCTTCCCGTTTTTTAATCTACTGGTGTATTTTAGAGAAAAGGGAAACATTTTTTGTATTGTATTTAAAATACGTCTTTTTTATTGTATTGGTAGTTTTTGGGGACCTCCGTAGGAGTTCCTAAACAAATAGAAACTGAATTGAATTGAATCATGTATCAAAATCAGATAGATCTCACATTTTGCATTGGCGTTCCCCGGCGCAGTAACTGATGTCAACCCCATGAAGGGCAGTCTTAAAAGCTTCCCAAAGTGTCACTGCAGATGATACAGAGCACATATTGAGGGCAAGGTATTCCTAAATGAATCGTGTAAGGTGTAGTCTATACACAGGAAGTTGCAGGTTCTACTGCAGAAGACGCCAGTGGAAGGTTGGTGTCTCGGGCCCCAGCGGGAGTCCCATGGCTATCGCGGATTGGTCTGACAATCCTCTGACTAAAATGGTTATGTCTGACACTCTGTGTATGTATGAGGTGGGGACATGAAAATAGTTCATGTGTCGTAGAAAAGTAGGTGAAACCTGATTCTGTCGGATAATGAGAACTCCACACTTCTGCCAGCCAGAGGGTGGCCATCAGTTTGGATCTACTGGATTCTGGCATGCAGCTATGCGCACGCCATCTATCCACCTGCAAATCCATAACATCATTCCAGTCATCCCCGATCACTGACAAGCCACTGGGGATTTTGGGCTACAACCGTACCATACTATCTACGAAGGACTGTCCAAGGGGGGGCGGGCATATACACTGCATAGTGTGATGGATTTGCGCTAAAGAGTGCACATATCCACGGTGCATCTACCCAGGTGATCTGATCAGGTTCTAACCGGCTGGAGAGGGACAGTCCTCCGTATCAGAATGCATGTGCCTCTGAACCCTCTCATGAATCCTGAGTGAAACACCTGGGAGCAGCCATTTCTAGCAAGGCAGGGGTCTTTATTGCCAAGGAGATTGGTTTCTTGTAACATCAGGATGTGTGCTCCCAATGTCTGAGAATACTTCAGGACAGCTTTTCGTTTGATCTTGTCAAGCATCTTTTGAACATTCCAAACATAACCCAGACATGCCACAGGCGTTCCTCAGGTCCTATAGTACTTATAGCATAATGGGGTGTATATGGATGTGTCTCTGGGTACAAACATGGGTAGGAGTGAGTGGTGAATATGTGCCTGTAAACATTGTATAATCCCCCCTCTCACATACTTCACCAAACAGGAAGAACCTATCGTGGACAGCAAAAACACGAGGCCCCAACGGGGGACCCCAGTGGTCATGTCCAATGGATCTCCAGATCCCATAAAGAGTGGTCATTAGAGGTGAACCAACTACTATCTCTAGCGTTGGCAGTCTGTCATATGAACATGGAGGTGTGGTGGAAGTCGGGGACCGCTGCACCAGCAGCCTGACCACCTTATTATGAGTACGGTGGTTGGACCTCCATAAAACCACCGCAATCGCCTGGGATCTGTGATCCCTGGCGGCAGTGCAGCAGTCGTGAGGGCAAAATATCCTTGGTGGTGCCGCTGCCACACCACCAAGCATACTACAAGTTTCCTCACAACCAGCGGTCTCATTCTGGTACCATGAAACTGCTGGCAGTGAGATAACAAAGGGGGACCCACAGGGCCTCCTCTTGCCCCTGTGCATGGGGGTGCATGCAGGGGGCACATGATGTGCACCCTGTGTGCGTGCACCCCTGTTTCTGCACGGCATGGCCTGCACAGGCCATGCTGTGCAGGAACGTGTATTGGCAGTCCCGCAGCGGTGAAGTTCTAAGTCTCACATATGAGCCTTGGTACTGCACCGCCACTGGACTGCCATGCCGCCCGCCTGCCATTGCACAAAATTACTCATAATCTGGCAGTGACAGCGGTCCTGTTTGGGGGTGTAATAGTGGGGAGGTGGCACAGAGGCCCACTCTCACACAGCCAAACTTCTAATCAATCAATCAATCAGTACATTTGTAGAGCGCGCTACTCATCCGTGAGGGTCTCAAGGCGCTGAAGGAAAAGAAGGGTGGTGGGGTGCTGCTACTGCTCGAATAGCCAGGTCTTGAGGTGCCCTAAGCGCAGCTACCTGGGACAGGATATAAGCAACACCACTTTTTCCAATCACACACAGCACCACAACACTTCGTGGCTAGGCCACTATGTAATTCAACATATTTCCGACCAAACACTCTCCCACAATGTAGCGTGCTACCTGCAGCTGTTAATGCTCTCTGACGTCTCTTCATGGCTATAAAGCGTTTTATTAATGCAACTACACTACAAACTATTTATTACACTATCACGTCTGCTTTTCTTTACAATTAGTCAAATCAAGTATATCACAACTTTGAGTGTCTGAAGTGCCAGTCAAATGACATTGCATGAATACAGGGCAGTGGTGTGCAACGAGCTTTAATGGGAATTTTGCGGGGGATCAATCTCGATACATCAGTAAACTCAGTCCAAATAATGCAAACGTGAAAAAATCGATAGGTCACGTATTCTTGGCATATAAAAGCAGATCCGATAAAAAAGACTTATTCCAGAGTACGGCAATCAACTGCACCACCTACTGGGCAGATAGGGGCATGATTCTTCATATGACAGATGGTTTCAGGCTGATGCGCTGTTAGAAAAGGGAAGATGTGACTTGGCCATCAAACAAATGATCCTGAAAATGCCATTGTATTTATAAAGCAATGCAGGCCACATGGCTTAGCGGGGACAAAAACCTCTGCCGCACCACGTTCCTATTTTAAAGCTCGTCTTTCATTGAATATACCGCTTCCCCCTTCCCATCAGTTCAGTTTTATTAATCTTACTTTCTGCCTAAAGATATTCTTTTGTTATCAAAATATGACTTTCATCTGTGCTTTATTGAGCAAAACGGCCGAGTTAAAAGAGGAGCTGATTAACTGCAAGTATGACTCGTTGCAAAGCTGCCCCTGGGTTAATTCTGATGGGATTCTGCGAGGCATGTTAAATTGAATTCTATTCAGATTTAACTCGGGAGGCAATAACTCTGACCGAATCCCACATGCGCGGCTCCACTAAGAAATTCGAATGATGTATTTTGTCACGGTGCAGCGTCACGAGTCGCGTTTTAAAACAATGAGTAATAATAGTAGGTGGAAATAAAACAAACGAAGACGGCATTTCCTTTGGTCAGTCAGAGATCCATACTGTCCTTGGAACCTATTTCAGGGGGAGAATGCATTTTAAATGTGACCACAAAGCTGTAGAGCTGCATCCACAAGGATAGCTACCCTGTCAATCAATGGCTTTCCATCTGAATCTCAGACCTGGAACAGCTATCACAGACGCATTCCACCCCTTTTACCTACATGACTCTTGAAAGTCACGAGCAGCGAAGTGGTGTACGTATTCTTTTTGTGTGACAAAGGCACCACGTTTATAAAAGAAACGGAAATTACTCAAATAAGGCTAAAAGTAACAAATATAAAAAAAACAATCTCAGGTTAACGTTAAGAATTGTGGATTAGAATCCAGAAATACATGATCAAAAGATGTAGTTGATTTGAAGGTAGAAAAAGGCAACAAAATCATGGAAGGATCAAACGAGTGCAGTGTGATATAACTGAAATAAATATGGCGAAAGCAACAGTCCATAGGGTGAACGCTCTAGGGTGGTGGCAAAATACACTAAGACCCAGAAGCACAGGATTCTTGGAGTACAGTCAGCTTCGACCATTGAACACCACTAACCCGGGGGGTCGCAGCAGGGGCGGCTCTAGGCTTATGGTGGCCCTGTGCAGGAAGCGTAGGTAGGGGGCCCTGGAAGAGGGGGTCCGGGCGGGGCAGAACGCGGAGGCCATTTATTTTAATTTATTTTAATTTCTTATAGAGCGCAGGAATCAATCCCGGAGGGGTATCTCCGCGCTTTGCCAGCTAAGAGAGCTATTGGGTAGAGCAACCTGAGGTTTATGTGGTTTATGTGGGTGGGAATGCTTCTTGGAAAAGGAGGGTTTTTAATGCCCTTCTAAAGGACAGGTGGTTTATGGTGGTTCTTAGGTTAGTGGGAAGGTTGTTCCAAAGGGCAGGACCAACAGCGGAGAAGGCACGGTCACCCTGTCTAGTCTTCTTTGTAATGGGGGGTTTTAACAGGGCTTGATTGCAGGAGCGCAAGGATCTGCTTGGCTGATACAGTTCAAGAGACTGGGCTAGGTATTTGGGGCTTACTCCATACAGACATTTGTGTACCGTACAGCAGATCTTAAAGTGGATGCGCTGTCGTATGGGAAGCCAGTGCAGTTCTTTCAGCAAGGGCTTGGAAGGAGTCCTGGCAGGTACACCCATGACCAATCTGGCTGCCGTGTTCTGGACCACCTGCAGACGACCTACTGCATCCGTACTGGCTAATGTCAGCAGGCCGTTACAGTAGTCCAGACGGCTGGTTACCAAAGCCTGTACAAGTGTCTTTCTGCATGTGGCAGGAAGGAAAGGAAAGACACGCCTGAGTAAACCAATGGTGTAAAAACACAAACCCGCAATGTAATTGGTGTGTTCTTTCATGGTCAGTTTTTGATCAAACTTCACTCCAAGATTTTTAACGTGTGTTTTGGGTACCGGTACTGGGCCAAGGTCGAGTGGCCACCAGTCAGGGGTCCAGAGGATATTTGCTTTGCCAAAGAGCAGGACCTCGGTCTTTGTTACATTGCACTGGAGGCAATTCCTTGCCATCCAGTGTGACACCGCTCTCATACCCTCAGCAAAATTCCCCTTGGTTTTCGAGTTAAGGGAGCTGAAAGGGTAGAGAAGCTGAGTGTCATCAGCGTAGGAAACCGGTATGAACCCGTATTTCCGCACAATCTCAGCAAGGGGGGCCACATAGATATTGAACAAAGTAGGGCTAAGGCATGAGCCCTGTGGCACCCCCTTCGTGAGCCCCCTTGAGATGGAACGAAAGGGGCCCAGGCTGATAGATTGTGATCTCCCGGCGAGGAAACTCTCCAACCAAGATAGTGCTACGCCTCCGATTCCTACTCCCTGCAGCCGGCTCAGTAAGGTGTTGTGAGACACGGTATCGAAGGCTGCGGACAGGTCCAACAGCACTAGAATCATAGAGCCCCCTCTATCTTGTGACATTTTGATCTGATCTGTCACAGAGAGGAGGGCTGATTCAGTGCTGTGGTTGGGCCTGAATCCAGATTGGGATTGGTCCAGGCCCCCTGTCGCTTCGATGAAACTGGAGAGAGTGGTGTTGACGTGCTTCTCAGCCAGCTTGCTGATAAAGGGGAGGAGAGAAATCGGGCGAAGGTTGGAGAGTGTAGACCAGGGCATGGTGGAGTTTTTGCGGATAGGGTTCACTACCGCTTCCTTCCAGGCAGATGGAAGTTGGCCTTTGGCAAAAGACAAGTTGAGTAGGTTCTGAATATGATGACCTAATATCTCGATTAGCGGAGGGATGAATTTAGCTGGTATCAAATCAGAGGGAGAACCAGATTTAGTTTTATTAATGAGAGTAGTCAGGTCCTTAGTAGTAATTTTGGGGATGTCCAGAAGAGTTTCACCAGAGGTCAGATGTGGAGCAGTTTCAGGGGCCTCAGTCCCCAGAGTGTCAGAGACTGTAGTGATTTTTTTATATATTGCTTCAATTTTTTCCTCAAAGAACTGAGATACATCATCACATAGTTCCTGGGTGAAGGTGTCTGGACTTTCACATGCTTCAGGACTAGTGAAGGTTTGAACGATTTTAAATAACTCTCTGGTAGAGTTGCCTGCTTCTGCAATTTGAGTGGCCAGACTCATTTTCCTGGCTTTTTTGACATTTTTGTAGTAAGAGGACATAGCCTCCAGGTAGCATCTCTTGTCTTCCCTATTACCTGTACGTCTCCACAATTTTTCCATTTTTCTACATTTCTTCTTTTCACTTTTGAGATCTTCCGTATACCATGTTTCCCTTTTCGCTATAGTAGGTTTTTTGGCATTTTTCTGAGGAGCTAGAAAGTCAATAGCTGTTGTTAGCGTAGAGTTAAACATGGAGAGAGCAGTGTCAATATTATCAAGATTGGCAAGTGAAGGCTGTTCCCAGATTTGAGTGAGTTTGGGGAGAGTGATTTTGTGCCATGGCCTGCGTTTAATAGAGTGGGTGGCCGGGTGGTTAGTGGAATTGGATAGATGAGGTATGGAGAAATCAATACGTTTATGGTCCGACCAATTAATATGCTTAGGGGGATGACAGTGAACATTAGGTTGAGTAGTGAGGACCAAGTCTAATGTGTGACCACCAGAGTGAGTGGGGCCACTATTTCTGGGGTGTAAACCTAGCAAAGCAAGGTCAGAAAGAAATGTATTGGTATCCTGATGGTCAGAAATATCAGTATGAAAGTTGAAATCTCCAAGTAAGAGAAAGTTTTCCTTAGCTTTCAGATAGGGGGCTAGTAGTTCAGTGAGAGCAAGGGAAAAACCAGCATTGGGTCCAGGTGGACGATAGACCAAGGCTCCTTTCCACTGTGTTTTAGAGTTGATTTTTAAGTGAAAGATGAGTACTTCCATAGTAGGGAGCATCACCTGTTCTAAAACTCTAATACTGAGGGTATCTCTATGTATAATGGCGATTCCGCCTCCCACCTTCACAGGGCGGTCGAGGCGAAGGATTTTATATCCCACGGGTATCCCTAGAGTGATAGTAGGGATAGTATGAGGTTTCAGCCATGTTTCAGTTAGGAAACACATCTTGGGCTGAGTGTTATAAATAGTATCCCACAGTTCTATGCAATGCTTGGGGAGTGATCTAACATTTAGCAAAAAGCTATCCCAGTTTCCCTGGTCATCAGTATAATCTGTAGGCTGTCCAGTAATGATATGGGAGGGCAAGGCTTGAAAACCGCATTTGATGCAGGAAAAAGAGCCCTCAGAACACGGGAGCGCTTTGTTGTTACAGCGGTGTTGTGGTAGGGGTTGTAGTGCCCTGAGTGCTTGAGGAGCATACCTGATACAAGGAGTGGTGGAGGCGCAATCCATAATAACAAGGATAGGGAGGGTGGCCCCTAGCCCCGTCTGGTCGCGGACGGGCGCAGACGGGCTACTCTTAGGCTAGTCTTCGGCGTTGTCTACGGCTCCCCAGCGCGCGACCGCTGCGCGCTCAGTAGGGGGCGAGGGCTAAATAGCCCCGGTACACTCAACTACTAGAGCGCTAACCGCCAGCAGTTCAACAGGAAGTGGTGTCCTCCCTCTCTCTCAGTCCGAGGGAAGACGAATCAGCGCTCTAAGTGCGTTTCCCAGACTCCAGAAATGCACAATGCGTCAAGAATGGAAAGAGGTGTGTGCAAGAATGCGTTCCGCGATAATTTTAAAAAAGGTTCCTTAATTCACAAGTTTTTAAAAATCGATCATACAGTTTTCCATTAAACAGCACAATACTGAAATAAACAGTCTGTAGCTGGCTAGCGGGTCAGGAGGTCCTGCCACAACCCCTTACCGAAGAGTGAGTGGGGGATCAGGGTGACCGTCCTGTCCCGTGCAGAAGCGGTCGCTCCCCTCGCTCCTCCTGGGTATCGTAGCGCTATTTCCACGCTGCCCGTGCTTTGTGCTTTTCATCTTGCTTAATTTCATAGCGCCGCATTGTGCTTTATCGTGCTCTAGCCATAGCGCTGCTCTGTGCTTTGTCTTTGTGCTCAAAATCGTAGCGCTGCATTTGGGCTTTATTCGTGATCGGATCATAGCGCTAATCTGTGATCCTTCATAGCGCTTAATATTCATCACTGTTGCTGGTAACTTGATTGTTAGTTATAGCGCTCCACTGCTCGCCCCAACCTCGCCCTGCTCACATTTGTTTATTGTTGCTGCCATTTTGTTGTTTGTGCAGTCCCAGCCCGTCCCTCCAATCACGCTCCCACCTCCCAGCTGACCCTCCCTCGCCCCTCCCCCTCCACTATCTACATATGTCAGAACAGATGACGCGCAGCGGATGCACGCCGAAGGTGCGCCAAAGGTAAGCCCGTCTACGCCCGTCCGCGCCTGGACCGCGCCCAGCGCCAGACCCCCTGCCCCCCGCAAAGCGCACTCCTCCAGCATAACATATGACGCCGCCACCCTCCTAGCCCTTAACCCCGGACGCACACCTCTGTGTTGCGTAACTGCCCCAGGACTCACCCATGGACCCTTCGCCTGCCACTACTGCAAATTTACCAGCATCAAGACCCACACCACACCCACTAACCACAAACACAGCTCCGACTCTAACCACCTGAAGTGCATCCTGCTGAACACCCGCTCGGTCCACAGGCACGCCACCGAACTCTGGGATCTACTCGACACTACATCACCGGACGTCGCCTTCCTTACTGAAACATGGATGAACGCATCATCAACACCAGACATCGCCATAGCCATCCCAGACAACTACAAGATCATCCGAAAAGACCGCACCGTCCAAACAGGAGGGGGCATCGCCATCGTCCATAAGAACACCATCAAAATCACGACCAGCTCCGACGACATCCTCACAACCGCCGAACATCTTCATTTCCAGATCCACACCGACCCTAGGACCACACTCAGAGGCACCCTCATCTACAGACCTCCAGGAACCCGTAAACAATTCAGCGAATCCATCACCGACTTCATCACTCCACATGCCCTCGCCTCCGAGAACTACATTCTACTGGGAGACCTCAACTTCCACCTGGAAAAGAAAAACGACAGCAACACCACCACCCTTCTTGACAACCTGACCAATCTCGGCCTCAAACAACTTGTTGACACCCCCACCCATATAGCCGGACACACGCTCGACCCAATCTTCACCTCCAGCAAACACATCTCCTTTGATCACACCACAGCTCTCCATTGGACGGACCACAGCTGTGTTCACTTCAGCTACAAAACTACCTCGACCCACAACCCCCCACAATCTATTCCCCGAAGAAAATGGAACAAAGTCACCACCGACCAACTCCTCACATCGCTCAACCTAAACCCACCCCCCCTCTCTTCGGACCCAAACCAAGCGGCCTTCAAACTCAAACAATGGATCACCCACAGCGCTGACGAATTAGCACCCTTGAAAAACCATCACACCAAACAAGACAGCAAAAAGGCCCCCTGGTTCAACGATGAACTTAAGAAATCCAAGAAACTATGCCGTTCTCTCGAGAAAACTTGGAGAAAAAACCCAACCACCGACAACATGACCACCTTCAAGCCACCTGCAAACACCACCAGCTGATTCGATCCACTAAGAAATCAGCATTCAAGAACCGACTCGACAACAACGCCCATAACAGCAAGGAACTATTCAACATCGTCAAAGAATTCACCAACCCGACCGCAGCCTCAAACGACATCACTCCCTCCCAAGACCTCTGCGATTCGCTATCCTCCTTCTTCTACAACAAAATTGCAGACATACATAACAGTTTCGAAAACAGCTCCAACGAACAATCCTCTCCACCCCCCTCAGAACACAAACCACCCTCGAACAACCTCAACGCCTGGAACCCAATCACCACCGAAGACACCATCCGCCTAATGAACTCCATCCATTCTGGCTCGCCAACAGACCCATGCCCCACCACATCTTCAACAAAGCTGACTCCATCATCGCACCCCATCTCCGTGATGTCATCAACAGCTCCTTCAACTCTGCTACCTTCCCAGAAAGCTGGAAACATGCCGAAGTCAGCGCCCTCCTGAAGAAACCCACTGCGGACCCCTCTGAACTTAAAAACTACCGCCCCATATCCCTCCTCCCATTCCCGGCCAAAGTCATTGAAAAAGCCGTCAACAGCCAGCTCGCCGCCTTCCTTGAATCCAACAACTCCCTCGATCCCTCACAATCAGGCTTTCGAGCCAAACACAGCACCGAAACCGCCCTCATCGCAGCAACAGACAACATCCGAACACTACTAGACAACGGAGTAACAGTGGCCCTCATCCTACTCGACCTCTCCGCCGCCTTCGACACTGTCTGTCATAGCACCCTCATTCAACGCCTTAGCAGCATCGGCATAAAAGAAAAAGCCTTGGACGGATCATCTCGTTCCTAGCTGGGAGAACTCAGAGAGTCCGACTTCCCCCGTTCAAATCAGAAGCCACCAAAGTCATCTGCGGTGTACCACAAGGATCATCACTCAGCCCCACCCTCTTCACGTTTACATGAGCCCACTCGCTTCCATCGCACGTCAACACAACCTTAACATCATCTCCTATGCTGACGACACCCAGCTGATCCTTTCCCTCACCAAAGACCCCAACACCGCCAAAAGGAACCTTCACGAAGGCATGAAAGAAGTAGCCGTATGGATGAAAAACAGCTGCCTAAAACTTAACTCAGACAAAACGGAAGTGCTCATCCTAGGTTCATCCCCCTCTGCCTGGGATGACTCATGGTGGCCTTCGGACCTGGGCTCCGCACCCATTCCAACAGACCATGCACGTAACCTTGGCTTCATCCTAGACTCCTCACTCTCGATGACCAGACAAGTCAACGCCGTCTCATCCTCCTGCTTCAACGTACTTCGTATGCTCAAAAAAATCTTCCATTGGATCCCCGCGAAACAAGAAAGACGGTCACCCACGCACTGGTCACCAGTCGACTGGACTATGGAAACACCCTCTACGCCGGAATCACAGCCAAATTACAGAAAAAACTCCAACGCATCCAAAACGCATCAGCGAGACTCATTTTGGACATCCCTCGCCAAGATCACATTACCGGCCACCTGAAAGACCTCCACTGGCTTTCCGTCAACAAGAGAATAACATTCCGTCTCCTCACCCATGCACACAAGGCCCTCTACAAATCAGGACCCGAATGCCTCAACACTCGACTGTCCTACACACCCACCCGCCAACTTAGATCCTCCAATCAAGGCCTCGCCGCAGTTCCGCGTATCCAAAGATCCACGATGGGAGGTAGATCCTTCTCCTACTTGGCGGCCAAGACCTGGAACTCACTCCCCACTCAACTCCGCCTTACACAGAACCACATCTCCTTCAGAAAAGAACTTAAAACCTGGCTATTCGATAAATAATTATTCCCCCCCCCCCCCAGCGCCTTGAGACCCTCTGGGTGAGTAGCGCGCTATATAAATTCTTGAACTTGAACTTGAAGTGAAACAGAACCGGAGGCCGCCAAATCCCTGCCAGGGGCCGCCACGCAAATATGTATCCATCCTCAGAGGATTATTATATTAAGGATATATATTGGCGTGGTGGCCCCTGGGGTTTGGTGGCCCTGTGCAGGTGCACAGCTTGCACATGCCAAAGGCCGCCCCTGGTCGCAGGTCCTTTGGCCCTTGCACATCAATTTTAGAGTTGGACTCATGGGCCTGATTACGACCGCCAGAGTAGTGGGGGCGCTGCGCTGGTGCTCTTCCGACCGCCCTATTGTGAGTTGGACGGTCGGACCGCCACAGCCCAGGTGCAGCTGTCAGGGAACAACCATTCCCTGGCGGTGTTATGGCGGTGTCGAGACAGCGCATCAAATTGTGTCATATTTTCAATGTAGATGATACAAATAATGAAAGAAACAAACTAATGGCAACTCCAGTCTTTTTGAGCAAAATACATCTCTTCTCTCTTCAATGAAGGAACAAAAATGTTTCAGTTTTTTCTGTTTTGAATAGAAATTGAAAAAATACCTAAACCAGTTTAAGTAGCCTCAAAGCTTCTCTATTTTACGCCTTCTGGTTATGTTAATTTGTCTGAGATCATGGTTCAAAAAGAAGCTTTAACATACTTGTCTGTGAATGCCAACTTCAAAATGGGATACGGTGAAACGCAAGGAAGCGGCAGGCCTGTATTTGTCAAGAACTTTCAAACAGTGCATTTGATTATAATTCTGAAATGTGCAGCTTGACTTTTTTTCCACCCGTCTGCTAGTTTTTAAACAGCTAGCCCACGGTTATTATTTATTACAAAAGATTATTTCTTAGCCTGTTGAAAAAACAATTAAACTACACGACCCTAAACCAGTGCGATTACATAAGCTTCTTTCACCACAACGTTAAATTCCCATAAATGTCCTCTATATAGATTTCAGCCTGTGCATTGTCATCACAGCGTTTTGTGACCTTTCTGCCCTTTCTTGGGACCTTTGTGCCCTCTGTGCCACTGGTTTCCCCCCGTTTTTGTGACCTTTTCTGCCTTTTCTTGTGACCTTTGTGCCCTCTGTGCCACTCGTTTCCCCCGTTTATTTGTGACCTTTTCTGCCCTTTCTTGTGACCTTTGTGCCCTCTGTGCCAATCGTTTCCCCCTGTTTTTTGTCACCCTTTCTGCCCTTTCTTGTGACCTTTGTGCCCTCTCTGCCACTCGTTTCCCCTGTTTTTTTGTGACCTTTTCTGCCATTTCTTGTGACCTTTGTACCCTCTGTGCCACTCGTTTCCCCCCATTTTTTTGTGACCTTTTCTGCACTTTCTTGTGACCTTTGTGCTCTCTGTGCCACTCGTTTCCCCCCGTTTTTGGGACGTTTCTGGCCTTTCTTGTGACCTTTGTGCCTCTGTGCCACTCGTTTCCCCCCGTTTTTTTGTGACCTTTTCTGCCCTTTCTTGGAACCTTTGTGCCTCTGTGCCACTCGTTTCCCCCCATTTTTTGTATCCTTTCTGGCCTTTCTTGGGAACTTTTTACCTTCTGTGCCACTCGTTTCCCCCCGGTTTTTGTGACCTTTTTGCCCTTTCTTGGGACCTTTTTGCCTTCTGTGAAACTCATTCCCCCTGTATATTTGTGACCTTTTGCCCTTTTTGTGACCTCTCTCTCCTGTATTTTTTGTGAACTTTCTGCCCTTTCTTGGGACCTTTTTGCCTTCTGTGCCACTTGTTGCCCCCTCAATTGTTGTGCCCTTTGGCCTTCTATTTCCTTCGTCGCCCCTCGCAGCTGCGTCTCCTGCGGCCCCGCCCACCTGACTGCCCATTCGCTGCCCCCACCTCCTGCCTCCCAGCTGCTCCTCCCTCCCACCTCCCCATATAGGCCGGCCGCTGCGCGGTGAGGAGAGCGACCCTTGACCCTTCCAGGTAGGTCGCTCCCCCTCCGCATTGCACCGCCTGTGTGTCCCTGCCCCAGCTGCCGCTGCTGAGGAAGTTCGAGGCCCTCCTCCACCAGCAGGCTACCACCTGCGCCTCATCCCTGGTGGCCAGTGGTAGGCCGTAGGTTTGCTCATCCCCCATTGTATTGCCTCTATTTTCTTTCATTGCTCCCGTTGTAGTGACTGCATTTTCATTGTTGTGTCTGTGACTGCTGTTGTCTGTCTCCCCCGCTGCCTGTACGTGGTCTGTGCCCATTCTCTCCCTCTGTTCCCCTCGCTGCCCCCGTGTCTCTCTGCCCGGTTCCCCTGCATTTCTTGGACCTTTCTTCCCTTTCTTGTGACCTTTGTGCCCTCTGTGCCACTCCTTTCCCCCCATTTTTTTGTGACCTTTCTGCCCCTTCCTCGGACCTTTCTGCCTCTGTGCCACTCGTTTCCCCCATTTTTTGTGACCTTTCTGGCCTTTCTTGGGACCTTTCTGCCTTCTGTGCCACTCATTTCCCCCTGTATTCTTGTGACCTTTTTGCCCTTTTGTGACCTTTCTGCCCTCTGTGCCACTCGTTTCCCCCTCAATTGTTTCCCTCTATTTTCTTCCATTGCTCCCGTTGTAGTGACTGCATTTTCATTGTTGTGTCTGTGACTGCTGTTGTCTGTCTCCCCCGCTGCCTGTACGTGGTCTGTGCCCTTTCTCTCACTCTGTTCCCCTCGCTGCCCCCGTGTCTCTCTGCCCGGTTTCCCTTCTGCTCCCCTCGCTGCCCCCGTCTCTCTCCGCCCGGTTTTTCCTTCTGCTCCCCTTGCGGCCTCCGTGTCTCTCTGCCCGTTTTTGCCTTCTGTTGCTTAGCTGCCCCTGCATTTCTTTGACCTTTCTTCACTTTCTTGTGACATTTGTGCCCTCTGTGCCACTCCTTTCCCCCATTATTTTGTGACCTTTCTGCCCCTTCCAGGGACCTTTCTGCCTCTGTGCCACTCGTTTCCCCCCATTTTTTGTGACCTTTCTGCCCTTCCTTGGGACGTTTCTGCCTTCTGTGCCACTCATTTCCCCCTGTATTCTTGTGACCTTTTTGCCCTTTTGTGACCTTTCTGCCCTCTGTGCCACTCGTTTCCCCCTCAATTGTTGTGCCCTTTTGCCTTCTGTTTCCTTCGTCGCCCCTCACCGCCCACGCCTCTGCGTCCCCAGCGGCTCCGCCCCCCTGACTGCCCACTCGCTGCCCCCGCCTCCCGCCTTCCAGCTGCTCCTCACTCCCACCTCCCCATACATGCCGCTGCTGCGCGGTCGCGCCGCTGGCACGCGGCAAGCCCGTCCGCGCCTGGACCGCGCTCGGACCCCTGGCCCCCGCACACGCCACAACGACCCCCGCCACTACGACGCCAGCACTCTGCACGCTCTCAACCCCAGACGAACCCACAACTGCTTCAAGGTCGCCCCAAAAAGCACACACGGTCCTTTCACCTGCCGGAACTGCAGCTACACCAGCCACAGAGCCGACTAACCACCCGCCAAGAAAGACCTCAACCACCTCCGATGCATTCCACTGAACACCCGCTCCGCACGCAAACACGCCGTCGAGCTCTGGGACCTGCTCAACATAACCTCCCCGGACATCGCCTTCCCGACAGAGACCTTGTTGAACAACTCCTTGCACCCGACATCGCCATAGCCATCCAACACGGCTACAAGATCACCCGCAGAGATCGCACCAACGAAGTCGGAGGAGGAATCGCCATCGTCCACAAGAACAGCATCAGGGTCTCGACTAGCACCGATGACGAGTTCCTCACTGCCGAACACATGCATTTCCAGATCCACACTGACCCCAAATCCACCCTCAGAGGCACCCTCGTCTACCGACCCCCCCGGACCCCGCCCCCAGTTCAGCGACTCCATCGCCGACTTCATCAGCACGCACTCCCTGACCTTCATCGACTACATCCTCCTCGGAGACCGGAACTTTCACCTTGAGAACAACAATGACAGCAACTCCACCACCCTGATCGACAACCTCACCAACCTCGGACTGAGGCAACTCGTCACAATGCCCACCCACTCCGCCAGCCACACGCTCAACCCGTCTTCTCCTCAAGCCCATACGTCTCCGTCAGCCACACCACCGAACTCCTCTGGACTGACCACCGCTGCATCCACTTTCTTGTGACATTTGTGCCCTCTGTGCCACTCCTTTCCCCCATTATTTTGTGACCTTTCTGCCCCTTCCAGGGACCTTTCTGCCTCTGTGCCACTCGTTTCCCCCCATTTTTTGTGACCTTTCTGCCCTTCCTTGGGACGTTTCTGCCTTCTGTGCCACTCATTTCCCCCTGTATTCTTGTGACCTTTTTGCCCTTTTGTGACCTTTCTGCCCTCTGTGCCACTCGTTTCCCCCTCAATTGTTGTGCCCTTTTGCCTTCTGTTTCCTTCGTCGCCCCTCACCGCCCACGCCTCTGCGTCCCCAGCGGCTCCGCCCCCCTGACTGCCCACTCGCTGCCCCCGCCTCCCGCCTTCCAGCTGCTCCTCACTCCCACCTCCCCATACATGCCGCTGCTGCGCGGTCGCGCCGCTGGCACGCGGCAAGCCCGTCCGCGCCTGGACCGCGCTCGGACCCCTGGCCCCCGCACACGCCACAACGACCCCCGCCACTACGACGCCAGCACTCTGCACGCTCTCAACCCCAGACGAACCCACAACTGCTTCAAGGTCGCCCCAAAAAGCACACACGGTCCTTTCACCTGCCGGAACTGCAGCTACACCAGCCACAGAGCCGACTAACCACCCGCCAAGAAAGACCTCAACCACCTCCGATGCATTCCACTGAACACCCGCTCCGCACGCAAACACGCCGTCGAGCTCTGGGACCTGCTCAACATAACCTCCCCGGACATCGCCTTCCCGACAGAGACCTTGTTGAACAACTCCTTGCACCCGACATCGCCATAGCCATCCAACACGGCTACAAGATCACCCGCAGAGATCGCACCAACGAAGTCGGAGGAGGAATCGCCATCGTCCACAAGAACAGCATCAGGGTCTCGACTAGCACCGATGACGAGTTCCTCACTGCCGAACACATGCATTTCCAGATCCACACTGACCCCAAATCCACCCTCAGAGGCACCCTCGTCTACCGACCCCCCCGGACCCCGCCCCCAGTTCAGCGACTCCATCGCCGACTTCATCAGCACGCACTCCCTGACCTTCATCGACTACATCCTCCTCGGAGACCGGAACTTTCACCTTGAGAACAACAATGACAGCAACTCCACCACCCTGATCGACAACCTCACCAACCTCGGACTGAGGCAACTCGTCACAATGCCCACCCACTCCGCCAGCCACACGCTCAACCCGTCTTCTCCTCAAGCCCATACGTCTCCGTCAGCCACACCACCGAACTCCTCTGGACTGACCACCGCTGCATCCACTTCACCTTCCAGAAACCCACCACACACCACCCCACCCAACAGATCCCCGCCCCGCTGGAGCAAAATCACCGAAGACCAACTACATGCAAACCTCGATCTCAGCCCACCCACCGAACCCTCCAACACCAACGTCGCTGCCCACAACCTCAGACGCTGGATCGAGGACTGCGCAAACACCCTCGCCACGCTGAAGAAACACCCCCACAGAGACACCAGCAAGAGGGCCAGCTGGTTCACCCCAGAACTCCTAGATTCCAAACAAGCCTGCCGGAAACTAGAGAAGAAATGGCACAGTGAACAAACTCCGGACAGCCACGCAGCACACAGGACGCCGTCCACAACCACCACCACCTCATCAGGGCTGCCAAGAAGACCTCCTTCAAAGACCGCCTCGACAACAATGCACACGACAGCAAGGAGCTATTCAACATCGTGAAGGAACTCTCCAACCCCAGCTCCAACACCAACAACATCCCGCTGTCGCAAGTCCTGTGTGACTCCCTCGCCACCTTCTTCCACTGCATGATAGCAGACATCCACGACAGCTTCAACACCCAGACAGCCCCAATGGACAGCAACACAACAGACCCTCCGCACACCATCGACCACGTCCCCTTGCTAACCTGGACCAGCGTGAGCGTCGATGAAACCATCAATACCATGAGCACAATCCACTCCGGCTCTCCGTCTGGAAACACGGCGAGATCAACGCCCTACTCAAAAAACCCAAGGCAGACCCAAGAGACCTCAAGAACTTCCGACCCATCTTTCTGCTCGCCTTTCCATGTCATCTAGAAAATCGTTAACAGACAGTTAACCCGATAGCTCGAAGAGAACAGAATCCTGGACCCTTCCCAGTCAGGGTTCCGCACCAACCACAGCACCAAGACCGCCCTCATCGCCGCCACCGACGACATCAGGACCCTGCTAGACAATGGGGAGACTGCAGCAGGGATTCGGGACAAAGCTCTGGAATGGACCACCTACTTCCTCTCCGGCAGAACCCAGAGCGTCCGCCTCCCCCCGTTCCGCTCCGAAGCCTCCGAGATCATCTGCGGCGTACCCCAAGGATCCTCCCTCAGCCCGACACTGTTCAACATTTACATGGCCCCGCTCGCACACGTCGCCCGACAGCGCGACCTCAATATAATCTCCTACGCGACGACACTCAACTGATTCTCTCCCTCACCAAGGACCCCATTACCACCAAACCCAACCTCCATGAAGGAATGAAGGCCGTCGCCGACTGGATGAAGATCAGCCGTCTGAAGCTGAACTCTGACAAGACAGAGGTCCTCATCCTCGGCTCCAACCCGTCAGCCTGGGATGACTCCTGGTGGCCAACGGCACTGGCGGCAGCCCCGACCCCCACCCACCACACACGCAACCTGGGAATCATCCTCGACTCAACGCTCTCAATGACCAAACAAGTCAACGCCGTCTCCTCCTCCTGCTTCAACACCCTCTGCATGCTCCGCAAGATCTACAGATGGATCCCGACAGATACAAGAAAGACAGTCACCCAGGCCCTCGTCAGCAGCAGACTCGACTACGGAAACGCCCTCTACTCGGGAGCCCCGACCAAGCTCATCAATCAACTACAACGCATTCAAAAAGCCTCGGCACGACTGAACCTCGATGTACCACGACACGGCCACATCACCCCCCACCTGAGAAACCTGCACTGGCTTCCCGTCAACAAGAGGATATCCTTCAAGCTCCTCATCCACGCACACAAGGCACTCCACAAGACCGGCCAAACCTACCTCAACAGACGGCTCTCCTTCTACACCCCCAACCGCCAGCTATGCTCCGCCGACCTCTCACTCGCCACCGACCCTCGCATCCGAAGAACAACCACCGGCGGGAGATCCTTCTCCCACCTCGCCACCAAGACATGGAACACCCTCTCAATGAGCCTCCGACAGACCCAAGACCTGCTGACCTTCAGGAGGATACTAAAGACATGGCTGTTCGATCAGTAGCGGCCCCCACCTCCCCCCCCAGCGCCTTGAGACCCTCACGGGTATGTAGTCCGCTTAACAAAAGACTGATTGATTGATAGATTGATTGACCTTTCTGCAGGGGTCATCAGCAGTACACTGGTACTGAGCCTGAAAAGAATGCCATCGAATCACCTAAAGAGAAACATTAATTCACAACCAATTTATGCCAAATTAAGTGTATTTTCCGCCTTTACCACTACAGATTTCACAAACGTCTGGCCCCCTCATATGCAATAACTTTGTGCATTCTATTTGACAGTATCTACTGATTAAATCAATGGGTACTCGGTTTTAATAGACCTGGCACCTTAACCTTCTTATTTTCAATCAGACGCTTATTAGAAATTGAAAAAAACCCACATAAAACTGTTATCAGCCTAACATCCTATTATTCCCATAATATTCAACTAAAACATGTACCACAATGTGACTAAGAAGGTTCTTTCATAATGATGAAATGTGGCCCAAAGCATTAATTGCCACTGACCAAATCTAGGTTTATCCAAGTACTAGACCCACTTGTTTTTTTTGGTTAATTTCATGACAACGATTCTTGTAAGTCATCTAATGTGATTATCTTTAACAAGGTGTGTATTTCTTTCAGTGAGGGTGCCCTATTATGTTGATGTTGGCACTGTTATTGCTATTTATTTCGGGAGTGCAGTGTCTTCCCATATCAGAATCTACGTGTTGTAATTTTGCAGTAGTAGTTCAATGTCACTTGTATTGTAATTCTTGGTGGAAGTACTCGTATCTGCTCCTCGATGGCAATATATGGTCCAAGGGATGTGTGGTTGTTTCGGGATCCTGCAATATATTTTAACTTGGACTTTTCCATAAGCGCCTTTGTTTGATCGACGCAGGTCTGTTTTTACCCTAATGTTAATATTCAGTCAAGTTCATCTTTGCATGTCTTCGATGGTCATAGACCATGCTTCATGGCTTTACTCAGTTGCAGCCAATGGTGGATGGATATCCTGTTGGTTTGGGAGTTAATGGTCTGTACACATTGTATACATCCAGTGCCTTGCTTAGTGGTAGGTTTTATACATTTAGGAGGATATTTTGAGAGAAACCACTGAGAACTGCCTTTGTTTGCATCTTCATGAAGCTCCAGAACACGCGTATTTGTTATTCTTTCTTGACTAAATATTCAGATGAATGATGTTTTAAAATTACTTTACCAAAATTTAGTATTACACGTTGTTAGTTCGGAACCTGACACACAGCAACTTCCACTTAATCTCTTCAGAAGTTCATTTGCTCAGTGGTGTGAAATAAAAAATGCCCTAATTAAATTTTTTGTGTAAAGCAGTGGTGAGATTGGCGGTATCGTAGCAAGTGTGAACACTTGACAAGAGGCTGACATGACAACATTTCAGTTGCTACCTCTATTCAATTCTCAATTGACATCCAACTTTCCTGAAGCACATGCTTGGAATGGTTGGGCATGTAGCCCGCTTATTCCCCAGGATAGTGTTCAAAGACTGCTGAATGAAGAGCTTGAGACCCAGTGCGAACCCATCCCCTAGTAATGGGCGCAACAATAACTTAATGTCCTTTTTCATATCCAATTTGATGCTTTCTTACCCTTAAAACAAGATCTGGGATCTAGTGAAAGGGACGTGTTACCATACATGTCCACTGATCCCCATCCAATCTCCTGAACTTTACTAAACAGTTTCCAAAATACGAAAACCCCCTAAATGTTTAGGTAAGAATTGAAAACTGGTTTCAAATGTTATAATACTAACTGGGAAGAAGTGAATACACTGTTAAATGTTAATATGCCTGGGGAAGCCAGAGACTGGTTTGTTGCCAAAGCCAGCTGGCCATGGCAAATACATAGTGACGATGCCACATTAATAACTGCTGAGGATGCTTTGTTAAATGCAGTTACTGAAGTATGCCCTATTAAAACTTACTGGATATTAAGAAAGTAAGTATGAAACTCAAACTAATTTATTGGATCAATTGAATGATGTATATGGCTATCATTCCTGCATTGTGTGTGCTGCCAAAACTGTACATAATGCAGTGCGGGAGACCTTTGTTCAGGCTTTCTTACAGATTATTGAGAGAATATGTGTGGTTTGGCAAAACAAGAATTTGCCTGACTTGGTTGCTTTATTCTGCTTAAATAGCCATAAATGATGGATGCACAGGTACTAACACATCATTTTAGATACAACTGTTAAACAAAAAGAATCTAGCAGACTGTGCATTAGAGAGTGGCCCGGGCAGGGGCTGGAGACGCTTAGGACATGCCTTCTCCCGATCTGGGGTGATATCAGGAGAACCACAGGAACACCATATAACGCTCCTCCACCTCGTGCACTACACCAGTGTTCCCTGTGCAGTAGAGTGCTCATACTGCTTTAAATCGATGGGAGTCTGTCCCCCCACACGCCAGTGCTGGTGGATGTTCTTATCTTGACCTGCAATTTAAAGGCGCGA
Organism: Lissotriton helveticus; assembly: GCF_964261635.1. Lineage (NCBI taxonomy): Eukaryota > Metazoa > Chordata > Amphibia > Caudata > Salamandridae > Lissotriton > Lissotriton helveticus. The sequence continues at coordinate 1,042,752,217 of NC_136061.1, forward strand.
CTGCTCATTCTGCCCACCCCCTTTGTGGCGTAGCTCACTTTGTCTCTTATGGCCCTTTGAGGCCAGGGGAAACCAGGCTTGCATCTTCAGCAGCAGACAGCTCTTCCCAGGGTCCTCGATGCACCTGGATCCTTAATTGGACTACCAGAACCTGACCAGCTGCTCATGCTGACCCCCCGGAAGTGGACTCCGGGGGGCAAGTGGGCCAGAGGTGGTGACTGCCTCACCGGGTGACCATCATTATATAATTTGGGCCGTAGCATACCATGGGCAAAGGCAAAGGCCCCACAGCCAAAACTAAGACGTACAAATACACCATGTCCGCCCAGGGTCCTGTGGGGGATGGCTCCAGAGCCTCCCTGACTGTGGTAGACCATCGGAGTCATCCCCTACCCTACAGGCCATTAAGACATCATGCGATTAACAGTATTGTAGTGGAAAAACAGATTAGAGAAGGGCAGATTAATGTTACCACTGCTCCACCAGGACCTTCGCAACAAGGCCAATCAGGTTACAGAGGCAGAAACCCTTGTCTCGAAACTGGAGGACAATGTTACCATCATTAAATCCACCATATCAAATCTCCTGCCTGCCACGAAACAATTTGAGATGCAGGCTGAAGACGCCGAAAACAGACAGAGACGTAATAAATTACAATTTGTCAGATTCCCAGAAGGGGTTGAAGCTGATGACACTGAAAAATTTCTAGAAATCTGGCTAAGATCATGGATGTCAATAGTGCCCCTCTCCCAATGATTCATGCTAGAGTGTGCCCACTGATCCCTCATGCCTAAACCTCCTCAGCAACAACTTGTTGCTCAGGTCATGAACTACTGAGAAAGACACGCAATCCTACGGGAGGCTTGGCAATCTTCTATATGAGGTGTCCTGGATCATGATAATTCTGGATTAGACAAAACTGGACCAGGCCAAACGTAAGTCTTTGACTGACATTAATCAAAATCACTAAGCAATAAATCTTCACTAAATGATGATTTTCCCTGACACATTAAAAGTGATACATGAGTCCCACTTGCATTTTTCAAAATCTCCAAATGAGGCCCAAAGTGGGCTGCAGAGAAGAGAATCCTCTCCTGCAAACTGCAGGGGGCCTCTGCCCAACACAACCGCAGGCCTTTGCCTGGGCGTCCTCCATTTTCTGCCCATCCGTGCAGGTGGACCTGTTCTTGGAGGGGCATGGGGCACCTCATTTGGCCCCCTGACACTTCGGACAGTGAGGCTGGAACAGCGTACTTACCACCTCCCATAGGTGACCAGGCAGATCCACCTGAGGGCACACATGGGGACCACCTGATGCCATAGAGGGACCCAGTCTTGAACCAAGCTCCAAATGCCATGAGCATATACCACAGGGAAGGGACCACTGCAGCCCTGGCTGTGATTTCCATGGAGATGTGGCTTGAACCTGTGGTAGCTAGTTTTTGAGGCTCAAACTATAAATACCTATAGTTTGTAGGAAGGGCCACTAGACACCTTGTTCATGGGTTGGGTATAAAGATTGTTGGGGAAGACAAATGATTCTGGTAGGGAAGCATGGGGTGGGAGGAGTTGGGGTGTAGGTGGGGTAAGTTCAAAGTTGATCAGTTGTTCTGAGAAGCTTGGCTATTATTTTGTTATGCAGCCATGTGTATCCATACTGTCACCACAACCAGTTTATTCCTTCCCGCTGACCACGAGAGAGCCTCATGCTGCTATTCACAGCTTGTTTCTTTTTTGAAATGTAAATGGGCTCTTAAATCATATTAAACAAACAACAGTCCTTTGTTATGCCAAACAAATGGTTCCAAAAGTACTTATGCTCCAGGAGACTCATCTCTTGGGCACCCAATGCTCTCATCAAGGCCATTGTGGCTGTAATAGAGTCTACCACTTTGGCTTCACCAGGAATTTGAGGGAGGTGGCTATTCTCCTACGGAAACCTTCCACCCTAACATCATGAAAATACCCCTGAACTCCCGGGTCAGATACATGGGGCTGGAGGGCCTCCTGGAAGGTATACAACTCACCCTCTTTAGTGCCTACATTCCACTGCAGGCTTGCAGTGAAGCGCTTAAGACGTGTCGCTCAGTGCTTGAAGGGTTTCCCTAGGGGAGCACAATAGTGGCAGTTACTTCAACACAGCTCCAGATGTTCAGAGAGATATGACTGTAGAGCCAACACCCCACAGCATCAGTATGACAAAACTGCTCCAAAATTGGATTTGAGTCTTGGCTAAGATGTTTGGAGGACTTGGTATCCCCATGCTTGAGAATACAACCACATCTTCACCACCCACAAAACCCTCTCTTATATTGTCTTCTTTGTAAGCGAATCAGGATAAGGTATTATCCGCAGCTACACTGTGGGGGGCCGGTAAGGCCACAATTAGAGATCTGGCTAAGGCACACATCTGTGGTAAAGAATGGGCAAAGAGGCTCCAGATCTGGGAGACTAGATCTTGGCACTGGAAAAACAATATGACCTTGATCCAAACCCCAGTACATTCCACCAACTGGAGTTAGACATATGGTCCCTCCGCCAACTAGCCCTTGAGGAGGCCTTTCAGTGCTAGAAAGCTACCACCTAGCGGGCTTATGAACATGGCGATAAACCTGGCAAGCTTCTATTCTAGCTGGCCACTGTAGATATGACATCTAAGATTGTGCCGGAAATACTTGTTGGGGGGCGTCGGCAGACATCTGCAGTCCAAATTGCAAAAACCTTTGCTGACTATTATTGATTATTATACGCCTACACCCCCAGACTACTGAAGAAAATATAAACCCCTTCCTTCAAGATATTTCTTTGCCCATGTTCTCGAGGTCCTAAGGTGTCCTAATCTAATATTATCGCAAGTTCAGTGAATTGTTGACTCCCCATTTACATACCCTTCCACTCAGAGGCAATAGCTTGCAATAGCCTGTGGAGAGCTCCTTCCGGAACTCGACTTGGCTACCATTTTGTTGATTAACAAACCTGGGAAAGCATCAGAATGCTGTCCCTCGTATAGACCAATATCACTATTTAACAGAGAGCTTAAACTCTTTGTAAATGTCCTCGCCCGTCAGCTCCTCTCAGTGCTTCCCTCCCTGACCCATCCAGACCAATCCGGCTTAATACCTTCCCATAGCATTTGGCATTGCATTTGGTGCCGCCACCTGCCACTGCGGTACAAAAGGGGGTGGTGATGGACGGAGCATCTGAACCAATCAAATACTCACACCCAGTCAAAAGATCTGGGTTTGATCCATCACCGTTCTTTAGCCCACTCTGCCACCCCAGTTCAGACATGACTATATGCAAATCAGTCTGACCCTGTGCCTCATGGGAACAGTCCAGCCCGAACTGCCAAGCCATGCCTTCCCTGGACCGGAAACAAGCTTCCGAGGACCGGTTTCTGGCATTACAGCCGTCTTCAGCCCGGCTTGCTTGAATCCAGTGGCAAAGTGAGCAAGGGACTGACGTCTGAGCATACCCTGCCACACTTATGGCGGCCAAAGCGGTACAAAAGGGGGTGGTGATGGACGGAGCATCTGCCACTGGCCCACAGAAAAGAGCTGAGTGAGCCTAGTGCGCCTCTCTTAGTCGCTTTCGAAGAAGCATTTGGCACAGTCAACTGGTCCTTCCACAATGCAGTGCTGGACAAAGTGGGTTTTGGTCTGCAATTCTGACAGTGTGTGGGACGCTTCTACTCCTCGCTGGCTGCCCAGGTAACCTCATTGGAGTTCTCTCTGAAGCATTTCCTATTCAAAGGAGGTTGAGACTGGGTTGCCCTCTGTCTCCCCACTTCTTCACCCTGGTTATTTAACACATGGTCATACGTGTTCGGTGTGATGCCCAGCTCCAGGGCTGGTGTTGGGCAGGAGCAGGTGAGGACCATATAGCACTGTACACAGACAACGTGTTCCTATATTTCACCCATCCCCGAGATTCCCATCCCGGTGGACTATGCATTCTCAAACTATTCAGTGAAGACTTTAGTCTCTGTCCTGACTAGTTCAAATCTCTTCTAGTCCTGACGTGCACTGACTCTGAAGTGGTGAATTTGGGAATCAATATCCCGATGAGACAGCTCACTTTCCAGTTTTTGGCGGTCTCCATCTGTTTAGAGTCGAATCTGACCTGTAACCTCAACCTACGGCTGCTAGTGGCAAACATGAAAGAGGACCGCCAATGCTAGGCAACTCTCCCGCTCCAAATCCTAGGGTGCATAGCCCTCTAAGATGAAGATCTTCCCTCGTTTCTTATATGTGTTGCAGAATTTCCCCTTTCTACTCCCAGACACTTGGTTCTGGGACGTCAAAGGCATGATTAGATCATTTCTATGGGGTGGCTGCCAGCCCAGTTCGCTCTCAACAAATGTTGGCAGCTGACATATGATGGGGACCATTATAGATAAAGGTCGTCACCGGACCTGGGTACAATGCGGGAATGAAAGGAATGGAATGGTCCGTGACTCATTCAAGAAGAACATGATTCATATCTGTATAATCTAAGTTGTGTGGAAACTACAACACTGGTATTTAATCCCATGTAGAAACCCCTATGCATATGACATCAAAATTATATTATGAATGCATACACAGAATTTAAGAAACCAAAAATAATAAAGCGCCAGGGAAGCAAATTTCATCTGCAATTCTTTTATTCCAATTGATTATACTTAATTTACCATTTTAAATATTTTGTAATAGGTTGCATAAAGGAAAAAGAAAAAAGGATTAAAGAACGTTCTCATGTTCGGCAAGTGAGAGTGAGGATCACAAATAAAAGAATAGACAATTCAAATAATTGTAACAGTAGAATGGGAATGAAGACCAGTGTCAAGAGACCTGTCCGTTATAGAACATGTTTAAACAATAATACATTCAAATTAATCATGCACCAGTGCATCTTCAAAATGTAGGACAGGGTGACAGGTACAGGGCTACGTTTTCCCCTCCTTGTTACTAATCCTACGTCTATCTCTTTGGGTTGAGATGTTGAACAACACACCCTTCGTCTAAGTCCCACCTCTCCGGGTAACCTGCTAGAGAGGAATCTTTTGTGTAAACTTTACCGTTGTGAATATTGTAATAGTAATGGTGTTTATTTGGGTGTTCCAATTGTGAAAGAAAATCCCTCTTCCTCTGTGTTAAATGAAAGTGAATGCTCTTAATGTTGATATTGATTCACCCCAGAATATGTTTCACATTTTAACACAAGCCCCATCTTCTTCATGGTCACAACATAGGCAACATTTTGACTGCAGATCCTGTCAATATTAAGTTGAACCCAATGAAGAAACTTCTCCACATGCCACAACAGCCCTTACATAATGAAGTGAAAGCAGAAATCTTACTGAGGTATTACTGCTCTGTTAAAACAAAAGATTTTGAGCCCTATAGTTAGCAACCGTAATATCCCTATGTTATATATCCAGAAGCCTGGTAAACAAACATAAGGTGTGTGTGTTATTAATACTTATGTATTACTAAGTGTTCTTGTTTTAACAAACCCAGCTACTAATCAGCCAAGTCTGATGAGAAAGTGTTGTCTATGTATGCTCTACTTTCCTTTTTTAGTGCTATAGACTACACAAATCTGTGCCTTTTTACGTTCTCCTACAACGGCTATCAAATGATTTGGACTCACCAGCCACAGGGTTATACAAAGTAACTCTCAAGCTCCTAAGAAAGTCACGCTGATTATCCAACGTGGTTGTACCCTGGTTCAATATGTCAATGACGTGTTGGTTGCCTCTGATTTCTTGGATCGTGCAAACATGAGTCCCTATATCTGCTCATTGGATTGCTAAACAAGGGCAAAAAGCCTCTTGAAGGACACTGAAGTTATGGTTACCCTCTGTTTGATATTTAGGTTGCAAGATCTCTGACAGAACAAGACACCTTTCTACTCATCACATCAAACCTGTCCGTAAGCAACCCCGGACTGTTACTTTCTCAGATACACACACTAATGGGAAAGGTTGGTTATTATCGGCTAAGGATTTTAAGCTATACTAATACTGTGAAACTGCTTGAAGTCTTTGTGAAAAGGGTACCCCCAAACCGTTCATTTGGTTCATGGAGGCTGAGCAAGCCTTTGAGACAAAAAGAAGTGAAGAGCTTATTCTTCCTTTGCTCTTGATGTTGTGAAGGGAGGGCTGACACCGTGGATACAGTGGCCCATCCTGTTGAAGTGTATGTAAATATTGTTCTTGGGTCACTTCTCACCATCACTGTTTTCACGTGCTGGCAGCACAATTGTAAACCAATAAAATGTCATGATTGTCTAAGTATGAAATATTGTTTCTCTCTGTCTCCCATATTGCCATAGTAAGATGCTCTGTGCTGTAGCCAGTGTTATTGTTTCCCACTTCTATTGAAGGGGACACCAATAATTATCTCCTCACTAGTGCTTACCTCTCGAAGACCTGCACTAATCTCACTGATGTACATCTTTCTAACTGTGAAACTGTTTAGCATGTGATGGCAGCTCTCTCAAAAACAGAGCAAGAAATTTGGTTGCTGGGCATTCTGTCTGCACCATGTATGCATTCTCGAGTAGATGTTACTGCAAGTGTATTTTTTCCAGTTAGTTGAATTAATCGTTTTATCTGCGCTTGTATTTTGGCCACTCAGAAAACTGTAAGTACCTTCACGGATTTAAAGTGTACCATTGATGTTGTCCACAATTTAGCCATTTTGTGAATGCAAAATGTAGGTATTCCGATTAAAAATAGATCCAATGTAAAACGATTCCATTGTGCTGGCCAAATGCCAAAGAAAGTGGCAATTGTTAAGTGTACTACCCACCAATCTGCTAAAGGTGAAGTCTTTGAGGGTAATGGTTTTGCAGATAGTACTGGTAAAAATGCAGCTTTGTCCCCTAACTAAGGGCCCGATTAGGATGGCGGACGGACGCTGGTCCGTCCGCCACCCCCGAGGTGGAGGGACCGTCCGCAGGGCTGCGGCGTTCCCTCCCTCGGAATTAGGATGTGACCACCACCCTGGCGGTCACATCCCCTATATTTAACATTGCGGCGGATGCTGCTTCATGCAGCACCCGCCACAAGGTTAAATGTGCATGTTTTCCTTTGCATGCATGAAGCGGCAGGCACCGCGTGCTGCCTGCCGCTTCGTGCATGCAAAGGCAGGGGGGATACCATAGGTATCCCCCCATGTGCCACCCCCACCCCCCAATACCCCTGGGGGCCCGCAATGGGCCCCCATACTCAGACTCCACATGCTTTTCTACGGCGGAAAACCCGCTGTGGAAAAGCGTGTCTCCGCCGGCATCCTAATATGGCTGGCGGTGTCTGATAGACACCGCCACCATATTAGAGCTTTTCCGCCACGGTCGGAAGGCGACCGCGGCGGAAAAGTGGCGGACGGAAAAATGACCCCCCAGTCATCCTAATCTGGCGGGGGGTCTTTTCTGTGTCTGCAGCGGTGAATCCACATCCTCCGGGCCGGCGGTGGCTTCCGCCGGCCCGGAGGATGCGGATTCACCACGGTCCTAATCGGGCCTTCAGATGTGACATTGATGTGTCTGTCCCACACTGGTGATCACCCCATGCACAACATATGCTATCTCGAAAGTACCCAAAAGTGAAAAGGAGGCTTGCGCAAGGTTTGGGTGTCATAGTCTTTCCCCTATAAGCAGTGCTTCCACAAACATGTGACTCATTAACTCACTCCTTAGAGTCATGCAAAGCATTCTGGTACCGGTAGACAGCCAAGGAATAGATATTTTGTGAACATTTTTCGGCAAAAAGACTTTTTGACATTGTTACTTTGTTACTGAAAGTAATACAGAGTCTTTTTTTTATAAACATAATACCATCTCATCTGTGTAAATATTTAGACTTTTTATTGAGATGATATTCGTACTTCGTGTTTAAATAACAGGTAGGATTTCCTCAGTTTTTATTTGTATATTTCTTTATTGTGCCCGCAAAGACACAAATTCCCCAAAACGTTATTGTTCTTATGGTGTACAAGGTTAAGCTCACTGTTGCCAATAATTTATTACCAATATTACATATTGCGGAATTCGATTCTTTTAAGAACTGTCTTTCCCACAGTGTGGTTTGCTTAATACTTCCTCAATGAATTATTCTTGTTGGATTTCACCCCCCCAGTTATGTACAAATCGGAGCTCCAATAAAGTTTAACATCGGCAGACAGACCTGCACAATTTTGAGATGCTAAAGGCATGCATGTGTTAGTTCCCAGGCATTGTCAATGATATTATGCTCTATTAAATCTATATCCATTATTTACGCCCTCCAGTGGGCAACCATGTCATGATTTTGACACCAAACACGACATGTTTTGATAAAGCCATTAGAAAGTTAGCATTAACCGCAAGGATCATAATGCACTTAAGAGTATACGGAATGGCTACATCATAGAACAACTATAAGGAAGGGATTCCGAAAGCTGCTAGGGCATCCTCTCACACAAAACCAAGCACTCTGCCTTCAGGATTGTCAAGGCCTGCCATAGGAGAGTCTTATAGGTCTATATGTGTCTATATATATAGGTTGATATAGGTATATCTTTAATCCAATTAGGAAGGAGCGTACTAGTAATACAATGTGAATATAATAACTCCAATTCACAATAACACTTCTCCACAGAGACGTCTTCTGTATTTTCCAAAGGTTTCTTTATTCTTTCGACTCAACAATTCCCATAAGATCACAGTACAAATTCAACAGCCGACGCGTTTCGTCCCATAATGGGACGTCCTCAGGGCTGTGAAAGAAAAATGTAAACAAACAATCACAAACATATTTGTTAGAAGCGGCTGTCTCTAGTTGGCAGAGGTATACACTTCTGACAAATAGGGACACACCTTTTCTAGTCAGGGCAAGGAGATCACACACTTAGATAACCCCTGCTCACCCCCTTGGTAGCTTGGCAAAGCAGATAGGCTTATCTCAGAGGCAGTGCGTTAAGCATTTATGACCACGTACAGTAATAAAGTGAATACACTACAAATGGACACGACACAGTAGTATTATAAAAATAAGTATTTTTATATAAGGCTTAGCACAAGACCAAATAACGACAAAAATATACCACAATCTTAATAAATACTGTTGGAAGGAAAAATAATAGTTCAAGCACGGTTTCTTCTTAGCACAAAAGTCTTTAGTATCAAAAGCAACTCTTCTTCTCTAAAACACAGTTCTTGGCAACAATGTAACCCACACGGGAGTCACACGACGTCGAGGCAAAGTTAATCCAAAGGTTCGGCGTCGACCGCGAGGAGCGCTACGTCGAGCCCGGAGTCGCACAGACCCCAACAACACAGTACCTTGGAAAAGTGAAGCACTCGATGATCAGCGGCGTCGAGATGTCCGGCGTCGCGTCTTCGGCGTCGATCGGGCCTCGGAGTCGGGGCGATCTGCAGCGGCGTCGACCGAAGTCAGGCGGGAGCAGCGCTCACGGGATGAAGCAGGATACGACGTCGTCGATGTCGATGTTGCAAGAGTGAGCAGCGCTCACGGCGTCGAGAGGGCTCGAAGTCGATGCGATCAGCGGCGGTGCAGACACGAGGTCACTTGGAGCTGGAGCCGAACTCACTACTCACTGGCGTTGCTGCTGGCGTCGATCGGGCCCGGCGGCCGGCGTCGAGGAAGCGGGACACTGGAGCCGTTACTCACGATGTCGAGCTGGATTCGGCGGCGTCCGTCGGCGTCGAGATTGCTGGATTCTTTCAGAGGTGCTGGATTCACAAATCCCAGCAAATAGCACTTTAAGCAGATGAAGTCCTTTAGCCCTGTGACTTCAACAGGAGACTGGCACTCTTCCAGCCCTTGGAGATTTTCTTAGCAAAGAGTGAGAGTACACACACAGTTCCTTTCTCCTGGTTCCTTGGCAAAAATAAAGAAGCAATGCAGGATTCCCCCAACAAACAGCACTCTGGCAGAAGGGGTAGGCAGTCCTTAGATCAGCAGGCTTCTTGTCCTTGGTTCAGGTTTCCTTGTCAGAAGTGATCTGAATTCTTGGTTCAGGGGTCCTTCTCTTATACCCCTTTTTGGCTTTGATCCCTTTGTCCATGCAGGGGAGTTTCCCCCCATCTTGGGTTTGTTGTGGGTGTTGCCAGGCCGAAGCACCTGGCCTATTCACTGGGCAGGGCAGAGTCCTCAGCCGCTCAGCAGGAGCGGAGCCAGCATTGTCACTGGCAGGGGCAGGGCCATCAGCTGCCCGGCAGGAGGCGGGCCAGGAAAGTCCCAGGCAAGCACAGAGTCATCAGTCGCCTGGCAGGGGGGCGGAGCCAACATTGTATCAGGCAGGGCAGGCTATCAAGAGCTACTCTCCCCTACTCTCAATGCAAATGCCCCACTCATCCCACACTGACTCATTCAGACTCTCTGGAGCCACCCAGCTCCTGTCACACGCACACCAGAACCAGCAGAGACCGGTAGACAGTTAGACAAGAAAATAGCTACTTTCTAAAAGTGCTATTTTCAAACACAGAGTCCAAAAACCATCCACACAAACGGATGCGTTATTAAACCCTGAGTTCAGGGATACCAAACTCGACATTGCACCATGCTCCCCGAGCCCGCTAGGATTATAGCATTAATAATCCTGGCAGCCCATTCTAACTGATGGAGAGCAGGTTACCTTACAATAGTGAAAAACGACTATGGCTGTAATTCACTATTAGGACATGCCAACCTTGTCAGGCTTGTCCTACCTTATGCTTACAATGCACCCTGCCCGTGGGCCTACCATAGGGGTGACTAACATGAAGTTAAGGGAAGGTTTAGGGACTGGCAGGTAGGTGTACTTGCGCAGTCCTCGTGACAGTCAGACTGCACGTGGTCTGGCAATGGCAGACCTTCAGACATACTTTTACTAGGCCGCTCTTGTGGGTGGCACAACATGTGCTGCAAGCCCACTAGCAGCATTTGTATTTACAAGCCCTGGCACTCCTGGTGCACTCTACTAGGGACTGACAGTAAACCAAATAAGCCAAACATGGAAGTCAATCAATACAGCAATTTCACATAGGGAGCACTTGCACTGTGGCACTGATCAGCAGTGGCACAGTGCCCAAAGCATATACCAGCAAAAACATCGTAAACAGAGGAGGCAAACAGAAAAAAATGGAGGAGAGACTCATGCCAATGATGCCAGGTCTAACAATATTCATCTCAAAACAAATCTACATAAGCTGACTACTACAATTATGTCGTTTTTTGATAATCAGCATCGTTAGCAGAATATATAATCACTTCCATATAAAATTAATACATTGGTAAACATAACCTCTTGCGGATACAACAAGATACCTCTGCCTAATGAACATTCTATGCAAAAAAAGGCTACACATTCTCTACCAGTTACAATAATCATCTCCACTGCTGGACCCTCTTGAGCTTCGTATTGTTCAAAACTACTTTCATGATATACAACCTAGACATTGTATAATGGCTCACCTTGAATCAATATATTACAGCCAGTATGTGACCTGGTCATAAATTTCTATCGTTTTGCATATAGTCCGAAGGCGACTCAAAATTTGAATTTATGTAGAAGATCTAAAATGCACAGATGGGTAACCAATGAGTTTGATAATCATTCCTAAAACAGGGGCTAAAACAGGGTGTTCCTGCTTCTTCAAGATCTAATATCCATGAACCCACCCCAGTGACGTGCTATCAAAAAGGTACTCCCAGGGCAACTCTTTCTTTCTTAACCATTATTACCTGTATTCCACTTCAGGAATTCTCCTTAGCAATCCTCTTCTTATTAATGCCAATGTCAGCCTCAAAACCGTTTGACGCTTCCTGAATAATGAGCTGTATCCAAAATATACACATAACCACATTATAATAAAGATCCCACCAAGATGGTGGATCATAGTACCCAGTAATGGCCTGTGACTTACTTAATGTAATCTCCTGATATCGTCTTTATTTATTCCAACCGTTGCACCAACGTCAACCATCTAATATTCACCCGCATAGGATGATGCTCCTCAACAAATAAATGGCCATGAGATTGTCAATCAATATATGCCCCCCTGGCCAGACCTTTTTCCAATATCCCCAGTCCAAAAAAAGATACTCGCTGGGCTTCTCACCTCATTACAAATTCTCTGTTCTTAACCTTCTTTTCTGGTTCCCCTCATGACATCATATTACTCATATCTCTTCTTCTTGTATCAACACTGTAAATAAGACAGACAATACAGCACTAAGTTACCCCACCGGATGCCAGCCTTTCAATTCCCCCTCACTCTATTCACTCTAGGTTCAGTTCGCACCTCTGCATTATCTGACCGTCGCCTTAGTCACCATCCTCGCACAAACCCGATTCAGTCTGTATTGACTCCGTGTGGTTGCTGTGCTTATATACCTAGTAAATTCAATTACCTACCCTTATCAACCACTTTATTCATTCCACATTACCCACACCTGTGCGCTAACTCCGACTTCCTCCGTGGTCCGCATTCATTCCCACACTTCATTTTCTATCCCGCGTATCTCGGTGCTCCGTGCTGCTTTCTGATACGTTAAGCTCCTGTAACCTGCCCTCCTATTGGTTTAAACTTCAACCAATAGCCGCTGCACTCTGCCGGTCTCGGTGGCTAATCTCGCCTTTCCCTTCCGACATCAACTTAGTACTACTAGATGCACTTTACTTAAACTCTCATTACAACAATATTCTTTAACCACAGTAGTTAAAGTGATTCATGTGATTAATGCACACACTCCGTTTCCCATTCTAATACAATTCCAACCCCGATGTCAGGTCTGAACACAATATGAAGCAATTGTATTCCCACCTCTGGTTGGCTAATACTAAAAATCGACCCTTCTCATTGGTTCATCTTAATCCAATGTCTGCCTTGTTAGTTCTAATGTGCAGGCCATATCCCAAGCGTTGTTTCATATTCCCCTAATTTCGAACACATGACCCAACATTGCTCATAAATCAAGCCTCCCATCTACAACGCACAGTACCCTACACCGCACTGTATTCCAGAATATACGCACTGAAGCTCAATCCTCACCCAATATACCATATACTCTAGGAGAAGCTAATCCAAAAAGTAATGTAGTTCGGAATCAGGCCCGTCCAGTCTGTTGCGTTGCGACCCCAGGCATGCTCCCTCTGGAGCATGCCTGGGGTCGCAACGCAACAGACTGGACGGACCTGATCCTTTTTTGGGCCAGGTTCATAGACGATATCCTAATAATTTGGAGGGGATCGTCTTTGGAACTTAACAAATATTTGGATTACCTAAATTCGAATGATTTTAATGTAAAATTAACTATGAGCTGTAGTACGAAACAAATTGAATTTCTTGATGTGACATTAGTAGTCGAGGGTGATAGTATTATCAGTAAGCTGTTTAGAAAAACAACAGCCACCAATTCGATACTGCGGGCAGACAGTTTTCACCCGGATTCGGTGATCTCAGGGATCCCGTATGGTGAAATGGTCCGGGTGCGTCGAAATTGCAGTCGGGATAGCGATTGCACAGAGGAGCTAGATAATTTACAGGAGAGGCTGGTCCAGAGAACGTATACTAGAAAACTTGTCACCAAAGCAAGGACAAGGGTATCGAGTATTAGTAGAGAATCAACATTAGTTCAGAAAACCAGAAAGGAGAAGGAGAGGAAAGTATCCTTTATAACAACGTACTGTTCTAAGGGAGAAATGATTAGGAAGGCTTTGAACAAAAACTGGAACTTATTGAAGGGTGTTCCAGGTTTGGTGGGATTGATAGGTGAGAAACCTATGGTGACGTATAAAAAATTTAACCATTAAGGATAAAATATCCAGGAATTATATTCAAGCTGAGGGACCATGTACTAGGAATTGGTTACCACCACCCCCCAAAGGATTCTACGTGTGTGGATCCTGTAATGTGTGCGAGTTAGGCATCAATAGAATTAAGAACTTTGTATATAATGATAATAAGCAGTATCAGATCAATGAGTTCATCAATTGCAATAGTACAGGCGTCATTTATGCGACCATATGTGACTGTTCCAAATTATATATTGGTAGCACCAAAAGAAAGTTGAAATTCAGAATTCAAGAGCACAGGCGTGCGGTTGTTAATGGGGACATTAAATCACCATTATTTGTGCATAGGGAGAATGACCACAAAATGCAAAAAAAATTCAAGTTTCCTGGAATTCAGAAGGTGCCTCAAAATATAAAGGGGGTGACTGGGAACACAGAATCAGACAAATGGAGGCTAGGTGGATTAGCAAATGCAGATCGGTAAAAAATGGGCTAAATAAGGATTCCGAACTACATTACTTTTTGGATTAGCTTCTCCTAGCGTATATGGTATATTGGGTCAGGATTGAGCTTCAGTGCGTATATTCTGGAATACAGTGCGGTGTAGGGTACTGTGCATTGTAGATGGGAGGCTTGATTTATGAGCAATGTTGGGTCATGTGTTCGAAATTAGGGGAATATGAAACGAAAACTTAGGAGAATAGTGACCCAATGCTCGGGATATGGCCTGCACATTAGAACTAACAAGGCAGACATTGCATTAAGATGAACCAATGAGAAGGGTCGATTTTTAGTACTAGCCAACCAGAGGTGGGAATACAATTGCTTCATATTGTGTTCGGACCTGACATCGGGGTTGGAATTGTATTAGAATGGGAAACAGAGTGTGTGCATTAATCACATGAACCACTTTTTGTTAAAGAGTATCGGGATGTTGACAGTTTGAGCAATGAACGTCTAGCAGCGATAAGTTGATGTAGGATTGTACACGGCATCCCACATGCGGTGTTTTACGGTGTAATAACGTAACCAGGTTGACATTGGTTAAAAATGAACCAATGAGAGGGGTTGATTTATAGTATCAACCAATCGAAGGCGAGAATACGATTATCCCATACCGCATTTGCACACGACATCGCGATTGGAATCGTAATATAATGGGAAACTCAGTTTGAGCATTAATCACTTTAACTACTGTGGTTAAAGAATATTGTTGTAATGAGAGTTTAAGTAAAGTGCATCTAGTAGTACTAAGTTGATGTAGGAAGGGAAAGGCGAGATTAGCCGCCCGAGACCGGCAGAGTGCAGCGGCTATTGGTGGAAGTTTAAACCAATAGGAGGGCAGGTTACAGGAGCTTAACGTATCAGAAAGCAGCACGGAGCACCGAGATACGCGGGATAGAAAACGAAGTGTGGGAATGAATGCGGACCACGGAGGAAGTCGGAGTTAGCGCACAGGTGTGGGTAATGTGGAATGAATAAAGTGGTTGATTAGGGTAGGTAATTGAATTGACTAAGTATATAAGCACAGCAACCACACGGAGTCAATACAGACTGAATCGGGTTTGTGCGAGGATGGTGACTAAAGCAACGGTCAGATAATGCAGAGGAGAGAACTGAACCTAGAGGGAATAGAGCGAGGGGGAATTGAAAGGCTGGCATCTGGTGGGGTAACTTAGTGCTGTATTGTCTGTCTTATTTACAGTGTTGATACAAGAAGAAGAGATATGAGTAATATGATGTCATGAGGGAAACCAGAAAAGAAGGTTAAGAACAGAGAATTTGTAATGAGTTGATAAGCCCAGCGAGTATCTTTTTTTGGACTGGGGATATTGGAAAAAGGTCTGGCAAGGGGGGCATATATTGATTGACAATCTCATGGCCATTCATTTGTTTAGGAGCATCATCCTATGCAAGTGAATATTAGATGGTTGACGTTGGTGCAACGGTTTGAATAAATAAAGACGATATCAGGAGATTACATTAAGTAAGTCACAGGTCATTACTGGTTACTATGATCCACCATCTTGGTGGGATCTTGATTATAATGTGGTTATGTGTATATTTTGGATACAGCTCATTATTCAGGAAGCGTCAAATGGTTTTGAGGCTGACATTGGCATTAATAAGAAGTGGATTGCTAAGGAGAATTCATGAAGTGGAATACAGGTAATAATGGTTAAGAAAGAAAGAGTTGACCTGGGAGTACCTTTTTGATAGCACGTCACTGGGGTGGGTTCATGGATATTAGATCTTGAAGAAGCAGGAACACCCTGTTTTAGCCCTTGTTTTAGGAATGATTATCAAACTCATTGGTTCCCCATCTCTGCATTTTAGATCTTCTACATAAATTCAAATTTTGAGTCACCTTCAGAATATCTGCAAAAGGATAGAAATTCATGACCAGGTCACATACTGGCTGTAATATAGTGATTCAAGGTGAGCCATTATACAATGTCTAGGTTGTATATCATGAAAGTAGTTTTGAACGATATGAAGCTCAAGAGGGTCCAGCAGTGGAGATGATTATTGTAACTGGTAGAGAATGTGTAGCCTTTTTTTGCTTAGAATGTTCATTAGGCAGTGGTATCTTGTTGTATCCGTAAGTGGTTATGTTTACCAATGTTTTCATTTTATATGGAAGTGATTATATATTCTGCTCACGATGCTGATTATCAAAAAACGACATAATTGTAGGAGTCAGCTTATGTGGATTTGTTTTGAGATTAATATGTTTGTGATTGTTTGTTTACATTTTTCTTTCACAGCCCTGAAGACGTCCCATCACGGGACGAAATGCGTCGGCTGTTGAATTTGTACTGTGATCTTATGAGAATTGTTGAGTCGAAAGAATAAAGAAACCTTTGGAAAATACAGAAGACGTCTCTGTGGAGAAGTGTTATTGTGAATTGGAGTTATTATATTCACATTGTATTACTAGTACGCTCCTTCCTAATTGGATTAATTGTTTATTTATAGGGAGGTTGGGCGGTGCCTCCGTGGGGGTAGAGCGTAACAATACTTACATTTTTTAATATTGCTTGTGAAGTGCGGCCAATTGGGTAACCCCCTTATCGCCAAGTTCGTGTTCGTAGAATTGATATAGGTATACTATATCTAAGTAAGGGGTGCTTACACCACCTTACCCAGGCTGCAGGTGCATACCTGCGGTGCCATTTTCGAGGGCTTCCCAGGGTCGCATACTACATGCTTCAGCCCCTGGTAGGCTTCAGGGGTACCTATGCCCTTGGTACCTAAGGTACCATTTACTAGTGACTCACAAGGGTAACTCAGTAACCAATCTGGAGAGTACCTAATGTACAGATAACCAATTTAGAGAGAGAACAGCTAGGCTGTGGTCCTGATTAGCAGGGCCACAGCCAGACTAAAGTCGAAAAACCAGTGAAACACAGCAAAAAGTGGGGGTAACCATAGGAAGCAGATTCTACTCTCCTACAGTGTTCACACACACACTTCTTTAATCTACAGCACCAGTAAAAACAGAGGCTGCCATGTTAGGATTGTGAAATAGTACATGTGGTGCACGAGGCTTACAGATGTGAAAATTAAAATGAAGATGTTTTTTAAAACTGCATACCAAACACCCATTCAATGTTTTGTGTGGATTACAGCAGATTTACTGCCCTTCCTGAGATATTGAGCTATATATTCCCTCTGGTGGGCTATGTCTAAGAGGTGCTTTGTAGTACTCACAACAAAACTCTGGGCAGACTACGGATCAATATTAAAACTTCAAGTATTTATGCAAGTTCTCACCCTGATGCCGAGTAGTGTAACTTCTCAAGGACAAAAAGCCTGAATAACTCGTAGCTAAAATCTTCACAAGACCTCTAGAAAGTACCTGTTTTTGTTAACGGGTTAGAGAACAGCTGCTGAAGAAGTTTGTTCTCCGATGTTCTCAGAACCACAACAATATCAGCAGGTAGCGTATCTCTGTTCTTCTCAAGGAATCCATAGGCATCATACAAAACCTAAAATCAAAACAAGATAGCTTAAGAACATGAAAGCAATAACATTTGAGAGTGCAGACATAGTTCTGTAAATTTAGGTAAAAATGTGCCTTTATGTGAGTAAGCTGGAAATATTTAGTTATTGCGAGAAGCCTTTACAGTATCCCTTCTTAAAAATAGAAATTCTAACTCACAGGTGCATCAGTGTGCCTGCCACGTTGTTGTTTCCATGTTAAGACCCACATTTTGATACATCATTAGTGTGCAATGAATCCATCAGAGATTGTGCGCTCCAGGCACAGCAGTACAACAAGCAGCAGAACTATAGGGGCGGTTCCACCTTGGCGTAGGAATAAAAGGGCACATGCACCAAGCTTTTTACTGGTCGCAAACGGACCGATTCGCAGAATCAGTCCGTTTGCGACCAGTAAAAAGCCATTTCCGATGCATCAAACCTAAATGTATTCACAAAATAGGTAATTGCAATTTTTGCGATGACCTATTTTGCAAATGCATTTAGTGAATCGCAATTTGCGATTCCCTAAATGCAATACATGAAGCATTTTAAACATGCGACTTTGCATTAAGTTGATGTTATTTGCAAATCCTTATACAAATGCACAAAATTGCATTTTTCAAAGTGCCATGTGGCGCATACACATGCCCTTTAGGCAGGGGTCTCCAGCCTTTTCTGTAGTGAGAGCTAATTCTGCTCAAGGAAAGTCCTGCTGAACTACTAGCATATTTTATCACTGTCAATTGCTGATGATATATATTAACATTACACTATGACCACCCTAAGCACAATTATCAGTAGTAACCACCCAAAAATTCCAGGTGAAGTTATCAGCAGAATGCTAGGAAAACGTTTATCAATATTAAATGCTTGTAATCAAGTAAAATTCAAATCATCACATGCAGTGTGCCACAAACTGTATTACCACAGCAGTAAGACTGCCCAACTCAGATTGAAAGTGGATAAACATGTTTCATGTGGCAGACCCATAGGCCAACGCTGCAGCGTCCACATGCTTAAACACTCTCAACATACTCGGCAAGACCTCCAAATGCACCCACCCCCCAAATCAAGGAAGATCGTCACCCAAGCACTCATCACCAGCAGGCTGGACTACGGGAACACCCTCTATACCGGAATCAACGAATCTCTACTCCACAAAGTTCAGACTGTCCAGAACGCCGCAGCCAGACTAATCCTCAACATCCCATGACAAGACCACATTACCCACTATAAACGAGCACTCCACTTGCTCCCCGTCGAAAAAAGAGTGACCTTCAAGCTGCTCACACACACCTATAAAGCCCTCCACAACACCAAACTCCAATACCTCAATCATCTCCTTCTACACCCCCAAACGAAACCTCCACTCCGCTGACCAGGCCTTGGCCGAAATCCTCTGCATCCACAGAACCAGACAGGAGGCACACCCTTCTCCTACATCATGGCCAAGACCTGGAATGAACTCTCCCTTAGCATCAGATGAAGCCCCACACTGAAAGCATTCAGCAAGAGCCATAAGACCTGGCTTTTCGAATGACCAAAGCTGCACAAATCCCCCCCACACACTCCCCCAGCGCCTGGAAACCCTCACAGGTGCGTAGTGTGCTCTATACATCCCTGATTGATTGATTGATAGGGCACCACAGTGTGTGTTTGAGTGTTTAGGCCACCACAGTGTGTGTTTGAGTGTTATCAACAGGCCCTGCCATTGGTTTGGCTGTCTGTAACTCTTAAGGGTAGTGAAATGAGCAGTGCTGCCTTCTTTAATATACACAGAATCTCTGAGATTGGCTTGGTTTGGCTTCACCTCTGAGAGCTACTTTGAGGGTGCTAGTGAGCTACTTGTAGCTCCCGAGCTACTGGTTGGAGACCCATGCCTTAAGGCGTGTGTGTGCGCCACATGTGCACACTTACCTTTTTTGGGGGTGCATTAGGGGGGCCTTAGGCCCCCTAGCACCCTTGCAATTGCATTCGCAATTTGCGATTACCTATTTGGTAATTGCAAATTGCAAATTCTTTCCCATTCATTCCTATGGGCCCCCAGGCCCATATAAAATGAATGGGAGCGCATTCCCTAATAACAAATAGCAATTTGCGATTCACTATTAGGGAATGTGTAGGAATCGCTATTTATTGTGCGATTCCTACATGCATTAGGAATTGCGACTCCTAAATAGCGATTACTTAAAAATCGCTATTAAGGAATCGCAATTCCTTATCTTGATGCATGTGCCCTAAAGGGCCCAAAACAGGAGGTCACAACCCAGTTAGTGCTTTTTGCACCTTCGAGAGCCGGCTCAGGAAACCATTTATAAGTACAGGAAGCACTACTACAGGAGTACTCTTTTAGGCACAACTTTGTGAATCAGACCAGAAACGTCCCTATTACTAAAAGTGCAAAGCGGACCCAGTCCTTTTTAAATGTTTAACAGCCATTCACAAAGGTATTTAAGACTACAGAGAAGAGCACTACAGAACAACTACTTTAAGTAATTCCAAAATGCCTTTGTGCTTTGGCCCCTGAATACTGTGCAACCTGTCCTTCATTTTGTAATGATCCTGATTTACTAATCAACCTTATGCCTCATTATTATGAATAGGAGCCTTTTACATTCCCCTCTGATTGCCTGCAAGTGCAGAGATGGACACTTGTGAAAGACAGCAGACCTCCATCCTTGCATATGTATGTCTTTCATGACAACCTTTTTTGTAAACGCACAGCATGCCCCTTTAATTGACAGAGAAATACTGGTATGCGAGAGATTTCAGGGGGGGGGAGGGGCTTCGGGGCACTGCCTGCTCCCCCCCAAGACTGTCAGCTACCAAGGTGTCCTACCATGACACATGACAGCTTTCCTTTTGTGAATGGTTTACCACCACTTGTCAGGTCTCACAAAGCATTCAATTACATAATTGCATTTGCAATGATATTAACGTCACACCCCTTCCTCGCTACGATTGTGAATGAGTCACAGAAGGTAATTTGTGAGGCAGAAAGACTTTTCGAAATCCCAAAGTACCTTTAGTACAATGTGTCTTGTGCTTTTGCAGTCACAAAGCCTGTGATTTTCAGAATTGCAGGCTTTGAAACTGCAGAAGCACTTCATACAAAGAGCCTAAAGTTGCAGTTCATATCAAAATATTCACCAGGCAGCATGCCTATTTTTGCAAGTTTAGTATGTGTACACATTCTACCTAAAAACTCTAGGGTTAAAATAAACGTTAACATAAGGCTCAATTGTTAAAATAAACTTTACAAGTTAAGTCTAAATTGCAAGTAAAAAATATATTTGCAAATAAATCTTTCAACTAATTTACATGGATGAATTTGCGATTTGTCTTTATTGAATATAGCATTAAAACAGAAAAAAAAAACCTTTTAAAATGCACAAATCATGTAAATTTAGGAAGCCATAATAATAACTTACAAATATTTTTTAAGAGTACATACATATTTCCTTGCACAAATTGGCATTAAGGCTCACACCAGTTAACACTACGCAATATGTGAAAGGCAGTTTAACCCCTTCCCTGCGCCACAAATTCCGCTGCAGCGCGGGGGGGGGGGCTAGGGGGTGAGTGCGGCGCTTCGGCACTCATGATGGCTCCACGCCGTCATGAGTCACGGGCGGTATGTGCTCATGACGGCCTGGTTCTGTCATGACCACGTCCGCTCATTAATTCGCCCGCACAGGCGGGGAATAAGTGCCGCGTGGGCGGAGCGGCAGTGGCATGACGGCTCCACGCCATCATGAGCACGCGCTGCCCATGGCTAATGACGACGTGGAGCCGTCTTGAGCACGCAGCGGGTTAATTTAAACCTGGAGGTCCTTTAAGAAATAGTTAATTGAGGCCATAGGTCCTTTGAAATACGAGGAAAACTACTTGCAATTCTTAACTGAAGTTCCATTCAAGGACAGAAGGGAGAGACTAACAGAGTTGATATCCTATTAACCTCTGAAGCTTCTTACACCACTATATCATCGGAGCCCGGTGATGAGGGCTATAACACTCAGGCCTTTTTCCTGAGCTACAGGCAGGAGCTACATGCAAGGAGCTACAGTGAGGGAGACCGTCTTTATAGCCTGTGGCCGAAGCATAATGCTATTAGAACCTTCCTCCTCCTGAGAAAATAGAAGGATTTTAAATAAACAGGGAGAAACAGAAAGATAAGCATTCAAATGCTGGAGCAGAAGGTCTATACCAGCCATGCATGGCCCTGAGCCACTTCATTGTCTTCAGTAGAGCTCACAACATTCCAGTGCTCAAATATGAGCTATGATCTAGATATGAGCTATGATTAGGGTGACCAACTGTCTATAAATTGGATCTCATGTCCGTTGTCCGTGATGATCCCTTTTTTGTCCGCCTTTTGTCCGTAATTTTACGCATTGCAGGGAACATCACTGTTCCCCTGCATGTAGCCTTAATTCCCTGATGGGCCTTTCTTGCACTCCTCCTTGGAGCACAAGAGCAGCCTCACCCCGCCCATTGTCATTCTGTATGCGGCTGACTGCCACATACAGAATGACAATGGGTCAGTCTGGGCTGCAAAGCATGTGTTGGGCCCCCCCTCAACCTCGGTCTAGGGCAGGGCAGAATGTCAAAAGGAAGACAGTAAAACAAGTTCAAAAGAAGAGGCTAGAGTTCTTTTACAGTCTCATCATATTAGAACTGATGCATTTTCAATATGATATTCAACGAAGCAATGGTTGTTGTTTTTTTATTTTATGCAACTAACAACCATTGACAAACCCAATAGTTCTTGCTTGTTGTAGGTGTAACTTTACTTTTTGTGTTATATATCTGGATTCAATGACAGAAGAGGCAAAATACCAGTCAGGCGGCGCACTATACTAAACACAGATTTTTTGCTTAGGTGTTTTAAGCCACGCCCTTAAGAACATCAAACAACCCCTTTGGAGAGGCCCCCCCCCCCTTTTTCTTCCCGTTTAAAGCCCTGGACAACAACACCATGTCACAGTCACCTCACGTCCTGGCACTGGGCATCATGCATGACTAATGACTTCCAACTTTTCAGATTGCCTATGTGCAGGGGCAGAGTAAACCCTACCCTAACCCCACCCCTTGGTTTAGGAAGTGCCGCAGGGGTGAAGTCCTTGATGGACCTCTTCTGGCTGCAACTCTGCAGGCAAAGGCTCAGCTCATAATTAATATGAAAAGGTGAGCGAGTTAGTTAATGAAGGGATGGATGGATGGATTAGTGAAAGGGTGAATTAATGGATATTGAGAGAAAGGATAAATGTATGGATGAGTGAGTGGAAGGATGGATAAGAGAAAAGGGAAATAGATGGATGTATGGGTGGAAGGGTAGATGGATGGGTAAAAGGGTGGATGGATAAGTGAAAGGATGGGTGGATGAGTGAAGTGGTGGATGATGGGAGGATGAATGGGTGGATGGATGAGTGAAATGATGGATGGATTGATGAATTGATAAGTGAAAGGGTGAATAGATGGACGGATGAGTGAAAGGGTGGGTAGATGGACAAAAGGATGGATAGATGAGTGAAAGGATGGATAGATAAGAGAAAGGCTGGATAGATAAGAGAAAGGCTGGATGAGTGATAGGGTCAATGGATGGCTTCATGAGTGGATGAGTAGATGGTTGGGTGGGTGGATGAATGAAAGGAAGGATGGCTAAGTGAAAGGGTCGATGGAGAGAGAAAAGGAGGATGGATGGATGACTGAAAGGGTGAATGGGTGGAAGGATTAGTGACTGGGTGGATGGATGAGTAAGTGAAAGGATGGCTGGAAGGGTGAAAGGGTAAATGGATGGATGGGTGGAAGAGTGGATGGATGAGTGTACAGATAGATAGGGTGAAAGGGTGGTTCCACATGTAGGCAGTTATAGCTGGTGAACTTTTAAAGGGGCTGGGTGTAAAGAATTGCCTTACAGTCCCCAAGATGTCTTACAAAAACATTGACATTTTCAACATACCTTCCATGTGAATTAGTTAAAAGTTAATAAGTCTTTAGGACAGTTTACAATGTTTGATTATGCGATTTTTCTGGCCTATTATTTATCAAACTGCATAGTGTATCTTTTCTCATTTAATTTTTTCATTCTATCGCTTCCAAGTGAAGCTCCAGAATTTGGCTGAAAGGGACAGGGTGGAAAATGTAAAGATCATACAAATGTCTCAATTACATCTCATTGATAGCAGTGATACACAGATATTCTATACAGCAATGGTACTATTTTATTATATACCATGTACAGGATCAGAGAGGCAAGCAGGAACAGTGCCAGTCAGAAGAAGACTTGCCTACGTCATTCTATGGAACAAAGACCGTGGAGTTGGGATAGAATTTTGGATAACATTTCGCTAAGAGAATCTTACTAAACACATGGCCTAATTGAGCTCATGTCGACCTAAATAAGGAGATAAACAATCCCGATATAGGAATTACGCCTGCCCGTATAGGCAGTGTGCAGACTACTCAGCTGCAGGCATTTTTTCAGACTATACGTCTTTCCTGTCGAAATCGAATTTGACTTCTACTGATTGATGAGAAACAGATAAATCCAGCTCATTTGTTGATGAGATTCATCTTAAAAAAACAATGGTCCTGAGGAAGGTGGCTCTGCCACTGAAATGTGCGTAGACCAACACAATACCCATGAGAAGTGGCCCCGGAGAGACAGTGTCATCAGAAGCAGCTGATATCTGAGACAAAGTGAGCATGTGTGACTGAGCGAAAAGTACTGTACTGTTTCCACGATCCCTGAGGGGACAGGGTAGTCATGTTCGATGTTGAAGATGAAAAATAGATTGGAACAGGAGAGACTTAAGCCATCTGTTGTGGCTTACATGATGGTTAGTATCCAGGAGGGCCTGCACTTTTATTTATCCCTAGTTCAGAACATACAACATCGGTTTGTGTTAACCAGATTTGGGGTTGATTTTTTGGGCTATCTGACAGCTATCATTCTTTGCCAAGTCTGTCCCTGTGTCCTTGTGATGGTGTCTCCCCTCAATCGCCCCTACACATTGTATTCTTCTGTCATTTTTAGGGTTTCAGAGAAGAAATGTCCTTCTTCCCATTTTTAAAAGGTACAATTATAGACAATTTAGACCGACCCTCCTGTTTCAATTGAATAACCCCTTGGTTTGCTGTGCAATGGCTTCCTTTATCTGGCAGATTAAAAAAAATGTGGAGAGGTGCTAGATTAGGTAAACTCTGTGTGTCCAATAGATTTCCGATTAATAGTTGTAATGATTAGTGCTTTTTAATTCTGTAAGAGTACTGCTAATGTAATGTTTTTCTATTAGTGATGTTTTTATATTTATGTCTGTTGTATTATGTGATTGTATGTTACGGAAGAGTAACATATACAGTTTTATTAATTGATTGAGAAATATATCAATAAATATAAATGTGTTTAAATATATATATATAGATATATCACAGCAGTCAAAATAAACATTGTTCAATAAAGCATGTTGTTTAGAGCAGCTGTACTAATAAACATAAAGTCATGCGTGTATTACTACAGTGCAAATTCAAGTTTATTACCACAGTATAGTAAATTTAACATGGGAAAAAACGTTTTATTGCCATGTGGATATCACAATTAGCTTAGGCAGAGAAGTAAATCTTACTGCACATATTTAAGCTCTTGCATTCTGGATTTGGTTAAATGCCTTGATAGGAAGCTCTGGATCATAATAGAATAGAAAAACAGAAATAAAACATTCACTAGAACCATGGATTTTTACTAATTTGCCAGTTATATTAAAGTGATATTGATGGTAATCGATCCCACAGCATAAAAAGTGCATTACATGGCAGTGTTAGCTAATCTCTCCCTTTATTTCAGCTTCATTCAGTTTAATGCACCTGTATTGATAGATTTTATTTTTTGTCTAGCCCAGTCATGCAGAAGTAAATGGAGTAATTAGCAAACGCTTTATGGTACAGATATGTTTGCAAATGGAATGTGGGAGTACTACTTGGTGATTGTGTAAAAATGTATATATAAGGAGCAATAATGAGTGATGATGAAGATCTGAACATGTGCTAATTATTATTGTGATGGTTGTAATAGAAAACAGACCTTCCGTATAGCTAAAAAAAACTAACAAATATTTAAGGCAAAATAGCCAGCAAGTATAAAAAAACATAAAGCCAGATCAATGGACCAGAGCTTCTCTACCTAGTCAGTTGCAGCACGTAATGCCAAAATCCATACATTTTGGCACCAGTGGAGGTCCTTACATGTAAGCATGGTGGGGCGGGCCAGGAGGGTAGGAAGTCAACAACTTGATGGAATAGGGACAATTTAATAAATAAATAATTCCTATTCCATCGTCTGTTGACATCCACCTCGCCCCACCATTCTTACCTGCACAGACCGCTGCTGTTTGGCACTACATTTATACTCTTTTTCTCAACTCAAACATGTGGAGGAAATAACACCTTATAAGCAGAATCTACAGATAGGCGCTAATGAGCAGGTGACAGGCTCTTCTAGTTGGAAGAATGCAGGAAGGCCTCGAAAACTAGCTAAATAAAAGCTTGAGTGAAAAAAAGCAACGACTAATTTCTGCAGATCTGGCTTCATTGTGCCAACTTTAGTTCGAGTCTATGCTTACTAGAACAGTTAGGCTAAACTTAGTGATGATGTAACTGTGACTATGTAGGCAATTTACCCACATGATGGCACAGATCTTGCCTGACTCTCCAGATTTCTAAGTGAAAAACTAAACAACCATTTCAAAAGAAAGTTTGAAAGTACAAATCTGAACATAGACTAAGATTTACTGAGTCATGAGGAAAATTTAAACATTCACTTACCATTATACAAAACATGTACAATAGATGATCATTACTGGCACAATGGTGCCTACACTTGCATAATGCTTGCAGTGGTGTTTTTATTTGATTTTTATAAGAGTAAATATCCAAGCACCAAGCAGATACTTGCCTAGTATCTTCCGTACTCGAGGTTTACATTTCTGTGCATTTTGACTCTACAAATTAACTACAAACTCACTTTAACAGAGAACCAATGGCAAATGAGGACAAGAGAAAATATTTTGCAACTAAATATAGAGTTATCATAGTTCGTTATGGGGTATAAATTAGTAAAGAAAAGCTAACGTTGAATTAAACAGTCTTGCTAAATTAAGCTGCATCTTAGTCAAAGTATTGCATCAAAAATTCAAAAGTATAATAAAACTGATCATGAGCTACTGGGTGATAAAGATACCAACAGTGTGAATCGTTTTAGTTTTCTTACTGTACAGTGTAATTTGCACTTTTTAGATGGAGATCGGTTTTACAGCAATTCGTCTTAATTTACCACATCATTTCACTTCAATGACATTGCAAACCGATCTACAAATGATTGACAATATTCAGCTTAGGCTGTGCAGTCTGTAGCATGATGCAAAATGATTCTCAAATGCAAAATGCACTGTACACCATGACAGTTGTTCTATGCCATTTCCAGAATAATTACCGATTATGAGTGAACGCGGAATATATGTGAGTTGATCTGTGACAAAAATGTATGAGAATTAAATGAAAAATTACTAGATCAGAAAATAGGGACAATGCTGAAAAGATTACTCATCTATGATCTTCTCAGGAGATAGCATATGGAAAGAATAATGAGGTGTGGTGAAGCTAATGTATTCATGACAGGTGGGTTGTTTGTCGGCTAAAATTATTTTAAGTGGAAAATCTAGGATGTTAATTTGCTATGGGTGTTACTTGGCATGTCTCTATGAAGCACACTTTGTAATATGAATCTGTCTTTCTTGACAAGGCTTTATTAAGCATTTGTATTCCGGGAAGGGTGGTCCAAATGTAAGTGCGGACGCCGTGGTAAACAGTCGTGAACCAGAGAAAGAGAACAAAAGCCAAGAACCTCAAGGAAATAATTAAATCTAAATGAAAACCAACTATAAGTGAATGACGGCCACTCGAAGAGTGGATTAAAAACACCTGGTGTAAGCCAAAAAAATAACAGGAAAACAGTGATAATTGTATATTCAATATATTTATGCATATATTTTCATATATTATGTTTTCTAAAATAATAACTGAATGTTCACAACACTTGAGAAACACCTGGTCCACAGGAAGACCTAGACAATATCCAGCAACTGCATGAGGACAGTTTTATGGACTGAACCTGCTTAGGAGCCCCAAGACTATCCCAGGCCAGCTGACCAGTAGGAAACCAAGCATCAAGAAGAGCTTTAAGAAGATTGGGTAGAATTAAGGAACATGAAAGAGAATACGCTCTGAGAACTGGCTCCTATAAAAAAAAAATCGGCTCTATGGTAGAACGAGGATTTTGTATCAGTTTGGGGAGGCTTTGATGTTGGAAATAGCTATAAATTAGAATTATGGTTAAATCAGATTGTATTCTCAGTAATCAAACTATGACATTTTATTACCGTTGTGGTTTTTATGGTGTATGGTTTTCTTTTAAAACACTGAATTCCCATTAGGTTGATATGCTACTTGATGTCTAAATGAATTGTTTTCCTAAATGTCTTATGTATCCAAGATATATGAATTGTCTCCAAATGAAAATACTTTAAAGAAAAAAAAAGAAGAGCATATTGTTGATGAAGGAGCTGCTCCATCACCATGATCAAAAAGAGTTATCCTACACTGTCACTTGTCCATGCTGTGGATAGTGCTTCCACGAAGATGAACCTGACCTAAACCTTGTTCTTTATTGACTTTGCTTCATTGGTAGCAGAATGGGACAGACGTTTCTGGCCAGATATAATGGGCAGACCTATCCATCAAGAGTAGTGCAGACCGTAGGAGTTTTTTGGACATCACTCTATCACTGGAAGCCCAAACCATAAGTGTGGCCTGCACTTGTTTCACCACCTACGCTTTCTAAAAAAGATTCTTACCTTTATTGATACCACTTTGCATAAGCCATTAGAGACAACTATCACTCAATCATACCTTGACTGCTAATTTAATCTACTTTGGATCTCCATTCAAAATCTTACATCAACTACAATGTGCTCAGAATGCTATGGTGTGAGCGCTTAGAAAAAGTGCCTGAAGATTGCATATGTCTCCAGTAATACAATCGCTACACTGGCTTCCCATTTGATTTCAAGTAGCCTCTAAGGCCCTAATAATAGTTCAAAAAGCCCTACACCTCATTTCACCTCTGTTGCTGGGCAATACATTTTCCTTCTGATCAGCAACCTAATTTTTGCCAGTTACCACTAGGATTAGAACTGTCACTTCTGGAGGCTGTATATGGACTGTAAGACATCAGGGCTCTGGAGTAAAATATCCATTGCCCTGACTGACTATCCATACTCCAAAGTTAGAGATATCTGCTGGCCCAGGACACATTTCTAGTCATTGACAAGAACCGCAGTTATGGGGGTTTATGTCAATAAGTTAAGAGCTAGACGGATGGCTCTCTCATACATAACGGCCGCCCATCAAACTTGTAACTTGTTTCTTCAAAAACAAAATCCCACAGTGGGATTTTGTTTTTGAAAAACCAATCACTAAGGACCACCATACTATAAGCATCTTCTCCTACGGTATGGGAGTCATTTACATTTTTTTCTGTCCCTTCCCACCAAGTTTTTCACTATGGTAAAGAATAGGTATAACAAGGCATTCCTGTCCTCTCTAAATTGTTCAGGTGGTGGAATGGTCAAACCTCCGTGTAACCTTACTCTGTCGGAGGAGTATGTCAGTAACTGAGCTGTAGTAGGCTCTGTTGGTGACATATTTAGGGTGTGCCCGACTGTAAGTTAGACAGGTGGACCTGCAGCTTGACAGAGAGTGTGCTACATCCCCTTTGCGATGGAGTGCTCCCAGCCAAACTCAAAATCAGCCCCTGTTTTGTTTCTGCAGCAGAAGCCGAACTGTAGAACACTCTTCCCTGCAAAAGAGGACAGAAACAAATCTATTGTGTTTAACATACCACTTGAAAACCTGGCTTCTTAATTATGTAATAACTTCCGCCCTTTTTGTCAGCTTACTGTTAAGCTTTATGAGTTTGTCATCCTCAAGCACCAGGAAGTATCTTTATACGAGTGCTCTACAAATAAATGATAACATAACATATTATAGTCTCTTTAAATGCATGTGGTTATGATCTTAAATTAACTTTATTGAGGTTTGAGATGGCATCTCCACATTGTTTGACGTCATGTCAATGTCTGGTTTAAATGGAAGGTAGCAACACCAGCTTTATTCAGGGTTTTGTGGAAAAGTAAATTTTGCCATGTTCTGTGTCCCTACGCCTCATCCATCATATGTTATGTGTGCATGACCAATATGCATATGTTATTCCCCATGTCCGATTAAAGGCGCAATTACAGTTGTGTCCACCTCTGATATGTCATTTTCCAGTCCTCGTGAATACTACGAATATCAGGCCTATGTAAAGTAATGTTGCCACGTTTCTCAGTGTGCACGTTATTCCATTATAAAGTCCCCGTTTCCAGGCCTCAAAAGGGCCCGGACCCTGGATTCAGCTTCTGTCTCCTGAAAGCCTCGCTGAGGAGCGATACAGCCCCCACCTGTATCCTCGACCCTTCACTTACTTCCTGCCTCGCAGTGCCCGGTGCAGCCCGGCTCTGCCTCTGAGTCTGCCAAGAGTATGTTATGATTCCAGCTATCAGTTCAGTCCTCCTCTCTGCATTCCTAAGCTACTGAACTGTATCAATAGTTTCCGTCATTGTCTAGCCTTCTCGTCTCCACGTTAGAGAAATACTGTATTTAATGGTCATTTAGTATTCTTCATCACGCACTTCATGTAGAATAATGCATGGTCCAGTCTTAGAGTCAAGTTAGCTTTTCCCCTCATGACTTCTAGTTTATATCAACATGTTCCCTAAACATTAGATACCAGATAGGGTTTAGGTACATGTCGCTCCGACCCTCCAGACTCTAGTCTCTGCTCCTAGCACAGAGTTCATAGCCCCCAGCTTCTCCTAGTAACACGTCATTGCTAGTTTTCGCGCACCATTAGGTTAGAGGTCCCGGCTCCTTAGGTAGCCCCCTCCTATGTTTCCGCCCATTCATGACATATTCTGTTACGTTTGCATCACATGTCTATGTATACTCCCAGTTACACCTCTTTTTACTGTTATCTTTCGCGACTGCTACGCGTCACGCCTTCTGCTCCACCCACTGCTACGCCTACTGCAATGTAATGCTATGTGTTCGCGTTATGTATATATGCCTGTGTTTTGTTATTGAATGTTAGCGCGCTCATCCCAGACCTAGCCCCAGCAGCTGCTGGGCCTCTTTTCCCTTGCTGGGCCCCAGTTGTCCTGCTGGGCCCTGTCACTCTGTTCCTATGCAGGTTGTCCTGATCCTGTCCTTATGCTGTAATAAACCTGCAGAAACTCCTACTACCTCGAATCTTGACTCTTATTTATTGAGCTATCTGTTATGCTATAAGTCTAGTCAAAAATAGGGTATTATTTATTTATTTACCACATAATGGCGCCCGAATAGGGACTTGCCCTTTCCCCACGCGTCGGTGAAGCCACGCCGACCCCCTGACCCTCTGCAGTCGTGACGGAACTCTTCTGCGCAGTGGCAGATATTTCTGCTCAAGTATCCCTCAGGCCCACGGAGGAGACGGAGGAGGCGGTCCAGCATCCGAACGAGACGGTGGAGGAACGCGGCGAGTCCCGACCAGAGCCCAAGCCGAGAGTCCAAGGTCCGAGGTATCCGGAGGCCCACCTGTAACTGAAGTCCGAAGTCCGAAGTTCGTCGTCCGTCGTCCAGTCCAGTCCGAGGCCTTCCGTTCCGTGCTGCCCGGTGAGTACCATTGCTGGGGTAGTATCTAGACAGGACCAATCTAAATTGACTCCTGGTCCGTGGGTTGGTGGTGCCCAGACTCACAAACGAAGTGTTCACCTAGGTGGATACGGGTCTTGATGTGTCCCTTTATGGGACCGGTATGTTCCGCACTGTTACAGCAGTGCATCCAGTAACTCTAGTCTGTTCCGTTCTCGAGAAAATCTGTTCTCTTTCTGTTCTCAGTATTCCAGGTAATATTCTGTTCGAACTGTTATTTATAATGTTCTTCATGTAATTTACTGTTGTGGTATGAGTGCGATGTGATTTCGTGTTTTTATTGTGTATTGTATTTTGTCCAGATTACAGTTCAGTCATGCCTATATTTTCCAAGTTACGTCAGTTAAAAACTAGAAAGGGTCTGTTAGAGGAAGCAGTTCCTGTCCCGCCTAGGGACAGTCCAGGTCACTTTATGTATCAGAAACATGGCATAAGCGCCATAATGTATCTAGATTTATGGGTAGAGTATACCAAACAGTTAGAAGAAAAGTATAGATGGCCCGTATCGGGTACATGGGATGCTGAATGTATCATGCGAGTAGAAGAAGCATTATGGAAAAAGAAAGCCAGACAGTCACAGAAAGATGCCATCGAGTTATGGCGTAAAGAGGCGCATAGAAGAACGGAAAAGGAAGTCAGAAAGTCAGAGTTAAGTAGAGAATCCCAAGAACGAGCTCAAGAAAGAGAATTAATCGAGATAGGTGAACAAGTCAAAGCCGAACAGTCAGACAGACAGAGGCATGCCCTTATTAAGGGTATGTATCCTCTCCTTGCCGAAGGTTTGCCAAAAGCGACCCCAGAGGCATCCAGTAATTTCCCGCCACCATTAGTTCCGACCAAACTACGTCACAAACCGACCGCAGCTGATATTTTTATTTCGTCCTATCTGGACGACACAGTCCCCGAATATGCCAATCCTGTTCGCGCTCCGCCAGTCCCTGTAAACCAGGTAATTCATGTTCCTCCAGACACCGGAGTACCTGTTACGGTACCCCCGGTCCAGCCTACAGTTCCATTTCCCACTCTGCCAGGACGTAGAGCCTCAGTAGACGACTCCAGTCTAGGGGCCGCAGGAGGAGCTACTCCTCAAACCCCGCCGCCACACAAGCGTTTATCGGCACTCGAATTACATGCTCAAGCATCACAGCGTACTCCTAAAAGTAATAAGTCTGTTACAGAAATCAGGCAAGCCCTTAACGAATGTGTTTATGATCCAGTTCCAGGCGAATATACTATGGTTTTATATTCCTTACGTGTAAGGAGAGTGACCGAGTATCTAGTCACCCTGCCACATATGAAAGAAGATCTAGACAGAATATATCGTTTCATCCGTACAGGGGATGATCCAGAAAGTATTGGCGAGATTATGTCTCAAAGGAAAGCCGAGATTCAGCTCATGATATTAAAGTTCCTGATCAATTGTCTAATAAGAGAACAAGATTACCCGTCTAAAGATCCCGCCGAAATGAGAATCCTGACAAGGTGGAGTGATAATATAGCCGAGGGTAAGCACAAGACCGTCAGTGCCATGGAGAGTATGTACAAGAAAATTCGTAAAGAAATAATAAGGTTACACGACCAGCATAAAGCAGCACAAGTAAGCGAGAAAGAAAGTATCTCTGATCCTGAAGAGGAAGAGAACGAGAATCCCGCCAGAATAGCGTATGTAGGAAAATCCAGATTTCCAGATCGCCATTTACGTCTAGAACCCAAGTCTATTTTTCATCATCTAGCACCAGAACAAGGTTCTCTAGAACAAGTATTTCAAGCTACCGATTACATTCTGAAATCACGAATCGGTTACAGTGAATTAAGTACTATGCATGAACAAGAACTAGCCCGATCAGCAGTCCGATGGATTACTGATTCTACCACTTTTCCAGACGAAATAGTGGTACAAATGTTTCTGAAACTGCCCCCAGCCGAGCAACGACTGGTGGGTATGTATATGATCCAGTACCTCATTACTCTGTATGAGGGTCAACATTCTGATCCAGGTCCGTTACACGATGTCCTGAACGAGTTACTCCAGTATAGATGGAGAGGTCTAGGTACCGATTTAATTAGTGTCATTCTAGAACAGCGCCACAAATATAGAACGTTCCTGAACCCGCATTTTGTTCATGTCTCACCCCCAGAAAGTAAACCATTCTACATAGACAGACAGAATCCGTTACGAGAAGTCCACCCAGTCCAAGGGGCGGGTGGCGTAATGCAACGAGTGTTTGTATACACTCCAATATCGAAGATGGAACTTCTGGAAATGAAGAAATTAATCCCCTGTCATGACAAAGATCCAGCAGGGTTCCATAGAGAATTAAAAGACATGCTCCGTATGGGAGAATACACTTATCCAGATATCATTAAAATGTTAAAGGTCCTGTTACCCGCAGGGGTGTATGAAAAGTTAAAGGAAAAAGAATGGGAGGTGGGAGAGAAAAAGATCGATTGGGCAGCTCTAGAAGCTGAAGACAAGGCACGAGTACCAGGTACCGGTCTTGGAGATAAATGTAAAGAATTACCAGAATTACTGATTCAAGTTTTACCCAGATTATTGACAACTAGGAAAGAAGACTGGGATGCAATCTCAGCCTGTAAACAGAAACAAGATGAAGATATTAGTGATTTTTATTCTAGATTTGAAAAATGCTTCAGTATTAATAGTGGTCTCAAGACAAGTAGTGAGTCATACCCTCATCTTTTCGTCACCAAATTAGTCGAGAATTCAAGCCCACAAATTAAAAACCGAGTTTTAAAAGTCGAAAGCACCTGGCAAGCAAATACTCCGTCCCAGATGCTCCAGATGCTCCAGTACCACCAGAATAGAATCAGAGAAGAGCAAGAACACGAAAGAAAACGTATGAAAGACACGAAAATGAAAGTGCTAGTTGCACAATCTGTTCCTCAAGACAGTCAGAAGAGGGGTCCGAATCAAGCCAGTCATCCTGCAGCTCCCGTTAAAGGGAACTGCAATTATTGTAAACAGCCAGGTCATTTTATAAATGAGTGTGCAGTTCTGAAACACAATATAGCTACTGGTAAGACTAAAGAAAGACCACGTCCGCCTAGACAAGAACAAGCTTCACAGATTCCTCAGCCACAGAATGCACAACAGACAGTTTCAGTACCGCAGCCTATTGCTGCAACACAGCATGTTACATCGCAGATGTACCAGTATGCACAGTCTGAGTATCCAGAGTACCAGTCATATTCATGAAACAGCCTAGAGAGGGAGGTAGGCTTGCCTCTCATCGAGATACCTGTAGATCAAGAAGGTCCCTATGTTCACAGTCAAGTATTAGGGAAAGACAGAAAGTTTTTGATTGATACAGGGGCAAGTAGGACCACAATTAGTCATGCCGAAGTTCCAGGGGCTCCGCTCTCAGGCTCAAGAAATGTTTCCCTTGGATTTTCAGGAAAGCCAATAGTTAATGAGATATCTAAGCCAGTTACTCTAGAAGTAGGTCCATTGTCCCGCACTACTGATCTGTTACTTACTAAGTCATGTCCAGTAAATCTATTAGGCATTAAGACACTGAAAGAATTAGGTGCAGTTATTTGCTGTTCCCCAGAGGGAATACGTCTGTTCCTACGTGACTTTAAGGGTCACTATGTATTACGAGATTTTGATTCAAGATTGTCTAATGTTCCGCAGCATTTATGGGCGCAAGGTCCAACTGATGTAGGTTATATGCAAATCACACCCCATCGTGTGACTCTCAAGCCAGGTGTAGTGTTACCACGAATCAGACAGTACAGATTGCCACCTGAGGCTGTAGCAGCCTTATCCAAAATTATTGACGAGCTCATGGTTCAAGGAGTAGTTGTAGAAACTGACTCCAATGTATGTAATTCTCCGATCATTCCAGTCATGAAACGTACTGATCCGAATGCACCCCCAGTATATCGATTAGTGATTGATTTACGAGAGC
The DNA here is from genome assembly GCF_964261635.1 of Lissotriton helveticus. Lineage (NCBI taxonomy): Eukaryota > Metazoa > Chordata > Amphibia > Caudata > Salamandridae > Lissotriton > Lissotriton helveticus. The sequence continues at coordinate 1,042,787,750 of NC_136061.1, forward strand.
TTAACAAATGTATTATTCCTCAGTACCCAGTGGTCCCAGATATTTCTTCCCTGTTAACAGCCATTGATTCCGAAGCCATGTTTTTCACTGTCATAGACCTCAAGAATGCATTTTTCAGTGTTCCAATTCATCCAGACAGTCAGTTTCTTTTCGGATTTTGTTTAAATGGAAGGAGCTATATGTTTACACGCGCTCCTCAAGGTTTCACAGAAAGTCCTAGTATTTATAGTCAAGCACTTAAGAGACAACTAGACAACATTCACATGCCAACTGACACTGCCCTGCTCCAGTATGTCGATGATCTACTGATCACAGCCCGTTCTGAACGTGCTTGCGAGCGAGCATCCCTTACAGTTCTGTATTTTCTAGCCGAGATGGGGCACAAGGTGTCACCTTCGAAGCTTCAATTCTGTGTCCAGCAAGTGGTATACTTAGGACACTTGCTGTCCAAGAGGGGTAGGCAGTTGACACCCGACCGTATCCAGTTAATAGCGAGTCTTCCCCAGCCCAGAACCCAGAAGGAGGTACGTGCCTTTATCGGCCTTACTTCTTATTGTAGACAATGGATTCCCCAGTATGCATTTCTAGCCAAGCCACTGATACAGTTAACGACACAGGAGGCAGCCGTATCGACTGTCCTCCCTTGGACATCTGAACATACACTTAGTTTCAACGAGTTAAAGAAAGCCCTATGTCAAGCTCCAGTTCTAGCTACACCGAACTACAGTAAGCCTTTTACACTTTTTGTTACAGAACGCGAAGGTACAGCATTATCTGTTCTCACACAAGATCAAGCAGGACAATACAAGCCCTGTGCTTATTTTTCGAGCACATTAGATCCAGTCGCCCAGGCGTTGCCTGCGTGCCTCAAGTCAGTTGCAGCCACAGCTCTAGCTATCAGACAAAGTGATTCCATAGTTTTAGGACACTCCCTGACAGTACAAGTCCCACATTCAGTAGAAGTTCTTTTAAACCGAACACAAACTCAGCACTTGACAATTGCACGTTTAACAGGTTATGAATTGACACTGTTCCAGCCACACATAGAAATTAGACGCTGCAACGTTCTGAATCCCGCTACACTGTTACCATCAGTTTATTCAAATCCAGACCCACATGATTGTGTGGAAGTAGTTAACATTACGACAAAGCCAAGACAAGACCTGACAGATATTCCGTTACCAGATCCTGACCTGACACTTTATGTGGATGGTTCATGTATGAGAACTAGTACAGGAGAACTAGTCGCCGCGTATGCAGTGACTACTGACACTGAAGTTATTGAAACACACCGTATTGATACTCTGTCCGCTCAAGCAGCAGAGCTAGTCGCTCTGACACAAGCCTGTATACACGCCAAGAACCTGAAAGTTAATGTTTACACAGATTCACGTTACGCATTCGGAGTTGTACACGACTTCGGAGTGCTCTGGCAGGAGAGAGGTTTCATGACTTCTCATGGAACCAAGATTCAGCATGGTCTCCTTATTCAAGCCCTGTTAGATGCCATACATTTACCGACATCTATTGCTATCATGAAATGCAAAGCACATACGAAAGTTACTGACCTTATTTCCCAGGGTAATGATCTAGCAGACCGCACAGCCAAGCTTACAGCACAGACTCCAGACATTCCAGTTAACATGACACATACTCCAGATCCGATTACATGCATGACAGTTAAGGACCCTACACAAGATGTCATAGATATACAGTTACATGCTACTCCCGATGAAATCAAGAAATGGTCTGAACAAGGAGGGGTCCAGACAGATCAAGGATGGCTAACGAAGGGTAGAGCCACATGGTTTCTCCCCGACTCTATGGTTCAAGTCATTATCAATACCGCACATAGTCCAGCACATTTAGGAGAAAAAGCTATGTTAGACAGTATCCAGAACATTTGGTTCAACAAGCATTTACGAGCTGCAGCCAAGCAGAAAGTCCGTACCTGTATGATATGTTGTCAGTTTAATCCAGGTAAAAGTGTCCCGGTGGAACAAGGTGGTTTCCAGCCCCCTGACCACCCTTTTGAGGTCCTCCAGATGGATTATATTCAGATGGAGCGATGTCGAGGTTTCAAGTATGTCCTTGTAGTTGTATGCGCTTTGTCCAGGTGGACAGAAGCATATCCAGTCCCAGATTACACAGCCGCGACCACTGCCAAGCAGTTGGTTCGTGAATTTTTCCCTAGATATGGACTCCCTAGAGTCGTATATTCTGATAACGGTCAGCCATTCTCATCCGAACTCATGAAACACGTTTCCCTTTTGTTAGGGTACCAGTGGAAGTTTCATTGTGTATGCCATCCTGAAGCAGCCGGTCTCGTAGAGAGACATAATCAAACCCTGAAAATCCGTATTGCAAAAGTCTGTAAGGACAAAGGTGTGGACTGGTTAATAGCTCTGCCAGTCGCTTTGTTTTATATGCGCATGGTCGCACATTCCAGATCAGGTCTGTCCCCGTATGAGGTCGTATTCGGCCGCCCCCCTAACATGTGGGGTACTCCTAGACCCCGAAGTATTACCGATGTTTCATGTAATATGCTGACAGATTACCTAGCTTCCTTGATGTCTGCCCTCAACTCATGTCGTTCACAGGTTGCCGCCGCATTTCCAGACAATACCGAGGTGGCACCGCACGAGATCGTTCCAGGCTCCCTTGTGATGATCAGAAATTTTGACAGATCAAGTCCGCTGGAACCACGTTGGAAGGAGCCACGTCAGGTCCTCTTGACCACCCGAACTGCCGTCAAGTTGGAAGGCAGAAAGGGGTGGGTCCACCTTTCTCATGTAAAACTTTTCAATGGATTGAAATCAGTCTCCAAAAACATTTCCAAGGATTTCCAGGATTCGAAAGATTGCCAAGACATTGTTTTAAAGGACTGTCCCGCACAAGACATTATTACAACCCCTCCCTTGTTAGAGAAAACTCCGCAACAGGAGTATAAGTTAAAGCTCAGGTCTAGTAAAATAAGTCAGTCAGTTTGATTGTATAAGTCCTCCCCTAGGTGAAACGGTTAGACTGTTTCTGACATGTATAAAATAGACCCCCATAGTGAGAGAGTCAGTCGAAGTTCACTTCAATGTATCGTTTTTCTAAGTTTCATATTGTTTCTCAGCATAATGATTTCCTGCACCAGCTACGCACTTTTCCTGTGTTTTCCAGTTCCTCATGTAAATATGTCTGCTAATGCTACAGTAGAGCACACGTTTAGTGATCTGCCTCCTCACGAATATTCTTACCGCCTCGCTATGCGCAACAACACATTTATCCGTATGTTACATTACTCACACCAGACCAGCAATGCCACTAATTGTTGGGTGTGTGGTCGACTCCCCCCTTTCCAGACACCGAAGGGAGTTCTGCCACTGTTTCCTTATCCATTCTCACATAATGGTTCGTGTGGAGCATGGTCCACGTTAACGTCATCCTCAACAGATATGTCTTTTCTTAACAGTACATGTTTTCCAGACAAGCAAGGTCTTCCCCACAGAACAGGTTTAGATCTAGAAAACGAAGTATATAATTTAGGTAATTATTCGTCGAATTTCATGGTCCTGAATGTTCAGTCTGATACTACTCCAGACTTACCTGCTATTTCAGTACTACCAGTCAAAGGCGAATTATGTGTCCGTAGTTATGGTTCTGTACATGTAGGTCATAGTGAATGTACTACTGTTATCCAGTATAGTGACAGTGGGAAATCTGTTTTCAAAGCTTCACGTCATTCTTATTTTATTTGTGGTCAGACCGCATATGTCCGTCTGCCCCTCGATTGGGAGGGAACCTGTTACATTGCCTTCCTACTGCCACCTGTTTTTCTAGCCCCATCTGATTATCACAGAAACACACATCTAGTACACATTAGACATAGAAGGGAGTCCCCAATTGTCGATTATACTGAAACTACTCTAGAACAGTATACAGATTTCAATAAAGGTTTCTTCTTCTTTGTAGGACCTGTCCAGAATAGTAAACTGATCCGTAGGTTAACAAGAACCCTTGAAGCTGTAGTAAATGAGACTGCCTCTGCTCTAGGTAACCTAACCGAAGAACAATCTGCTATGAGATTTGTCGTTTTGCAAAATCGTCTCGTCCTTGACGTCATACTGGCCGATAGGGGCGGGGCCTGTAGAGTCATCGGATCTAGTTGCTGCATTTTCATTCCAAATAACGCGCCGTCCGTTTATTCAGCTATAACCAGACTCCATAAAATTGCCCATCTGTTACATCAAGATCCAGGCACCTGGACATGGTCCGGTTGGTTCTGGAATATAATTTCCGCATGGGGATGGAAAGTCCTGTCCTTTCTAGGTATTGCAGTAGCGATCATATTCAGCTGCTGCCTCTGTATACAATGTGGCCCTGCGATTTGCAGCATGTGTGCTACCTCTTGTATTCCTAGTCCCAAGCCCCGTTCTAAATCCCGTTCCCAGACAATTCGAGACGAGCAAATGGTACTGTATGAAATGATAGATGGTATCATGAAAATTGATGTTTCCTGATGGAAACGTAGTGACAAGGAGGGAATGTGGAAAAGTAAATTTTGCCATGTTCTGTGTCCCTACGCCTCATCCATCATATGTTATGTGTGCATGACCAATATGCATATGTTATTCCCCATGTCCGATTAAAGGCGCAATTACAGTTGTGTCCACCTCTGATATGTCATTTTCCAGTCCTCGTGAATACTACGAATATCAGGCCTATGTAAAGTAATGTTGCCACGTTTCTCAGTGTGCACGTTATTCCATTATAAAGTCCCCGTTTCCAGGCCTCAAAAGGGCCCGGACCCTGGATTCAGCTTCTGTCTCCTGAAAGCCTCGCTGAGGAGCGATACAGCCCCCACCTGTATCCTCGACCCTTCACTTACTTCCTGCCTCGCAGTGCCCGGTGCAGCCCGGCTCTGCCTCTGAGTCTGCCAAGAGTATGTTATGATTCCAGCTATCAGTTCAGTCCTCCTCTCTGCATTCCTAAGCTACTGAACTGTATCAATAGTTTCCGTCATTGTCTAGCCTTCTCGTCTCCACGTTAGAGAAATACTGTATTTAATGGTCATTTAGTATTCTTCATCACGCACTTCATGTAGAATAATGCATGGTCCAGTCTTAGAGTCAAGTTAGCTTTTCCCCTCATGACTTCTAGTTTATATCAACATGTTCCCTAAACATTAGATACCAGATAGGGTTTAGGTACATGTCGCTCCGACCCTCCAGACTCTAGTCTCTGCTCCTAGCACAGAGTTCATAGCCCCCAGCTTCTCCTAGTAACACGTCATTGCTAGTTTTCGCGCACCATTAGGTTAGAGGTCCCGGCTCCTTAGGTAGCCCCCTCCTATGTTTCCGCCCATTCATGACATATTCTGTTACGTTTGCATCACATGTCTATGTATACTCCCAGTTACACCTCTTTTTACTGTTATCTTTCGCGACTGCTACGCGTCACGCCTTCTGCTCCACCCACTGCTACGCCTACTGCAATGTAATGCTATGTGTTCGCGTTATGTATATATGCCTGTGTTTTGTTATTGAATGTTAGCGCGCTCATCCCAGACCTAGCCCCAGCAGCTGCTGGGCCTCTTTTCCCTTGCTGGGCCCCAGTTGTCCTGCTGGGCCCTGTCACTCTGTTCCTATGCAGGTTGTCCTGATCCTGTCCTTATGCTGTAATAAACCTGCAGAAACTCCTACTACCTCGAATCTTGACTCTTATTTATTGAGCTATCTGTTATGCTATAAGTCTAGTCAAAAATAGGGTATTATTTATTTATTTACCACAGTTTGTGCATCTATATATATAAAAAACAAAGTATGTCCGTTTATCCTTTATGCATTACTACACCATCCATTAATCCGATCGGCATGAAACTTTGGGAAGTTGTTAAGTACACTCCAGCAAAGGTTTCTGGCTAAAAATAAATAAATAAATAAATAAATAAAAAATGTAAAAACATTTTTTTTTAAAGTTGTTGAATACACTCCCGCGAAGGATTCTGGCAAAAAAAAAAAAAGAATTTATTTTTAAATTTCAGCCCCCTGGCCACCCAGTGCCCTCATAATCTTGTCAATACTGAACGCTTACTGAGTTTACGGTGCGACTCGCTTTTGCAATGTCCATCAACAAAGCACAAGGACAATCGCTGCAAGTGTGTGGACTAGATTTGGAGAATCCGTGCTTCTCACATGGACAACTGTATGTGGCCAACTCACGCGTCGGAAAACCTTCTGATTTATTCGTGTACGCAACGTTTACAGTTTCCGGTGCGACTCGCTTTTGCAATGACCATTAACAAAAAACAAGGACAATCGCTGCAAGTGTGTGGACAAGATTTGGAGAATCCGTGCTTCTCACGTGGACAACTGTTGTGGCCAGCTCACGCGCCGGAAAACCTTCTGATTTATTCGTGTACACACCAGATGGAAAAACCAAAAATACAGTGTATCCACAAGCACTCGAATAAAAAAACTGAATTAAAACAACACTTTAAAATGATTTCCATATTAAAATGAATAAGTTTCAATAAAAATGACACAATGTAAATTGAATGTTATCATAACAAGTTTCCTTAAATTTCTTTTCTTCTGAGATCGCAGCAACGCGCGACGGGTAAGCTAGTTACTTTATAAATGGTGCAACCACTGGCATTTGTCATGATAGTAATACAGAATACAAGAAATAGATCTCACCTTTCCAGCATAATGCTGAATGCCAAAGCAAAGTTCCATACGTTTGGGCCTCCAAAAATATTTGCTTCTGAGATTATCTTCAAATTTATCTAGAGAGGTAAGGATATTTCATCATTACTTAATTATATGCGACTTCGCAATAAAAGTGAATTGCAAGACAACCCTCCCAAGAATATAATTGTTTATGAAACAATGTAAAAGTAAATACAAATAGCATCAGCAGTAGTCAGATCACTGTATTTATCAAAAATGCTCCTAAATACAGGATGTGGAATTATTTACCTTTGCAGTTGATAAAGATAGAAATATTACATTACAGCGAGGCTTCAGCATGTGTTATTTGTACAAGTTTTAACAACTGAGTAATTACTGATGCTACTTTTGTTTCACTTACAGCCTAATTTGAAACCACGTGTAATATTGAGTTTTGTAAATATCAAAATTAAAATGCTCCTTTTGTTAAAAAACAATGCAATCCTTAACTTTGTAGCATATATCATACCAACTAAAGTCTGGTCTGTAGCTTGTGGAAATCTGCTTTCTTCATCAAGAAGAGAAAGTAACCCCATTGGTTTCTGAAGGAACATGTCTAGGAGTGGGCGGTTATCTTCATATTCCACTAGGGTGGCATCAATTCCTTCATTCTGATACTCCATCTGTAGGCAAAATGAAGAAAATCACAAAACTATTGAAACATTCCAGGCAAGATCCAGAAAGATTATTTCATTTTACAGTAACACTAAGGACAATTTCTTTAAAATATAGTTTAATCTGTGGCAAATATTAGCAACCAAACCACATCAAAGCTAAATCTGCACAATTTCTCTTTATACACCTATGGTCTACCTAAGACAATGAGCACCACTCTAGAACTCTACATACACAAATGATAACATGGATTGGCTCAGCAATAAACATCAGATTTTGAAAGGACTCATAACAAGGAAAGCCACATAAAACTAATTTAATGGAGTCATTTAACCTAGCCAGCGAGAATCAATGATATTAAGTAAGTAACATGCTTATCGGCACAATTTTCTTTAACCCTCACTACAGTCGTAAACATTGAATCGTGTTCAAGAATATTAGGAATATCTGAACATAACCCCTTAAAAAGTTCAAGCAGTACCCATAATTTTAAAAAGAAAACAACATACTAATATTTCCAGACCAATTTAGACAAAATAGAGACAAATTTACAGAGCAAAGAGACACCAAAGCAATCAAAATTGGATAAGGGGATACAGTGATATGGATTTGTAAAGTTTTGATGCAAAAAGTGTTGACAAAACACAAAGCGACATACAGTGATTGAGCTTGTGGTTCACCAGAAACCAGGCACGATTTCAGGCTGACTGTGATGAAGCAGGGTCTGAGAACGACAAGCAAGTGTCACACCACTCGAACATTTTACTTGCCATTTAATTTAATTTTGGGAGCACAAAATCCTCCAGTGGGGCATGGCTCGAAGGTGAAAACACAGAGGGTCCTTCAAATGTGGATATTCCTTCATCAAGTTTCTGCTGTAACTGATTTAACATCATAAGCTTGGAGCAGGAATCTATAAATAAATAAGTCACTTCACAGGTACAGTATATTTGCGACAAAAAAGTTGGAGCAAAAGAGGGAATGTAACCAGGTCGCCCTCCACTCACAGAATCCAAACACAAATGACCTGGTTAAACAGATTACTGTAAATCTTTGTAACTTCTATTAAACAGGGATTATGTACTACTAGGTAGGGCTATGCTCAATGATCGAGTCATGCCCACCTCTAAGTGTTCTCATTAAAAATTGTATAAATTAACAATCCCAACTAGTCTCACACCGACCAAAGAAAAATGCGAGAGAAGTCAGAAAGTGCCTCACGTAAGCACCATCCGTGGAGCTACTGGTTGGTACTTACCAGTTTGCTCGTTCTGTCATCATTGGCAACTTTCTTGACAGAAAGAAAAATAAAGGGAAGTGGAAGTGTTACCCATCTTTCTGGCGCATGTGAAATGGTGAAGAAATAATAACATGTATATAATAATATCTTCCATCAACCGTCCAGTGTCGTAATTTAGCAGCGATTAGATTAAGCATTAGCAGAAGACATCCTGTATTTAGAGACTATCTTGTCTTTTTATGAAATCCATTTTGTATTTGGCAGCCATTTTAGATGGCCATGTGCTCACCATGTACTCAGTCCTATCTTGCTGTTCTCTGCTTGGTATATTTAGCCTCTTCCTCCTACTTTGCACATGCTCAGTTGTGCTTGCAGCTGCTAATATTCTGTAACTGTCAGGATGTGCTTGCTAGCATTGGCAAAACTGTTAGCTCCTCCTACTTGTCGACTGTGCATTTTCTGTATGACCATCTATGTGTGTAACTCTTCTTATGTGCACTTGTACTGCCCTTTTTAGCCCCTGTGAGGGTATATAAGAGATACTGTGGCCTTCAGTCCTCAGACCATCTCATACAGAGTGCTGCGGCTTCTGTGTGACATGGCCTCACTTGTTGTAATTTAATAAATATGTTTCTCTTGATTACAGATTCTGTGCCAACTTTTTCATGCTGCTCTAAAGGATCAGGTGTTAGTGCAAACCCCTGAGATGGGATTTTTGATTTCCCTCATTTGGCGCGCCAACTTGGGGCTCATCAGAGCGGTGACTATCTGAAGGAGCGGTCAGGAGACAGAAGTTTACTGAGGAAGACAAGGCAGGATTCTACTAAAGGAGGTACCAATTCTGGGGGTTCTTAGTCTCTGTAGCCCAGTCTACTTCTGATCTTACTGATTTTTGATCCTCCATATGATGGCACCCCTGACTGAGAACATATTTGGCGTGAGTATTTCAAAGGAAAAGACTGTTAGGTCATTCAAAACTTGGCAGATAGAACCTGGACGCTCGTGCTTGGTAAGAACCATTGTATGGTAATTACTGTGAGCTTATGGTAGCCAGTGACTCGCAAGGCAGTTTTAGGATACGCTTGCTGTGGCTTATGGATATGGATATGGATATGTATGGATGATCGATCATATTTATGATATGGATTATGTGATATATGCGTTGCAACACATGTAGGCAGGTAATGTGGAGATGTTTCTCCATTTATGGTTATGAGCGGCGCAATGATTAAGTGCCATTTTAGATTATGATAATGCATATTTTGCATTATGTTTGTTTGCATGCCTGTTCCAAACTCACATGTAAAATGTGTAGTTTTATGAGAGGTACCATAGTGAGATATGAATTGAATTAGCCGGCTTCCCCTAGAGGGAAAACTTAAAATAGGTTTTAGGTATGAAAACATATTTCTTCCTTGGTGAAATTTTTCCCCAGGGAATTTAAATATGCCCATAATACACATGAGGATCCTTTGTTCTCTGCAATTTTATGTATGAAGATATGCAGAGCGGTTTTTGGTGTTCTGCCAGCCTGAATAAGTGAATTGAGAGTATTTCTACTTCAGTTTTTAGAATACTGTTGAGAATAGGGTTTTTCCTTGTAAATATGACTTACAACTGGAATTTACATAGGTGGTTTGGATGCAGTCTGCGGGCTGTCTTTTGTTTCTGGCTTTAGTGTTGACCCATGGTTTAAAAGGTGTGTTTAAATGTCTAGCTGGTTTGTGGGTTTTTTCCATTCATGTAACTTTTGCTTGTACATTGCGTCGTCGCTATTTATGAAACATGGCTAAAGCGCGCTGTATTGTGTGTCTTTTGTGTTTTACCCCTTTCTGTTTATGTCTGTACTGAGCTCAAATGCATTTTTGTGGTTATTTTTGATGTTTTCAGTCTGTTAAACATAATGTTAGATTAATTAATATTAGGTAAAAATTCAATAGAAATTCAGGAATGACCTATGTGATGTGCTAAACATAACTATATGTTTCTCCTTAAAGTTATAGGGTAAGGAATAGCGCACATGTACAATTGTTAAATGTTTAAGGGATAAACTTAAAATTCTTATTCACTAGGAATATTAAAGGCCTACAGCAGAAAAATGAAATGGTGTGTTTTTGTAGACGACACTCTCATAACATGTTTACTCCTATACATCGCATTAGATGTTAACGGACAAAACAGTTTAGCTGGAGTGAATTTTTCTGAACTCGAAATGTGTATTCTTGCACACGCATTTCAAAGCTTGGAATGTCTGTTTTTAGTAAGGCTGCCACCAGGAAATTTAACACTGGGTAGGGCCTGCCGTCAAGGGCACAGCTGTTATTTTCGCAGGCCTCGTTTATTTAGCCAGGACTTCTTCCTTAGTTAAACGTGCAACTTTGCATCTCAGAGTGTTATTTTGGAAGCAAGGTTTACAAAAATAAGGTTAATTATTTGTATCACAGACAGACATTTCAATTTCGGTTTTCCTTCTCTTTTAGCATTTTTCTCGTCAGCACATGTCTGGCTCTGTTGCTAAAATCATTGTCCTTTTCAAACAAAAGTGGCGCGAAGTTGTCGTATATTTAAAATTGAGCTTATATACTTAGGCTTGTGAATAGGTGCTCTAAAAACATAAGCAAGGGGCAGATTTAGAATAGGGATGCAGCTTGGTTTTAAATATAGGATTATTACAAAAACGAAATATGGAGAGTAATTTTTTAATTATGACATAAAAAAAATATTTTGAAAAAAAATAAGTGCTTTTTAAAATCGTTTTTTGATATTCATAAAGCTTAATACTCATACTGTGACCTCCTAGCATTATAATTTAATTTAAGTTGTGCAGTACTGCATAATGAGGACATTTATGTATGGGACCTTCACTTGGCGCAGGCGTAAGAACTCATTTTTTTAAAAGATCTATATGAGATATGTCTAAGTCCGATTTCTGCAATCTCTAAAGAACATTTTGAGGATGATTAATATGTAACACAATTATAGGTTATTTATTTCTAAGTGCCTCAAATTGCAAAGTCGATATTGTGTTAAATAGACCATTTTAAAAGGCTTTCTTGCCATTTAAACTAGTTTTATAGTGCCTTAGGCTTCAGTGAATGCATACATTCAAGTATAATACAAATGTGCACGTTTGCTTTTCCATAGCTTAGTGAGTTAATGTGCCCAGCGCAGAGGCTTATGTTTAATATCAGGGTTGAAGGTTTTGACTTCAGCGGGCCTACTGAGCCATTTATTTATTTAAGGTTGATACAATATTGCATGGGATAGTGACACACATTTATTATGAAGCTGGTATGGTGTGTTGTTATGTTCCATAAATTATTCACAGGCTCTGAGAATAAATAAATTGTAGTTCTCTAAAAGAAGTAATATATTTAAAATGTCTTTTTTAAATAGGGTTGATTATTGCACAGACTTGCAGAGACTTATTGTCTTTGTCAGTTTCACAGGGAGGTTACAAGAAAGCTTGGTGCTCCAGCCAGATTTTGACCTTTAGGTCAGTGTGGTGGGGGCTTAGGAGTATGTGACAACAAATGGTGAAATGATTGCTTGGAAAAGCGTCACGCAAAGGAGCCATTCACGTCGACATTTGAAGAGTGCATTCCTGACACGGCTTTTTATAAACAGCAGGGCCTAAACTGGGGGGTTGGTGTAAGGGACACACAGAGGCTGTGAAAGAGTTTTTGCTTAAGATATTTTGTACATTTACAAAAGCTGGGTGGTTCCACTTGAGATTTTGTGTGTTATGTGAAGTATTGGCTGTATGATGAAACAAAGATGTGTTTTTATGACTTCTTTGAAATGAATTATTTGTGCATTTTCATGTTTTTTGCATTTCTTCTATGAATTTTCCCTGCTTTTCCTGTGTGTCTGACGCGACACAGTAAGTTATATTTGACAAGCTGATCTTCACTGACTGCTTGATCTGCTGTCAAAAGGGTGAGGATGGATTAAAAGAAGGTGTTATTTAGGTATAAGTCTGACAAAATTAAAATGGGCCCGAATGGTTTTTTTTATGTTATTGGAGTGTTTATTGTGCAGAAAGTGCATGAAATGGTGTTGCATGCTATTGTGTTTTTCTGTGCTTAGGTATACAGCAAAGTATATCTGATGGCTTGGCATGACATGTCCTATATTATGTATGTTTGTGATCCATGTTGGTGCTTTTGTAAGTTTTGCTGTGTTGTGAAGGGATGACATGACGATGTATATCCTTTGAGCAACAGTGGTTAAAACTTGTTAAGTGGTAAAACTTGCTGATACTAAATTATGATATATGATATTGTTATATTGTGAGCAAGAACAGACAGCACTTCACCAGTGCATGCCTATGTGGTTATAATATATACAGCAAAGTGTGTCACCTTTACTCACGTTACTGCTCTTTTCCCTTAAGGAAAAGGCAGCCTCACATTTATATTTCCTTGATTGGACCTAAGGAAGCAATTATAGATCTGTGACTCTTATGCAAGGTGACCTAATTTCTATATAGTATTAGTTAAATGATGTTCTGTCTTAAAAGGAAACCAGGTTTCATTTTCCCCGAGAAAGGAAGGAATGGGATCACTAGCTGAGATTACCGTAGATGGTGTAGTGGCCAGCGGTAGAGTTATAATATGTGTACTATTTTTGACTTTTTTGTATCACCCATGCTCTTGGCATTATGTCCCAAACTTGATTATCACCCAAGTCAATTTTTGTCCTTCCTATAGATTTTTCTTTTGCTGCTTCTCCCCTGATTGATGTCACATTGTGCCTAGTTTTTGGGGATTTTAGCTGTGTTCTAGTCCTATTTTCTTTTTCGTTTTTCTTTCACCATTTAGAGGTTTACATTTCCAGACTACAGTGATGTATCAGGTTCCTCTATAATATGTGTAATTCCCTTTTGTATGACCAAACTGGTTTTCAAAATTTCTTCAGGCCTACTCTGATGTTTTCTAGTCTGACTGTTAGGGTAGTGATAGATTATAGTAAGATCAGTTGTCCACCTCAATAGGAGATACTTTCACGAGTATTTAGTATGACAAATTCAAATGCCTATTCTAAATTTGGTTTTCAGTTCTTTTTTCCTGCTGCCTTAATTTTTGGTGGGATCAGATGTGTCCTAATCATGGAAATACCAGGACTCTAGTTCTTGTCTGTTGTTTCTACATTGCTATTAGCTTTTGTATTGTATAGTCCACCTGACGCACAATTAGTCTACATGTCCCTGATAATCTGTATTATGTGATTTCTCTTTTTGAGGTGTTCTAGATAAGGAATTTAGGAACAACTGCACTTAATAATTGAGGAAAGTGTGTTTACCCCCTTAGACAATGTCACTATGTGTAAAAACATCCACTCAAACAGAATTTTCTATGTAGCTGTCTACCTTTAGAGGGTAGAGGGTATGCTCTCACATGGAAACCCAATTGAAGAGGCTAGAGGTGCTGTTTTACCTACTACCTTTTGTCTTTGTACTCTATGACAATTACAGTATTTTGTTTTAGATCACTATAGTCCCCTGGTGTATGGCCACTCCTTTGAAGATTGCAGGCCACCTGCTTGCAAATCCCCTGCAATGAATTGTTTTTTGTATACTTGCCAATAGGTCCAGCCTGTGTTTTTCTTTACTCTCACATAGATAGATGGAAGTGGTTCTTGGGTGCCTTGCTAATATATGGGGCATCCCAAGACTAGGAAGTATTTTCTAACACTCTGTTGATAGACTGTTTCTGTGCCTTGTCTAAAGACAATTTGTTCTGTCCACCAATAGATATTTGCTGCTGTACAAACCACTACCAGAGGGGCCCGGACATCAGATTCAGCCTGGGGAGTCAGCGTCAGCACCAGTGCAGCTTGAAGCCAAAGTGAAGGTAACCAGCAAAGGCATTGCTGGCAACTAGGACCTCAGTGAAGGCGGAAGCCCTGTGATTAAGTGTGTACCCCTGCCACTGTTTTGAGCGAAAGACGGGGTCACAAATCAGAAAGGAGAAATCGTGGATCATGCCCAGCTGAGAGTCACAGACCGACCAGAATGGCAAGGAGGCTTTTGCTTGAGGTGACCCCTTCTGAAACAAGGGTTGCTTCAGAGATCCTAGAATAAGGCCTCTGATTTCTGGTCCTAAAGTGAATACAAGTTTGCACCTTTGTTTGTTGGTCAAGTGATACCTGGGTACACTGGATGCAAATGTGTAGCCCCAACGAATGAGCAGTGTGCCAGCAGAGCAATACAGGAGTTAGGGAAGGACTTGAGATTAGGGTTCAAGTGCTGTGTCTCTGGTGCCTGTTAGATTGAAGTGAAGAAAAGTGGTGCACTGTTTGAGACACTGGACAGGATCGCTAAGAGCATTTGCCTGTTGGGTGACTGCCCTATCCTGAAAGAAGAGACTTTTTTCCTTGAAACTGGACTGTGATTCTTGAGTTGCGAGTTGTGCAGCTCCACCGTGGAAACAACAAGAGCCTGCCTGTGAGGCTCAAACGGACACAGGGAGAAGACTCCCCCTCTGGTTGGTTGTACAACGGCTTCAATTTCCCAAAGGACTTCTTATTTTTGTTAATAATGTATCCCTTTAGTTGTCCCATTTTTGAAGAGCAGCCCTTTACAGCTCTTGGTCCTAATTCCTATGGCCCAGTGTGGTCCTCCTGGTCCCAGATATGCTTGATGTTCTAGCCCTCATATAAGGAAAATGTAACAGTCAATTGGAAAATGTTTTTATTAGATATGAGCTGTTAGCTATTCTGAAATTTAAAATGAATAGTCACTGAAATGCATAGGAGCCCTGAAAATGTCTACTAGATGATTTTAGGATTTGCTTTAGCTTAGGCCAAGAAAAATGATAATTCTGTTTATAATAGTGGCCATTGCTTTTTCCTACTGTCTGTATGTTTATTATGATCCAATGCCCGTTTTTCTTGGATTCCTGCTGATACCCTTAGTGAAATGTTTAGACTGGAAAATGCTCCCCTAGCAATACATTAGGATATTGATAAATTGTGAAATTAATGTACAAATATTTTCTATGTTCTTACTGGATCATGGGAATGTCTTCAGCTAATGCTGAAAGGGTCGTGTGTCGTAATTTAGCAGCGATTAGATTAAGCATTAGCAGAAGACATCCTGTATTTAGAGACTATCTTGTCTTTTTATGGAATCCATTTTGTATTTGGCAGCCATTTTAGATGGCCATGTGCTCACCATGTACTCAGTCCTATCTTGCTGTTCTCTGCTTGGTATATTTAGCCTCTTCCTCCTACTTTGCACATGCTCAGTTGTGCTTGCAGCTGCTAATATTCTGTAACTGTCAGGATGTGCTTGCTAGCATTGGCAAAACTGTTAGCTCCTCCTACTTGTCGACTGTGCATTTTCTGTATGACCATCTATGTGTGTAACTCTTCTTATGTGCACTTATACTGCCCTTTTTAGCCCCTGTGAGGGTATATAAGAGATACTGTGGCCTTCAGTCCTCAGACCATCTCATACAGAGTGCTGCGGCTTCTGTGTGACATGGCCTCACTTGTTGTAATTTAATAAATATGTTTCTCTTGATTACAGATTCTGTGCCAACTTTTTTCATGCTGCTCTAAAGGATCAGGTGTTAGTGCAAACCCCTGAGATGGGATTTTTGATTTCCCTCACCAGGCCCCATAATGTAAAGAAAAGAAAATAGATTTCCTGGTTAAAAATGAGTTGTGAACAACTATTCCATAATTTCTTTAATTTAATAGTGTCCACACTCAGTTTAAAAGACACTGCATGTTTAGACCATTTTAGCCATTCACATAGGATGCTGACTATTGATACAGCAGATCACCAGACAGAACGGCGCCCGTCTTCGAATCATAATTGAAGAGATCGGCCACGCCAACGTGTGTGATACTTTGTCATATTTGTGACCACTGGAGGAGTGATTGCCCCTGTGAACCTCACGTTCTACAGACCATTCTGTTTCATTGCCAGCTACTCAACAGCTGTGATTTCGACCTCAAACATGTTTTTAATGGATAAGACTACATCATCTTTTCTAAACTACTAATGTAGTCATCAGAGGGTCATTCAACATATGAATTTAACGTCCTGAAGATGGTCTAGCAGATGTCTTCGCAACATAGACCGAAACGTCGACAACTACACCTATTTTCTTTGTGAATCTTTTCCACTTAAGGATTTTCTCTCTGTATGCTCAGTTACCATTTCCTTTTGTACATCTTGTTGGGAATAGGTAACCACATTAGTGAGAATGAGAAGAACATAGTAACAAATTACTTCCAAATCTCAGTCACTATGTGATGATTTATGTTTATATATGTAGCATTTAATATTGTCTCAACATAAAATTGTGTTTTCAGAAGCATACATCTATATGGAATATTGTCCTGTAGATCTGTTCATGTTGAAATAAGTAACCTAGTTGTTCAAATAACTCAATGTGAGCTACTGTGTAGAGCTCATTGCTGACGACTGCTCGTAAACAAGAGAATATTTTTTTTTAAAGAATCCCTTGTAGGCACGTTTACCCGTTGATAGAGTAAAATGGTAAGCAGCCTGTCATTCCAGTGGATGATAGGGGTCTGTATAAACAGCTGAGGTAAAAGGTGAACTAGTTACGTTCCTATTAGATACTGGTGCATCCAGGTCTCTGACTAAAAACACACTCCCACAGACCCCTCTCTCGGTATAAAAGAAGACATCTGTAGGATTTACCAATGTGCTAATAACAAACTCTATGTCAGCCCCACTCAAATATATTATAGTACCCTTTACAGACAAAATATATTGTCTGATTTCTGAGACATGTGGTTGTAGTCCCAAACATACTCTCTATGTCATCTACCCTAGCACCTGATAAAAACACTTTTCTGTGATAGATCTAAAAATGCTTTCTTTTCTACCCTGTGCATGAGAACAGCATGTATTTATTTTCCTTGTCAGTAGCTGGACAAAGTTACTGTTTTCAGAGAATCCTACAAGGCTACTGTGAGAGTCCTTTAATCATTTATTCAAGCATTAAAGGAATTGGATGCCTTCCGATGCTATCAACCAACAACATTAATTCAGTACATTGATGATTTGTTATTGGCAAGCACCAGTGAAGAACAGTGCACACCAGATATTGTAAATATACTGAACTTCTTGGCTGCCAGGGGACATAAGGTGTCTCCTGAATAGGTACAATATGTTCAAGATGAAGTTTCCTACCTAGGACACTACTTGTTGAAAGGGTAGAGACAATTGGATACAGATCGCATAAAATCAATTTTGCCTTTACCACTTCCAAGCATACAAAAACAGGTACATACATTTCTAGGAATGACTGGCTATTGCCACCATTGGATTCCTAATTTTTAAGTATTGGCAAAGCCATTATTGGCTCTAACCCACAAGGATACACCTGAGCCACTGGTGTGGACATCAAAACATTAACACAGCTTTCTTGCAATACAGCAAACTCTCTGTGAATCTCCTGCTTTGGGGCTGCCTATTATAACGACTTTCCGCTTTTTGTTCATGAATCTGTAGGGTGTGCATGCTTGCGATTCTCACCCAGCAGCGCCGCAATTACAAATGGTCATGCACTTACTTCTCTGCCACACTCCACAATGTAGACATACCATTGCCAAGTTGCCTTAGAGCTGTTGTGGCATTAGCAGTGTTTTTGCAACAAGCAGAAAGCTTGATAATGGGGCACACTGTTCACCTGTATGTGCCACATTCTGTGGATTTGATAACAAATAAATTATACACCTCATAAATGGTAGGATGACACATTATGAAGTATGTCTGTTTAACCTGCAGGTGCACATACCATACACAGATGTAATGCTTTAAATGTGGCAACCTTACTACCTCATGTTGAGAGTGCACAGTAACACTTTGATGATCACAATTGCATTTACAGGACAGAGGAGCAGACAAAGGGCAGGATAGATATGCAGGACATGCCATTTGATGATTCTGAAGGGATCTGTGGGTGGAAGGTTCATGCCTAAGAGCAGATGTTGGCACAGCATCCGCGGCATATGAGGCCACAACATTACACACTATGGTTGAAAGTTATGGAATAATGGAACAATCAGCACAACCAGAAAAAATGATTGCCTTGACTAGAGCATGTGAATTAGCCACAGAAAAGAGGGTCAACATCTACACAGACAGCCAGTATGCATTTAGTGCTGCTCATAATTTTGGTAGACTATGGTAGGAAAGGGGTTTTATTACATCTCAAAGGGCAAGAATACAGCATGGTGTACTAATAACAAGATTTTTTTAATTCTCTAGCTCTTCCTGCGATAGTAAAATCGAATGCACACAAGAAAGTAACTGCCAAGGTGGGCCAGGGGAATGCTTTTGTAGACAAGGTAGCTAAAAAAACAGCAAGAGACACTTCCAGCATCATGTTTGTGAAACCGGTACCTAGGGAGCAAATGACTTTTAATATAACATTGGAAGGTATACAGGACATGCATAAGGATATTACTGAGGAAGAACAAAAATAATGGTCTGTGAATGGCACACATTTGAATGGGTGCTGGATGGACAAACCGTAACACGGTACATGCTATCAGATAAGTATCGTTTCCCAATGATTATGACAATGAAAAGCCCTGCACATATTGGTAGGGATAGACCAGTAAACTGCATGAATATTTTTGGGTCAACAAAAACAAAAGAAAATATGCTACAGAAATCTTTCAAAGTTGAATGGTGTGTGCTCAGCGTAATGTGAGGAAAACAGCTCCAGTACCTAAAGGACACTTCGTGTAACCAACAATGCCCTTTGAAGCCCTTCAGATCAACTACATCGAAATGCCCCTCACTAATAAATATAGATAAGTATTGATGGTGGTCTGTATGTACTCCAAGTGGGAAGAGGGATACCCAGAAAAAAGTAATGATGCAATTTCAACAACTAACTGGGCGGCGAAGAAACCCATACACCTATTTGGCATGCCAAAAGTACTTTGGGCTGATACTGGAAGCCACTTCTCAAACATACTGATAGAGCTAGTGTGTAAAGCTTTTGGGGTAAATCAGAAGTTCCACTATGTTTATCACCTAGTAGTAGAAGTGGTGTAGCACGGTTACAACGAATTTTTTACAACGCACTACCATTACATCGCAACTTTTACCACGCAAACCATTACAACGCAATGCGCTGGGGGGCGCTCTAGGATAGGGAATGTATTTAATATACTATCCAACACCTTCCCTGCTATCCACGGGGACTGGAGTTGGAATAGTAAATTAAATAATTCACTATCCAGCGCCCCAAAGCACTATGCGTTGTAATGGACTGCGTGGTAAAAACCGCGTTGTAAAGGCATGCGTGGTAAAAGCATGCGTTGTAGTGACACCTATCCGTAGAAGTTGCAGTGAAAAGGAAGAATGGCGTGCTTAAATATAAGAATGCAAAAATATGTGCAGAAACAAAATTGACATGTATGGGCGCTTTGCTGATTGTTCTGATGAGAATGAGAACCATTCCTGATACAAAAAAGAAATTGAGCTTCCATTAAATAGAGACAGGGCAGCCAATGGCAGCCTAGAGGATTCCAGAAAAAGAAATCACAACAGCCATGCGAAATGAACTGGTGAGAGACTATTGTTTGGCCTTGACTAAACGTTGTGCTTCTATTAACCAGAAGATGACGGATGCCTTACTAGAGCCCCTGCAAGTTAGAGGGCATCATTTCCAGCCAGAAATCTGGGTGCTGATTCTCAAGTTTCCAGAGGTCCAATTTTCTTCCGCCTAGGTGGAAGGGCCCTGAGCAAGTCCTTTTGTCTATGCATGTGTCCCATCTGAAGAGAGTGCCACCACAAGTGACGCTGCCACCATCTACTGTGACCACAGTGGAAGGATTTCAACAACACATGCAACAACTCAGCAACAAGATAGCACCATAAAACCTGAGATCACAGATGAAGAAATAAGTCTGAGAGAACTGGATGAAATATTTGAGCTACTATTAGGAGAACTAGCAGATCCAGAAATTGTAGCCCTCACCCAGCCCACCCTGAATTAACAAACTACTCTTGCAACTAGCCAGTACATACCTGGTATACAATTACTACTGGCCGACTAAGGACAATAGAGATGGAAGAAAGTGATGAACAGGTGCTGGATGAAATATTGAGCACCTTAGGGAGCAACTCAGACAATAGTACATACTTAAATTTTGACTAGATATCAGACACAGAGTTAGAATTGCAAAAGTTCCACTTTGTAGCCCAACTAACGGTATGATATGTGAAACCTTGGGTAGGATTTCTGTGAGCTCCCGAGCTACTACAGCTTCCATCAAGGGACATTTAGTCTAAGAACTTCTCCACTGCGAGCAATTTGCCAACCAGAGACACTTTCATTTTCACCCCTTGGGACAAGTTGTGCTATATCCCTAATAATACCTAAGCTGGTCATTTGTGTGGCCTGGAGCAACTTTTGCCATAATTCAAAATTGGACACACAGTTGGGCCAGTGACAAAGGCTGTTCTAACTGCAAATGAAGAGTTGATCAAGCAAATGTCCAAAAAGGTATTTTGCATCCCACTTGTTTTCGCTGTGATAACTGTGCTATCCATCATTGCCCTTTTTATGTATGAATGTATTAGTGACGTGTACAGTGCCCTCAACATGGTACAAAAGGTTCAGACTCACATTCCCATCATCCAAAGGAGTATCATGAGAATGTCACTATACAAACAATGAATGGCTATCACAGGGAAATGAATGTCC
The DNA here is from genome assembly GCF_964261635.1 of Lissotriton helveticus. Classification (NCBI taxonomy): domain Eukaryota; kingdom Metazoa; phylum Chordata; class Amphibia; order Caudata; family Salamandridae; genus Lissotriton; species Lissotriton helveticus. The sequence continues at coordinate 1,042,809,037 of NC_136061.1, forward strand.
CAAAGTGTTGGATATGTTTAAAAATGCCATTAGTAAAAAAGAATGCCTTTCTTGCACCTTCCTTTGCCATACAACGATTCAAGTGTTATTATATATGTAATAGTCATTATTTGGGCCCAAAGGAAAGAGCAGTTTGACCTACAGAAGAGATATAAGTCACATATAATTATGGCAGGGTGCACGGATCACTTGCAGAGGCCACTTGAGGATGTGGATGAGGACTCAGCCTATGCGTCTTTCCTAAATGTTACTATTATGTCCAGGAAATCTAGGGATTTCCTTTTGTGGCAGAATAGTTCAGAGATGAAAGACACTCATAGTAAATATTTTAGATTGTCAGCTAACACTACAGGAACCTTTTGCATACATACCAAGGGATCCTGAAAAATAGTGGAAGACAGTATATGTAACAGTACATTTTCACTTTCCAATACCTCTTGGCTTAGCAATAGCCTCCTCTTGTATACAGGCAATGAAATGTATTGGGTTTGTGGGTTAAGGGCCTACTCTTGGTTCCTGCCCTACAAATTGGGCAGGAACTTGCTACCTTGGGGTAGTGTTTTCTCATATCTGGCAACATCCAAAAGAATATGTCCACAAGCATAATCTACACAATGGTCTGGCAAGAGAATAAAGGAAAGTAAGTCAGACAAATACCTCAGCCCAGGAAACAGGGGATGTAGTGCTGGGCCTGTTTTCCCCAGCTGGATTATCCATTCATTCTAGAGGACTGCAACAGTTAGGTCCCCTGATGGAAGCAACAATAAATAGGACGACTAGTGCACTAGAAAACATCATGGTAGAGATGGTAGCGATGAGAAAATTGTACTCCAAAATCGTTGATAATTTTAGATATGCTTCTCACTGAGAAGGAAGTAGTCTGCAGAAGGATCCAATCCGAATGTTGTTTCTTCTTACCTGACAATGCCCCAAATTCCTATAAGGCCATAGAAAACGTACATGACATCAGAGTTCAATTGCATGATTTCACTGAACGAATGCCAGGGGACTATTTTTTCGCACTATTTGGCTCATGGGAATGAACCATTCTCAAATGGATAATAGTAGTGATAGCAGGCCTATTATTATTCTCCTGTTGTGTGCAGTGTTTCCCTGCTTAATGAGCACCTGTTTCATGTATCCTTGTGCTTCCCCACGGCCTAAACCAGTGCCATGATAATGCAGGAAACTGTCAATAAAGAACAGTGTAAAATAGAAATAGACTAAGTAGCGATGGGACTAATCTTTGAACAAAAGTTAAAAATTGCGGATTTGTGAAAGTCAAAAATATAAAAATATTGGCTTGAACCATCATCCATACATTAGTAATTGATTCCCTATTTTAAATTCTGCTTCTAGAATGGTTTTTAAACATGCTCAGGTTTCTGTAAAGTGGCACTTGAGGTAAGCGTGAACTTTTCATTTCTTGCTAATTATAAAATGCAGGTGCAGCAAGCACACAAGACTGCCTTATCTCAGCTATGTATGGTTTGAGGCCTTGAACTTTAAGAGAACCGAGAAAAATAATGAGTTGTTTTGCAGTGGATCTTCTGCCAGAGCGCTCATTTATGAAAATAGTGGGGGGTTTTTGTTTAAAAAAAATATTTATTGAATTTCAGAAAAGACAAAAAACAAACAAATCAATGCAAATCATGACAAAACAGCGCAGAAATAAAACAACAAAGTAGTCATGGTACACATGAAAGCCGATACGGCGCAATATGACAAAGCAGTGTATCCACTTCGGTCCCATGGAGTACATTTGCAGTGGGGGATTATACCTGCTAAACATGCATACAACTAAGCCCTCCAAGGATGACAAACCACCCCAAAAATTGGTTATATAATGAGACCAAAAAGGCAACAGATCCCTCCAAGGATCATGTAACCCTCTCTCACCAAACTAGAAACAATTTGAAGCGTGCATGTGCAGCATGCAGCCAGAAAACAACATACCCAGTACATCTCTTACCAACACAAAAGTGTTTTAAGATGTAAAAAAAAGTTATCCCTTGCCATCTAGATAGCTCTGGCAAAGGCTCCAGAAGTTTTTGGGTCAGCTCTGAGGAGGGAGCAGCTCACTACGTAGTTCAGTTTCTGTATTACAAAACAACATGTCACTAGACCATTGTGTAACCGTGGGAGGAGGTCTTTGAGCCCAACACATAGCCACCACACGCTTAGTGATCAAAAGGCCAATATCAATCAGTCTGCGTATATCTTTCCGGACATGCTTAGAATAGCCCAGAAGGGCCAGCAAAGGGTCTGGCGGCAAATATTCCTCCATTATCTCACTCAATTTTTCTCACTCAATGTTTGAAATATTAGAGTCCAGTATCTAGCGATATCAGGGCACTGCCAGGCCAAGTGGATAAATCCTGCTTGATCCGCACTACACCTCTCACATCTTGCTTTCTCTCTGAGGCCATATCTATGCAAATGGAAGGGTGTATAATACACCCTATTCAGGAATTTTAAATGGATTAGTCTATGACGTCCATTCAGCGATACATGTCTTGTGGCCTCACAGCAATAACGCCACTTGTCGTCATCTAATATGACCTCAAGGTCTGTTTGCCACATCAATCTAGCTTTAATAAAAAGGTTCTTCCGGTAGTCTTGTCCCATGCAATAGATCCTAGATACGATTTTAGAGGGTGAGACTACCCGCAACAACTATGAAAAAGGAGCTACCTCTGGAGGCTGAAACATTTCCTACCCAAGCATGTCCTGAAGTGCCTGACGAACTCTAAAAATTAAACATGGCCAGTGGAGTTATATTGAAACTATCCCCTTCTATGTCATCCCAACTGGGACCTTTCCCATCTTCAAACAGTTCACCAATTTTTGAAATAGCGAAAATCGCCAGCACGCATATTACCGCCAGATCTTTGAAAATAGGCAGCCATTGGCACATCTAAACCGGGGCGAGCGGAGATTACAGAATTGAGGCAGCCTGTCGTTAAATTAAGTTCTGCCAAGCATGGAGGTGGCATTTATGGAATCCAAGAGCCCTGAACATCGAGATGGGGCTTGATATAGCAAAGCAGTCAAGGGGATGGGTGCTGCAGCGACCCTTTCAACATGTGAATGTGGTGGGGGAGATTGTTGGTGCAACCAGTAAAAAGCATGGGAGCACTGCGCCACTCTATAATAAAGCTCCAAATCTGGAGCATCGAGTCCACCCAACGAATAAGGCTGCGTTAGGATTTCCCAGGTGACCCATGGCTGTTTACTGGCCCAGGCCAAGAGAGTCAGTAACGACCTAATACGTTTGGAAAAATGAGTCGGGAGGATCATGGGAATATTTAAAAATAGAAACAAGAATCTGGGCAATACTATCATCTTCTTAAAGGAGATGCAACCCAAAAGTGATCATGGCATTCACACCAATCTGGAAACATCATCCTCTAATTTGTCGATAGCCTTACCAAAGTTCCCCCTAAATACCATTTCAGAGCTAGTATGTACTTGTATACCCAGATACCGCACAGATTCGGTGGTCCAAAACAAAGGGAAATCTAATTCTATCCGCGCCACGGCTACAGTAAGGCAGAAAATGGTGGACTTACTCCTATTAATTCTGAGGCCCGAGAATTCCCCATACATCACTACTTCTCTCAGCACCGGAGACAATTTGACCTCCGGGTTTCTGATGTATCGTAGGGTCATCTGCATAAGTGGAAATTATTAAATTATACCCAGGGAAGCGGATTCCTCGATGGCTATGGTACTCTCTCAGAGCACAGGCCAGGGGCTCTGCGAAAATAGCATTAAGTAAAGGCGAAAGCAGGCATCCCTGCCGAGTACCTCTAATAATTTTTGGGGGGGATGTCACCAAGTCTCCCACACGGACCCTAGCCGAGTGTGAGGTATATAGAACCTGTACCAGTTGGGTAAAAAGATCTCCTACTCCCAAACGCTTCAATACTGCTATCATGAAAGGCCATTCACTGGACTACTAACCTCTAGCTGAATAGGTGAGTGATCTGCAAACAAGCGGGTGTGAATCTCACAACTGCAAATCCATCAGATCAGGGATCTAGAAATGAGCGAATAATCAATTCTGGTGCGCAAGTCATGAGGGGCTGAGTAGTGCATAAAGCCCCCCACTGCACTCCTTCTTGAGCGACAGACGTCGACCAGGTCTAGTTTAGTCATTGCGTCCTCTTTTGCTTTAGCCGCTAGTGACGTACGCCGGCACGGCCCGACTGAGCGGTCCAGCACTGGATCTAGGACACAATTAAAATCCCCTTCCCACACCTGCGGGACAGAAGTCAGACTACGCATGTGCCCTAACAGATCCCAATAAATTTGCGGATAATCGAAATTTGGGCCATATACATTAACTATTATAAAGTCTAGCCCCTTACCTTGGCATCTAGAAATGGCATATCTACCCTCTTTATCTGACTCAATTGCCTCCAGGGAGAGGCCATCGCGCAGATTGACCCAGGTTATTACACTTCTTGCATGATTAGAAAACCCTGTGGCATAAAAATGTCATGCAGCATAGGGCTATTCGCAGGGAAGTGGGACTCTTGCAGAATTGCCAAATCTACATTATGTCTGGTAGGATTCTCAATTGTCTTCCTAGTTTTCCTGTAATCATTTAATCCCCTGACATTACAAGTCAGCAGTCGCAGCCTACACCCCATGGTCTAATCTTAGAGAAATATTTCCATTATTATATACCATCTGTACTACCTAGGGAACTTTCCAGTTTCGAAAAAGCACCTCAAGGATCACCGGGCACATTTCATACACAACAACCATGACTACACAGAACAAAATATACATTCTAGGCCCAGAGCCCCCCACCCCCTACGCCATTCAAACCCCAACTCAGTACAGACGAGGCCTGCCCACCCACCGCCCTTACCCACAAATAAAAACATGCAAACATCTTTGATTGGGAAACACACTGGGGCAGATGTTACCTCAGCGTAAAAAGCACTACTAATAATGCCATCCAAGGCTATCTAGATCATCCATGCATTAACAATGAACCTATTTTCAGCTCGCTGGTAAAGAGCACCACCTCAGTGAGTTAAACAAATTATTTACCTAATGACAACCTTAGTCAATCAATAACACTTACATTAACAACAAAGCAGAATAATTATTGCTATATTTACGATAAGTAGAGTCCATAAAGTCCTGCATGGGAATTCTGGAACATAGGATACAGCAAGCCTACTGCCAACAGCAGAGTAAATCTGAGATCAGCTCACAGCAGCCCAGCTTGACACACCAAACGTGAGTCTAACTGGCACACAGCGTTTTCATCATGTTCGTCCAGGCCACCACCAGCAGTCTCATCTAATCCTTCTGATTCTTTGCCTGTTCTTCCATCTAGAAGTGGTCCTTCAGAGCCTTCTGCAAGGACTTAGGTTCCAGAAAGATTCTTGATTTACCATTTATAATAACTTTAGAGTCTGGCAGGATACAGCATGGCATAGTCCATATTAGGCTCCCGCAGACATATCTTCAGAGGAGCAAACTATCGTCTGGCTTCTGGTACCCTCATAGTGAAATCCGGGAACAAGGATATTTTAGACCCCATATACTGTAAATCTTTCTTTTGTCTGGCCTGTTTCAGGGCAGCATCCCTGTTCCTGTAGTTTAGTATTTTTGCAATCACCGGATGTGGCGGGGCTCTTGGGGAGGCTTATGGCCAAGAGATTAATGGGCACCTTCACCACAAAAATTTCTGAGAATATTTCTCAACCTAGTAGAGCAACGAGAAATTTTTCAAAGAAGATCTCCATGTTGTCCATAGCAGTGGATTCCGGCAGGCCTGAAATGCGTATGTTACTCCTACTAGACCTATCCACCAAATCTTCCGCTTTGTCTTGGAGAGCCTGATCGTTTTCGCCATTTGTTTTTGGGTGGTATCTACCTCGGTCTGTGCCTCCTCTACCTCTGACACCCGCCATTCCGTCAAGCCGAGCCTTTCTGAGTGTTTATCAATCCGCTCCGACATTTTGTCCATACGATATGCCAGCACATCTATCTTCCCAACAATAGTTGCCAGACTTTTCTGCATCGCTGCCAGGATTTGTTTAATATCTCCTTCCGTCTCTTCTGGTGCGTCTGCCTGCTCTTCCGAGGACCGACCATCCCCCATGTCGCTGCACCTCCATTTTCACTGCTCAAACTGTAACTTAGGTTGCATCTTGTCCACTTTGCCGATTTTAGAACCCGCAAGGAGCTCTGCTATCTCAGAACCCTCCCTCCTGAGGCGTTCCAGTCCTGCGCAGTGCCAAATGCGTGTTCAAGAACGCTGGTAGCGGTCCTGCTGGCAACAAGAGAGGCTGGTAGGCAATCTTATTTCCACAGAGAAATGGTATCTTTAGCCATCAGGCTTGGGCAGGCGCAACCAGTGACCAGACAGGGGGAGGCATAAGGACTTCATGGCAGATATATGCATGGAATTTGAGAACAAGAGCAAGAGAAGCGTTTGCGCCTCATAGAAGGTGTAGGACTGAGCTTTCGCTGCCACTGGATAGGGCTAGGCAAAGTTATTGTACCCTAATCTCCCTGGGCTCTTTTTTGCACCTATTCTTTAGACACCCTAGAACTAAGGGGGTGATTCGCTGCACAGGGATTCACCGTCTGGGGCAGGACACGTAACACAGTGGCCAGTGCACCAAAGTCCGGGAGGAACAGTGCTTAACACAGGAGCAGGGGCTGTCTCAGCCAGGGCCGTGGGATCTCCGTAGAGGTGGTATGAACTGATCCCAGACAGCAAACAGATCATCGTAGCCACCAACTCCACCACTCCACGTACCTCTGTTTTAGTGTGTCCTACAGGCTAGGCTCACAGTGGTATAGCTGACGCCTGCCTGGAATGATGAGGCAGGCTGGAGGCTCCGACCGATTCACACCGTGTCGCAGCACTGTCAGGCCAGATCCAACACAGCCGGCGAATAAAATAGTGTTTTTAAAAAGTGGCATGTGCTTGAAACTGTAACTCCTATAATATGTAACCAGGACACACCCTTCAGTGGTGGTAAGGCCACTTGCAAAAGGAATGCCATTTGCTTCAAACATCAGCCTTGAACCTAAGATAGGAGACCAGCACAGGTCCATTAAAGGATTTCTCTGAAAATCTGCTTTATTGTTAGACTTAATCTTTCCTTCTGAAGTATAACTACCTTTTCTTTGAAAGTTTAGACATTGCAGATGCCCATGGATAATAAGTTATCATTTATAATGTAAAGAAATGAATGTTCAAACATATATAAGGAACATTGCATCCCAAGCAAGTTGAAACACTTGACAGATTGGACTCTGTGTGTTTCCGCCTAGGGCTTGAGCAAATACAACTTTGCTTCTTTTTAATCACCATGACTGCGTACTGACTGTTCATTTCCTTGGCAGATAACTTATCTTTTACATTACCCTGTCACATAGTGTTGACTTACGTCTCCCTACGCCCTGAAATAGGGGGAGAAGGCAGTACAAATGTCAAATATGCAAAGTTCCAATTGTAACTGTATTTGACGTTCCACACACCAAGAGAAGACCTGCGCAATTGGAGAGAAGGACTCTGTATGATAAAATACAGAGAAAAGTTCAAAAGTTTACTTAACTTATAAAAATAGGAGTTACAATATTTTTGTTAAAAATTAAATTTACTTTAAAATATTTATTTGAAATGCAGAATAATATAATAAGGTGTAAAAGCATTACTAATTCAACTTTGAATTAAAATAGTAATTATTTTGAGTATAGTAAGTTAAAATAAAATTATTTTTCTGAAATGTAATTTGATGAAAAACCCACAGAAAGAAAAAAATATATATTTTTTATTATGCATTTAAAATACTGAGGTGATGTACAACATTACTTAATAGTAGTTTACTTACTTTAAAAATATTACTGTTACATTATTTTTCACATTTAATAAGGTTAATACAATATTTTAAATAAAATGCATTTACATTTTGAAACAGTTTAAATAGGGAATTTTAATATACTTTAGTTCTTATGGGGTTTTATTTTATGTTCCTACCTCCCTTATTTTCTAGGGGAGTGTGTTGCAGTACTAGTGGTTGGCCATGTGTGGTGCTGGACTTTCTTCAGCTAAGTAGTGGAATACAGTTATGACTGTTTTAGGTCCTTTTTGGGTGTAGTAAATATAAAGGGGAGATTGTGAACAGCAATGGGCTAACTCTTTTGTGGGTCTCTCCCTAAACCACTCCTCATGCCTTGCTTAACCCCTTCCCTTTAGCAGTAAGTAGTCCCCATTTTCTCGCCACTCCCTCACCCACATTTACTACTAAAATGCATACTTATGTGTGTGGTGATCCCTGCAGTCAGAGCGGATAACTCCATACATCAAAGATAGGAGAGGCAGAGGGTAGACTTTCACATGTGGGTATATGAATAGCATTTTGAAGTATGTTAGTAATACTATTGCAGTACTACTATTTTACTACAAATGCAGTCTGTAACTAGGCCCCAGATTGTCTAGGGTGGCTCTGGGATTAAGTGGTTGCAGTCCCTCACAGCCCAATTTAGCATTTCCCAATCAAAGGAGTCCCATGTATGAACGTTGCCACATGCCCTGTCCTCCTGACAGATGGCTTTTCCTTGCTAATTGACTACTTTTTGATACCACCCTTACCTTATGGCTCCTGAGGCATTGTCTTCCAAGTGGAGGGTTTTTAACAAGACAAACAAGGATGTGCATTTGATCTCTGGAGCAGAGCTGAGAGCTACACCATTTCTAAAGCCTTTTACTCTCAGGCGGCACAAAGTAAACTTTCAAAAATTTACCTTTTCCACTAAAATTGTCAAAGATGTACTTTTATCATTGCATACGATTCTTAAAGCAAAGCCAAAAATAACTGTACATGACCACTCTAGCATTTTCCCAAGCATAGATATGGAATACGATTTTATTAATTAGTAGCCTTGCTCACATAAATGTTCTATTACCTAAACAGTAAAAACAGCTTTTTATAATTGTTCGCTGTGAGGGCATACTTTTTGCCTATGTCTAGTATGCCCATTTTTATACATTTATAACCCAGTCCTGTGGGCTTACAAGACACACTTTAAGTGCAAATTAGTTAATACTTAGCCAATATATAAAAACAGGTTTTTATATATGGCAAATACACTTTCCCTTACCATGTGGCATTGCAGTACTTACAAGCTCCTTTCTTTTGAGCCAAATATTTTTGTCATCTATGTGGGTGGTAAAAATACACATTGCAGCGCACGTGACATTTACATTTCATGCTACTGGTGCATTTCTTGCGCCATCTATTATGGTCATACTTCAACATTCAATATGCCAGTAAGGTAAAACCAATATCAAGCAAAACCAAACCGGTAAAACTAGAGGCATCATGACAAAGTGATGTCCCTATTACGTGTTCACATTGTATTTATGGTGATAAATGATGGCATGGGGGTAGAGTAAGTTGAATATTCTCCCTTTTTACCAGGATGTTAAGATATACCCAATGACATGTTATCAAATCTGTGCGAACTTATTGGGTAACCTGGCAATAAAACAATGTAATGTGGCTTCACAGTAACAAGCATGTGCTTTATGAAACACCATTATAAATAGCAGGAAAAGAGCCATGATTACACAATATCGCAAAGTCATAAAATGAACCCCTTTCTCTCATCAAAATTATTAAAGGCACATGCATTCCCCAACCACTCTTCACATTTTATACCAATAAAATGCTTTACAAACAGAACTTGCACAGGCTCAAAGCAGCCTTCCCTCATGACCAAATCTGTGATGCAAAAACAGACTAAGAAAGCTTTGTAAGCTTCAAAGTATCCTGTATCTCATTTCCCTGTTCAATTGCCCTAAGTAGCTATGACTTTGCTATTGCCACCCAACAGCGGATGTGACAGATAAACGTCCAAGAAAATCAGCAACTGACCACAATACCTACGAGATAATCACTTGGATCTCTCTTAAAACTGCAGTGGGTGCTGAAAACTCTCCTCACGATGTCAAAACCCCATCTTTGTCCAATATTTGTACAGATTACAGCCTCTTGCTCTCTCATTTCTGGCAATCTTTCACTTACTTCTTCCTCTAACATAGTGCAGTCAATTGCATGTCGAGATGGAGACACGGCAGTCCCCTTGTGAAGAAGCTCAATAAAGAGCCTTCCTAATACTATTGCTCCTTTTCCCTGCCACTATTTTGAAAACGGTATTGTGTTTAATGAAGAGTTTCCCCTCTAATAAAACCATGCTGAAAGATATCCAATAAGTGTCAGACAGGCATCACAAGGATGCCTCCACATTAATGGTGACTCACGGTGCCCCATGCATCATTGCTAATGGGTGCATCTGTTTTCTTATTCTCCTCGACAATTATGGGGTGTTTGATTGCTAGACCACACCATCATCCTCAAGACCATGTGATTAGGGATTTGCATAGGTGTTTATATCCTGAAATAGTTTAGCTCATATCTAAAAATGTTCAACATGTAAGAATAAAGATCTGTCCCCTTTGAATTCCCACAGGCCTCCACTCTCCTCTCTCAGCTCTTCAACAACATACAATGAGTTTCTGCTCCTCACATCTGACCTTGCCAACAGGCTCAATTTCATGCCTCATCCTTCTGGCAGCCTTGGGAATTTCTCCCAAACTGGCCAGTCACATCCCTAAATTATCTAGTAGCAGGCAGGCTAGGCTTACTGATAAAAAGTAGGGTGAAACATGCTCACATCCATCTTAGACAATTGTGTTGCATTGAACTTGACATTCTTTTTTTTTTTTTTAAAACCTTTATTGATTCAATCAAATCAGTACAGGCGCAGGCCTACAACCACAGGGGCCGGCCGCAAACTCAGGAAATAGAAACAGGAGCATTGCAAATGTTTACGGTTCAAGGATTAATCACGTTGTAGTCATAATATGTGGTTGTAGCACAACAAAGCACAAGGATAAGAGAGGTTTCATTTTTATAATATTGAAAAAGAAGCGGAGGCTATATCATCAGAGGCATCACACTACACAATAGACAAGAAGAGACGGGAGGGGCGTATCCCTCCACGCAATCTGGAATCGATGGTGAGCAATAAGGCCGAAAACACACTACGCCCGCCGAAGGCAGGCCAGGAGTAAAGGTCAAACAATGGCGAGCAAGTTAGCGAGAACATCATATGGAAAACCCACCCGTCCAAGACAAGAAAGTCGAGGCAAGTGCAGATGCCTGACAGAAAAAGGATGAAAGAGGGAGATACAGCCAACCCCACTAAGAAGGAAGAGAGAAAGGGACCATAGAACAAAACAAACTAAAATAACAAAACCCCCCCCAACACCCGCCACCCTACATCACCATAATGGCTATGGCCTACCCCACTAACAGCGTGCCTGTTGCCCCAGAATTATCCTAAAGAAAGGAAGTAAAGATAAGAAAGAGAGGAAAACAATAAAGAAAAAATTTGAGGAGAAGGGCCGGCGATTCAAATACCCGGTCCCTCCCTCCCCCGCATACTAAAATCATATAAACAGAAGCCATAGAAAAGTACACATATCAGCAAGCATATAAAACACAATTAATTACAGTCCCACAAGACGTGTCCTTGAATCACCATTAACCAGCAAGAAGTCCCTCCAAGTCCCAAACGAGGTCACCCCTGGCCACTTCTGTTAATAGTAGAAATGTTAAACAGCCTTGCAGTCGGGAGACAATTCGATACAAAAGGTTCAATCGTTCCAGGCAAATCAGGTAGCGCCGCCGCCCAACATCGTCCTAGCCACCGAGAAACAACTGACGATGCATGGCGGAGGCCAGAATGCAACAATACCCAGACCACCAACAGTTCCAAGTCCAAAAACAGGTCCGCCAAGCACGGAAAGGAAAGCACAGGATGCGGGAAGCACCGCAGCACAGCCCGGGCGCCATGCGCCATGGATCATCGGAGCCTCTCCACTTGCTGGTCAGAAAAAGACCCCGATGAGACAACCACCACCAACCACCACCAACCACACAGGTGTGACGACAACAAGCTCAGGAACCAAATCCATTCGCGCCCCCAAGACTGTAGACTCAGCCGGGGAACATGACACCGCGGCAGAAGGAGACTCATCGGCACCGACTCGGGGGCAAACCACTACGCTACAAAATGGCGGATCAGCAATGGCGACGATCCGTCCCTCCAAGTCCCAGGATCTCCGGAGCAGAGCAGTCCGCAGGGTTATCAGTGCAGCCAGTATGTGGCTACGCGTAAGCGTTTCCCCATGTAGCCGAATTCCGGGGGTCTCAAGTTCAGCGGTTTTTCCGTCCCCGGGAGGGGTGCATTCCAAGACGCCATCCGCCATTGCAGCCATTTCGTTCTCCGTCACTTCCCCTCCACCTCCGAGTCCAGTCCGACCATCAGAGTCAACAGGTCTCACGGCTGGACTTCGACAATCGGCGCTTGGTGCAGAAAGGAGAGTCAACAAAAGGCCGGGTGCGCTCCCCGCAGCTCGCCGGGAGCCAACCGCCGGTTCCCGGACGGGACTATTAACATGGCCGGGAGTCACACCCAGGGGGAACCGGGCGACACGGCCTCTCTCCGGCTCGGCGATATCTCGGGTTCACCGGGCAACCCACTATTGGGAGTGGGTCGGCACTAACTCTCCCGGCTCGCGGCTCTCAGGCTCCCACTGACCGGCTTCTCATCCAAACCAGGGCCGCCAACACTACGAACACTGCCGGGCGACCTCCGCACTCGAGGCCCCGGCGTCAGCGCCACGAAGGCCGGCAAGCAGACGGGGGCAGTTCTTCGGATCTACTGCACGGTGGAGCCCCAGAAATAGATGGTAAGTGATCGCTTCTCTTCAACAACTTAGATCGACAAGCCTCGCTCAGGATTATCGTCAGGATAGACGTGCGGGGAGGAAGGGCCCTCGGAGCCAAGCGTTCATGCGACTGTTCCGATCGCCATCTTGGCTCCTCCTCTGAACTTGACATTCTTGAGCAAGTTTTCAAATTTAGAAAAACGGGTGCCTGAACATTTTCCTACTGCAATATTCTACTGACTAGTTTGCCAAAGTCAGAGTCCCCCCAAAAAGCCATCCTTCATTCTTTAGTGTGCCTAATCTTACACCTCTCAACAGATTCTACCACATCATTCGATATAGGAATATCTCCCATAGCTCCCAATGGAGGCCTCACTTATCGATGAAACTGCATGTATTTCTTAAAAAAACAGCCCACTAGAACACCTTCCAATATCTTGCTTAAAAATCGGTCATATTAGATGGCCAACACTCAACGAAAATCGCTTAATAGCAGTACCTCACTTTATGAAAAATGTCATCTCGCCTCACTTCTTCTCAGGTAACTAACCTATATATTTTACTCATTACATATCCACTCCTTTGATGCACCTTTTATTCTCACAACTGTGCATTGTCTACATCAACAAATGTAATGGACTATTTTAAGACACTCGATTTCTGTACAAAGGACATGTGCTGGCAAATTTGAAAAAAATTCTGGTGGAGGCACAAGAGTGTGGGCAGGGGGAAGTATGTACCACCACAGTGTTCCCTACTGGCTCCGCACAGGAGCCTGGCTGACACCAATACATTTTCATGTTTACCATTCTAGTTTTCGGTAACATGTGTCATCTGCACCTGTGGTTAGATTACTGTAGGCCTATAGCAATGTTTCTAGACAGGCAGCTTTGGAGGTCTCAAACAACAAGGACAGGAGGGTGCAGGAAAAAGGCAACTTCGGTTGCTTTTTCTTTACAGGTTGGGGAGGGACAGACCTCCCTTGCGGCAGCCAAAGGAGACAGATAAGTAGTGTGCAGAGAGGTGAGGCAATAAAAGGCGCGCGGTGTAATGTTTTCTGTTTCTTCAACAGCATGGCACCCAAGCGAATCCGTGCAGCCATGGGCAGCAGCCCGGCCACACAGGAGGAAAGCTGCTCCTTCAGAATGCTCTGGAAAGAAGGAAAGACCCACTTCATTGACCGGGCCCTGAAGATTGTGTCCAAGGGCCCTTGAGAAGGCCAGCATCCATCCGGGAACCTACCTAAGAAGCAGAGAAAAGGGTTGTATGTTCTTACAATGCATTCCGTTGCAACGCATGCCTTTACCACGCATGCGTTACAACGGAATGGTATTTCTACGCATTAGCTTTTCCTCGAATACATGCGTGGTGACGTCATACGTCGTTAAGAGGAAACTGAAGTTTTTTTCCGTTTTCTCTTAACGACGCTGATTATTTGCATATCCCGACGTGACTTTTGGTGAGTTTTTTTGGGGGGGGGAGACCCCCCCAAGCCCCTCTTTTTAAATTTTTTTCCTTTACCACATATGCCTTTACTACAAACCTCGTAGTAAAGGTATGCGTGGTAAAGGCTTTCGTGGTAACCACGCATGCGTTGTACTGCATGCGTGGTTAATGTATTCGTGGAAACGGCCGCGTTGTAGTGGCCGTTTCCCATCTAATACAGAGGATGAGTTGGTAGGAAGGCAAATGCCAGCGCATTCTCCAGGTTGACAGGGTTCAATTGGTTCCATTAACAATACCAATGCGGGGCTTGTGTAACAGAGCAATGCAGTGATTTTTCCCACACCTCAGGGAGAGAGTAACCCTGCTATAGTGGCAGAACTCCTCCCATGCAGGCATCTGTGGTAGACTGCCAGTTGCAAGGTGCAGTCCCAACTAGGGATGCCTCAACCTCTGTGTCCTTGTCTTCATTGGCCTAAGCAGTGAGTATCAGCGCAGTGTCCACAACTGGCGGGGGTTACAGGTGAGGGATTCAGCAGCACAGCAGTAAGGGCACAACCCTCAGCAAATATGAGACCCACTAGCATAGGCTAAGGCCAAGCACACCTCAACTTGAGACCCATACTTTTCTGTACAGCTTCAACCACTCTTGCTCCCTTATTGGCCATAGCATGGAATGGTTCCCTCAGAGATAAAGGAAAAGCTACACAAAAGGGAGTTCTGTAATGTGTTTGGCTTGATAAATGCAGGGGTGGTGCCCAGGAAAGGAAAAATTGGGTTGGGCGGGGAGCATAAGCCTAAGACAGTATGGGTGGAATGGTCCCTGAAGAATTGGGTGACAGTATTCTCTATATATTCATCAATCTTAACTCTAGAAGTTCTTAGCTTCACATTAGTTTGAGTACATGTCCTTGATCCACGGCAATGTGTCCTTATGCCAATGTATAGTTTGGTTAAAGTAGGATATAACATTTTGGCAGATAAAGAAAATCAGGCCGGATGGCGGCTGAGATCACTGGGAGATAAATATATGGTACTTGAAATTCAATATGGGGGTCCTTCGATAGGAAATACCCACAGTCCTTTCACGTAGACAGGTGTGCAGGGGACAAGAAGGCGCACTGCAGACCATACAATTAAAAAGAGTGTCTTTGAGAGGCTGCCTGCAAATTCAAGCACTTGTGCTAGTACTTTGAAACCAAGCGGAATCCAGAAACAAAGAATTTCAAGAAACACTGATGCAGCCAAAGGAGACTAAACCCTCCCATAGTCAAAGACTCATCGCCCATGCTCTTGCGTTTATTGGCACACTTGCTGGGAAAATATAAACACAGTCAGGACTCACATCTGCTTTACTGTGGTTTTAGGAAAGATTTCTGTGTTCCCTCCAAACCCTTACCCTATCTCGCCCCTCAGGAGAGATAGCTAGGGAGACGATCCTAAAAGAATGACATAATGGCAGGCTGGTGGGCCATTTTGATACCCCACCATGAGGGCTTGGTCTGCTCTCACTATGGCATGTGCCCAAGAATGAGACATGCATGTTTCGCCTGATTCACAATTGACTTGTGCACAGTCCCATACAATTCCTTTGAAGAGGCGATATGCAAGTTTACGTTGTATTTAGTGGAACTCAGAAGGTATATCCGCGGGCAAACCCTTAGGTTTGGACATGAAGCCCTCACACACCAACCTAGTTGGTGTCATGCTTCATCATCGGGCCCACCACAGTGACACCGAATGTGTCCCGGGTGTGCTGCGACTCCAGATTACTGAGGAGCTGGTATTCTTGCTGAGTGTGCAGTGCTGGTGAGAATGAGGGTGAAAGATTAAAAGCTATACAGGTGGTCCCAGTTCCCGAGGGTAAAGGTAAATTTTAATACCTGGGCCCCTGTTAGCAAGATAAAAAGGCTGTGGACGATATGGAGTGTATTAGGAGCTCCTACGTCCATGTGGTCTACATGTTTCAGCCAGGCCTTTTGATTAAAACTGGCTTTCCTCAGGACCAATGAGTATGTGTAAGTGATGATTAACTATATTAAGTGATAGTGTGTGGTGAAAAAGTGTTGCACTCGCTAAGGTGCCGTACGTGTAAGAGGGGGATTCCCTCTACTTTACTGTACATAAAACACAGAGACAATACAGACATACAAAGAGAACCAATGAGAATGGTATATACCAAAACACAACATATGGCCGACTTCTAGTGTGCGTGAGCGACCTAGAGCGGCAGAGAACTTGGCCATGAGTGGATGCCATGGCCAGGGTGAACTATGGCGATAAAATATTATACGCGGTGGCAGTGGTGGGCTACACAGCGAAACATACCAGCTCCTCAGTAATCTGGAGTCGCAGCACACCCGGGACACATTCGGTGTCACTGTGGTGGGCCCGATGATGAAGCATGACACCAACTAGGTTGGTGTGTGAGGGCTTCATGTCCAAACCTAAGGGTTTGCCCGCGGATATACCTTCTGAGTTCCACTAAATACAACGTAGCTAGTCCTATATTGATATCCTACATATAACCAGGGGACCCGGACTGGCTTACCTAGTCCTCTCTCTCCCTTTTGATTTGCTGACATTTGGCAGCGCGCAGCTGCGAGAGACACCTGATACAAGATGGCACAAAACATAGGCCTAACCTTTACCGAGGAAGACGTCACTGAAATCCTCGATGACCCCACACTCTTGGCAGATTTCAACACAGCAACAACAATAGCGCAAACTACAGACTGGGACACTCTTACTGAGAAAAAGCGTAACAGGATACGTACCATTCTGCATGGCGTTATCCTTGCACAATATCTAAGGACCAATACAGCGCCTAAAGGCTTACTAGTCACTAACGCCCCAAGAATATTCCTTGACGATGTCACCTTCAGGAAAGACTGGGCCCAGATAGCCTGGCACTGCACCAGGGACTGGCTGATCCTGATAATAAAAACTGCCAAACGTCTTTCAGACGCAGTTGTAATAGAGATCCAAGCTACCGAGACTCATTTCAAGACTACTCTGACAGGATACAAAAAGAAATTGGAAGATCAGAATCGTGAGATGAACGATTACAAAGAATACCTAACCCAAACCAAGATAAAGAAATTTGAAAAAGATCTCAAAAATTTCAGCTATCTAAAAACGTATCCCTATGCTGATGATGCGTACACTGCACCCACAAGAGGCCAGAACACTGATAGCTCGGGCGACAACAGTTCCGTCTCTAGCGGCTCCAGCAATGGATCCTACAAAACCAGAGGAAGAGGCCGTGGAGGGAAGCAACAGATACAACCATGGCAAGGCCCCCCACAATTCCAAAATTTCGGACCTCCACCTTTTGGACCAATGCCTCCATACTATGGATATCCACCACTATACCCGCCCGGCCAGATGCCATACTACCAGAACAACCCAAATCAACGGTATCCTTTTTTAGGCCAAGGCCGCAGACCTCGGGGCAAGAGGAGGAATCCTCCACAACAGGTACAGTGGGCGCCCCAACCAGCACAGTGGTCAACAGAAGAAGACCCGGTCAGTGCAAACACAAGGAACAAAGCCAAAGAACAAGCGGGCCCGAGCAGATGACAAAACCAACTAATAACCTAGTATTCAACCTTTCTGATATACCCCTCACCAACGAGGAGACCAATGTCCTGAACAAAGGGCTGTCTTTCGTCCCGACCACCCGACTAGATACTTTTAAACTCCACGTCGAATTGACCGAGTTTTTCAGAAAACTGAGGTTAAAAGCGTTCTTTGAGAACAAGGAGAAACCAATTGACCCAGAAATCACTAACGAAACAGGGCTGAAACTCAAATCAAACTTCACCCCGTCACCTGCCACCGTGCCAGTAGAGATTAGCACCTTCGAGTTGGCAGTATACTCAGAAGTCGAGAAATTACAACCCCATAACCATTTCAATAATCTTTCATTCCGAGATAGGGAAATCGTCAAGAAACTTCAAAATGACCCTACTCGCATCATTAAACCAGCAGACAAAGGGGGCGGAATAGTCATCATGAATAAAAGCGACTACGACACAGAATGCCGCAGACTTCTAAGCGACACTCGTAACTATAGGAAACTACAGAGAGATCCGACTAAAGATCTACAAAAAAAGATCATAGAACTAGTGCAAGAGGCGTCTGACGCAGAATACATCTCCAAGCAAGAGGCTGATTACCTCAACACACGTGATGCGAAAGTACCCTACTTCTACATCATGCCCAAGGTGCACAAAGGGGTAACCCCACCACCGGGCAGACCTATAGTGTCAGGAATAAAATCCCTCCTAGAGCCGCTGTCACGATTCTGTGATCACTACCTGAACCCGCTAGTCCAAAAAACCCGATCCTACATCCAAGACACGAAACATCTCCTTAACATCATCAAGGATGTTAGTTTCGACAGCGATAAACATCTCCTGGTTGGATTAGACGTGGAGAGTCTTTATACGAGCCTCCCACAGGATGCCACATTGAAGGTACTCCACGATGTCCTGATGGAGATTGACTGGCAATACCACACACCCCGTCACTTCATTCTGGATTGCGCCACTTTGGCATTAAAAGAGAACTATTTCAAATATGAGGACACATTCTTCCTGCAAACTAACGGTACCTCGATGGGCAGTGTCTTTGCGCCGAGCGTGGCGGGGCTGTATGTCCACCATTTTGAACAAACTAACATCGAAGCCCCCACGAACCCCTACTCAGCGAATATAACAATCTGGCGTCGCTACATTGACGATATTCTCATTGTCTGGGAGGGCAATGAGGAAACACTGAAAGATTTCCTCACGTGGATCAACAACCTTGATCCATTTCTCAAGTTCACCTGCACTAGCAGCCCAACTGAACTAGCGTTTCTAGACCTCAACATAAGAGCTGATCAAGGGGGTCTGACAACAACCACTCATTACAAACCAACATCCAGGAACTCATTGTTACGCTTTGACAGTTTCCACCCCAGACCTTTGAGGGAGAATCTGCCTTTTGGGCAGTTCCTGCGCATACGCCGGAACTGCAGCAACCTCCATGACTTCAAACACCAGTCCAAAGCCTTGGTCCACAAGTTGGAAGACCGTGGTTACCCAACTAGAATCATTTCAAAATCTTGCAAGCGAGCACGCAACCAGAACAGGGAGGCCCTCCTCGAAACTGTTGTCAAACCACCAGAAACTCCCTTAATGACATGCGTCACCACCTACAATACCGCCTCAAACCAAGTCTCCAGCATAATTCGTAAAAATTGGAAAATTATCAATTCAGGTACAAGGAACTGGGATCCACCCCGGTTCGCATACAAGAGAGCACAAAATCTGAGGGACCAGCTGGTCTCCACGAGACCCAGAAAGACACAACTAAAAGGTCAGACAATTTTGAATACATGGGGACTACCTGAACTAACAGGCCACCAACCATGTAACAACTGCAGCGTCTGCCACCTGACTACCCCTTCAAAAACATTGTCACTAGAAACTGGCAAAACCTGGACACAAAGGCAATTCACTAATTGTAACTCGTCCAACCTAATATACCTTATCACCTGCCGCTGCGGTCTGAGATACATCGGTATGACTACCAGAAAAGTCAGAACCAGGATGACCGAGCACAGGAGCACAATGCGCTGTGGCAAAAATATCAGCAAGCTAACCCAACACTTCATTGTGCAAAATCATACCCCAAATGACTTCACCTGGACAGTCATCGAACAATTCGCACTTTCATGCTGCGATGAGAAAACTCTGCTCTCTAAAGAGCAACGCTGGATTTACCGCCTTTCTACCCATATAGAGGGGCTCAACGATTCTATCCCGTGGAATGCTCTAGCGAGATAATCACCTCCATGTAGATGGTCTGTGTCCCTGCCTGCGCTCAGACTCGTAGTCTGTCCCTATCCTGTAATTGCCCTATTTGCCAAGAGGCTTCCCTTCGCTGTTGTTGCTTTTGTATCATTTGTATCGTTTGTTAATCTTCATTGGCCCCCCACGGGCCTTTCTAATTAATTTCTTTCCCCCACACGGTGCACGCACTAGAGTGCACATGTCTATACCAATGCTGTATAACTCCTGGGTTCCGAGGCGCATGCGCGACTGTTCAGTGCCCAGGCCTCCCAGTGCGCATGCGCGACAACCGCGGCTACCACACTATGCGCACGCACAGCACCAGTGCCGCTAGCTACCAGCGCATGCGCATTTCTAGCCAGCGCGACCGCACCCTCTCCCCTCTCCAGGTGACACCAATTGAACCGGCTATTTAAGCACTTACCTGATCCATGCACAGTTCACTCGGGACACTGGAGCAGGACGATAGGTCGCAGGAGCACGCTGATCGGAAATACCGTGAGTAAACGAGTGATCTCTACACGACGCTCTGGGTAAGCAGCATTTTCTCTCCCCACAGGTACCTTCCTAACCATGACCTTTTAAAAACATTTAGGGTCTTCTCTCCCTCCCTGCCAAGTGACCCATGAGGCTTTAACAGCAAGTAGCAAGTGTGAGGAATTATGTACCATACTTACCTGTACCTCACGCTATGCTTGTTTCGCTGTGTAGCCCACCACTGCCACCGCGTTTAATATTTTATCGCCATAGTTCACCCTGGCCATGGCATCCACTCATGGCCAAGTTCTCTGCCGCTCTAGGTCGCTCACGCACACTAGAAGTCGGCCATATGTTGTGTTTTGGTATATACCATTCTCATTGGTTCTCTTTGTATGTCTGTATTGTCTCTGTGTTTTATGTACAGTAAAGTAGAGGGAATCCCCCTCTTACACGTACGGCACCTTAGCGAGTGCAACACTTTTTCACCACACACTATCACTTAATATAGTTAATCATCACTTACACATACTCATTGGTCCTGAGGAAAGCCAGTTTTAATCAAAAGGCCTGGCTGAAACATGTAGACCACATGGACGTAGGAGCTCCTAATACACTCCATATCGTCCACAGCCTTTTTATCTTGCTAACAGGGGCCCAGGTATTAAAATTTACCTTTACCCTCGGGAACTGGGACCACCTGTATAGCTTTTAATCTTTCACCCTCATTCTCACCAGCACTGCACACTCAGCAAGAATACCAGCTCCTCAGTAATCTGGAGTCGCAGCACACCCGGGACACATTCGGTGTCACTGTGGTGGGCCCGATGATGAAGCATGACACCAACTAGGTTGGTGTGTGAGGGCTTCATGTCCAAACCTAAGGGTTTGCCCGCGGATATACCTTCTGAGTTCCACTAAATACAACGTAGCTAGTCCTATATTGATATCCTACATATAACCAGGGGACCCGGACTGGCTTACCTAGTCCTCTCTCTCCCTTTTGATTTGCTGATATGCAAGTTTAAACAGCTGGGGCAGGGATCGCTGATGAAATCAGACAGGCAACATTCTGCCTGTTGCAAGTCCTACCGGAGGATACCCGCCTGCTGCGCTTCACTTTTTAGGATACTACTATGTAGATATACGCATGTCGATGGGCTGAGCTACAGCGTGCTCACCCTTTGAAGCCTTTAGTCACTTTCTAGAGAGGGCTGTGAAGAAGTTAGTAGCCTCAGATGACATAGAGCACTATGTGGATGATTTCATGTTCAGTGAAACTCTGGGCTCCCTGGCTTTTGGACAAACCCTCCAAGTTTTTCATGAACTAACGCAAGCATTAGGGGTGCCACTTGCAGAGAACAAAACTGAAGGGCCATGTAGGAGGGGTAGGCGAATATATGTCTTCGGAGGCTGGTTTGATTTACTAATCTTGGTATTTTATTGGCATCACACAACAGAAGTGCATATGTATGAATGGGTGTTGTTCCTCCAGGCTATTAAGAGATGATAATGCAGTTGGTTTTGTTTGCTCTCCTTCTCCACAGGTCTACCTAGGGGATGGTCATTCCAAGTACCCTCAGCAAAACAGGAAAGGAGATGGCAAGAATTATATCCCTACTGCACAGTTGGTTTTCCTTCACCATAAGACCTGTGACACCATGATCTGGTGCATATTTTCAGACATACCCACCTGGAATCAGAGGTTGTCTAATCACTCACTTCCAGGGGTCTTGGGAAAGTTCAGTGACCAGGAGCAATGGATGTGCCCACTATTCCTTATTTAATGTAGTGCCTAGTGTGAGCCTGTGGTACATTTAGTATATAAAACCCCATCCACCAGCGTTAACTACTGTAACCAATAAAGCAGGCAAATTGTGGAAGGCACACAAGACAAAAGTAAAATAGGTATTTGAGCCTATTGAAGTACAGAATTCAAGAGCACCAAGAATAAAATTATACTCAGTAAAGCAATAGGTAAGGCGACACCCGTGCTCCCCACCACCTGCCCCAACAACATGGTGAACGCACTTCCCACTGGTGTTTACGTGCCCCTCATTGCGCTGCCACAACTCTCCTGAGTTTTGACTGGCTTGTAGGCATCCTTCGGCGGCGTCTGTCACTACTCAGTCTATGTCTCCTGGGGATCCTCGAGGGTGTCAGCTTCCCTCGCCCTTGTCTCCAGCTCTCCTGCAATGCAGTCCATGGACTCCTGCCTCACAGATTCCTCTCCTGCATGCATGTCTGCGCTGCATGCCCCAGACCAGGCACCGCAATCTGTTAGTGTACAAGGATTCCATCCAACTCATGCACCTTCAGTTCACATGGGAATGTAAGCGCACAGTGTCCGGTTTGAGAGTGGATGAAATCCACACCATGTCTTGCTCAATTCGGACCTGTAACTATGGCGGCGGCATGGGGCTTGCCTCCAGAAACCACAAAGGGAGTAGGGCAAGTGGAAATATACATGCTTAAAGCAATATGTTGACCCTCATTTGGCACTAGGGGCCGTGCCTCCCATTGCTCCCTCCCACCTACTTGGGTAGCTGTGAGGTACGGTCTGGTAACAGTTCTTTCTAAATCTCTTCCTGCAGTCTCCTGTCAAAGCTGGTGAACATTTGCTGGTGCTGTTATTCACTTATTTGTAGATCAGGTGAGCAGTTCCATGTATCTGGGATGAGGAGCGCACAGATGGCCACAGGAGTAAATCATCAGAGGGTGGACATCAGGTGGCTGCGATTGGAGGACCTCTCCAGTCAACTATTAAAGGCGTTTGATTCTGGGGTCACTGATTCACATGATATGTTTGTAATACATCCGGAAGGTAACAAAATGCCCCCTTGTGGATTTGGGTAGTTCAGGACTTTCTTTTTGCATTGTTGTCAGGATGTTCGAGGGAATGGCAATATTTTGAGCAGAGATCATACTGTAGCCTGTATGTCCACACAGCTCACCCCAGAGTTGTGAATGAATCATTAAAAAGGTTAAAACCACAAAAAGTCACTCAATTTACCTGTGCTTAACCCTCTGGTATCTTTGAACAAAATCAGTCAGGCTTAACTTAGAGGCAATGTGTAAAGTGCTTATCCACACAAACAGTAATAAAATGACAAAACAACACAAGAACAATCTCACACCAATTTAGAAAAATAGAATACTTTCTAATTAATTATTTGACCCCAAAACAACAATCCAAACAGTAGAACCAAAGAAATGCAATTTTAAAGATTTAGTTGAAAATAGTGCCTAGAAGCACAAAGTACCAACTTTGGTTCTCTGGCTGCGCTGGACCAAAACAAAGTCACAAGTTCAGACAGACGGCAATGAAGCAAGGATCGGATACAAAGGCCATGTTGTGGAGCAAAGTGAAGACCTGTATCAAGGATGCGACGGCAGCAGTGGTGATGCGAGGCCTTGCGTCGGAGACACATCGCACAGCGTTGGTTACGATGGGCTGTGGGAGGTGATGCAAAGTCATACGTGGAGATGTACCAAGCATAGGCAATTCTGAGGAGCTGTGGGCTGTGATGCTAGACCTGTGTCATGCAGCTGTGATTCCGATAAGCTGTGGGGCTGCGAAGTGAAGTCCTGCATCAGGGATGAGTCGCGCACCAGTTCTGATGCGGAGTTCTGTGAGGTGATGTTTCATGCTGCATTTGTACAGCTAAGACCACAGCTGTGTTGCAGAGCACCATCAGCTCACTTCCAAGGGTCCAGGACAGAGGTGGCCTCACTTGGGGGGTAGGACTCACAGCAGACAGCTGCTTGCATGAATAATGCAGGGGTGACAAGGCAATGGCAAATCCCTCTATTTTGTGGCTGTCTGAGAGGAATAAATAAAGTCTAATTGCCAACTACATCCAGTCATGTGACCTAGGACAGGCTGCAAGCACCAACAGCTAGGGCACAAAAATACCAACTTTCTAAAAGTGGCATTTTCAAAATTGTAACTTTAAAATCCAATTTCACCATTAAAGAGGATTTTTTATTACAATTTCTCAGACACCAAACATGAACGGTTTCCCTGTTCCCAATCAAACGTTAGGACTTGTTAAATGTAATAAGCCACCCCAATGTTATGCTATGGGTGAGGCAGGCCTCACAGTAGTAAAGCACACATTTAGGAGTATTTCACTATCAAGACATGTAAAACCTAAAGAAACATGACAAACCTTTTATTTACAATGCACCTTGCCCTATGGACTACCTAGAGCCTACCTTGGGAGTGACATATGTAATAAAAGGGGAGTTTAACAGTTGACAAGGGGGTTAGCTTTCCAAGTTGAACTGGCAGTTTGAAACTGCATTCAGGCTGAAATGGCAGACCTTTTAAGGAGCTACTTAAGTGGGTGACAAAATAAGTGCTGCAAGCCTACTAGTAGCATTTAATGTACCAACCCTGAGTATATGGCATACGACTCTACAAGGCATTACACATAAATTACATATGCCAATCAGGAGTAAGACAATTTTACCATGTATAGAGGAGAGAGCACAAACATTTTAGCACCGGTTAGAAGTGGTGAAGTGCACATATTGCAAAGGCCAACAAAAACTAATGTTAAAAAAGTGGAAGGCAAAGGCAAATTGTTTGGGGGAAGACAGCCTAAGGCTGACATGTCTAACAAAAAGATACTCACAGAGTCATTCATGGATACCACTAGGTATAATCTCCTAGTGGACATGAGGTTTAATTCAAACAATCTTAGGTGCTATAGCCAAGAAAGAACAGGTGTGAAACTTGAGTTCAACTGTGACCTCATCGCCAAGTGACAACATTTTGAGAAGAAAACAACAGGGCTACCTGGGAAATTGGACTAATTTGCTGATTTTGTCCCCTTGTCTGGGTATTGATCTTTGTGGGCTTGATGCTGGCTGGATAGGGGGACTGACCTGCTGGTGACCTGGTGCTTTCAGCCCTACCCTGAGTTGCCTGGAGTTGAATATGCCTGGGGCTTCGCCTGGAGCCTGGAACACCAGCTGGGCTGGTGCATTATGGGGTGCCTTGGCGTTGTGCATTTTGTATCAAACTGTAGGTATTTTCCATCCCTCCACTAGTCAGAGGTGAAGTGTGTATAAATGGATGTTGATGACAGTATATGCCCTAGTACACTTGGCGGGGAATGTGAATTGGTGGCTCGTGTCCCTGCAGGGAATGTAAATCAAAAGAATTTGCTGGAGACAATGCATTTGTCAATTGTTTATCACTGGAAGGAGGAATCTTGAATAAATGCATTTTGCGCCATACATATTTGAAGAGACACTTGCTGTACAATCTGCGTGTTGCCTTCCTTGCTTCTCCTATTTAACTTCTATGTAATAACCATTCAATTCCTTGTTGGAACTTTGTGTGATTAAATAGCTGCGTCTTGGGAGACCCACACACTTGGAGTATGACTCTCTTCTTGGGAGACTGAGGAAGGAATGGGAGGAGAGTTGAGGAATGGGGTAGTTGTGTATGCAGGGCTTTAAGTAGGATGAAAAAACTGGGGGTCTCTCAAAGGGGCATGGCCAATGTAATTAGGGGCGTGGCTTAAAAACATGTCAGCTAAAAATCTGTGGTTAGCATAGTGGGCCACACAACTAGTATTTTGCTGTTTCTGTCACTGCATCCAGATATGTGATACAACAAGTAACATCATACCTACAACAAGTCGGGGCTATTGGCTTTGTCAAAGGTTGTTAGTTGCATAAGATAAATAAGCAGCAAGTATGGCTTAAGCCACGGTGATTCCACGACAGTGTTGCTGCTCCTGTGTTTCAAAAAGAGAAGGGAAATCCAGAGAGGAAAGGACTCTCTTTAAAGGATTTCTCTTCCCCTACAAAGCTCCCCTGACATGCCGCCATGACGTAACTTCTCCACTGATGAGAAGGGAGCAGTGTGAGCAGGCGCACATGATGTGCCTGCTGTCTCGAAACGGGTCTCTATCGTGCTCTGTTTTGTGCCCCTTAATTCAGACACTCTGTTCATCACCACCCCCTTTTCTGAATCGCTGTTTTGTGCCCTGGCACAGGCGGTCAATTTTTTTCTGGACTGCAGTGACAGCAGTCTGCTGTCACTGCAGTCCAGACGCCCGTTTCTAGGCCCCCTTTAAAAAACTGCTGGCGCACTGACCCGGTGAGACCCGGCCCACTTAAAGCCTTGTGTGTATGTTTGTTTTTCAGCGACTTGCATGTTGTGAGCGTGCTAAAAGCAAGAAGCCAGAAAGGACTCATGACCCCATTTCACTCCTCCACAGACATTTTACACTCACTGCAAAACAAACTTATGACAAAATTAAGCAAAAGGATTTTTGTTTTGCAGTTTTATACTGTACTAACCCGGAATAACGGCGTTGTAGTGCTTTGCATGAGCACTAGTCACATTATACAAGGTCAGATTAATTTTGTGGGTAAACAGGGAAATTAAGTGATTTGCCCAGAATCACAGGCTGTTGAGCCGACGCCGAAACTGGAAACTGGCTCCCCAGTCCCAAAGTCGGCAGAAGATGCCACTCTCTCCTCAAAGGGTAAATTACATAGAAGACAATGTACGTTGCAGGTATCTTCATGGATCTAGCATTCTGCCACACTAGTAATCCGATACCAAAGGGGATGATGGACGGAGCGCTTGAGCAAAGCAAACACTCAACCCCAGTCAACTGATCTGGGTTTAATCCATCATCATTCTTTAGCTCACTCTACCACCCCAGTTCAGATATGGCCATATGCAAATCAGTTTAACCCTGTGCCTCATGGGAACAGTCCAGCCCGAACTGCAGAGCCATGTCTTCCCTGGACCGGAAACAAGCATCCTGGAACCGGTTTCTGGCTAATCAGCTGTCATCAGCCAGGCTAGCTTGAATCCAGTGGCAAAGTGAGCAAGGGACCCACGTCTGGGCATATCCTGCCAACTTAGGGCGAACAAAGCGATACCAAGGGGGATGATGGACAGAGCTATTGAGCAAATCAAACACTCACCCCCAGTCAACTGATCTGGGTTTAATCCATTATCATTCTTTAGCTCACTCCACCACCCCAGTTCAGACATGGCCATATGCAAATCAGTCTGACCCTGTGCCTCATGGGAACAGTCCATCCCAAACTGCCTAGCCATGTCTTACCTGGACCGGAAACAAGCAGCCTTGAACCGGTTTCTGGTTAATCAGCCGTCATCAGCCAGGCTAGCTTGAATCCAGTGGCAAAGTGAGCAAGGGACCCACGTCTGGGCATAGCCTGCCAACTTAGGGCGAACAAAGTGATACCAAAGGGTATCCGTCATCTCCATTTGTTTAATTCCAGAGGGAAGTATGCTACAGTTCAGTGACAGGGCACCCTATTGTGGTCTTGTTTATGCCTCCCTATCTGAGCTCTGTACATTTCAAAACACTCTTAAAATGAATTTTAAGTGTTTTATTATTAACTAGCACCAGATGTTTTCACATTTCACTTCAGGTGTTTTCTTCCACTAACTGTACTCTCTATTTTCTCATTTACTCACATTTCCTAAACATTCCTAAAGATACTGGCTCTCTTTAGGTGTCTGAAGGCATAGCAAACTCTTTTTGCTTCATGTTCAACTTCATTTTTTTGCAATCGCATACCCTTTTCTCTTATTCTAATTCGTTGCCAGAAAGTGTGACTTTAGTCCATGTTATCTGTTTGTAGCACTTGTTTACTTGGTGCCTCTTATGTTTGGATCCCATTGATTGCTCGTTATTTGTAGTATTTTATGTTCCCAGTGACATTATTATCTTTATTATATACCTAATTAGAATACAAAGTAAAAATACAAATGTGAATGAAGTGTTAGGAGCACAAAACTAATTGGTCGAGTTCAGAAAGAGGGTAACTGCATC
The DNA here is from genome assembly GCF_964261635.1 of Lissotriton helveticus. Taxonomy (NCBI): domain Eukaryota; kingdom Metazoa; phylum Chordata; class Amphibia; order Caudata; family Salamandridae; genus Lissotriton; species Lissotriton helveticus. Next base: position 1,042,837,419 of record NC_136061.1, read on the forward strand.
ATGAACGTCTATATCACTTAGCTGTAATGCATAGGGCAGAAATAAAAAAAGGCTTAATAGTTGATGGAAATACAATCACTGCTGGCGCCTGAAGTACGACGGGAACCCCACTGCGGAGTGGTCCACCTGTAATCACTGCCGAGACCCCCGGTGTCCCGCTCACGTTGGGAGTTGTGCACCCGGTTCCACCCGTTGAGCTCTGTGCCTGGCCGTTCGCTCCGGGGCTGATTCCTGCGCACCACGGCGACACGAGAGGAAATAGGCGCCCCGCAGACAAGGTGAGCTCGGCGTCCCCCCCCCCACTCCACCCCTTGAGGTATTGCGGAGCCGCGATCGTTCGTGGAAGCTGATGAGAGGCAGAGCGGACTGACCGAGCGCAGGCGAGCGAGGGCGACCCCACCCCGGCAGAGACTTCCATGAGAACGAGGAACATTCGCTCACGTCTCGCTTTCAGCCGGATGCCCTTTCCGCCACCCCCCCCCCCAATAAAGGACACGTGAGAACTGAGGCTGCCCCCAATTGCCCGCTTCTACACAGGCGAGTTGGGCAGGGGAACTGCAGGAAAGGGGGAACAGGCAATCGGGAAACACACAACAACGCCTATCGAGGCGGGAGGGGATGCAGCTCAGCTGCTCTGGCCGTGCACGAGCATTAACCTGCAACCTGCCTTAAGTCGATGCACAATGCAGCAGTGTACATTCTGGCTAGACCGTCGATAAAGGCAAAACTCTGCTGTCAACATCATCGTACTGGCTGAGCAGAAGTTACAAAAAGGTATTTATTTACTCCACTCGCTTGTACACATTTTTTTTAAAAAACTCCTTTGTTCAAAATGGCTGGGGCCATAAAACTGTAGCAATAAATCCCCTCCTGTACCTCCGAGGCCCACAAGGCCCCTCATCTTAACTCCTCCACACAAGACCACCAAAATAGAGATAAGACTCCCTCCAAGCAAGCTAGGAAGTGGGCGTGCTCAAACGGAAACAAACTGCACTTCCCTGTTCTCAAAGCAACAACAACAAACAGAGGACTATCGTCTCTATCTCCCCTATTTGGCGGCCATTTTAGACTGGTCTCTCTCTCTCTCTTTGGCGGCCATCATGGACTAGTCTTTTTCACTATATGACCATACCCTAAGATCTGGCCTCTTTAGACTAATCTCAACTACCGAGTGTCTGCCTTTTATTGCAGTATTATACTTCTACTTGTATTGACTCACGTAGCTTTTTGTTTTCACCTGTATTTTGTTCCAGTATATCATTATTATTATACTTCTACTTGTATACTGTACATTTTTCTAAGCTGCACTCATCTCACTTTTTATTCTTGATTTGCACTGATTGCTACCTCATATATTTTTTGGAAGCTGCACCCATTTCACTTTTTACTCCCGGATTGCACCAATTGCTACCTCTTATATTTTTGGTTATGTTGGTTGCTCACTAGTGTCACTTTGTTCCATGTAACTTACTGTTTGCATTTGTTTTCTGCACATGTGTATCACTATAGTCCATCCTCCCATACCCACCTAAACCGCTATCCCAACATGGATCTCATCGGCAAGCACACATATAAAATCAACTACCCATCCACACTCACCAAGAAAGCCGCTAAACGCTTTAAACACAACTTCCTGAGGTCCCACCCTGAAACCCCCTTTGCCGACACCTACTTCTCACCTGTCAATGGATCCCTGAACACCGATATCATCTTCCACACCACACGCAGAGCTCAATGGAGAAAAGCGTTCCTCACCTTACTCACCGTTTCCACCACCAGGAAATCCGCTCACGGCCTAACTCTCTCCATCACACCATCCCAACTCTTCCCAGGCAGAGCCACCATTACCATCTAAAATAACGGGATTGTCCTATCTCAATCCACAGGCAGGAACCTGGAACTACTAGACAACCTGTTCCCCACGCTCAAAGAGCACCTCTCCAATCCGCGAACCGACACTCATATTTCCTTCAGTCCTACCACCCCTGACATCACAGCTCCCACCACCCACAACCCTTCTAAACCTAGTTCAGCACCAGGTAGCTACTACACACTCCTCATTTAGAGACACACCTACCACCCCTGACTTCTCAGATCCCACCCACAACCCTTCTATCCCAGTTCAGCACCATGAAGCTACCACACACGCCTCAAACACAGACACAGATCTCTCCCCCTCATACACCACTCACACCCTCACCCCCCTACCAACCCTCGGACCTCCACGCATACCATCAACACTCCTCTCACCCCTGACATCACAGCTGACATTAACACTCCTCTAACCCCTGACATCACAGCTCCCACCCATAACACATCTAACCTAGCTCAGCACCAGAACGACACGCACAACTACAAATCTCACCCTCTATCCCCCCCATTCTCAGTCCCCACTACCCTCTAACTAACTACGCAGAACACACCTCCTCTCTTAATTTAACTCCCCCTCCCCACAACAGGACCATCTTCAATCCCATTCCCCCCCCCTCTCAGCCCCCACTACCATTCCTGCACCCCCACCACCACTAACATACACCCATCCTCCACCTTGATCTCTCCGCCTACCACCAATGCCCTCACTCATACCACCAACCTCCTCCCTACCTCATCCACACCCCTCCCGCCCAAACCCTCTCTCCTCCCTAACACCATCCCGTACACTAACACAACGGAACCCTGCACGAACACCAGCCCACTCCCCCACCTGCACGCTAATTCCCTGGTCAGTCATTCACCTCTGATTTCCACCCCCACCTGCAACACCTACCCCACGTTGGACAAGATTATGGCCACCCTCATCCAGATCAAAGAAGACATGCACATCATCAAAGAACTACTCTCCACACACCCCATACACCCCTCACCCACCTCCACCTCCCCTCCCAACATGTCCCCTACCCTTCCTGCTGTCTCTCTCACTCAACACTCCCCACACCGGACGACAATCCCTGTTCGCAATCGCAACAACCGCCCTCGTCGCCCCGGCAACCCCTCACCCACCTCCACCTCCCCTCCCAACACGTCCCCCACCCTTCTGGTTGACTCTCTCACTCAACACTCCCCACACTGGACTTCAATCCCTGCTCGCAATCGCAACAACCGCCCTCGTTGCCCCTGCAACCCTCCTCCGGACCTCGACACACTCACCCTCCTCCGCTCCTACGACCCAGCCCCCCAAAATAACACATCCACCACACACCTCACCATTCCCACGATACACTCAAATCCCCTTAGACCCCCCACACTAAACAGCAGAATATCCATCCCCTATAACCTTAGAAAAGTCCCTCTCTCTCTAGAACCCTCTACCACCCTCAACACACCACGTCTCAAATGCACTCTCCTCAACTGCAGATCGGCCTCGAAACATTCCGCCGCCATCGCTGATCTCCTCTTAACGCAGGACCTTGACCTAATCATCCTGACTGAAACCTGGCTAACTGAATCCTCGTCACCTATAATGGACATTCTGGTTCCTCCCAACTACCACATCATTAGACTTGACAGGTCAGGCAAAATAGGTGGTGGATCGCATGCATCTACAGGAACAACCTCTCTGTTCTAAAAGTCAATTCCACCTCCCTACCATCCCCAACTTCATGTGAATACATCTGCCTCGACATTATTAGTGAGGGCAAACCGATATGCTCTCTTCACAGCATTTACCACCCACCCAGGGACAAACTCATCTTTTCCCAACAAATCATGGATATGATCTCAACCAATTCCGGGCGGCAGCTAACCCAAATATACCTTGGCGACTTCAACCTCCACTGGAACGATCGCAATGATGCGGTGGTAAATAGTCTTAAAAACTTCCTCAATGCCCTTGACCTCACCCAAATATGCAACAGCCCGACCCACGAGAAAGGCTCTATCCTCAACCTTATCATCTCCAAAGAGGACTCTATCCAACTCGAGTCCATCCAACCCTGTGACTGGTCAGATCACCATATTGTCACATTCTTCATCAATGGAAAAGTTAAATTTAACCCGGTTCAATCCTCCAAGCCCAAAGTCTGGAAAAGAGACCTGAAAAAACTCAACCCAAGCTCTCTGCCTCCTAACAGCTGCAATCTCCTACTCCCGCCGACTGGCGCTACGGACGTTCAATCCCTGACTGACCACTATCTCAACGCTATGACCTCAATAATTAATGAGGCGGCACCTATGCAGCTAAAAAGAGTCTCTACTAAAATCTCCAATCCATGGTACGACGTGAGTCTCAATGAGGATAGACGAGACATGCGAATGGCAGAGCGCACCTGGAGATCAGCTCCCTCTGCACTGCACCTAAAAACTCTGAAGAAAAAGAGAAACGCCTATTTCAGGAAAATAAAACGCTCAAAATCAGATTTCTTCAGCCTCCAGCTCGACCAAGCAAAAAAACGTCCGAGAAAACTGTTTGAGCTAATCAGAACACAATCCAAGGAACAACCCCACCCACTCAGCACTGTACGCGAAGCACCCTCCTGTGAAGACTTCTCCGCTTTCTTTATCCAAAAAACTGACAACATAAAGAGCGATCTCCTCATTGACGCAAGTCTCTACTCCAAACCCCACTGCATAGCACCCGCTGATCCAAAAAACAATGCTACATGGTCAACCTTTGGCACCTACTCTGAAGAAGAAATTGGCAAACTGCTCAGCACCTTGAAACCATCCAATCACCTCACGGATCCCCTTCCTGCTAACGCTGTAAAAGACTTTACCCCTTTGCTTCTCCCACTCTGGACTAAAATTATCAACAGCTCACTTCAACAAGGAACCATTCCTGACTCCCTCAAAGTTGGACAAGTCACACCTTTACTAAAGAAACCTACAGCCGACCCTTCTGATCTGAACAATTACCGTCCCATTACCAATATTCCCAGTCTCGCCAAACTGCTGGAAAAATGCGCACAACTACATTTGACTAAACACATTGAACAGTTTGATCTCCTCAATCCTCATCAATCAGGCTTCCGAGCAGGACACAGTACAGAAACTGCTATGACTCACATAATTGACGACGCACTTCAAATGCTAGACCAAAACGACACCTGCCTCCTCATCCTCCTTGATCTCTCTTCAGCATTCGACACCGTTAAACATGAGAATTTACTCGAACTACTCAACACAAGAATGGGTTTATCTGGAACTGTTCTCAAGTGGTTCACTTCCTTTCTACACAACAGGTCGCAGAAATTCAAGAGCAACAACCTGATGTCCTCGCCAATACCTGTAACGCTAGGCGTCCCCCAAGGATCCTCCCTATCCCCGACTCTGTTCAACCTAGTTATGGAACCTCTCACCACCTTGCTACAAGCATCCAATGTACACTTTCACATGTACGCCGATGACACCCAACTTTATCTCATATTACAATCCCCCAAAGACATCTTGCTCCTGAACTCAACGATCAGAAGCACCCAATCCTGGCTTGCTGATAATCATCTCAAACTCAATGCTCTGAAAACAGAGTTCCTTCTGATCTCACCTCCAGCGAAGATCTCCACCACTCAAATTTGGCTTAAACACCTAACCGCACTCAATGTCCAACCCACCATCGTGGACTCAGCAAAATCTTTAGGCATAACACTCGACACCAATCTCAACATGCAGCAACATATCAGCAAGGCAACTAAGGGAGCGAACTTCCAAATCAATACCCTGAGGAAACTTAAACCCTTCCTCCCAGCCAAAGACTTCCAAACCGCAGTACAAACACTAGTCATATCTCAAATAGAATATGGCAGCATCGCCCTCTGCGGACTCCCCCTAACTACTACCGCACTCCTAAGAGCTTCTCTAAACGCTGCAGCGAGACTCATCACTGGGTCAAAAAAGCACTCTCACATCTCCCCTGACTTGAAATCCCTGAACTGGCTGCCTTTTGAAGCCAGAATACATCTGAAAATCGCCTGCATGACACACAAGGCGGTACACCTGAACTCACCCGGCTACCTCACGCAGAAGTTAACAATCTCTGGCGGCGCTAGAAACACTAGAGGCACAAACAATCTTCTGCTGAAACCTCGAAGATTCCGGAAGGAAAAAACCTATAAACGCTCCTTCTCAGGAATGGCACCCAGGATTTGGAACTCACTCCCTCCCGAAACCAGGCTCATCTCTTCCACTACACTCTTTAAGAAAGAAGTAAAAGCTATCCTTATGGCTAAATACACCTGAACTATTATTTCGGAATCTTTAAAGACTCTGCACCGATATGTACTACTTGTTTGACCCCGTTGCTTAGTTATTTTTCTTGTATTATTGATTTACATGATTGGCTTTGCCCCCACCTATTTGTACTGTTAGCTGTACTGACTTATTTGTTTGACTATGCTCCCTCATGTACCCCTTCTTTGTAAAGCGCTCTGATATCTGCAAAGATCTTGTCCGCGCTATATAAAACTTTCAAAATAAATAAATCTTGTGCAGGGAGCTCCTTAGGTAGATCACAACTTTACCAAGTCATAATTTGAGGCATCCTATCGTGCAACTTGTCAATGGAAAGGATAGGTAGTAAACAGAAGAAGTCAAATAGCACCATTTGTATAAAGAAAAGTGGTTTCTTCCCTTTTTCCATATCAATGAATAATCCCATAGTTCCAAGTACCCGAGAAAAATACGTGACCTGGAGTTGAGAATGATATGATGTCTCGTTCTTAAAAATACCTATCGTGAGCATTTCTTTATGTGAGAAGTTCTAGGCTCCCCCAACACTTTACTGTCAAATGATGGCACCTTCTTTCATGGCTACTGAATCCTAAATATAGCCTTAGAGCCCAACATAGCAGCCATTAAAAGCACACTGCAGCATTAAAGGACCGAGTCAAAGCAAGAGCCTTTAACAAGGGTGCAGGGCTGAAATGGCCGGTAGAGCCCGCTACTGCGGGCTCTAAGTTTATTAGAACATTCAGCCTTTACAGGGCAGACTGTTCTAATTTGTAAAACAAAGGCCATACTGAGCCCGAGTTGGTTGAAATCCCCTCAGGCTCTGTGAGGCCCTTGTTCACAGCTGTTGCTGTGCACAAACATTGGAATGTTGATGCTCCGGGCTTCTACTGGCCATTAGAAGCCCAAATCACTCCATTGTTTTCAATGGAGTGCTCAAAATTCCAATGTTCTAATATAGCCTTATAGCCCGCTGTAGCAGACAATACCGGCCATTAAAGGCCCATTCCAGCGTTAAAGGCCCGAGCCAAAGGCGAGGGCCCTATAATAAGGGAGCGGGAATTTAATGGCCAGTATAGCCCAGCTATGAAGGCCTATAAGGCTGTTAGAACATTATGCCACTAGAGGGCAGAATGATATAACCAATATAACAAAGGCTACACGAGCCCGAGAGGAGTGAAATCCCCCGGGCTCCGAGAGGCCTTTGTTCAAACAACATTTTAATGTTGCTCTGCCGGCTTTTACCGGCCCGTAGAAGCATGGAGCACTCCATTGTTTACAATGGAGTGCTCCATATTCCAATGTTCTAACAGCAATTAAACCTTATTTTCTTTGATGGCCAGGATAATAGCTGATCATGGGTTTGACCAACACTCCATTAAAATCTGGTATTTCTGTCAGTACATAAGGAAGATCATTAGGTAAAGTAATAAGAATGTAGAAATCCCTTTAGAACTTATTTTGGTACTCTGAATAATGTGCTTTCAAGCAACACACTTGGGTAGGTTTGCCTTATATTAAATAGGGACTGAATTTCTAAAAAAAAAATAAGATGAGGGACTGGATTCAATTTGCAGAGTAAAGCCTTACAACTTGCACATAAGTATATTTGTTTTTAAACTCGAAGTAGCTATGCAAAAGTAGTAGCTATTGACAGATTAAACAACAGGAGCCTTCCAGGGCTGTGGTTGATGTGTTTTGACAACAATCTACCACATCCTCTATTGTGAGCCATATGGCTGTTTCTGTTTAAAATTCTTGAACCACCCAAGAGAAGTCCCAAATACTTCCAAAGATCAGCTGGGCTTGCCCCCAGTCTGTTCCCCCATCAGAATTTTCCTGTAGGAGTGTCCATGCCTAGTCTACCTTCCCAGCCTGCTAACACTCTTCCTCACGACCCATTCAATATCCCATGGACAGTTGCAGATGACCTCATCTGAACCTGAGGTTAGCAAGACGTATAGTATGTTGAAATGGGAAAACTAGGACTCTCCATGACTTAGACAGCAGCAACCCTATGTGGCTCTATAGTATGGCCTTAGCCAGAACTGAGGATAGGATACTATGTACAATAAGATAAAATTGTAAATATCTAAATTTATGAGTATGATATATTGCTAATGAATTCTTTTCGATAATTTGACAGAAAATGGTACAAGTATGCAATAATAAAAAGTTGGTGAGTTTTGAAGCCAGGTCGTAATTAAATCTGAGAATTGTAAGATAATTTTACTAAAATACGTGCTTATATATGTCTTTTTCCCTTTTTTACATATGTTTCAGTGTATTTGTGTGGCTCCTGAAGAAGGCGTTTGTTGGAACGCCGAAACGCGCGTCGAGAGACTAAATTATGTCATGCCACAATTTTTTAAATGAAATGTTTTGAAAGATTAGATTTTGATTTGCTAATATTTCAAGTCAAGTTTTTAATTCAAATGTGAGAGAAGAAATATGAATGTTTATTATTAATTGTGAATTTATATATATGTTATAGGTAGTTATTGTGAATATTGTCTTCAAGATTACTGTCTAGGACCTGTGCCTTTCTAACTTATTTTGTGTACAAGATACAATGATTTTATATGTACTCGTTTTTTAATTAAAAATGTTGAATAATTGAGGAATATTTGTCTTATTAGTTTATGATTGTTTGAAAGTATTTTTTTATTTAGACCTATGACCTTCCTCTGTAGCTATCAATCATTGTTGAAAGTATTCCAATATATCTTAGCCAGAACTGACCTTAATGAGATATATGACTTAGTCCCTCTAAATCAGGGTTCTCCAAAGTCGGTCCAGGAGGGCCGGATCCATGGCAGATTTTTAGATAACTACATTTATCTAAATTGAGATATGCTAAAAATCTGTAATGGATCAGGCCATTCAGGACCGACTTTGGGGAACCCTACTCTAAATAGAAGGAATATTATGTCATGTTGAAGTTCATTGTGCATTAAAATATGGAAAGCAAACATGTTTACCTAATTCTTGAGGAAGCTTGGCAGGTGCGAGAAGGCAGCGATTTAATTTTTTTAAATCTATTTTAGATGTGTATAACCACTTATTCCTTTCTAATAGGCTATAATAAGTTTTGAAAATCCAGCCATTCATTTACTGGGAGACTAAAAGCTTTCGAACACCAGTGCTAACTGGTAGAATCCACCCAGTAGCAGCTAATCGCTCCTAGAAAATACCTCAAATTGATTTACCTCCAAAATAGGACATGATGGTTAGGACTCATGTAATGGCATAGTCAGTGGGTTTGGGGATAGACTCTCTCCTTTCCATATGCTACTAAAAGAAACTTGTTTGTCCTCTGTTATGTTACAATGCTGCATAGAATGTTCTCAAACTGCAACATTGTTTAATTCCTTGAGAAGTGATGCACTGTCCGCCTGTGAACATTATATAAATAAAGCAATCTTGTGGATAGATGTTGCTAGAACTAACTTTACAAAGAGCGCAGAGATAGTGAGGATACTGGGAATAATAACCATGGATGTGTAATATTATGTTTAATATTAAGATTAGAATCAATATCATTATCTTAATTCGCAGTGATTTTTTTTCTTCTGTGGCATATGCAATGTGTATTTTTCTGATGAGGGATGTTTAAACTAGTTATGAAACCAAAACAAATCAATATGTTTGTACCCTCTAGAACCACTATATTACTATTGTTAATCCTTTCACTGGAAAACGTTACAAACTACTCACTACACTTACTCTTGCAAAGCAAGTCCTACAATCCCAGCAAGACTCAAAGGATTATCTGTCTCCATATGTTCAAGTAACATAGCAAAACACGTATCAGCACAAAGATAGTTGCCTATTTAAAGGATGTATGACGTTTCAACACATGCTTTTACAACGCATGCCATTACGACGCAGGTTTTACAACGCAAGTCGTTACAACGACTTGCGTTGGGGGGCGCTGGATAGTGAATAGTTTAATTTACTATTCCAACTCCAGTCCCCGTGGATAGTAGGGAAGGTGTTGGATAGTAATTAAACTATTCCCTATCCTAGAGCGCCCCCCAGCGCAATGCATTGTAATAACTTGCGTTGTAAAAGTTGCATCGTAATGGTAGTGCGTTGTAAAAGTTGCGTTGTAAAGGATGTTCCCCCTATTTAAATCCTGAATGTGCACATGATGCCACTTGTGCCCTGGCCTAAAAGCTTGAAAAAATCGCAACATGGAGGGAGCAAGTCATTAGGGGATAGATGTAGGTGGCTAAATACCAGTCGGTAAAGCCGAAATTCGGTAAATTTCAGCGATACCGACCGGTATTTAGCCATGTGCGATGTAGGTATTACCAATTGCCATAGGTAATAACGAATCGTTAAATTAAAGGGAAATCAGTTACTGATTCCTTATTTACCGATCGGCAGACACCGAAAGTCCAAAATACCGAATCGGTAAATAAGAAATCGGTAAAACTTCAGTAATGCGATGTACCAAAAATCGGTAATACCGAATTTGTCCAAATTCGGTATTTAAGAATCTGTAATTACCACTGACCCAGAGCAGATGGTAATCAGGTGCAATGCATAAAAACAGCCCCAAAATGCAACAGTGTGAACACAATGGCGGCCCTCTACGTCATAGCAAGGCGGCTAAGTTTGTGAGCAGCAGGACTGAGGGTATGGAGACGGGAAGAACGTGTGTACAGACTTTGATTCACACTGTTGCAAACGACTGAGGCTGAAATACATGACAGGTATAGGCTACACCCGCAAACCATCCTAGACCTGATACAGGACCTGCAACCATACCTGGAGCATCAGACACGAAGGGCGCATGCCATACTAACACATGTGCAGGTGCTCTTTAGCCTGCACCTACTCGCTTCAGGAAGTTACTAGGGTGTGATAGCTGCAGCAGGTGGTGTGTCACATAGTTGCCTGTCCCGTTTCTTCAACTCCTTTTTGGACACCATGATGCAGAGAATGCATCACTACATACGCTTCCCCAGCACACAGGCGGAGCTGCAAAAGACCAAGCTGGATTTCTACCAAAAGGCGCAGTTCCCACATGTGATAGGCTGCATCGATGGGACCCACATACCAATCTGCCCACCTGCAGCTACAGAATATATATATCGCAACCGCAAATCCACTCACTCCATCAACGTACAGGTGATATGTGATGCAGAATACATCATTACTGACATTGTGGACAAATTCTCAGGGAATACCCATGACTCCTACATATTCAGGAACAGTGGGATCTATACATGTCTGGCTGCTGGTGAATTCGGAGAAGGATACCTTCTAGATAAATCAATTTGACACGCCCTGATGTATACCTTGAAAGAATGTATCGGTGAATCAAATTAATGGCATTTAAGAACCCACTGTCTGCACTGCCAGTTTGTCCAGGGCCAGCGGTGTGGCATTCGCTGCGCCTCCTGGTCTCTGTGGGAGGGGGCGTGATGCTACTACAGCTAGTAGCCTCCTCACTTTCACCCCCATCAGCTGTTGTGGCCACCTTGTCTGTTTGCAGCACTTGCAGTGCAGTGTTCACTGTGACCAGCCCCCTAGCCACATCCCGACTACAGTGTGCCATCTCCTCCTGCATGGCTATTGAGTGTCTGCACATAAGAGAGGTTGCAGTGGACAGGCGGTTCACCGTCTTGGTGTAATTATCCAGTTTCTGCCTCACAGCCGCCGCCACGTCACTCATGCCCTCAGCCATGGTGGTGTTCAATGCACTGATGCCCTTTTCAATGTGATGCATGTGAGCATTCATGTGTGCCATCTCCAGCTGCAGTGACCCGAACGCTCCTTCTTGCAGGCGCTGGACCTCCAGCATGTTGCCTTCAAGCCCAGCAAACACACTGTCATCTTCGCCCTGGATGTGAGGACTGGCTGCCCTTGCCCTGCGGCGCCTTGAAGATGTGTGGGCGCGCTCTGTTGGGGACTGTGATCTTGCCCTGTTGCCGTCCTCAGCCACTGTCGACTGTTGGTCCCCTGTGCTGTCCTCCTCGGACACCTCCATCTGCTGGAGGGTGGCTACTGCATGCCTCGCCTTAGCAGTCTTCCTCAGATCGTACCATCTTTTTTTAAGATCCTCAATGGAGCGCTGGGTGACTCCGATGGCATTGAACTTGTTCTGAATAGCAAGCCAGATCTTTCTTTTTTGTGCTTCTGGCACATGCAGGGACTGCTTGCCAAACAACTTGCCAAGGTCCTTGGTAACATCTTCGATGAGGACCTCCAGCTCCCTCTAGCTAAATTTCTGCTTTCTTTTCCTTTCGGCTCCCTCCTTCTCCCTCTCCTGGTTTGCCATTTTGCTTGGTTTTAGTTGCAAAAAGAGGCTGTGTTGCTCCTGGCTTCTCTGCTCTGCTCCCTGCCTCACAGTCAGCTCCAGGTTCAGTGCAGCTGGCTAGGTGTGGCCAGTTCCTGTTTGGGAGGTAATTGGGATGCACAGGATTGGCTGATTCCACAATTACCGAATTTTTAAATTACCGAATCGGTATTTACGATTCGGTATTTACGATTTGGTATTGGGGTTTCGGTAATTTCTTTTTACCGATCCATTCCGAATCGCTATGTTTTAGCGATTAATACCAATTCGGTAATTTTTACCGAATCTTTACGTACATCGGATATATCAATTCCTTAATACCGAATCGGTAAATTACTGTATTACAAATAGCAAACAATAGATGGTGGGGCTGTAAAGCCACTACACTATTGTGGTTCTTTCCACATACACAAAAACACAATCTGAAAGAGTAAGGTCCATGAGACTGTGGCTCGCTAGAATGGAAGAGCTGATTTTCAAACACATGTAGGCTTATGTGCTCTTGATGCATGGGGATGGTCTATCAGAGATGATTAGGGTCCTGCCCAACTCCTATATAAAATCTTCACGTGATTCAAATAGAGTTTGAGAGTTATCCTAAAATGCACATTAAAATACCCAGACTGTTCTTGAAGAGAGATTCATAAAGGACAGAGGAAATTTTCTAACGCATATGGCACATATGATAGGAATTTTGGTAGAAAAAAGAATGGGCCCTGAGGGATAATTTGACCTGATGTAAAGCATTTAGAATTAATCAATAAATAGTGAATGGAGTTCACATAATTCCTTGTCTGAGTAAACCATTAATAAGAATGCCTTACTTTACCCTTGTTTAATGTTACTAGTGGAAACAGCTCAAACACCTAACAAAATTGCAACCAGGACTCATACTGGTTAGGATTTCCAAAATCAGGGATAATAAATGGAAGAATACATGAAAATTACAGAATTATGCAACAAGAAGCATTATTTCAGTAATATGGGATTCCCTAAAAACATTTGTGAAGGAAAGATGCATTCGTTTTTATTTCTGGGCTGAAAAAGATAAGCGATGGGACACACATTTGACTGGAAGAGTCTGTAAAAGATTTTGAAAATAAACATTTGCTCATTCTTAAAGTGAAGAGGATTTCAGATCTCTTATTAACATATTATTTTACATAAATTGACTTGCAATACAACATGCTGAGACAAGGGAGGAATTGCAGATTCTTGAGCTATACACTGAGGAAGATGAAGGAGTGCCAAATTATTCACTAAGGAACACTCATAAGAAATACATTATTAACACCTTTGTTGAATGAGCTTTAAGCAGGCAGCAGTCATCAGAATGCTCTTCTTATTTATGCCTTTTTAAATTAGATTCGCCTCCTGTCATGATTCAAGAGGACCATAATGCTGATTGACTCCCATTGCTAAATATGAGATTGCCCAGGTCATTTTTGACTGATTAAGTTAGATTGGATGGCCTGAAAAAGAGTGTTATGTTAAATTCAGTTCCCTGACTACATCATTTCTGTGCATGATCTCTAATGAAATTTTGGAAACCACTGTCAAACTGGCATCTACGTAAACAACTATGATTACTTATATCCTTAAGAAGGATAAAGATAAACTTACATTTGCTAATTTTAGACATGTTTGCCGGAAAACACTGTTAGCTGATTAATTCATTATTCAAACAACTGATTGATAAAATGGAAAAATAGATGTTCTTATATAAACATTGCCAGATGTACTTGCTTTAAATAGGATATCTCAATTACTTGCTTTAAATAGGATATCTCAATTGCAGTGGTTAGCCTGGATGCGGAAAAAGCATTTGGCAGGGTCAGTAGGGACTTTCTTAATAGTACTTTGGAAATCTTTGGCTTTCTAACTTCTTTGATTACATCTGCTACATATATGTACAGCAAAGTAGTCTCATGCTGCTTTGAGAAACCCTTGTTTATTTCAACCTCCGCGAGTGAACACACATTAGAATGGCGAACGTGAGATCGAATACGCTATTCGAGTAGGGATCCCGTCGATAGAATAATCTTGGAGACAACCGGTAAGGGCTTATGCCAGTTTATCTACCTTCCTGACATACTCATGGCCAAGCGTAAAACCGCCCACTAATTATGGTCCTCTCCCCTTTTTATTTCCAGTTTGCTGGACTATACAAACTAGCGAGACCGTCAAAAATAACGAGAAGGCTCGCAGGTAAATATCTGAATACAACGAGGGCTTAGGTCCTTTGTCATTTCAGCGTAGCACCACGAGTAAGATCCAAACATATGTCTTTCTCGTTTTCTCTCTTTTCTCATTAGGTTCACCGAGGTAGTGGCAAAAACTAAGACCTTTAGGTGAGCATTTTTATCTAGGTACCATCTCCAAAAGTATTCCGAAGTAAATAATGTATACAATGCGCTATCAAGAGAAATTACGGCCAGTGTTCATTTGAACTTAATTTCTGTTCCCCCCAGATTACCTGCTAACACGAGAAAGGTAATACAATAAATATTCCCTCCCCCTTTTTTTTTTTCCAAGACCTTTAGATTCTTTGCGTTCAATACTCAGTGAACTCCCCGTTGTCACTTTTTTTCAGATTAATTTTAAGACTACGGCACATGCAGTCTGATATTCTTATCGAACGATTACCGATTTGCAGTAAGCAATTCTGAATTACTAAAGAACTAAGCAGTTTAGTGACTCCCTTAGCATCCTTGGTAATAAAGTTTCCTTTTCTTTCTTCAACAGACCCCCGACGAAGGGGTATTAACCCCGAAATGCATTGGGTTTTGAGATTATATTGCTTTGTGAAAAATGTATACATGATGTAATGTGTTGTTATATCTAAATTTGAAATTGGAAATATATATGTAACTGGAATATATTTGAAAAAACTTTGAAATAGTAATGATAAAAGTTTCTTTGCAAAACGTTTAAGTGGAAAATTTATTCAGTAGTGCGCACTAGAGTCCTGGTTATCTAGCGATTCCAGGCCATTTTCATTTATTTTGCTTTGAGAAACTAGGCAAAGTAGCCATCTTTCCCCAATCCTTTTTGACCTGGTACTTGGTCCTCTCCTTTACCATTTCATCAAATATGTTAACATAGAGTGCAAAAGGAGTGAATATGGTATGTAAATCATTGGATTATGTGAGGGAGGTTTTGTTGCTCTTTTCGAATTCTGAAGATTCTCTAGTATGAACCTTTTTTGCGGTGAGCTGTATTCTGAGGTAGTGGGTTACATGATAAATGTACGTATGTAAGCAGTGATGTCTTTATCTAGATCAAATCAGATTGGTCATATGGGGAATTCAGTACTTAAGTTGTGTTCAAGACAATTCAATAAATATTTTTCCAGATGCAACTACCTATGCATGTATGCAAGTATGTATGTGTGTATATGGTATTTCCGTAGCGCAAGCCTAGCCAAAAGGCTACAAAGCCATGTACATGGTCCAAGTCAACGACTAATAGGAGAAGGAGCTGGGTTATAGACGGTTAATGCAATGTGATGTAGTGCTCTTTAAAGAGGTGAGTCTTCAACTCTTTCCTAAATTGAAGCAGCACTGGGGCAGTACTGATGAATACAGGGATATTGTTGCACATCTGTCTTCTTTTCTCATTTTTACACTTCTTAGCCTGCAGTCCAACTAAAGTTGCCTGCTATCATTCTGGAAGATTATTTTGTGTTGATGAAGGAGGGTTGTGAAAGAGAGTCATACAAACATATTCTATATGTGGATTGATATTTTTTGCAAAATTAATATTCTCCCTAAATTGATATACCAATTTATTCGTGCATATCACATTCTGTTAAAAAATAATTTGACATTATTAAAACAATAGGTAAATGTTTGGGGGGGTCACAAGAGGATGGCTTAGTTCTGCTGTGAAGTGCTAAAAGTAACATAAGTGAGGAAGGATTTGGGGTCTCTGGTTTTCAGACTTCTAAAAATCCTATATCTTGCAACAATCATATCATAATGGTTCTTTGCATCATAAACAGGCTCATTGTGAATGAAAATTAATTCAGACATGAACAAGTCCTTTAATATTTTATTTCTAAGGAACTTGAATACAAAACTTCCTAGATTTAGCATTACAATAGGAACAGTCTTGGCACGCCATGTGTGGGACCAATCTGAAACTTCTGTCAATCATGATAGATTCACAGTCAACAAAAGGAGGTTATGGGTCCTACTCCTGACCAGCCTGGACCTCAACAAGCACTAAACAAAACAAAGTGGCTGGTTCGGGTCATTGTTTTGCCAATTCTAGCCCTACCTAGCCTATTAATGCTACGTGGGCCACTCTTTATTTAGAAATTATTTATTTTTGATTTTCTAACATGATTTTTTTGTTGATTTCTCATATGACATAAAGGACAGAGTTGTGAAGCAGTTGAATCAACAAACAGACATCGGTGTGTGTACAAGTGACAAATTAATTCAAAAAGCAAAGTAAATCACAATGAGTTCTCAAAGTTGAAAACACCAAGAGCCACATTAGTATATACAAAAATATTGTAACATACAAAACATTCCATAAAAACAACACAGTCCATTAAATTATAAACCAATGGATAGGCGGAAACTGACAAGTATTATGAACTTCCTGCCTATCTCAAAACACTGTGAAAAGGTATTTTTTAGGATTGGACAGCTGGGGCAAGGTTGGTGGTACTATTTATTCCCAGTTGCACCCTTCTTCCTTATCACAGGTTGGGGGTCAACGCGTTTCGAACCAGTGTTCAATTCAAGGTTCTCCTCAGGACGTGGACTGTAAGGGTCCTTTTCTGTGGTGAGCGCTCTGGGGCTGCTGGGCTGGTGAAACGTGGACAGGGCTTTGCTGCAGTGTTGACTTTCTGCCAATGATCTTGAATGTAGGCGGACTGAGGGGGCCCCGGCCGCAATTGGGTCCGGGGGTCACCGGGATTATAAATTCTCTTTCAGGACACGCTGTTTGAAAACACATAAATTTCAAACGTGCAAGCACTTCACACGAAGGACACCGGCGTCTGTCACCACAGACAGATTTTTGTATATACTAATGTGGCTCTTGGTGTTTTCAACTTTGAGAACTCATTGTGATTTACTTTGCTTTTTGAATTAATTTGTCACTTGTACATATTGTGCACACCGATGTCTGTTTGTTGATTCAACTGCTTCACAACTGTGTCCTTTATGTCATATGAGAAATCAACAAAAAAATCATGTTAGAAAATCAAAAATAAATAATTTCTAAATAAAGAGTGGCCCGCGTAGCATTAATAGGCTAGGTAGGGCTAAAATTGGCAAAACAATGACCCGAACCAGCCACTTTGTTTTGTTTAGTGAATCATGATAGATTAGCACATCATGCTTCCATGCTAAGATATAACTTGCATTTTCAAAATACTAAGCCAAAGTTATTTTAGGGATTCTTTAATAAAGGCAGTATTTTGTTTTTGAATGAAGTTTGGAATTATGGCTCTATTCTCAGAACTGGCTTTTTAAACGTGAAATAAGACCCGAGGATTCAGAAAAACAAATATATACTACACTGTCACTCATTTTCTCTAAGGTACTGGTGCTACAATTTCATTCTTTGGAAACATCTGCTGCTTCAAATTATAGAGAACACCTCTACCACACAAATATGCCACTTCCTGGCAAACCTATATTCAAACACATCTAATATGTGTCCTTTGGCTCTGACAGAAGATTAACCATTTTAACTAGAATACCTCTGTCTCAGATATCAGACCTTTCTATACAGATGTTGGCATTAAATGCCAAGTACATAGTTGACCAAAATTTGCTTCAATTCAGCTAAAATGACTCTTTAGAAACTACTGGTCAGAATTGAAAATGTACAAGTGTGATGTAAGAAATTGCCACTGTTTAGGTGATCACCTCCATTTTATTTAGACTGATGCTGTTGGTTTTTAGCCTCTGTACACTGGGGCCTTGCTAAGTAGGTCCCAGTGTATGTGCTCTGCCCCCTAAACATATGTCTATTTGGTTAAAACCCTGATTGGCACATTCAACTTACCTATGATTCTCTTGTATATGGTATCCCAAGTGCCAAAGGCATGCAAGTTAAATGCTACCAGTACACTGCAGCACTTATTGTACCACCACTAAATTAACCATTTAAAACATGACTCAAGGCCTGCCACAGCAGCCTTGATGTGAAGCTTTAATACTGCCAATTCAACTTGCATAATAACCCTTTTGCCAGGCCTAAACCTACTATTTTAATGCTCACATATCACCCCTAAAGTAGTCGCTACATGCCCACAGGCCAATGTTCAAGGAATTTAAAAAGTAGGACTTCCATGGGTATTTAGTTTTTCATGTCCTGGCAATGAAAAAAACTCCAAAGTCATTTTTCACTGTAGCAAGACTGGCTCTTCGATAGAGAAAAACACTGATTTACATTATAGCACCGATTAATGCATTACTTCAGTTTGGGTATAGTTAGAATCCAGCCTTATGGTGCAGGTAGATTTTAGAATACTATTTTGAAAATGCCACTTTTAGAAAATGTGCATTTTCTTGCAAAGCCAAATGGGCCTCACTGTTAGTGTTCTGTGTCACCTGACTGTTAATGGCTCTCCCATGGTGAGATGTGTATTGATCCTAGATCGTGGATAACAAGCTTAGGTGTGGGGAGATTTGTTTCCCCCTCGAAAAGGATGGCCATCAGGGTTGTGCGCAATAACCTTATTAAACTTCACAATGTGCCTACCCTGTCAAAAGCAGATGTAGCTCACACCAAGCCCTGTCCCATACATTGTCCTGCTAGCCAGAAAAGCACCAATCCCAGTAGGAGAGTGGCTGCTTCTAATACTGGTTTTGAGTAACCCACAGTCTGGAACTGGTCATACATGTGGCACCTCTAGGGCTCTCTTCAGAACATATCTGGACCTGTGGAAGACAGAAGAAGGACTGCTCCTGCTATTGAACCGGGAAACAACCATTACAACGCAGTCATTACAACGCACTTCATTTACAACGCAGTCATTACAATGCAAATGCCTTTACATCACATGCCATTACAACACAGCCATTACAGCACACGACTCTACAATGCAAGCCATTACAACGCATTATAAGGTAAGTAATGGGGAACAGTATTTTTTTTTTAGATTTGAAAGCTTTATTAAAGAGCAATAATGATAACAACAATAAGGCATCAGCAAAACGACATACAAAATATGGAAACAAAGTCTCAAGTATTAACCACATGAATGCTAAGGCAATTCTCTCTTGGTGCTGCCCTTTTTTGAATCCCATTGTTCATGACGAGCTAGTGTACTGCATGACGAGCTGAGCTCGTCATGAGCATGGAAGGGGTTAACATTGCTAATATCGTAACTGAGAAATAAAGCATTTTATGGGAGTTTTAAGTCTATAGGGAAGGGGGAGAGGGGAAGGTAGGAGAGAATAATGATATATTAGAGTAATAATATTGAAAATAACGGCAAATAAATAAATGATACAAATATCAATACAAAATATACAGTATATAAAAACGTTGCAATACAGGAAAAACTGCAAAAAATATCAAATAAACAAGAAGGAGAGAGTGTAAGTCCTTCAAGGGGGTTTAAAATTTTATGAATTGATATGAGTAGATTTCTTTTTAACTAGTTGGTCTAGGTATGTGGTAAGAGGTAGCCAGTAAAGATCCACATTACATTTTGGTTTACAGGAAGAGGCAAAGGCGACACCAAGCCTGTGAAAATGACATAAAGAATTCCACCAACCTTGTATGGAAACGTTTGTAAGGGACTTCCAGTTGGAAGAGATGTGTTGGAATGCAAGTGCAAGCATGAGATCGTAAAGACCATGTGAGTGTGCAGGAAGATCTAGAGAGTCTGAAAGGCTGCCCAGAGAAAGAAGAGTGATTGAATATGGAACAGAGAGTGTGAAGATGCGAGAAAGATAAGACCAAACTTTTTTCCAAAAAGCAGATACAGCAGGACAGAGAAAGAACAGATATAGAAGATCAGCATTTAGAGTACTACAAGTCCAGCACTTAGAATCGGAAGAAGATACAAATTGAGATAAAGAAAGAGGAGAAAGGTAAAGTCCATGATATAGAAAAAATAAAGATTGAGTGAGAGAGGCAGAACGAGAAACTTTCAAAGTCTGGACCAGAGTTTATCCCAGAGAGCAACAGACCAAGTACAATCCAAATCCATTTCCCAAGAAAGCTCCAATTTAGTTTTGGCACGGCCTGGGTTAGGAGAGGAGAAGAATTTATAAATAAGAGATGCTTTAGGAAGTGTAGAGAGTACTATAAGAAGAGGAGATTGAGGGATTAATGAAGCTGGGAAAGGGAGAGAGTAATGAACAGTAATTTGTAACCCTACACTATCCTACACTTACCCTGCTGTTGCACTCACTGGTGTGGGAATAGTAATTTTTACCCCTACACTATCCAACACTTACCCTACTGTTGCACTCACTGGAGTGGGAATAGTAATTTGTACCCCTACACTCTCCAACACTTACCCTACTGTTGCACTCACTGGAGTGGAAATAGCCATTTTTCCCCAACACTATCCAACACTTACCCTACTGTTGCCCTAAAAGTATTATGCGTTGTACTGGCATGGGTTGTAATGGTATGTGTTGTGAATGTAGTTTCTAAAAATGCGTTGTGATGGCATGCGTTGCAAAATCTTGCGTTGTAAGGGATGTTGCGATGTAAAAACCACATTGTAAAGGCATGCGTTGTAAAAGTATGCGTTGTTACATGTCCTATTCATTGAACCTGTGGAGAGAGACACCAAGGGCTGTACCTGCTCCCATGATAAAGACATAGATTCCAAGGGTCAGCTGGCTGATCTGCTGTTATGGTAAATGGACACAAAAGTTGTAAGAAGCTCAACTTCTTGAAGAGCCCAGCTGACCAATGCCAACTGGATCTCCCCTGGACCCTGCTGGTGACTTCCTCTTGAGTGAGCTCTGACCCTCAAGTGATATCCCTAAGGTACTGGGATCCTTGGATAAGTGTCAGTGTACTCCTCCTGTCTAACCCTTAAAGCTGTGATTTAGAAACGTTTCCAAAGATTTTTGCCCAGAAAACCGACTGAAAACCGGGGTCTACATGCAAGCTGATTTTCTGATGGTGTATTGCCAATGGGCCTGACTTCGCTGCAGTTCCTGCTACGTTCTTCTCCGTAGCAGCAGATACGATTCAGTGGGACTGAAGCCAAGCGGCATCCAACATTGTAAACCTGTCACCAGATACAGCCTGCAGCCCTGTCCTGCTTAAGGAATCTGACTTCCAAAAAAGATACTTAGGGGCTGATTTCAGTTTGCCTGGATGGCCCATTGTTCCCAGCCAGGGCAACAGGATAACTCACTCTGTAGTCCTGGTGGAGGGACCACCCGCCAAATGTATTAATGACTGCAAAACTGACAGTCATTTATAATGCTTTGGCAAGAACCACCGTCACTGTAGTTTCTTTCAATGCAATTTTCTGTGTATCAAACAGGTTCTTTTTTTTATTTCCAAAATGAAAATCCTGAAATGTGATTTACTTTTCAAAAGTAAAACATGCAGTGCTCTCTTTGCCATGGGAGTCATCTCCCATGGTGCAGGGAGCATTTAGCAGTTTTCACTGCCCTTACCGTCAGGATTTTGTGAAAACTAACCTCTAACTCCATTAATCTAAATTAGCTCGATGAAATGACGGGTCAGTCTCCAATGGCTCTTAATCCAAAGGACGGTCAGAGGGATTAATCACAGTGGAAACGAAGAAGTCTCCACCATGATATACCCTGCAATCCACTCACAATACAATTTGTTGGGTGGATCTCTTATTGGCGGTAAAGATACTCCGTTGCTGGTGCAACGGGGTACCCTTACCTCCAAGAATTAAATTGGGCCCTTGGTCCGAAGGTAGAACTCTTCACCAGACCCAACACTGTGCAACATTTGATCAATATTATTAGTTTCATGGGCACGAAATCCAGACTTTTCCCACTTGGAGATTTTCTCACCTAAATCAACAGCTTCAGTGGGACTTCGTCCAGCGGTTCCCTGTAGTCTATGACTCTGTATTCGAATCCAGCCTGCTATCCTACCTCATTGAGGACTGCACTATCTCAGAAAAATTCCAAGTCCGAAAGCAATTCTTAAGACTGGGACCTGTCTGGGCCTCGAATCTTAATCGCACTCCATTGTGGCCAGCCTTAAACCTTACCTTTGTCTCGGTTTCTCATGACCAGCTGCCCATGATTGATGCTTTAGGCTTTTTGGCTCTAACATGTTATTCATACTCTAAAAATTCATATCTCCGAATTCCCTTAAAGGATATTAGTCATTTTGGTGTCTACTTGCTCATTAAAAGTTTTTCTATTTTAAAATTTGGATTGGGGTTTTTATTGTGCTGTGTTTTCTACCTTTTAACTGTTTTTGTACTGATAATTGCTTTACACATTTCTCCTAAGTGAAGCCTGTGTGCTCTATGCTGCAGCTACCAAGGGTTGAGCTCAGGGTTAAGTTATTGAAACCTAACTGGACCAAGCAGGGATTGCAACATTATTACTTAGTGAGGGCTCACATCCCCTCTAACTAA
Source organism: Lissotriton helveticus (assembly GCF_964261635.1). Classification (NCBI taxonomy): domain Eukaryota; kingdom Metazoa; phylum Chordata; class Amphibia; order Caudata; family Salamandridae; genus Lissotriton; species Lissotriton helveticus. The sequence continues at coordinate 1,042,860,464 of NC_136061.1, forward strand.
TATTCCACATTCTCACTCGTGGCATTAATGATCAAGTATATGATCTGTCTCAGACCGTTTGTGCAGGTGTTGGTATTAACTTCAAGAAAATAGTTGCACAAAGTTTGTTGTAATTAAAAAAAAAATACCTCTAGAAACTATTGACCAATAATGAAAATGTAGAAGTGTAACATATAACAAAACGATGAGCAGTCAGACTCATATGATATATCTTGTTAGGAAGAATAGGGGTTTTGGAAAAATGTTATGGAAGACATTTCTCCAGTTGCGGGACCCAGGCAGGCTGCGGACTCTAAATAAATTAATCAATATAGAAATTAGGTGGCTTTATCATTTCATGAAGCTTTTTCTTAAAACTGCACTTCTGATGGCAATAAAGGCCGAGCGCCCTGATACTACTGGATCTCTCCGCGGCTTTTGATACCGTGTGTCATGAACAACTTTTGTCGCGGTTGAGATCCTTTGGTATCAGGGGTACAGCACATGCCTGGCTTACATCATTCTTGCAGGGCAGGATGCAAAGAGTACAGTTGGGAGATTTACTTTCCACCTCTGCTCCGATCACCTGCGGGGTTCCACAGGGATCTGCCCTGTCACTCCTACTTTTTAATATTTACCTGCAGCCATTAATCGCTCTCCTGAACAGGATGGACTGCCTGGTGTACAATTACGCCGATGATACTCAGATAATCGTTCGGCTGGACGATGGTTTGGGAGCGTCCACCAGGTTGCAGGACATACTAAAAGCTACGGTCAATTGGATGTCCGAGAACCATCTAAAAGTCAACCCGGACAAGACGGAAGTGTTGCCCATTTCCATCTCGGGCAACCCCTGGAGTGAGAAATTTTGGCCTGTGGAGCTGGGTGTGCCACCGAAACCGGCGTCCGCAGTTAAAAGTTTAGGCCTTTACGTGGATGACAAACTATCCATGATCAAAGAAGTCACCTCGGTAGTGGGCACCTGCATTGGCCTGCTACGACAACTAAGGAAGATCTCTGCCTTACTTTCATTCTCCACTTTGAGGCACGTGGTCTCAGCCACAATTTTGGCTAGGCTGGACTACGGGAACTCCTTATACATAGGCCTACCCCAGCGGCTGCTGGACAAACTACAGGGGGTTATGAACGATGCAGCCAGGTTGATCTATAAAAAACCCAGATCTGCCCGTTCTTCCCCCCTGATGCAGGAGTTACACTGGCTCCCGATTCGTCAGAGGGTTGTCTTTAAGGGAATGTGCATCGTACACAAGGCGCTGTATGGCAAAGCACCAAGTTATGTGAAATCCCGCCTATTCCCTTACATACCTGGAAGGACTTTGCGCTCGTCGGATGCTACCCTTTTGTCCCAATCCCGCTTCAAATTGACCACGGTGGGGGGTCGTGCTTTTTCTAACACACTCTCAGCCCTGTGGAACAAATTGGCTCCAGAACTTAGGAAGGAAAGTAATTTACTATCCTTTAGGAGAAAATTAAAAACTGTACTTTTTAAACAAGCATGGAGCAGTTCCTAGGCGCAGAAGTGGGATCAAGTGAATGCTATACCTCATTATGTAAATCTGGACAAACAGCGCTTAGAGACCCCGGTGGTTATAACGCGCTATATAAGTTAAATAAATAAATAAATAAATAAAGGGTGTGTTGAGACTTAGGAAGTATTAAGGCCACAAACGTGGACAGCTGAATTATGGACAAGTGCTAACAAGAAGTCTTAGAAAAGCTCCTTTATAAAAGAAGGTTGACAACTAAGGAGTTTCAAACAATCTGGTTGTCCTTTCTTGATCTAAATTCTGGTTAACCAGTGAATTCTCTAGCATCACCTCACCTCACCCTCCCTACTTGTTTGCCTTACTTCTTACATAAGGCCTTATTACCAGTTTGGCGGCGCGTGAACTGCCGTACCTGCGGTCACGTTCTGACCGCCATATTAAGAGATGGGTGGATTTCTATTGCAAAGACTGCGTCTGAGCCATCTACACCGCCAACACGCAGCAGACGGCCGAAGTCGCAGTTGGGAAAAGCAGTTGTCATAGGGCGATAGAGTAGTTTTACTGCTATCCGTATTACGAGTTGGCTTTCCCGTGAGTCAACTGCGGCGGTGGGACCGCCAGCTTCAAGTTGATGAAAACGAAGGATCTGGGGTGCGTACTCACCCCTTTCCTGTTATTTCGGTCAGAGTTTGATGTGGATCCCTTTCTTCAGGTCCCCCCATCATAGCAGCATCTTCATCCAGAGGATTACGACCCTATTTGCGGTGATACACAAGTGAGTCCTTTTTATACCATATACTCAATACCTTGACTGCCCACATACGGGCCAGACCGCGGCAATGGGTAGCTGGTATTTTTCCACATGAATCATGCATAAGTGCGCATTCGAAACATATGGAATTGAAATGTTCACACAGGCATCGATACATATGGAAAACCAATCACCACTGCTGCAAGATCTCCACAGCCACACCGCCAGCACTGCGGTAAACTAGTAATATGGCAGTCGGTAGACCGCCAGCGTAGTCGTCTTCTGGAGAACACGGACAAGGAGTTTGGGCGGTCAGACTACCAAACTCATAATCAGGTCCATCAACAATTTTCCAGACCTATTCTTCATTGTTTAGCCATTACTTTTTAAAAGGTTACAAGAGCATATACTTGGAGAGTTGTGGCATATTACTAAAGGTGTTATCAATAGTTGCACACTTTTTCTGTTGATTAAGTTTGTTGTATGTCATTTCGTTTTTCAAGATTTAATATGGGTCATAAAATGTAAAACAATACTTTTAAGAAAATGAAAGAAGTGTGATATCTCTAAATTTCTACTGGTACTGGTAATCGCCTAACCCGGTTTTTGCTATTTGACTTGGATACAAGTGCGTGTCATGTTTGAAAGGTCTTCATCCAATACAAGACCCAGTTGTTAACTTAGGAGCAATTTGCTCTTTTGATACATAATGAACTATTATCTATTTTCCTGGTTAATGTCTAGGGCCAAAAAAGAAAGTCCTCGATATCTGGACAACAATTGCGCAGGAACCAAGCTGTTAATCTCTCTGATGGAAGGTATGGATGCAATACCAGAAATTCACCTTAGATAGTCAGGAAGGATGAAGAGGGTTTGATTTAGCAAGTTCTATAAGGGTTGGAAACCAAAAATGTGCACCCAAATTCAATCTGCTCTCTAGTTACCATCTCAGTTTTTCAATAATCTTGAGAATCATGAAACGTTTACAGGACAAGTTTCTCCATTTACATTGGACAGCATTTCCCAAAGGGCTGGCTGCATATCTATCCAAGAAGCAAAGAGTGGTCAGAATTTTCTCCCTGTATTGCTTATCAAAAGCAGCACTTTTTCACTGTGAACAAAGGAAAGGAAGACGTTTAGAGCTAGAATGATGAATTTCAAACTAAGATATTGGTATGAAATGCTCTTTTTTCCATTGGCCGAGGAAACAGGATATTCTGGGCCCTCTCTGAACACAATCATTTCTGTCATTACTGAGAATTCCGACTTCATGGAGTGAACAGTGTTTCCCACCACATTATTACCCTTCATAACCCACCACTTCAGATCTAGAAGCATTCTTGTGAAGATAGGAATCAACAGAGGCTGGATAGTCAATGACTGGATCCAATTCTGAGATTTAAACATCTTGTACCTGTCAAGACACACTATCTATTTGTTTCAGGCCTTTAGATGAATGACCCTCTGATACCAGCATATGGTGGTACAAAGGCCAGCAGTTCAAGTGATGAAAGTCATTCAGCTGCGACAAAGGTGAAAGAGCTGGAACAGGCATTTTCCAGAATGGCCTAAATCAAGACAATATTACTGAGATGCACTGTAGGGAATCCTATATGCCTCAGCATTCTACATCCTTGTGGTTAAAGGCTGAAATGAGCATGTGCAATGAAGAAAGTTGTGAATTATTTAGTATCATGTTTTCGCTTGTCTAGTTGGAATGTTTGTCCAGAACCCAAGCCATATAAACCCAGTATTCTGGTTGGCTCTTCCAAAAACTGAGCCTGCGTTTGCTTTTCAGAAGTGCAGAAAAGAGTTTTAGTATAACGTGTTATCTGGGCATGGACGAACATTCAGTCTTCTTTGGTCATTAGGTCTGGAGTAGAAGACGCATTTTTAACCCTATTGAGGGATACCATACCACATTACACTGGATTGGAGGGCACCAGGAGGCATTTTTGAAATCGTTGAATAGAGTCCTATAATTACTGTCCATTTAAAATTTCTAATTGGAACTCAGTGAGGTTAATGCAAGATTTTCTGAAGCTTCTGTTATTGGATTTCCTTTTTTTTTAACTGTTTTTATTGGCATTTTGAATCAAATCACAAATAATCGGCATATCACAATTAATTTTCCAGCTCACCAAGCACCTCCCCAATCCCCCGTTTTATTGGATTTCTTGAATGAGAACAGCTATCACTGGCAGTTGATTGAAGGCAGCAAAGATCTATTGATCTCCTATTAGAGTGGGAGGATTACCTTCATTTTCGTATCCACAACATGACATGGTCAAGAAGGTAGAGGGTGACATTAGCGTTGGACAAGGACATTTTCTCTTCCTCATTTGTGTGACTTTGGGCAACAGGCACCTCTGATTGGTCTAGGTGATGATGAGATAGCATTGTACTCATGGCCTTTGAAGCACACGCCAGGTCAACGTAGGCAGGACGTAGGAGCCAGGGGATACATTTGTTACCTGTGGTGTTACCAGGGCCTGAAGCAGAGCTGGGTCTGTGAGAGCGTTTAGGCCCTATGACCCAGAAATATTCTCTTATGATATCAGAAGTCATGGATGTGAAAATGTCATGGAACCACCGACCCTTGCTCAACAACAAGTCAAAGCGGGTGGCAGAACTGAATAAATTAAAGATATATATTGATTTAAGAGAACTGGCAAGGACAAATGGGAGTCTAACACAGTGGTTCTGTTGTGTACGTTACTGCTGAAACCTGGAGCAGATCAGGAAATAGCAGGAGGGCTGAACGCCTAAAACCTAAACATAATCGCAAGATGTGTCAAGTCATGGAGCAGGATGGGCAAACGAGCAGCAAACGTTCACTGTGATAAGTACCATGCTACAGGCATGGCAGAGGCAAGGTGGCACTATAATCCTCAACATTTTCCTTTCTGCTCACACCTATATTTGTTGTCTAGCAGTTAACATGTTTCACCATGGATAGTGGAGACAGACCCTTTGTCACAAATCGCTAGCTTTACTCTACACCCCTATAGAGCATGGCCTATGGACCTTCCAGTCTTGGGTTTAGTTTCTCGACCGGGTGGCATGTAACTATATTTATCTGCAAAATGCATTCTACAAATGCCTTCTGTTCAAGAAGCCTCTCGGAATTTTGGGGGGAAATATAATCCTCTTTTGAGAGAGGAAAACACAGGACATTTGAGTCTCGATGGGTAATGGCCCTTGCAAGTGAATACAGATAAAAAGCCATATTTTTTTACAGGCCAGCATTATGCATATTTGCAGTCTTTTTGCATAAGGTCGAATGTATTATTCCTGCAGAGGTTTTTGCTTTCTGAGTTTTGCGAAGCTCTGCAGTGAATTCCTATTTCTTGAGCATGTATTTCCCTCCAGCGGTTGCACAATTCCTTAGTCAGCTCTTTAGCAGTACACCTTTGATTCTTGAGCAAATATTGTTTAGAAGCACAGCTGTATTTTCTGAGCTAGCAATATTGAGAAGTGCACCCTTCTAGCATTATTTAGCAGTGAACTCTTTTTCGTAAGCTTAAAGTGTTGGAGTGAATTCCCTTTGCCCATCCCTTTGCTCTGTATTTCTTATGAATCTTCCTTCACGCACTTTGAGAAAGTGGTTGGAGACTTTACAAATAGTGGCAAACTGTGTGATCTCAGGCAAGTCGCATTCTCTTCCTACCCATCAGTGACCATTAATGTAAACTAAGTGAATGAAAAAGGTTGGCACGGTTTTTCTATTTTTTGCTTTTGCAAACGCACATGTACAGCACTTGAACAAACATTCCCTAGCAGACCACAATCCATTTACACACCATTCTCCAATCTTAAACTAGCCCCTTCATGCTAAAAAGCGGTGCCTTTCAATCTGTTTGCATCACCGCCTGGCAATGAGCAGAGGCACAAGCAAATCACACACATATCTGGTCATAACAAACGGAGAAAAAATATCCTGCATGGATCGTGTCGCGACTGGGGAGCGTGACAGGGGGCAAAATATGCTATGGGCCTACAACACTCTGGCAATACAATAAGGGACGCACACACCTCGGCTAATAGTTGGGACCGGAAGTCACGAGCGACCCCGGCCCATTTATTTATAGCTCTCTGGCCACGCCTGGTCCATAGTTGTGTCGGGGTGTATCGCGTGAGACTTGGGGACTTGGGTGCATGGCCTCGCAGGTTGATGATCTGGGCTGCTGGTCTCGAGCACCTGGGACCCTCCAGTGGTGTAGGGCGCCTCATGCTCTGTTGTGTGATCACCATCACTCACTGGTGTCTCCGACGCTTCCGTTTGCGCAGCTGGGGGCGGGCCACTGGTCACGTCCGGGACCTGCTTGAACCATGATATGTTTCTCGTCAAAGTCTCACCGTTCCTTTCTGCCGTAACAGCCGTTCCACTGGTGGACTTCACCGTCCATATCCCCGGTTCATAAGGGGTTCGAAACTTCCCGGTGTTCCAGCGATTCCTGATCAATACTGAACATCTGGGGCGCAGCATACGGACTTTCGCTCTCCGCCTTTTAATCGCTTTGTCATTTGTGTGACGTCTCCTTGCTTGTGTCTTTGTGGGATCATATGGCTGGTGATCCCAGCTGTCAACTCTTGGAAGCATGTCTCTACGTGGCCCTGCCAACATGAGCGACCACGGCGACACCTGTGTGGTGCAGTGAGGTGTGCTACGATAGTCTCTCAGGAACCGCTGTAGTGCGCTCTCAGGGTCTGTGCCTTCGGCTGTTGTAATTCTCAATACTTTGTTAATGGTCCGCATAAATCGTTCTACTTCGCCGTTTGCCTGTGGCCATTGAGGCGTGATGCGATGGTGTTTAATCCCAAGATGTGTCAGAAACTCTCAGAACTCGCTGCCTTGGAAAGGTGGCCCATTGTCAGTTTTGATGACACAGGGGATCCCAAATAGAGCAAACGCCTTTTCAAGTATCGGCTGGAGGTTGTTAAATGATGTGGACGGGAGTACCTCTACTATAGAATATTTAGTGTAGCTGTCTACTATGACCTCAGTGATTCTCCCATCTGGGAAACTTCCAAAATCGAGACTCAGCCATGTCCACGGGGATGGTGCTGGGTCCTCAGTTATGACAGGTGCGGGGTCTTCGGAGCTCCCGGTGATTTGGCACCTTCGGCAGTTGCGTACTACGGCTTCGACATGGTCCTCAAGGTCTGGGAACCATACTTTCTCCCTCATTCGGGACTTCATCCGTCCTACACCTTGGTGCCCTTCATGGGCTAGGATTGTCGCGCGTTCTTGCAGGCTGACCGGCATCACGATTCGCGAGTCTCTCAGGATGATTCCATCTTCTGTCGAACTGAGCTCGTTTCTCACCGTCCACAGCTTTCTAAGACGGCTGCGGTCAGCTTCGCTCCATCCTTGTAGGTCTCTGAGGAACTGGTCCCACGACCCTCCATTCAGTGCGATGGATACAAGTTGTAGGCATGTATCCTTTCCGAGATGTTCCTTCACCTCGTCTAGTGATGGTGCGTAAGGGCATGACCACTGTGACACCATGTTGATGAAATCTTCTGTTAGCACTTCTTGGTCGTCACTAGACGCCGACTCGGCAGCTGGATGGCGGGACAGAAAGTCTGCCGGGTTTTTGGCACCGGGCCGGTATACTGATCTCCATCTGATAGTGTTGCAGCTGGATGGCCCATCTCTCAATTCGTGGAGGAGGGTGAGGCGCAGTTCCTTTAAAAAGTGGGAGGAGTGGTTGGCGGTCCGTGACCACTCGAAATGGGTTTCCGCTGACATAGAGATGGAAATGATTGCATGCCCATTTAATTGCGAGCGCCTCTCGCTTGATCTGGGAGTAGCGGGTTTCAGTTGCAGTGAGAGATTTGATCGCGAATGCAAGAGAGACCCACGTCCCGGGCTCGGTCTCCTGGGTCAACAGTGCCCCTAGACCCACCGGGCCACGATTAACTCTGTCGGACGAGCTGTATCGAAATAGGCCATTGTTGTGCTATCGAGCAGGGCAGCCTTGATTTGGTTAAAGGCATTTTCTTCAGCTGCAGTCCACTTCCATGGGTTCTCTTTCTTGGTTAGAATGCGCAGTGGTTCCGCTATGGTTGCCAAGTTAGGAATGAAACGACCACAATAAGTCGCTATTCCAAGGAAACTCCTCACTTCCGACACACTCATTGGTGCAGGGGTGAGGTGTACTGCTCGAGATTTCCGGGAGTCTACTTGCACTCCGTCAGCATTGAATACATATCCAAAGAAGTCAATGGATTTCTTAAAGAATTGACATTTATCCTTGTGGAGCGTCACCCCATGTTCTGCCAATCGCTGCAGCGTGGCTCTGAGCCGTCTGTGGTGATCCTCAATGGTTTTGGAATGTATGTGAATGTCGTCACTGACATTAAGGACTCCACCTAGCCCAGATAGTATGTCTCGCACTGTGTTCTGGAAAATCTCAGCTGCAGATGATATTCCGAAATTGAGTCTTTTATATCGCCTGAGTCCTACATGCGTCGAGAAAGTAGTTATATACCTGCTCTCTTCCGCCAGAGTGAGTTGGTGGTATCCGGCATTCAAATCTAGTTTCGAGAACCACTGGGCTCCCTTAAGGTCAGCTAATATGTCATCCACTGTTGGGGTCAGATGCGTCTCCCTTTTGATCGCTTGGTTCGGCATCCTCATGTTGATGCATATCCTAATTTTGCCCGGTTGCTTCGGCTTTTCTGCAATCACCATAGGTGACACCCAGGGGGTCGGGCCTGTCACTTTCTCGATGACCCCTTGTCTTTCTAACTCTTGCAGTTCCCGCTCGACCAGTGGCCGCAGGTGGAACGGAATCCTTCGGTGCCTTAGTGCCACTGGTTGGATGGCTTTGTCTATGTGTAGTCTCACAGGTGGTCGACGTATTTTTCCTAACCCTTTGAAAAGTTGGGGAAACATTTCCAGGATGTCGTCCACTTGTAGCAGTTTGACTGCATTGGCGAATGCGATCAGGCTTAAATCTTCTGCCGTTTGGCTTCCCACAAGTATGTCCGCCTCCCGATCTATGACATGAAATACTGTCGTCACCTCATGATCTTCAGTCCTTACTTGTACTGTCATCTCCCCTTTGAGCGGGAGCGGCGTTTTGCTGCCATACGTTAAGATCTTGATTTTCGATGGCGTGAGAGCCGGTCTTAGATTTAACTTCTTGTAGTGCTGTGACCCCATGACATTGACGGTGGCTCCGGTTTCGATGGGGCCAGTTACTTTGGACCCATCAATCTCGATATTGCATTTTGGCTGTGGGCGTCGCCTTTTCTTGAGATCACTTGCGAATGACACGAAATAACATTCTTCATCGTCCTCCGTTGTCGAGTCATCCAAACCTTGGGGGTAGCGACCGGGGCCTCTAGACGACTTTGGCGTTGTCGTGTCTTCTAGCGTCAGATTCCTGACTGTCCCTGTCGGCGGTTTACTTCAGGTGGCACCTCTCCCTCTTGAGCTCCCTCTGCATACGCTTGCAAAATGATTGGGGATCCCACATTTTGAGCACGTTTTTCCTCTGGCTGGGCAGTGTTCTGGGGGGTGTTCTTCTCGACCACACCACCCACACGATGTTCGTCGTGCGCTTCTGGTCGGCCATCTTCCTCTGCCTCCTCGCGTCGGTGTGCGGAGGGCGTCGACCTGCTCCGTCTTGACGCTGGTTGCTTGATCCGAGTGTGAGGTAAGCGCTGCCTCCATGGCCGTCGACCTTGCATCTGAGAGCTCGTGGGATCTGGCAAGGATTAGTATCTCCGCTAGCGTTATCCAGGGTTGACGTAGTATCAGTGTCCGCAGAGTCTTGTTGCGACATCCCTGTTCCAACTGCGCCGTTACCTCTTTGGCTTGGTCGTCCTCGGTACATGTACTTGCCAGTTCCCTGAGGTGTGCCTGGTATGCGTCCATTGACTCCCCCTCACGTTGCCTTGCTTGCCTAAGCTTGTACCGTTCGTAGGGTGGATTGAGTTGTGGATCAAAATGTGCATTGAGCGCGGTGACGGCGTCGTCGTAGTTGTTGGCAGCACCGGTGTTCGGGAGATGTTGAAACAGTTTATAAATTTCATCACATGCAAAGTGTAACAGTAGTGATCTTTTCACCGTGTCGTCTGTCTCACGTGTTGCTATGCAATAGTTATTCAGGCGGCTGACCCATACTTTCCATCTCGGGGAGGCAGTTGCTGGTTCAATAAGTTCGCTGAACGGTGGTAGCGCCGCGATTTGAGGGTGTCCTGCATGCACCGCTGCTTGAGGTGCGACTGGTTGTTGGGCTGCACCACCTGGGGCAACTGGTTGTTGGGCTGCACCACCTGGGTTCGATATAGTTGTTCGTTTCTGGTCTTGTCGGTTTCATATGGTGTGCGTCCTTGGCCTCTGAGGATTTCTCGGTGCTCTTTGACTTTCCTGTGTGTTTGCTGGACTCGCCAGTGCTTGTTCACTGTTTTTCTTTTGGCTTGTGTTGGCTTGTGCTTGTTTGTACTCTTGGGAGCCTCTGTGTCTACCCTCTTGTATGTTTGCTGGATTCGCCAATGCTTGTTTGCTACGTGCCTTTTGGCTTGTGTTGGCTTGTGCTTATTTGTACTCTCGGGGGCCTCTGTGTCTCGCCCCTGGGCCGTTATTTTATTTGGTCCGATAGTTCCCTTGTGTAGCCTTGAGGGTCTAGGCCGTCTGTGAGGCCTTCCGTGCTTCTCGCCTCGTGTTTGCCTGATCGCGTTGCTTGGGGCGTGGTCGCGGCTCCTAGGCTCTACGGCGCATGCGTGCGCCTGGGGATCAGTCGCGTAGCCGTCCAGCCAATTCCGGGCGTATTGAGGAGAAAGGCAAGCGCCGTGCTCTGGCTTACCGGCAACCTTGCACTGGACTTGCAGAGCCGTCTCTTCAGGCAGACGCTGCCTCGCTGCTGGGAGATGATCGGCCTCGTTCGCCACCCGGCGCTGCTGCCGCGGGTAGGTGATGCCGGTTTCTTCTTTTAGGATCGTTCGCCTGATCCCACTCTTGTCGCCAGTGTCGCAACTGGGGAGCGTGACAGGGGGCAAGATATGCTATGGGCTTACAACACTCTGGCAATACAATAAGGGACCCACACACCTCGGCTACTAGTTGGGACTGGAAGTCACGAGCGACCCCGGCCCATTTATTTATAGCTTTCTGACCACGCCTGGCCAGAGAGTGATACATTATGCAGTGTACTTCCGGTGGGTCGCCTCCCGAGGCTAACCACTAGAACGCTACAGGTCGCACGAGAAACCCACAATCTTCCATCTCTTCAGAGATATTGGAGCACTATGTGACTACAAATAAAATACAATGGAACTGCCTAATAGTACGGGGGATGGCTGCGGTTATTGCGTGTTACTCTCAGAAAGATATGCTACAGTTCTAACTCCTGTCACGTGTTAACTTTTCGATACCTGCGACATATATGTATTCAAAAGTGCAACTTTAGTTTCCATGCCAGATGGCCAAGAGCACCTTGTGCTCCTTACCAGCCAGAGCTACTGACTTTGAAACGGGGAACCAGGTTCGAATCTTAGCGTTGGCTCAACACCATGTTTCTGGGCGAATCTCCTACTATTCCTGTGCCTACCAAAAATGGATGTTTAATGTGAACTGGCGCTTATATAAAGCGTTCCAAGACATTGGGGTCGAGTTTGCGCTATATAAAACTGCAAAATAAAAGACATGAGACTTTCAGGGTAAAAGTAGGAGGGTCTGAATGGATATTTGTGGCCAGTCAATTAAGCCTTATAGTTGAGTGATTGCCACGTGTTCAAACCAGTTTGCAGTGGACTGTTGACTGGGTGATTACTGCTGCTTTATTACTGAGTGAACAGAGTCACCTCAGAAAGTGTATTATACTTTTTGCTCCCCTGTGTAAACCGGGATGTGTCCCCTTCCACCACCCCTCCCCAGACACTGTACAGCTGTGTGAGCATCTCAGACGTCCGATAAATAGGGACAGCAAAAGGGGCAGTTAATATATATGTAGCACATACGGCCCTAGCCATTTTTACCATTCCTGAATGCGGTGGCAACGAAGCAAATAATACATAGGTGTAGATTTCTCGCAAGTTCTGCTGGTGCTAGCACAGTGAAACTTTGCTGCGCACTCAGGGGCATTTTTAACGGTCAATACATCGTCATATTGATTCCTGTAAAGTTTTGCGCTGGTCATACGTTTTCTTTACTTGGTTAAACAAGCAACAATCACCAGGAAGCAACTGCAGGGGAAGCAGTGACGTATCCCCCGACGGTGTACAGGCCGGGTGGCTCGATTCATTTTCAAGCACCAGAAGCCTGTGGGGCTTGGAAATGAATAATTGCTAATGGGCGGCAGGCAGCATTTACAGTATAGCCTCCACAGTGAGGGCCAATGGTTGCTGGCGTGAAGCAGCAAGTGGGAGGAGGCAGGGCTTTGTCTAATGCAATATCCAAGATGGGACAAGGGGCCATGAGGAGAGGCCATCAAATGTGCTGGCCAACAAAAACATTCCCTGAGTGAAATTGCCAGCCAGGGAACTCATCACATAAAGTAGGGACATTTCCACAAATGCACCAATAATAAGCCAGCATTTTTAAATGCCATACACAACAACCAATAGCAATCAGGAGGTGTGCCAGAGCCCACAAAACAGGACACAACAGGTCTAACAGACTGCACAAGCGCTGTCGAGCCTCGACCTAAAAAGGGAAGGAGAAATGAGAAGTGAAAGAAAGTGGGAACTGAAAAGCAGAGTTTTTATTTGTCTACAAAGTTGGACAATGTTTTCTTGGCATCTCAGATCCTAATGAAAGACAGTGTTACACAGAAAGGGAGCTTAACCAGAGAAAGACTTTGGTTACTGTTGAGTTGGACTTAAGTCGTTTGGTTCGAGTGTAAATACTTTTCTTGTGGTATTTTGCCCCTCTAGATATTCCTTAAGGTGGAATGGAGGTATGCAGGTTGTTGTTTGAGGGCCATGAAACCCATTTCTTCCATCAAAGGGTAGCCAGTGGACATCTCTTAATACTGGTGCAATGTGTTCATACATTATGGCATCAGACCTGGGTTCTAAATTAGTAGAGCTGTCAGGGGTGCAAGTCAATTTTGTGAGAAATATGCTTGCACTGTCAGTTTTGGATATCACAATGGTTTGAATAGGAGCATGAAAAATGTGTTTTGTGTAGCTGAGGTCACAGTCCTTTGATAAGAGGGCTTTTCTTATTGGGTTCACTGTGTGCTCAATGAAAAGGTTGGAGTTAATATTGAGATCAGAGGAGCTACATCTTGAGCAAGAGTGTCAGAAAACTCATCAATTTTTAGTACTGTAAGCTAATTTGAATTCTCAGCAACGAGGATACATTTACTATTTTCTACATTAAACATCAGGAATTGTAAGTAAACATATCTGTTGGGACTGAAATCACTACTCTAGCGTGCACTCTTGACCTGAGTAACCCATGAAGTCTGTAGGTGGTATTTTTACTCTTTTTCCCTTTGCCCTCTATGCATATGGCAAGCACACATGCACATTCAGGACCATAGCGTTATAGATCGAGACCCAGAGCGAAGCTGCAGGTCAGGATGGGCATACCGTCGGAAGCATGAGTACTGTCAGCTTACATGTTTTGCCATACGTGAACAGTGGTGACAGTGTGTTGATTGACAGTTGAAATACAGGCCAATTTGACCTGGTCTCTGCACAAGGTGATTGGCTCTCCAGCCTCACCTTTGTCTGTATAGTCTTCAGCAAAGTTGTCCTTTGCTGAATTCACTTTCATTTTCAAACTCTATTTCGGTTGTTTGACCATAAATGTGCAGGGGCGAGGATGTAGCCTCATGGCTAGAGCGGTCAACCTCGAAGCTGGGAAACCGGGTTGGAGTCTCGGCAATGACGCTCAATATCCTGTGATTCTGGGCAAATCACTTAATCTCCCCTTGCCTAACAAAAACAAATGTGTCCATCTGTAACAAAACTGGTGCTCATGTAAAGCGCTCTGATACCTAATATCGTTAGGTCGAGCTTGCGCTATATAAAACTATAAAAAAATTAAATAAAAAAAATAATCATATACATTAACTTTTCAGTTCTTAGGAAATAATAGGACCACAGAATTGAAAAGCCTAAAATACAATTGTTGAAAATATGGATTGATATTTCATTTTATAGCATTGACAGGGTTGCCAAGTAAAACAAATCTAAAATACAATTGATATAAATAAATGCAGTACAATCGTAAATATAGGTCTAGACGTCAGAAAAACTGGAAAAGTGCAAAAGGAAACCGATATGGATCCCACCGGTAGTAAGGATGCAATTATCAATTTCACACAGTTCAAGGGTCCTGTGGCAATCTGACACATATGCCCTATCTATAGTTTCGGATGTAGTGAACGCAGGGCCCTGCTTGCGCATATTGCTATGTTAGCATAGATTTATTAGAAGTTTAAACGCCATTTTGCCCAATTGTACAGTTTGGCAAATTTTTAACTTGGTTCTGTCTCACTCGAACTTGAACTCTGCGTTCCCAATTGCCCCCCTTCTGTGCGTCTTCCGATCAAGGGAGGGTGTAGGGAAGGCAGGGTCCTGCTTGCGCACATTGCTATGTTAGCATAGGCTTATTAGAAGTTTAAACGCCATTTTACCTTTTTGCTGCTTTTGCACACAACACTATATGTAACTGTTGTTGTAAGTTAGACTGCGTGAATCTCTTCACATGAGAATGGCTTGTTTTCAACATCCATAGACTTACATATCGACCTTAGTCTGCACAGTGAGTGCTGAAGCCTCCAAGGTTATCATAACAATGTTAGGTGTTGTTCGCGCTGATCGGCTCATGCTCTAGACACAACACACACGCAGCTGCAGCTAGCTGAAATTCTGGTGCCTTTAATATTGCACTGCATGCGTGATTTGAACACTTAGAGAAAATCCATTTCCAGAGAGGGAGAGCTTTTGCAGATCCTGATGTGATTCACATCTCCTGATCTTGGAGGTATGGGGTTCCCCATTCATGCCTAAGAGACCTTCTATTATTATAAAACATAGTTCCTAGCTAGGGAGGGTGGCATACAAGGCACTATAGGACCTGTTTCCATTATCGTTATAATCTGATTTCTCCATTTGTGCTTTATGGAATTGTAACAATGCTGATCATATTATTTTTAATCAACTGCCTGCTTATGTTAGCAAAAATACTGCATCTTAGAGCACATCGTTAAAATAAACATTTTAAACTGTATTGTGTCTCTTTTTACCCATGGCGTGGACTGGTAGGACAATAAAACGAAAGAGTGTTCTTGATTCCCACCATTTCTGAGAGTAACCTAAGTCGCATGTTCTGGGTTGTCTAATCATTGGTACCTTTGCTATAGTACGAAGAGCTAATGTGACACTGATGCTAGTCGGTAGGGGTTCTAGGTACTGAGGTGAGTTTTTTGGTCCACCACAATTCACTGAGGTCCTGGGTCTCTGTGCACAGTTCTGTGTATGAGCATAATCCCTGCAACACTGAATTAATACATGTGTCTAAAAACCGAATAAAACTTACAGTAATGTCAAGATAAATATTAAGAAACTTAAAGATGAGATACCATTGGAAAACCATTTCACAATGAGGTCACGCTGAATTCAGTGTGCTTGGTGAGGAGTATACTTGGGCTAAATAGGTTTTCCACCAGAATATCACACACAAATATTGTGGGGTCCAAAATATCATGGTCAAACTATGAAACACCAAAATATAGACATGGTGTGATAATATATAGGTAGGTATAAGTGTACTATAAATATATATATATTTTTTTACAATAGATATTTATTCAAGGTACTTAATGTGGACTTAAGAATAGTAAATCTATACTTACCTATGTGGTCTTAACTTCATAATATTTTGGTTCTAAATAGTTTCTCTTCAATATTTTGACATACAGTCTGCTAAATAAGTGAGTAATGAGGTGTGTGTGTGTGAGCGCACACGTTATGAATCACTGTAGCAAAACCAAAGGGGATGATGGACGGAGTGTTGAACATTGCAAGCAATCACCCCCAGTCAAAAACGATGGATTTAGGCCCAGATCTCTGTACTGGGGTGAATGTATGACATTGTTCTGCAGTCTGTCCATCAACTGTTGGATTTGGATTTGTCACCCCGAGTGGAAGGAAAAGCCCAGACGTGGGTCCCGTGCTCTCGACGCCACTGGAATCAAGCTATCCTGGCTGAAGAGGGGTGAAACCCCGAAACCGGTCCTTGTATGCTTGTTTCCAGTCCAGGGAGGACCTGGCTTGGCAGTTCGAGCTGGACTGTTCCCATGAGGCACAGGGACAAGACTGATTTGAATATGGCTGGGTTCAAACTGGAACGGCATGGTGAGCAAAAAAATGATGGATTTAGGCCCAGATCTCGGAACTGGGGTGAATGCATGGCATTGTTCTGCATTCTGTCCATCAACTGTTGGTTTTGCATTTGTCACCCGAGTGGAAGGGTAGGCCCAGATGTGGGTCCCGTGCTCTCCATGTCACTGGAATCAAGCTATCCTGGCTGAAGAGGGGGAAACCCCGAAACCGGCCCTTGGATGATTGTTTCTAGACCAGAGCAAACCTGGCTTGGCAGTTTGGCCTGGACTGTTCCCATGAGGCACAGGGTCAAGACTGATTTGCACATGGCTGGGTTCAAACTGAAACAGCATGGTGAGCAAAGAAACTATGGATTTAGACCCAGATCTCTGTACTGGGGTGAATGCATGACATTGTTCTGCATTCTGTCCATCAACTGTTGGTTTTGCATTTGTCACTCTTGAATGGAAGGGTATGCCCAGACATGGGTCCTGTGCTCTCCATGCCACTGGAATCAGGCTAGCCTGGCTTAAGAGGGGTGAAACCCCGAAACCGATCCTTGGATGCTTGTTTCCAGTCCAGGGAGGACCTGGCTTGGCCGTTCGGGCTGGATTGTTCCCATGAGGCACAGGGTCAAGACTGATTTGCATATGGCTGGGTTCAAACTGGAACGGCATGGTGAGCAAAACAACGATGGATTTAGGCCCAGATCTCTGTACTGGGGTGAATGCATGACATTGTTCTGCATTCTGTCCATTAACTGTTGGTTTTGCATGAATCACTGTAGTGCACAGTGAAATCCATTTTAGATCTACTCTGCCAGCAAGTGGTACAAATCCTACCAAACTAGCTATGTATTTTGCTGACATTTCTGAAGCTTGGGAGGGTCCAGACTAAATGGCGTGATATGACTTGATAACTCAGTCTCTCTAGACATTCACAGAGAGCATTTGATAAGTCATGCCCTTTTTTACCCTTTCGTGTGTCACCTGCATGTGATTGATATGCAGTATGGGGAGCAGGAGACACAGGTCTCTTTAGACGTGTAGTTACTCTCTGACCCAGATATGCCCTTTTAATCTTCTGGAAGAACTGTTTCCAAAGGCTGATTGGTGTAAAATGAGTGAAGGCTTCTCTCCATTTTCTGACAGTGTTTTGGGTCTATCAGAGTAAGAAATCTCCAGCTCAACTTCTCCTTCGTGATGTTACTTCAAGACAAAGACTATTGTTGGCCTGTCTGGCGATGAATCACAAAGTGGCAATACAACCTCAAACTAGTCCGAGAAATCTCTTAGGGCAATATACACACTGTATTCAAATATGGTAAAAGAAGTGACTGAAACCTCAAGCCAGTGTTCCAGAACTTCACACGGCCCTGGCCTGGCAGTTCGGGCTAGACTGTTACCATGAGGAGCAGGGTCAAGACTAATTTGTATATGGCTGGGTCTAGACTGGGGTGGCATGCTGAGCAGAAGAATGCTGGCTTTACACCAGATCTCTTGACTAGGGGTGAATGTTTTGATTTGTTCCACATTCTGTCCATCATTTGTGTGTCTTTTGCTTTCACACTGCTCTGAGCATGAAATACCACACAGTGTGTTGGAGAAATCTCTGCGAGATAGAGCTGATGTAATTGACAGTCAGCTTCACAGTCAAGAGAGCAGACATCACCTGAAAAGCCTGAAATTGTCGGCTAGCTGTCCTGAAGGCCGGACTTGGGTGAGGAGCCTGCCATGGTACTGAGAGAGGGGTGTTAGTGTTGTCCCAGCAGGAGGAGTCTGCAAAGAGGAGGTTGTCTAGTGGAGGAAATTCCTAGAGAGAAGACAGACTGTAAAAGAATGTACAAGTGAGTGCTGCATTGCAAAGTACTAGGGGGTAAATGGCACTGCAAGGATCCGTAGTGAGCCATGCACCACTGGCTGCAGAACCACCTGTCCTGACTATCCCCAGTTGTTCTTAAGTGCCTGCCCACCCTCTTTCATGGTGTGGGAGAGTTGGTGGGATTGCAGGATTGAACTGACACTAACCTTCACCAAGTAAGGAGCTTCTCAAAGAGCTTGTTGGACTGCAAAGGAGCCCCGTGCTTTTTTGTTGTTGTAAAAAAGTGTTGTGCCTGGTAGTGTGAACTGCACTGGTGCGATGTTTGCCTTCATTCACCACTGTGGCCCAGGAATCCTGATACTCGGGCTCCAGGAGTCAACTTTCGTGCCCTTACAAATTCCCAAGCCATCGGCTGGTAAGCGGGTGTAACTGCACGAACGAAGGATTCTTGACCAGGGAACTGGAGAAGAGCCGTATGCCCCACCAACTGGTACCCTTGTATTGCACCAGGAGGTAAACAGTTCTGTAAAGTAAGATGGCATCTTTTCTAAGTTGCCTGGCTGGACAATCAAATTACTGGGAGGTTCTTTGTGAGTTGCTGACTGTGCGACATGCTAACCTGAGAGTCAAGTGCAAAAGTGGTGTACATGGTTTCAGGGCCCAAGTGAGTGAGCTGACATCTGAACCTCTAATTGCAGGGCCGAGGGCGTCACATACATTCCTCAATGGGAAAAAAAACAGCTTATACCTTCGAAAGCGATCAGTGAGCAACCTTTTGTCCCAGGGATGGTGTTGGCTGTATCCTAACATTCTTAGCCACAACAAAAACATATACACCCCTTTCTTAAAATGTTTATTTAGGTAACATCTCATTGTTGTCATTTAAACAGGCATCACCATCAGTCTCCTCCACAGTAATGCTACTGGAGCTCTGCATCAAAACTTGCTGGTGGGACCATCAAATGCTGTTTGCCAGTGAGCTCAGCAAACAGTGGCACAGAGTGCCTGCAGAATTCAGAGGGCACCATGTGAACTCTTCCAAAAACCTTAGGGTTCTTTTCCATGGTTGCCTGATTCCCACAGACACGAAACCTTGAATCATGGTCCATCCTTGAAAAGAACATTTGAATGTTGAGAGAGCAACTGAATAACATTGAGTGGTCAAATGCCAATAATGACTGGTACTCGTCTTGTTCGCTAACATTCAATTGCTTGCTTTTCGGTTTCTCCCTTTTCATTTTAGAATATTCTACCCTCAGTTGGTGGAACATTCTTATAGCTTTATGGTCCCTCTACCTCCAATGATACTTTTTGGTAAAGGCCCTTTTCATCGTTATAAATCCTCACCCACGTCTCGAGCTTATAACTAGGGTTCACAACCTTTAACGACTCATAAAGTCCTTAGCAGCGGGCTATAATTCTATATTAGATACCAGCATTTGTGGCCAGAACTCGACTGGTGCTAATTCAAAATACCTGGAAAGAAATCTAGGTGAAACATTCTCAAGAAATATATGACCGGGCTTTAAACTATCCCTTAAAACTCTCTTTTATTTTACCTGCTCCAGCGCAAAAATGTGTTGATTGAAATAAAACTGGATCTGTTCGTTGGCGATGTTAATGCACAGCTGCTCAAAAGAGTTTTTCTTAAAGTTCTCAAATCCAAAGATGTCCAGGATGCCGACATTCATTCCATTCTCGTCATTGCTAGCATATCAAAGAAAGAAACAAAAGAGGTTTAATTGCACAATCGTTATTGTGTGTTAAGTGCATGTTTGGTGACCATCTCTCTCCATGTCATTATAAACACTGCTTCCAATCCTAGGTTTGAATCCTAGGTTTGTTCCATGACAACATAATGCATTCTGGGCAATGCGGTCTTGGTCAACGCATTTGCAATTCTTTTTTCCTGTTTCTATCTTTTATGTAACTCATGTAATCCTAAATCCTTATGTATCGCAACTGGTTCTTTTGTAAAGCGCTCTGACACCTTCGGGTAATGTTCGCGCTATAGAAAATCGCATTAAATAAATAAATAAACTAATTCGACGAACACAGCTGATCAACCCAGGAATAGAAATAAGTTTTCATAATGTCATGGAGTGAGGTGGTAATCCTGAATATAACGATAAATAAGGATCAGTTACCATTCTAATGACAAGTTAACTAGCTCAAGAAAAGTCATGCATGGGAACTTTACATTTCTAAAACGGTACACAATTAAATTTGTTGCACATTCTTAAGTCCCAAAACATCAATTGAAAACATTGACCAACATTTATTTTGATTCCTGGCATATATTCTAATAAACATCTTACTCTTGGCATATCAGATCTCTAAGCCCAATCCATTTAACTCTTAGGGCGTCACATACGAACACAACCCTGTGAGCAACAATTTAAACTGCATATTTGCTCTCTGCTCACTCTGTGTGCCTAATTTACTTTTCCTCCGGTGACAAATGTCTAGTTGTTATTCCGTTAAGAAGGGTAATGTCACTATTACGACTCCCCATCAAAGGTCCAATTCAGAGATAAAGGGATTGAGACATAGGGGGTTTACAATTGGAAAGGAAAGAGCATGCTGTCGAGGTCTGTTGGTTCAACTACTCAATATTGACCCCAAGAATCACCTACAAGATCTCAGAATGTCGGGGGACAAAATATAGATAGTATAGATTTACTATCCCTAACTCTACTGCATACCTTGTATATATATATATTCACTTAAAAAAACCATAGGTTTCAGGCCTTATATAGTTAGGAATTAGCATTTAAAAAACCATTGAAATTGCTCCTATATAGTTAGTTGTACTAACTATATTTCGCGCACCCGCAATCCACTGCTGATGATGTCACATATTACATCATTCATGACATGGTCAGTGACATCACTGATGACATCACTGATGACATCTCAAATGACATCACTGGTGACATCACTGATGACATCTCATTTGACATCACTGATGACATCACTGATGACATCATCCAGTGACTGTGTGTTTCTGTAAAGTTTAAATATGTTTTACATATTGAAGAATGAGTGGATGTATAAGTGTATGGATGAAGAATTTAGTAGGTGCGTGACTGACTGTATGAGTGAGTGATTAAATGTGTCTTACTAAATGCATGGGTTAGTGACTAAACTGTCTGAATGTGTGTATCAGTATGTCTGTTGTTGTGTAAGTTGCTGCATGTGTTGATCAGTAGCTATATGAGTGGCTATATGGGTTATTGATTGGTTGCCCAAGTATTTGAATGGGAGACTGAGTGTGTGTGTGGGTGGCTGGGAGGTGTGTGACTCTGTGCATAGATGTGTGAGCAGTTGATTCACTAGGTGTATGAGTTCAAGAGTGCATGTAGAAACAGCTATATGGGCGGTTGACTATGTGCATGGGTGTGTTGGTGAGTGAATGGATATCTCAGTGCTACATGTCCAAGTAAGTACATATGTAAAACACAGTGCATGTGAGAGTTGGCATATATAAATGACTATACATGAGAGCCAGTGAATGTGCGAGTGGCTGTATGGATCATTGTGTACTTGTATCAGTGATTGTATAAGAGAGTAAGTATGTGTTAGTATATGTTTGAATAAGTAAGGTGTTGTGTGTATAACTGTATAGTTGTGGAAATGGAAGTGTGATTGATTCTTTGCATGACTGACTAGGTGTGTGAATAACTCCATGGATGAGTGGCAGTGTGTGAGTGTCTGTATAGGTGTATGAGTGCGTATGATAGTGTTGTATTGATGAGTGACTGTATGTATGAGTGATTCTATGGGTGAATGAGTGAATGTGTGTGTAGACCTAGGAATCAGTGAGTGTGTATGTAGTAACTGGTATTGGTGTGTCAATGGTTTCAAGAATGGTAGTCTGTATTTAACACTGGGTGTATCAAAGGTTATATTAGAGTGTGAGGAGGTGCATAGTATTATCACATGAATGATATCATCAGTGATGTGATCAGTGATGTCAAATGAGATGTCATCAGTAGAGAGGTGTGGCTCACTGGTTAGAGGCGGCAGACCTGTAAGCAGAGAACGGCCCGGGACCAGGGTTCAATTCCCGACGCGGCAGGGTCTTGGACCAGGGTCAACGGACTTGATAATTCTCGCCTCCGTGCCTACTCTAACCACGGATCACACTCGGCAACTCTGGGCATTAAGCTTGCCTCATCTCTACAACGGCCCCCCACAGACGCCGGGGATGCCTGGTTTCACCCTGGAGATACCCAGAAAGGGACCATCTCACAGGGAAAACCAGGACGGGTTCCCCAGCGGTCTACAGCGCCAGGACACTCGGGTAGAGTAACAGTGCGCTTTACAAGTATCCCACATTTACATTTACATTTACATGTCATCAGTGATATCATTTGAGATGTCATCAGTGATGTCATCAGTGATGTCATCAGTGATGTCACTGACCATGTCATGAATGATGTAATATGTGACATCATCAGCAGTGGATTGCGGGTGCGCGAAATATAGTTAGTACAACTAACTATATAGGCGCAATTTCAATGGTTTTTTAAATGCTAATTCCTAACTATATAAGGCCTGAAACCTATGGTTTTTTAAGTGAATTTGCAAGGCTTTTTAAATGCTAATTCCTAACTATATAAGGCCTGAAACCTATGGTTTTTTAAGTGAATTTGCAAGGTTTTTTAAATGCTAATTCCTAACTATATAAGGCCTGAAACCTATGTTTTTTTCAGTGAATTTGCAAGGTTTTTTAAATGCTAATTCCTAACTATATCAGGCGTGAAACCTATATTTTTTTTCAATACATTTCAAAGGTTTTGTAAATGCTAATTCTATTAGCGGATAACGTTTATATATTGTTTCTCAGGAGTAGTGAGGCACAAGAGAGTACAAAACAAGTGTGGAAAACGCAAAAAGGGGGCAGTGTAGAGAACCCCTGACCCCCTAGCCCTTCTCAGGGGGTCCCCCTGCGATTTTTTCGAATTTTTTCTTTTTTTTTTTTTGCCCTTGGGGGTCCTTTTGGGACCCCCTGAGAAGGGCTAGAGGGTTGGGGGGGTCTCTACCCTGCCCCCTTTTTGTGTTTTCCACTCTTGTTTTGGGCTCTCTTGTGCCTCAGTTCTCCTGAAAAAACAAGATGGTGGCCAACACTTCCTGGTTTGGACAGTTTAGAATGTTGACAGTCGACTGCCAGCCAATCAGAAACTCGCTCGCGCACGTAAGGGTACGCACACGTACGCGTACGGTACGCGTACTTTGCGCGTACGGTGAGCGCATATAGATATATAATTTGCTCAAATTCAATTTTCTCAACAACTACTGGAGGGATTTTCACCAAATATAGAAAAGGCACTACTGCATACCTGTCCCTACCATTTTGCCAAGTTTGGTGTAATTCCTTTCAGCCGTTCAGGCTGTAGCCATGTCTAAAGGTCCCATAGAAAATGCCATTTGAAAAATTTCAAATTCAATTGTCTCAAGAACTACTTGAGGGATTCTCACCAAACATAGCAAAGGCACATCTGCATACCAGGCCCTACCATTTTGCCAAGTTTGGTGTAATTCCATTCAGCCTTTCGGGCTGTAGCCGTGTCTAAAGGTCCCTATGGATATTAACATGGGGAAAACACGTTTTGGGACCCCCCTTTCGGCCCCCGCTTGACGAATCCCCCCGAAACTTTCAGGGAAGGAGCGGAGCGGAGCTGGCCAAAATTCTGGAAAATTATACGCAGATTCCTCAATCGGCGCCAAAGTTATTCCCAATAGAATGCTGAGCGCATATAGATATATAATTTGCTCAAATTCAATTTTCTCAACAACTACTGGAGGGATTTTCACCAAATATAGAAAAGGCACTACTGCATACCTGTCCCTACCATTTTGCCAAGTTTGGTATAATTCCGTTCAGCCGTTCGGGCTGTAGCCGTGTCTAAAGGTCCCATAGAAAATGCAATTTTAAAAATTTCAAATTCAATTTTCTCAAAAACTACTGGAGGGATTTACACCAAACATACAAAATGCACTGCTGCATACCAGTCCCTACCATTTTGCCAAATCTGGTGTAATTCGGTTCAGCCGTTCGAGCTGTAGCCGTGTCAGAATGTCCCCATGGAAATTAACATGGGGAAAACACGTTTTGGGACCCCCCTTTTTCTCGGCCCCCGCTTGACGAATCCCCCAGAAACTTTCAGGAAAGGAGCGGAGCGGAGCGAGGCAAATTTAAGGAAAATTACAAACAGATCCTTCAATCAGCGCCAAAGTTATTCCCAATAGAATGTTCGGAATTTCCTATGGTAACTAGGTCTTAACTATATATACCTACTGGCGACCGCCAGTAGATAATATATATTGCAGTTATAATCCTTCCTCCTAGAGTGAAAGAAATCCAGCCTCACCAACAGGCTCGTATGTAATCAAATTTAGCAATTTATTTTGGCAAACAAAAAAGATGCGTTTTGACCAGCTTCGGTCTTGGTCACATATATATATATATACATATTGTCAAGGTACGTATATGTGGAGTAAGGTATAGAAAATCAATACTTACTTACATGTCGATATTTCAGTTTCGATATTTTGTCCTTAAGGTCCTGTGCCATCGATATTCTGCTTTCAGTATTTAGGGTGCACGCTGGGTGTGTTGGCCAGTTAAAAGAGAACTTTCCTTTGCCTTTGTTAACACATTGGGCCTGATTCACAAAGTCGTGGTGGAGAGGGCTCACTTATGGCGGGACCTCCAGATTGAGAAATTGCAGTTTGGAAGTCCCGACATGAATGCGGGCCCCCTGCCATGACTGCGGGGTCTCTGTGAGGAGGCGCTTTGTGAATCAGGCCCATTGTATTTTTTAAAAACATCGAGCAGCTGTTCAACAGGAAGACATTGAGCGGGAAAGCAGGAAAGCATGGTAGAACAGGTAGTAACATAGAGGGCATTACAGCAGACACGCTTATCGGCCTTAGAGTGCATCGAAAGTGTCACTATCTGCCTCCGACAGCCAGTGACATATTTTTCTTGTATCAAGTATTTCGGTGTATTTCCAAAGATCCTATGCCAAATATACTGCTTCCTTCAACAGTTTTAAATGTGGTAACTTTTTGTTGAAGACCATGTGGAGTGACCTAGGAGCCTAGATAATATACAAGGAACAATTGAAGGTTCTGATTTGTCCTGAATCTACTGAGTCAAATTGCATCAGTGTCACTTAAGTCGAGAAGCTAAGTTATTCAAAGAGGTAATGGGGGTGTGCCTGCCTGGATTAAGGCTACGCCATAAGATAACTGGTTTCATGAATGAAGGTAAGGGAAAATAAAGCTTATCAATCACACTGATTGACTCGTGTACTTTTCCACTTTTTGACAAAGAGTGTATTGTGCGGTAGGAAGTCGATGAGTGCAGTGTGACCTCTGTGGACACACAATGTGGAGATCCTCTAATTTTGGAATACATCCTCATCCTTTCTACATGAGGGATAAATATGTTGCTATACACTCCCCTGGCGTGCTCTTCCTTTCAGTCTGATAAATATGCATAACATTATATTCACCTTCCGTTTTATGCTTAGTACCTACTTTTTCTAGATGAGGGAGGAGTTAAGCCTGGGTTGAATTTTCAATAAACAAGTGTCAAGAGGACGGATGCAGAAGGGTTTAATGTTATGTTATGTTATGTTAACTCGACTTGTATAGCGCAACAGCTGCCTCAGCAAAGAGGCGTCCCGGTGCTGACAGCAGTAAAACATATAAGCTAAGGCCTAAGCTGGGGGAAGAGATAGGTTTAATATCCTTCCGAAACATCAGATAGTTGTCCAGTTAGCGGATCGGGGGGGGATGGAATTCCAGAGTTTTGCGGCTAAGTTACGAAACAATCGTCCACCAGCACATGTACGTTTCACCCGAGGGACCAGGCATTGCACTGTTCCCATGATGCACTGGGCCAGGGACAGACTAATTTGCATATAGCCAGGTTCTGAGCTGGGATGGGGCAGTGAGCTAAATAACGGTGATAGATCAAGCCCTGATCTTTGGACTGGGTAAGAGTGGTCTGCTTAATTCAGACACTCTGTTCATCACCACCCCCTTTTCTGAATCGTTTTTGGCCACTATAGGTGTGGCAGGGTATACTCAGACATGAGTCCCTTGCTCACTGCTCCATCAGGATTCAAGCAAGCCGGGCCGACGAGGCTGAAATCCCAGAAACCGGTCCCCGGTAGCTTGTATCCTTTCTGGTGAAGAATTGGCTTGGTAGTTTGGTCTGCCCTGTTCCCATGATGCACTGGGCCAGGGACAGACTAATTTGCATATAGCCAGGTTCTGAGCTGGGATGGGGCAGTGAGCTAAATAACGGTGATGGATCAAGCCCTGATCTTTGGACTGGGTAAGAGTGGTCTGCTTAATTCAGACACTCTGTTCATCACCACCCCCTTTTATGAATCGTTTTTGGCCACTATAGGTGTGGCAGGGTATACTCAGACATGAGTCCCTTGCTCACTGCTCCATCAGGATTCAAGCAAGCCGGGCCGACGAGGCTGAAATGCCAGAAACCGGTCCCCGGTAGCTTGTATCCTTTCTGGTGAAGAATTGGCTTGGTAGTTTGGTCTGCCCTGTTCCCATGATGCACTGGACCAGGGACAGACTAATTTGCATATAGCCAGGTTCTGAGCTGGGATGGGGCAGTGAGCTAAATAACGGTGATGGATCAAGCCCTGATCTTTGGACTGGGTAAGAGTGGTCTGCTTAATTCAGACACTCTGTTCATCACCACCCCCTTTTATGAATCGTTTTTGGCCACTATAGGTGTGGCAGGGTATACTCAGACATGAGTCCCTTGCTCACTGCTCCATCAGGATTCAAGCAAGCCGGGCCGACGAGGCTGAAATGCCAGAAACCGGTCCCCAGTAGCTTGTATCCTTTCTGGTGAAGAATTGGCTTGGTAGTTTGGTCTGCCCTGTTCCCATGATGCACAGGGCCAGGGACAGACTAATTTGCATATAGCCAGGTTCTGAGCTGGGATGGGGCAGTGAGCTAAATAACGGTGATGGATCAAGCCCTGATCTTTGGACTGGGTAAGAGTGGTCTGCTTAATTCAGACACTCTGTTCATCACCACCCCCTTTTCTGAATCGTTTTTGGCCACTATAGGTGTGGCAGGGTATACTCAGACATGAGTCCCTTGCTCACTGCTCCATCAGGATTCAAGCAAGCCGGGCCGACGAGGCTGAAATGCCAGAAACCGGTCCCCCGTAGCTTGTATCCTTTCTGGTGAAGAATTGGCTTGGTAGTTTGGTCTGCCCTGTTCCCATGATGCACTGGGCCAGGGACAGACTAATTTGCATATAGCCAGGTTCTGAGCTGGGATGGGGCTGGGAGCTAAATAACGGTGATGGATCAAGCCCTGATCTTTGGACTGGGCAAGAGTGGTCTGCTTAATTCAGACACTCTGTTCATCACCACCCCCTTTTCTGAATCGTTTTTGGCCACTATAGGTGTGGCAGGGTATACTCAGACATGAGTCCCTTGCTCACTGCTCCATCAGGATTCAAGCAAGCCAGGCCGACGAGGCTGAAATGCCAGAAACTGGTCCCCGGTAGCTTGTATCCTTTCTGGTGAAGAATTGGCTTGGTAGTTTGGTCTGCCCTGTTCCCATGATGCACTGGGCCAGGGACAGACTAATTTGCATATAGCCAGGTTCTGAGCTGGGATGGGGCAGTGAGCTAAATAACGGTGATGGATCAAGCCCTGATCTTTGGACTGGGTAAGAGTGGTCTGCTTAATTCAGACACTCTGTTCATCACCACCCCCTTTTCTGAATCGTTTTTGGCCACTATAGGTGTGGCAGGGTATACTCAGACATGAGTCCCTTGCTCACTGCTCCATCAGGATTCAAGCAAGCCGGGCCGACGAGGCTGACATGCCAGAAACCGGTCCCCGGTAGCTTGTATCCTTTCTGGTGAAGAATTGGCTTGGTAGTTTGGTCTGCCCTGTTCCCATGATGCACTGGGCCAGGGACAGACTAATTTGCATATAGCCAGGTTCTGAGCTGGGATGGGGCAGTGAGCTAAATAACGGTGATGTATCAAGCCCTGATCTTTGGACTGGGTAAGAGTGGTCTGCTTAATTCAGACACTCTGTTCATCACCACCCCCTTTTCTGAATCGTTTTTGGCCACTATAGGTGTGGCAGGGTATACTCAGACATGAGTCCCTTGCTCACTGCTCCATCAGGATTCAAGCAAGCCGGGCCGACGAGGCTGAAATGCCAGAAACCGGTCCCCGGTAGGTTGTATCCTTTCTGGTGAAGAATTGGCTTGGTAGTTTGGTCTGCCCTGTTCCCATGATGCACTGGGCCAGGGACAGACTAATTTGCATATAGCCAGGTTCTGAGCTGGGATGGGGCAGTGAGCTAAATAACGGTGATGGATCAAGCCCTGATCTTTGGACTGGGTAAGAGTGGTCTGCTTAATTCAGACACTCTGTTCATCACCACCCCCTTTTCTGAATTGCTCCAAGGAGGGCAGATGACGCAAGGGTGTATTAGGCACTAATAGATTGGCCAAAATACCTGGGGCACAGTGCTTCAGAATTTTAAAGGCCAGGCAAAGGGCCTTTAATTCGATGCACTTGGCCATAGGCAGCCAATGTAATCTTCGAAAGGCACCGGTTGTCGGGCAGCTTCTAGGGAGCCCAAGCAGGGCTCTGGTTGCCGCATTTTGGACCCTTTGAAGACGCATGACCTCTGCCTTATTTACCCCTAGGTAGAGTGAACTGGAATAGTCCAGCCTAGACAGGATAGCCGCTTGGCCAATCATTTGTCGGGTGGACGGGTCAAAGTACCCCAGCAGGGGTTTCAATCCCCGGAGTAAGCCAAAGCATATGACTGACACTTTCTTTGTATGGTCCTGAAAGTTGATGGCCGAATCCAACCACACTGCAAGATTTTTCACCACCAACTTAGGGGTGGGTGCACTCCCAAGGATATTTGGTCACCATTGCTCACTCCATAACTCAGTATCTCTCCCCACTAGTAGCACCTCAGATTTATTGGCGTTGAGATGGAGACCGTTGGCGGTCATTCACTCTGCGACTGCCGTCAGACCGCTTCTAAATTTGGAAGCGTCCCGGGTAGAGTTGTCATAGAGAACCACCACCAACTGCGTGTCATCTGCATAAGAGACAATGGAGAGACCCCAGTCCCTGGCCACCACAGCCAATGGTTGTACATACAGATTGAATAGTACAGGACTCAAGGCAGAGCCCTTTGGTACACCCTGACTGATAGACTGGACACGAGAAAGAAAAGGTGGGGCGATAACCTGGAATGTTCTCTCAGAGAGGAACGGTCTAAACCACTCTAGAGCTGAGCCGACGACACCGGCCTCCTCCAGACGATGTAGTAAAATCCGGTGGGAGACAGTATCGAGCACGGCACCAAGATCTAATAGTATCAGTGCCGCAGTGTTCCCAGCATCAAGAACGTACCGCAGATGTTCGGTCACAGCAAGTAGGGCTGTCTCCATTCTGTGACCTGGGCGGAAACCAAGACACTGTGTTTATCCAGGAATTCCATTAGAATAGAATTAATGTGTGCTTCTGCGATCTTAGCCGCCCAAGGTAAGAGAGAGATCGGACAGAAGTTTTCCAATTTGCCTGGGTCCAGTGAAGGTTTTTTAAGTAGGGGGACCACCATTGCCTGCTTCCACAGCCTAGGAACCACAGCAGTGGAGAGAGAGGTATTAATCACCTGGCACAGAGGTGTCAAAAGCACAGGCAGCAAGTTCATGAACTGGTTTGGCTTAATGGGGTCAGCAGGAGAGCCAGATTTAACTTTGCAGTATAGCAGACGAAGCTCATCATGTGAGATCGAAGGAGAGGCCGTGAGAATATTTGTAATAGGAGGTGTAAGAGTAGGGCGAGAACCTTTCTACGAAAACCAATACATCGATCTTGTGAAATATAAAAATGTCAAGCAGAAAGAGCCCTTAAGAGTGGATGCAGATCCGGGTTCGTCATGATCAGTCACTGCTGTGTTTAGGCATGACGCATTAGCATGCCCTTTTACTCCTCCTATTATCCATCCAAGGTTGCCTAGCCCTGAATCTACATTATACATTGATCTTCCATCACAATAAGCTTCCTGTTTTCTTACCCCATTCGAGCAGCTTATTTTTCATATACCCATTCCCCCTTGGTCACTGTTTTTCCCACCTTCCCATTTCATTCACTCTTTTTTGCCTATTTCTCTCCTGCCCCGAGTTAATGTCTGTTCATGAAAAATAAGTCCTGGTCCCCAAAATTGAGTGCTGGTGCCCACCACCTGCAACCACTGGCACAAATTAAGAAGTGAGTGGGGTTTTTCTTCCCTTCCCCAAATTATCCAGATGGGAGGGGATTAGAGGTTGTGTTCCTCTTTCACTCCTGAACCAATCCATTGCAAGGTTCCCAGCGACAGGTTCACCAATTTATTCTCTTATTCTCTTTGGTATCTCATGATTACAGGCCCTTTCTTGACCACCTGAGACTAGGATTCCACTTTTCTTGCCCACTACATTCCTTTACTCCTCCTCAAAGGCAGGTGGAATCTTCCATGTTCCTTCGCAAGTGAAGGATATGGAAGCTTATAGGAGGGAAACCACCAACGGACAGTAAGTTAACTTTGTTGAATATCAGACCTCTGTCTTACTGCAACTTAAAACAAGCATTGGTAAATGCATTAGGATTTGACTATGCTTTTATTAATAAGATTTTTTCGTAAGTTTTACTTGGTGAGCTGTTGATCAATATAAATTAACCCCTTCAGCGCGGCGCGAATTCTCGCGCTGTGCTGAAGGTTCTATTGGGCCTATGGACTCATGACGGAACAGTTCCGTCATGAGCACAGGCCAACCGACGCTCATGACGGAACCGTTCCGTCATGAGCATCGAAGGGGTTAAAGAAAGCATGAATGAGGCGGGAGGAGATGGGGTGAAGGGGTTTGAAAACATGGGACAGCAGGAAGGGGGTGGGTTGAAAACAATGGTGGAGGTCAACGAAAGAGACAACATGCACTCTCTACAAGTGCAGGGTTGAAATAAAAATAAAGAGTACCTGTGGGCAGTAATTCAGTGTAGGAGGAAATACTCTTCTAAGATGTCCGCTTTGTTTCCAGGCAGGTTTGCAGTCTAGTACACTGCCTGACCTTAAAAAAAAGCTTTGGACAGAAGGTAAGTGGTGCTCCTCTTTCACTTCCAGTTTTCTCTGGTAGCTAAGAGTGGTTGCTATGCCCCCGCCCCTCCACTCCCCCACCCCAGCACCAACAATTGATCGAATCAAATCCTTCAGCTCACAGCGTTGGTGTTGGAGACAACAATGTGTACAGAACTCTGTAGTATAGTCACCCACTGGGTGCCTACCACCAAAACCATGAGCCGTGCTTGCAGAGATTGCCTGGGATGATTGCTTCACCATCCCTGTGGCCAGCACTGAAAATAAGCACTGGTGTAAATCAGTCTATAGGAGACATTACATGACACAATGAGGCGAACAAGGTGTAGGAATCACCATCCATACTTGTAGACAGTATACTTTAAGAGTGTTTGGTCTAAGAAGCACAACTATGGATTTAAAAATGACCACAGTGGTTGGGGTTGGCTTTACTAAAAGAATATATTTCTACCCAAACAAACCCCTTTTAGAAACATTACGATAATGAAAGTATAGGGTAAATAACGTTCTAACCTATACACCATGCTATTTGAATGCTGCCCTTTGATGACAGATCATATAAAACTGAGCTATATTAGGGTTGTCACTTATAAACTGCAAGTAACAAAAGGATGTCTATGGCATAAAGTGCAACCTAAGGAGCTATCCACATAAAATGCAGGTCTATTTACTGCATGGTACACGTTCTTTACAGCAGGCACATTAATCCTCTGTGCTATTTTTATTATGAGTGAAAACTGTTTCTAGACAAAACACTGATCTCGCTCCAGCAGGATAATGATTCACCAGTTACTTGACATTTTTATTGTTGCCTAAAAACTTCTGGAACACAAGGAATTCGGCAGCAGATGGTTTCAAACCCATGTTAGTTCTAAATACACAGTGCCTGACCCTCCACCCAGCTCAGTGCCAGGATCAGTTCGTCAGAAGTTCCATAAGTAACAAAAGAATATCTGTGACAAAAGCAGTAACTCACTGCTAATCATAAAGTACAGCTTTGTGATATACGTGGTATGTGTTCTTTGAGTGGGATACTAACCCTCTGCGCTAGTACATGGTGAGCCAAAAGTGCCTGCCAGTAAACAAAACTCTGACCTCTTTCAGGCAGGAGCATTATAATCACTATTGTTGTTTAACTTACTTACCAAGCAGTGGCGGCCAGCATGGATCTTGGGTGGTGAGGCGGGGAGGCGATGGGGTGATGGGGTAAGGAGGTACAATTGTAAAAAACAAGAAAAATTCACTTACCTCCTCGCCGCTCTGTCCCACGTCATCTCTCCTCGGCCGAACAGGAAGCAGCCAGGCTTTCCTGAGCCATCGTTGTGTTTGGCTCCCCTAAATAAATCACAACGCTGCAATGCAGCGCTGTGATTGGTCTGAGCACTGTGGTTTGGCGCTCAGACGAGGACTGGGGGCCTGGGCATGTTCTCCCTGCAGGCTGTAATGCAGCCTGCATGGAAAACATGCTAAATTGTGCATGACTGTTGGGACGGCCCGAGAAGGCGGGTCAGAGCATCATGTGCACTTTATTATGCCCCCCCTCCTTCCCTGCTCTATCAGCAGAGCAGCCCCGTACTCATGCTGCCACAGCAGGGAAGAATAAAATGATAATAACATTGCATTATTATCATTTTATTTTTCCTTTCTTTTACTGCTGAACAGCAGCAGAGGGGCGATGCTCCTCCACCTTAGTGGAGGAGCCGCCACTGTTACCAAGTCTCACAGTCACAACTCTGTGCTGCAGCTGGGAAAATAAAGCCTGCTGCCACTGAAGTTGACGTGAGTCACACTAATTGCACACAGGTGCTGTAAATGTGATTGAAGTCTTTCATGGCAAGAGAAGCTCTTGGAGTGGTGGCAAAGCTGTCTTGAGAGCTGTGCGCCTATTAAAGACACTCAGTGGGTCTTCTCTCCGCACAGCACCGCCTGTGTCTCCCTGCCCCAGCTGCCGCTGCTGAGGACGTTCGAGGCCCTCCACCACCCGCAGGCTGCCACCTGCGCCTCATCCCTGGTGGCCAGTGGTAGGCCGTAGGTAGGTTTCTTCATCCTCCGCTTTATTGCTTTTATTGTATTGCCTGTATTTTCATTGTTGTGTCTGTGACTCCTGTTGTCTGTCTTCTCCCGCTGCCTGTACGTGGTCCATGCCCCTTTGTCTTCCCTCTGTTCCCCTCGCTGTCCCCGTGCTCTCTCTGCCCGGTTTTCTCTTCTGTTCCCCTCGCTGCCCCCGTGCCTCTCTGCCTGTTCTGCTCTCTGCTCCACTCGTTTTTCCCTCGTTTTTTTGTGCCCTTGTGCCCTCTGTTCCACTCATTTTTGTGTGCCCTTCTGCCCTCTGTGCCACTCGTTTGTCCCTCGTTTTTTGTGCCTTTATGCCCTCTGTTCCACTCATTTTTCCCTCGTTTTTTGTGCCTTTCTGCCCTCTGTTCCAGTCGTTTTTCCTTAGTTTTTGTGCCTTTCTGCACTCTGTTCCACTCGTTTTTTTGTGCCCTTCTGCCATCAGTGCAACTCGTTTTTCCCTCATTTTTTGTGCCTTTCTGCCCTCTGTTCCACTCGTTTTTCCCTTGTTTTTCGTGCCTTTCTGCCCTCTGTTCCACTCGTTTTCCCCTAGTTTTTTGTGCCTTTCTGCCCTCTGTTCCACTCATTTTTCCCTAGTTTGTTGTGCCTTTCTGCCCTCTGTTCCACTCGTTTCCCCCGCCGCTGTGCCCCCTGCTGCCCTGCCCCCCTGATTGCCCACTGCCCATTCGCTGCCCTCGCCTCCGGCTTCCCAGCTGCTCCTCCCTCCCACCTCCCCATATAGGCCGGCCGCTGTGCAGTGAGGAGAGCGACCCTTGACCCCACCAAGTAGGGTGCTCCCCCTCCGCACAGCACCGCCTGTGCCTCCCTGCCCCTGCTGCCGCTGCTGAGGACGTTCGACTTCCTCCACCACCCGCAGGCTGCCACCTGCGCCTCATCCCTGGTGGCCAGTGGTAGGGCGTAGGTAGGTTGTTCATCCTCTGCTTTATTGCTTTTATTGTATTGCCTGTATTTTCATTGTTGTGTCTGTGACTGCTGTTGTCTGTCTTCCCCCGCTGCCTGTACGTGGTACGTGCCCCTTTGCTTTCCCTCTGTTCCCCTCGCTGTCCCCGTGCTCTCTCTGCCCGGTTTTCTCTTCTGTTCCCCTCGTTGCCTCCGTGCCTCTCTGCCCGTTCTGCCCCCTGTTCGCTCGTTTTTCCCTCATTTTTTGTGCCTCTCTGCCCTCTGTGCCACTCGTTTTCCCTCGTTTTTGGTGCCTTTCTGCCCTCTGTTCCACTCGTTTTTCTCTCATTTTTGTCCCCTTCTGCCCTCTGTTCCACTAGTTTTTTTCTGCCCTTCTGCGCTCTGTGCCACTCATTTTTTACTCATTTTTCGTGCCTTTCTGCCCTCTGTTCCACTCGTTTTTCCCTCTTTTTGTGACTTTCTGCCCTCTGTTCCACTTGTTTTTCCCTAGTTTTTTGTGCCTTTTTGCCCTCTGTTCCACTCGTTTTTCCCTCGCTTTTTGTGCCTTTCTGCCCTCTATTCCACTCGTTTTTCCCTCGTTTTTCCTTTTTCCTCCTGTTACCTTAGTTGTCCCTCACCGCCCTTGCCGCTGCGTTCCCTGCGGCCCCGACCCCCTGACTGCCCACTGCCCATTTGCTGCCCCCGCCTCCCGCCTCCCAGCTGCTCCCCCCTCCCACCTCCCCATAAATGCCAGTCGATGTGCGGCCGCTCCGCTGGAGCACAGAAGGCGTGCCTAAGGCGAGCCTGTCCACGCCTGGACCACGCACAGCGCCAGAACCCCTGGCCCCTGCACCCGCCACGACGACCGCCACCACTACGACGCCAGCACTCTGCACGCTCTCAACTCCGGACGAAGCCACACCTGCTTCAAGGCCGCCTGGCTGAAATGCACACACGGCCCCTTCACCTGCCGGAACTGCAGCTACACCAACCTCAGAGCCAATGAACCTCCCGCCAAGAAAGACCCCAACCACCTCTGATGCATACTACTGAACACGCGCTCCGCACGCAAGCATGCCGTCGAGCTCTGGGACCTGCTTGACACAACATCCCCGGACGTCGCCTTCCTGACAGAGACCTGGTTTAACGACTCCTCCGCACCAGACATAGCCATCCGAGACAGCTACAAGATCACCCGCAGAGACCGCACCAATGGAGTCTGAGGAGGAATCACCATCGTCCACAAGAACAGCATCAGGGTCTCGACTAGCACCGATGACGCGCTCAGCACCGCCGAACACATGCATTTCCAGATCCACACAGACCCTAATTCCACCCTCCGAGGCACCCTCATCTACTGACCCCCCCGGACCCTGCCCCCAGTTCAGCGACTCCATCGCCGACTTGATCAGCATGCACGCCCTGACCTCCACCGACTACATCCTCCTCGGAGACCTGAACTTTCACCTTGAGAACAACAATAACAACAACTCCACAACCCTGATCGATAACCTCGCCAACCTTGGACTGAAGCAACTCGTCACAACGCCCACCCACTCCGCTGGCCACACGCTCAACCTAATCTTCTCCTCAAGCCCGTACGTCTCCATCAGCCACACCACCGAACTCCTCTGGAGCGACCACCACTGCATCCACCTTTGCCTTCCAGAAACCCACCACACACCACCGCACCTAACAGATCCCCCACCGCTGCTGGAGCAAAATCACTGAAGACCAACTACACGCAAACCTCGCTCTCAGCCCACCCACTGAACCCTCCAACACCGATGATGCTGCCCACAGCCTCAGATGCTGGATCGAGGACTGCGCCAACACCCTCGCCCCACTGAAGAAACCCCCCCACAGAGACACCAGCAAGAGGGCCAGCTGGTTCACCCCAGAACTCCTAGCCTCCAAGCAAGCCTGCCGGAAACTAAAGAAGAAATGGCACAGTGAACAAACTCCGGACAGCTACGCAGCACACAAGGACGCCATCCGCAACCACCACCACCTCATCAGGGCGGCCAAGAGGACCTGCTTCAAGGACCGCCTCGACAACAACGCACACAATAGCAAGGAGCTCTTCAACATCGTGAAGGAACTCTCCAACCCCAGCTTCAACACCAACGACATCCCGCCGTCGCAAGCCCTGTGGGACTCCCTCGCCACCTTCTTCCACCGCAAGATAGCAGACATCCACGACAACTTCAACACCCAGACAGCCCCAACAGACGGCAAAACACAACAGACCCTCCGTACACCATCGACCACGACCCCCTGCTAGCCTGGGCCAGTGTGAGCATCGATGACACCATCAAGACCATGCGCTCAATCCACTCCGGCTCTCCTTCAGACCCATTCCCGCACCACGCCTTCAACAGAGCAAGCAGCACCATCGCACCCCACCTTCGCAACGTCATCAATCTCTCCCTTGAGACCGCGACCTTCCCAGAGTTCTGGAAACACGCCGACATCAACGCCCTGCTCAAAAAACCTAAGGCAGACCCAAGAGACCTCAAGAACTTCCAGCCCAACCCCTTCCCGGCCAAGGTCTTTGAGAAAACCGTCAACAGACAGCTAACCCGATACCTCGAAGAAAACAGAATCCTGGACCCTTCCCAGTCAGGGTTCCGCAGCAACCACAGCACCGAGACTGCCCTCATCGCCGCTACCGATCACATCAGGACCCTGCTGGATAACGGCGAGACCACAGCACTCATCCTCCAAGACCTCTCTGCCGCCTTCGACACAGTCTGCCACCGCACACTACGCGCACGCCACCACGCCGCAGGGATCCGAGACAAGGTTCTGGATTGGACGACCTCCTTCCTCTCCGGCAGAACCCAGAGTGTCCGCCTCCCCCCATTCTGTTCCAAAGCCTCCGAGATCATCTGCGGCGTACCCCAGGGATCCTCCCTCAGCCCGAAGCTGTTCAACATTTACATGGCCCCACTCGCACACGTAGCCTGACAGCACAACCTCAACATAATCTCCTATGCCAACGACACTCAGCTGATCCTCTCCCTCACCAAGGACCCCATCACAGCCAAAGCCAACCTCCATGAAGGAATGAAGGCCGTCGCCGACTGGATGAAGACCAGCCATCTGAAGTTGAACTCGGACAAGACTAAGGTCCTCATCCTCGGCTCCAACCCTTCAGCCTGGGACGACTCCTGGTGGCTGGTGGCCGATGGCACTGGGGGCAGCCCCGACACCCACCGACCACGCACGCAACCTGGGAATTATCCTCGACACAACGCTCTCAATGACCAAGCAAGTCAACGCCGTCTCCTCCTCCTGCTTCAACACCCTCCGCATACTCCGCTAGATCTACAGGTGGATCCCGACAGATACAAGAAACACAGTCACCCAGGCCCTCGTCAGCAGCAGACAACTCAACTACGGAAACGCCCTCTACACGGGAGCCCCGACCAAGCTCACCAAACGACTACAACGCATCCAAAACGCCTCGGCACGACTGATCCTCGACGTACCACGCCACGGCCACATCACCTCCCACCTGAGAAACCTGCACTGGCTCCCATTCAACAAGAGGATATCCTTCATGCTCCTCACCCACGCACACAAGACACTCCACAAGACTTGCCCAGCCTACCTCAACAGACGGCTCTCCTTCTACATCCCCAACCGCCAGCTACGCTCTGCTGACCTCTCACTCGCCACCGTCCCGTGCATCCGAAGAACAACCACCGGTGGGAGATCCTTCTCCCACCTCGCCGCCAAGACATGGAACACCCTCCCACTGAGCTTACGACAGACCCAAGACCTGCTGATCTTCAGAAGGATACTCAAGACCTGGCTGTTCCATCAGTAGCGCCCCTACCCAGCACCTTGAGACCCTCGCGGGTACGTAGTGCGCTTTACAAATGATTGATTGATTGATTGCTTGATTCTCTCACCATGACTGGACACATTTACCCTCAGCACCTCCCTTCTACACAGAACAGGATAGCAACACATGTGAGGTCATGGAGGACAGACTGTCCTATAATTTATCTGTGACAGGCGGCAGCAGCAGTACATGGGGTCCGGGATGGCAGGAAAAATTAATGGCGAGTGCAAACCCTGGCATGATAGTGACAGTGTGTCCAGTGTCCACCAATACCAACCTGAGAGGAGTCAGCGACCCCGCTCTAGGCTGGTGTCACGCACCAAAGATAAAAAACAGTGATCATGCCAATTGATCTGCAAGAGTGCCACTGTAGCCAGAAGGACACTACATGGGTGGGGTAGACCCAGTGGAAAATCAGCAACATCGAAGGGCCAGGCACCACCATCCGCATTCACATAATGACTGCCTACTGCAAATCACAGGATGGAACTACAGCCACGTGACATGGTACTACCTCCGAGGCAGTCAGTGCCTGAGTTCAGAGCAGTTCTGAGTTGCAGGCTGCTAAAAGAAAACACTGGGACAATTGCCAATTACAGAACAGTCCTCACATTGACAGTAAAAGCTCGATGTTTTGATTAATACTATTCAGTTAACATGCAGAAAAGCTCTTTCTGAGCAGGACGGTTTCATTAAGCGTAACACTTTTCAAAGTATCGGTAGGCAGAAGTTTAAACAAGCAACAAACGGGGAAGGGAATGCAGGGGGGAGTGAGGTGGTAGGTGGGCCGGCAAGCCACAACGTGGAATTTGACGCTGGACTGGAATAAAAAGCGAGCAAGTCTGCATGTGCTGCACAAGATTACCGCCTTGGTTGTTGGAGTAAACATAATCGTGCTAATATAATAGTTTGTAAGTGTGTTGTTGCCTGAGACGCTTAAAAGAAGTTCCATCAAAGCGGATGAACACAATACTTTGCCGATTGGAACACTGTTAATAGAGAGAGACATGGAAGAACAGGAGATAGAACGTCTACAACCAATAGAAACGAGGAAATGTAAAGTGACAAGGACCAACAAGAAGTGAAGGCGGGCTGTAAGTCCCTTTTAAGATATATTTAATACAATAGATTTCACAAGCACAGAACAAGCGTTGTGGAGGCGAAACCTAAAAAAAGTGATGGAACATTTTAATTCACCCCTTCTCATTTTAACACAATGTACACTGTCTCTCATTCCCTTGTGTTTTTATTTTACCTTTATTGGTCCTTTTTCAAGCCAAAACAGTTTAGTTTCTGACGCATAAATATGCTTATTTATCAGTTAAATGATCCAACAGAGACCTTGATTAAAGTTTAGATTGCAATATACTTGATTGTTTAAGCCCATACATTACCACACATTATCTAATTTTGATACAATATGAGTGACTCTCTACCAATATAAGCAGTTGCACCAACTCTGCAGTGTGGAAAACTACATGAAATAAATGCAGCTCCATTTGACAGCATTCATTGTGTGAAACTTACCATATATTTTTATCAGGCTGAAGAAGTGTGTTTATGCGATTTACAATCCAGCTGAAAAGTCGGCCATACAGTGCCTTTGACATGGCATCTCGGACGTCTGCTGCTTTGTCCACAGTGTTTGTTCGTATGATAGTCTCTCCTCGTGTTACCACACAGTGAGAAGTGAGAGCTTCCTGGAGTTCTTCTGCACCAATGCTGAGCTGAGTTGCAGCTAAAAAAACAGATCAACAGAACTCAGGACAAATACTCAAAATGGCAAATAAGTACTTCCTCAATGTGGTAATCACATACATGGGAGGCGAGAGAGAAGGTATGGGAGGGCCCCCTTCAGGCTGTCTTGGGCACTCACCATACAAAGGTTATACAATGAAAGCCTCCATGCCTATTGGTGACATTAACCAACAAATAGGACATGGTTATTTAAAATAGAATACTGATAAGGCTCGGATGCTGTCTGTGTGTTTACCTATTAGAATAAACAAATATGAAAGATTGGAACAATGGTCTAACAAAAATGCATCACAGGAGTCTTTGCCAAAAGTGGCACATCACAAAGATAGCTGCTAGACTTGCCTTCCGACCTTAATAGGTCTTTGAGACGGTCATGGGCATTTATTTTATTTATTTATTTTTGTGATTTATATAGCACAGACATGACCCAGAGGCATTACAGTGCTTCATAATAAAGCAGGAAAATATCAATATGTACAGTAAAAGTGAACACCGGGTTAGCCTCTCCTGGGAGTGCTTTTCACATATTCAAAACAAAATATAGCAATGAAAAGCAGGTAGAGCAGTACTCCATGACAATTATCAGTATTATGTGCAGATTGAGGTTAGTATCTTGGTATGCGATTGGAGGCGCATGAGGAGGTAGGAGCAGTCAGCAGCGGCTCATCCATAGGGGTAAGTGAGCGTTGAGCCGCCACCCAGGAGCTGCCACACAATGTCTGATTAATGCACTGTTTGTTGTTTTGTTTCTTAATCCTCCTGTCAACTGTAACACTTATGAAATCTTATGTGAGCTGTGTCGCAATATCGCAGTCACAGTTGTGTAGGGGAGGAGGCGTAGTCCTCCTCTTGTAATGACTATCGAGAAAATAGCTGCTGTGAATTAAAGTGTGCATGTTGGGCTGGCCAAGAGTTGTGGCGAGCCCAATCTGACATGCGCACTTTAGAGGCCTCTGATCCCCATCGTAGCAGAGAGCCTGGGCGACTAAGATAGCAGGTACCTTGACTCAGGTAGGGCATTGAGTTGGCCTGCTCAAGCCAATCCCAACACTGCTCTCATAAACTTTAATAAAAGTCTAATGCTTGTTATTTTAAAGGGCAATGTTTGGCTGGGCCGGGTAGACACGAAGCAAACTCCACTGCACTGAATGGCATGCAGCATAGCGGAAGTGGAATAGCATATTACTCAGGGCTGTGAGAAGGGGCAGCTCGTGAGCATACCAGGGTGGAAGCAGCGCTGAGTGGGCAGCGCAGGAGGACTTGGTGAGTAGTACTGCAGAGGACAACTGAAAGTGCATGGAGCCCTTTACAAATCATAACTAGCTGAGCAGTAACAATGATACAAAGGCTGCACTGTTGAGCCGCTGTGCCAGAAACAATAATTTAGTTCACTTTTAAATAATGTACTGTCTTTCTATTGGTGTTGAATCATCAGTCCTGATGTGCATTAAGCACAGTTGTGTGTCTGTGGCCATGAGGCCTAACTTATTATTGAAGCCATCCATGTTTGTGCACCACTACCTCGTAAATGCGAAGTGGCAAAACGCGGTGCAGAAATTTTGAGTTATTTTTATTTCCACAAAAATGTCATCAAACGCTTAACAAAAGGTTTCTGTGCTTTTCTGAGAGCTAGTGCTGCTCAATAATATTCAACTCTCTTTCAGACGTCTGAAGTTTTGAATTAAGGTTTGTATCTGAGGATCTCTTTTATGTTACATAAAAACATCTTGAATGTTTGAATCGGTTTATTCTGCTGCCCTTACTGGATGATGGATGACAGCAAGTCTTGTCATTTGTTTTTCGTCTGTGAGGTACACATATTCACAGCTTGCTACTTTCAGAAATGTTTGTATTTTACCCTTATTGTTTTTTGTTGTTTAAAAAAAAAAATGATTGTCATCGAATGGGGCAACAAAAACATAGCATAAATCAATGTGAGTAGTACATATCATCTTGAAAAAAAAAAGACAAGTATTTACAAAAGAAACGTTCACATATAACACCTGTGTTTTATTGATATTTAATTTATCGCCATAGACAGAACCAAACTTAGTTGCTGCTATCTCGACAGCTGAGACTGCCTTGGCTGGATTAGTAGAAAAAATCGCAAGGTCATCTGCATACAGCGTGATCTTGAGCCAACTTGACTCAGCAACTAGCGGTTTTATTTGTATGCAGACTTACAAAGTACGGATAAATGGCTCTATGTATAGAGCAAATAATAATAGGGAGAGGGGGCGGCCCTGTCTAGTACCACAAAAAATATCAAATGGAGTTGAATATGATCCTGAGTATGAAAACTTAGCTTGAGGTTTGTGATACAAGGCTTGCACCCACTGTCTAAACTGCCCTCCAAGGCCAAGTGTACTTAATGTGGCACACAAGAATTCCCACCCGACCTTTGCAAAGACCTTTTTGGAGTCTAAAAGAAGCATACCAAGGCCCACCCTCTCCTTCTCGGCATAGTCAAGAGCCCCAATGGCCATGTTGACATGAGCAGTAGTGTCTCTGCCAGGTTTAAACCCATGTTGACTTTCAGATACTAATCCTGGCATCATTGGGGCAAGGCGGTTTGCCAGGATTTTCGAAAAAATCTTGGCATCCGTGTTTATGAGAGAGATCGGTCGGCATAATCCGCAGTCTGTGCGTGGCTTGCCTTTCTTAAGAAAGAATACGATCTGCACCATATTCCATGACTCAGGCATCCTCCCACTAGTGCCAACATAATGAATAACCATACTGAATGTAATGAGCAGTGCTCTTCTAAAAACCTTGTAGAATTCTATGGGTATAAACTCTACCCCAGCAGCTTTCCCTGAGGGCAATGCCGATATAGTCAATCCTATCCCTTATTGTTTTTAATAAGGTATTTCTGTGGGTTACTGTTCCTGTTGCTATGATCATTGTTTGGCTGCCAGAATTGTAAGAATTAGGCTCACTTGCCACATTGCATTCAAGGCAGGCATCTATGCGCGGCCACTTTAAAATGTCACCAGCCGCCATTGGGAGAAGTTTAGGCCTGGTATTGTTCAGAGAGAAGAGCGTTGATGTATTTTTTGAAGGTGACATGACGTGGTCAGGCGGAAGCTCAGTGGTAGGGAGTTTCAGAGTCTTGTGGTGCTTCCAGCAAAGGATTGGTTCATGTACTGCTCATGCTTTAAGGTGGGGGTTTCGAGGAGGCGCAATTGAGCATTTCTTGAATCTCAGTCCGGCCTGAGATTGTCAGTTTCTTGGAGAAATACGAGGGTAAAAATGAGTGAAGAGCTTTATGGGTGGTGCAGGCCGTTTTATATTGAGCACTCGCTTCTATGTGAGAGAGTCAACACAGGCAATGTGTCCAGGCTAAAGAAGTGGTGGTCAAAATACTCGTAATGGTGGTGTGTGGGGGTTATGCTACCTGACAATTCATGGCTTCTGTATTCAGATGGCCAAGATCTCTGTTGCATCACTGGTGAAAAGCAGGGTGGAACAAGCTATTGCATCCACATATTTGGTCCTATTCCTTCCCCTTCTCACCTGACCACATCTGTAGGACATCTCAACCAAACGTCATGCTTGGTGATGACATTGGGTTAATGGGTCTGCAAAGTGCAATTTACTGTTCGCAAAAGTCAGTTCGGTAAGAGGCAAGCCTTTTTAATGCCAGTCTCCT
This sequence comes from Lissotriton helveticus, assembly GCF_964261635.1. Taxonomy (NCBI): domain Eukaryota; kingdom Metazoa; phylum Chordata; class Amphibia; order Caudata; family Salamandridae; genus Lissotriton; species Lissotriton helveticus. Next base: position 1,042,904,211 of record NC_136061.1, read on the forward strand.
ACTTTCTCTGGCATGTTTTTGTATTGTAGTTATCTAATTTTCATTGTCACGTTTTTAAGCACTGCTCAGACTGGAGTCTTTGGTATTAAAAAAATGACATGTCCTAAAGTGGAGACTGGTGGGCATCTACCACATCTGAACCACGTATGAATGGTCCCTGGAAGTCAGATGACCAAAAGTCACCTTTGTGCAGTGTCAACAAACTCCTATGGTGTCAGACTGCAGTTAATGGTAGAACAATAACATGTTTTGAATAAAACCCAAATACTTTTACTCAATTGTATTGGAGACTGGTAGGCATCTACCACATCTGAACCTTGTATGAATGGTCCCTGGGAGTCAGATGACCAAAAGTCACCTTTGTGCAGTGTCAACAACCTCTTAAATGGTGTTAGACTGTAGTGAGTCAATGGTAGAACAATAACCTGTTTAGAATAAAACCCAAATTCCTTTACTCAATTGTATTTTCAAGACTTAAAAATTATTTTTCACGCACGTACAAACTATAATAGTGTCTTTTTTAAACAGGATTACACTGGATCCGATGTCAAAGTCACTATTAGCATCCTTTGGAAAGCAAATGATGCCATTATCTAATTAGGTCTAGACAGAGCTTGTTCCTGCTGGAATGCCTATTTACCACAATCAGGATTTTGTAAATCCTTTTATCCAAGGTTTATCCTGTAAAACCTCCAAGACATGGACATTCCACTACTAAACCAACCTCCAATTCCTTTAGCTCTCCAGCCTCAATTGACATCAGTTATGGTCTCTGCCAACTTGCCTAACTTTTTAGCTTATTTTCTCTCTGTTCGGTCAGGTGACGTGTCCTGAAGAACATGACCACCACTACAACTTTCACAGTTAAACGTTTTAATTCCTCTTCCTTACACAACCCACAACTAAGTGCCTTTAATGACGTCCCTGAAACAAGACTTGTATTTATGCGTAACGCTAGTTTTAAAAGAATCCTTATATTTAGTGGGTTCAAGGCAGTGGTAATAGCAAAGAGGGATGGCATGCCTCCACTGGTGGATTCTTTCTGCTGCATTGATCAGCAGAAATTCCGGTCTAGAGTAATGGAAGAAAAGCACCAAGCACCTCAGACGTGGTTGCACTCTAGCAAATTCTTTATACTAAATCTTTGAAAATTAGATTGAAAGTGAGAAGAGACAAGCAATTGGAATTAGGCGAAAGTAACATATTGCTTTTGTGTCTTGTTATAGAACAGTTGGGCCTAGAATCATGGAAGTAGATTTTTAAAGAAGAAAGGCTGATTTTGTAGAGATATTTTGGTAAGTATGAATGGCATGCATTTTAGAACCAGTTTCAGGACGGTGAGTAATCTGTCTGTGTGTGTGTGTGTGTGCCTCCCGTTGGAAACATAGGAGAATGTGTCCAAGACAATGCAGAGAGTGCCTAAAAACAGGAGCTCAACATGCTAGCATTAGATTTCCCAGAGGTGCTGGCAACCAGTCACCTGGGAAGGCGTGCCCCATCACATCAGCCTGGGTACCAATGGATAAGAAGTGGATTCAGGTGGAGGACAGTAAATGGGCAGCATGCCTGAGTCACCACACAAGGAGTAGCAGATGTATGGGTGCTTCGGTAGCCACGGCATTATAGACCCATATATTTTCTAGGCTAGAAGCTAGCCCAATAGAGACCAGAGCATTAAATGCCCAAATATCTTGGAAACCCACATCTATAATCCTACCATGTAGAGAGAGAGAGAGAGAGAGAGAGAGAGGGGGAGAGAGTATGTGTGTGTGTGTGCAACCGTGTCTCTGAAGTTAGATAAAATGCGCTATAAATAATGATACTATATCACACGATATTATGCCATACCATAATATAAAATACAAAGAAAGTAATATAATATAGTATAGCAAGCCTTATTTTATTATAGATGTATGCTGTTTGTTTAATGATATTCCTTCATTTGGCCAAGAAGCCTACTGAACAGAACAGAAAGGTTACACTGAAAATATGTGGAATACTTTTTACCATTTTCTAAGGCTTCTGCATCAGGCACTTCACTTTTGTCTGTTTGATGTTGGGAAGAAATGGCAGTAAATTCAATGTTTCCAATGTTGAGGATCCCGGCCAAGATACGGTAGACAGAATTGACTTCCTGCAAATCAACACAAGAATTAGGCTCACCATAGCAGTCGGCTGGAACAGGTAGACATGGTTCCAATGGGTAAGTGAATATAATTCAATAATAATGCATAAAAAAGTAAATAAATGCATTCTTTCACAATCACCACTTTAGCTGACAAAGAGAACCTTCTCCCTGAAAATGATCAGCTAGTGGTTGTCATTAGTTCTCTTGTTTGCATTTGGATTATTTCAACAGCATCTTTCATCCCTATTCTGAGAACGGTACAATTCCCTATTTGGTCGGAAACAAGATTACCAGCTGAATTGGGAATTACAAGAATACTGCAGGTGCGGTGTTCCCTCCCTGGACATTTCACAGACTAAAAGATGGTAAAATATCTAGGCAAAAAAGGAGGAATTACTATCAGAATTTTGTGTGACATCTCACATATGGAAATTCATCATTTTTAAAGACAGTTTATAGAAAAGGTTTTAATTCCGTTTAATTCTTACATCCCGTAATTAGATCAGCCAAGGGGAATATTGATGCAGCCTACATCAGGGTCCTCAAAAAGAAACCCATAAACTATACAGGATATAAAATCAGGCCATCAGACCCTGCCTGAATCTGAAGATACTGGACTGTATAGCCCTTAATTAAATGACTGTGCTAACTCCCCGAGGAGCAGGTAAACATATGGAATACTCTGTGCATTATGTATACAACATACACAGTGTCTTGTCTGACATACCTATTTAAGTGCACCCTTCAATATTTTATTTTATTTTATTTTATTTTATGCATTCTTATAAAGCGCGGACTTTACCCAAAGGTGTCAAAGCACTGTACAATAGAACCAGTTACATTACATGAGAGAACTGTTACAGAAATGGAACAAATAAAAATAGCATGCCATAGAATCAAAGCAACGTAAGCATAAGGCACACAATCTAAGGCACAGCAAGCACAGACTGTACAAGCAAAGATATGAATATAAATGACAAATTTTACAATGAATAAAGTACTTCCTGGCGAAAAATAGCAGGCCATAGAATCAAAACAACTCAGGCAAACGGAACACAAAATCAAATGCAGCAAGCACAGGATGTACAAATAAAAATATAAATATATGTGACACATTTACAATGACTAAAGAATTTCCTGGCGAGGTCTGAGAAGGGGGAAATTAGTTCCGAAAGTGTCTTTGGAATAAAAGAGATTTGAGGTCCGCTTGGAAGATCTGGATGGAGGTGATGGCACGGATGGCACGGAGCGAAGGAGGAAGTGAGTTCCAGATTCTCACCGCATTACCTGAGAACGATTGTGTCATCAAATTTTCCCTTTTGAAGGAGGGGAGCTCAAGAAGAACTTTTCCGCATTCAGAGACGGTCTTGAGCCTCCAGACAATTTCAGTTTCTTCGCCAGATAGCGAGGGGAGGAAGAGTGCAAAGCTTTGTGGGTGATGCACGCCATTTTGTAGATAGCTCTAGCCTCGATGGGAAGCCATCGGAAAGAAGACAGGATAGGGGTGATGTGGTCACTTCGTTCGGACCCTGAAATTAAGCGAGCTGCTGAATGGAGGACGGATTTGAGGGGAGAGAGGTGAGATTTGGGAAGGCCAGTCAGAAGAGAATTACAATAGTCCAATCTAGAGAGAACTAGCGATTGAACCAAGGTTTTTAGGTCATTCTCTGGGAAGAACCGACTAATCCCCCAAAGAAGGCGCAGCTGATAATGTGCGCTCTTGGCCATGGAATTGATGTGTGAGATTAGGTTGAGTCTTTTGTCCAGTATGACACCTAAGGATTTAGCGCAGTCCACAATGATGGGTTTACTGTTGAGTACATTCAACTGTTCCAACCAGGATTGAACAGGAGGCAGGGAGAGAGAGTTAGATAAGAGGAGGAGTTAAGTTTTAGTGGGATTGAGAATGAGTTGGTGCACTAACATCCAGTTGTGAATAGCGTTGAGAGTAGAGCTGAGTAGTGAGAGATCATGAGGGGAAGACACCTTGAGGTATATTTGGGTGTAGTCCACATAGAGATGGTAGAGGATTCTAGATTTGCTTAGGAGGTTCCCTAATGGTTCCAGATAAAGATTAAACAGAGTGGGAGCAAGGATAGAACCTTGAGGGACGCCTTGACCAACCACCAGTGGAGACGAGAGACTGTTCGCAATCCTAATCATTTGGGATCTGTCCGAGAGGAAAGAGGCAAACCATTTGAGTACTGTGCCTTCCACGCCCATTCTCTGATGAAGAATGTTCAGGAGGGTGTTGTGATTAACAGTGTCAAAAGCTGCAAAGAGGTCAAGAAGAATCAGAAGGCACGATTCCCCCGAATCGAGAATATGCAGCGCATCATCGATCACTTGCAGCAGGGCTGTTTCAGTGCTAAAATTTTGAATAAAGCCCGTCTGGAACATGTCGAGGAGATTATTGTCCATAATGTGTTGGGACAGTTGTTTTGCAACACATTTTTCTGTATTCTTTGAAAGAATAGGGAGATTGGTGATGGGGCGGAAGTTATTGAGGTCATTTGCATCGGCAGAGGTTTTTTTTAGAAGGGGGGTAACCTGTCCTGTTTAGAGGACAACTGGAAGGGATCCTTGAGTGAGGAAGAGATTGACTAGCCTCGTCCAGTAGGAAAGGGTGTTAGTATAGAAATCAATGGCGATGCCACTGGGTATGGGGTCAGAAAAATGGTTGGAGGGTTTGGTTTCGCGGATGCATTTGAGGAGATCAACCTCCGAGATGGCGGCACAGTTCTGCCAGGTGAGTAAGGATTTTCGCTCCTCGATGGGGGTGGGGTGGGTGACCTGTTCCACCAGAGATTTTACCTTTTGATCGAAGAATATAGCGAACTCAGTTGCTTTCTTTGAAGCATCCTCAGGCTTGATGGTTTGGGGAGAACAATTTGGGTTTTTGATGAGGTCGAAAAGTTTTTGGGGTCTGTTTTTAGCTGAATCAAGGAGGGATCTGAAATTAGATGTTTTTTCATGGAAGATGTGCTGGTGGTATTTGAATCTTGCTGAGCGTAAAAGAGAGAGGTTGGGGGTGGATGGAGAATGTCTCCAGTGCTTCTCCAAGATTCTGAGGTTTTTCCTTTCGTCATAAAGAGCTTTGTTGAACCAAGGAGCTGATGGGGTGGGTCTTTTCCTTTTGCTTTGGAATGGAGCAACCTTGTCGATCTCTACTGCAAGGATATAGAGGCAAAGGGGAGTGAGATCGTTGACATCCGTATTGGGGTCTAGACTAGGAAGTGAACGCATAGCAGAATCTTATAGAATCTCAAGATCAATATTTTTTGTGTTGCGGAACCACGTAGAGGCTCTTTTAGGTTGGCCGAGAGTTAAAGTGTGAGAGAGGTGAAAAAAGAAGGCAATAAGGAAATGGTCCGACCAGTCAACACGGATGGGTGAAGCAGAGGTAATCTGGTCTGATTTGGATATCACAAGGTCCAGAATTGAGCCCTTGGCGCGTGTAATTTCCGAGCAGTGTTGGGCAAGATCGTTAGCTGAGAGAAAGGTTGCAAGCTTGTTGGCAGCCGAGTCTTACACGGAGCCCCAGTGGAGATTGAAATCACCTAGGAAGATCTGCTTGTCGCTTTGTGAATATTGGTCACTAATGAAGTAGATGAATTCCTCTATGAAGGAAGAGCAAAACCAGGTGGGTGGTAGATGATATGGAACCTGAAAGGTGAGCCATGCTGAACTTGGAGTTCTAGGGAAAGGCATTCAAAGGTGCGAAAGAGGGGGGTGAGATAGGTTTTGATTTGGAGGGCGTTACTGTAGATAATCGCAACACCTCCCCCGATCTTGCCTGTTCTGTCGTTTCTGAGGATAGAGTAGTCAGTAGGTAACAGAAGATCAAAAGAAGTGTGAGAGGAGTCATTAAAGCAGGTCTCAGTGAGAAAGAGCATGTCGAGATTGTGGTGAGTGATAGTGTCACAGATTTCCAGTTTGTGTTTGGTTGCAGATCTGCAGTTATGGAGTATACAGTGTAGTTTTGGTGATGTGAGTGTCTGGACTGATGAGGGGGATAGGGATTAGATTCTTGAATGAGGGAGAACCTTGAGGGGGAGGCCGGTAAGTTCTGAAGGAAGAGATGGTTTGAATGGCAAATTGAGAAGAGTTGGAGGGGAAATGACATTGATGGTCTTGTAGGTAGCCAATTAGTTGATGATGTCTGTGGGGAAAAATTGTGGTTGGTTCTATTGGGGCGTGGGAGCAAGGAACTCCTCGGGAGGTTATTGGGAGGGGGGATATCTTAGCACATAAGAGTGCAATGGAAGCTTCAAGCTGGGAAATGGAAGAGATGAGAGAATCAAGTTTAGTTTCCAGAGAGAGGTGTGCTGAGCAAGGAGTGAAGGGTGGCTCAATGGTTAAGGGAGAGAGTGGCCTAGGCGAAGGAGGACAGGAGGAGGTGGGGGACCGGGGAGAGTGTTGGGGTGCGAGGGTCGAGGGCGGGGAAGGAAGTGAAGTAGGCGAAGGAGGACAGTGGGCTGTGGGGGCCTGGGGAGAAAGATGTGATGCAAGGGTCTGAGGGGGGGAAGAAGGTGGTAGAAAGGAGTGGATGGAGATACTGTGATATTTTTACTGGTGTTAAGCAGAGGTGAAGAATAGAGTTCATACAGAGGAGGAGAAAGTTGAGAAGTAGACATGGATGGCTGGAGGAGGAGGGAGGGAGGAGTGGGGTTATGGGAAGGCCATGGATACAGTGAGATGAGAGAAGGGGCTTAACAGATAGAAAAGGGAGAGAGGTCAAAGGGAGGCCATAGGAGTGGGGAGAAGAGAGAGGGTGCAGGCCAGGTGCCATGGGTAATGAAAGGTGAATGTAGGGGTAAAGGCACCAGGCAGAGTGGGGGGGTCGAGCAAAATGAAAGTTGTGGGAGGAGAGAGGGACTGTGCAGTCAGAGGGGGGGGGGGAAGAGGGAGGAATTACCAAGAGGGGAAACAGGGTTGTGAAGCATAGGGGGGAATGTAAGATGTGGAGAGATAGGAGGAGTGAGACCAGTGGGAGGGAAGATGATGGGATTACCAAAAGGGGAGGCCAGGGTGTGAGGCAAGGGAGGGAGGAGAGGAGGTTGAAGAGAGATGGGAGAAGTAAGAACAGAATTGAGGGTGTGAGGAAAGGGGAAGAGCGGATAGGGGTGAGGAGAAGAGGGGAGGGAGGGGGGGAGTTGATTGGTAGTTCAAATTGTAAGAAGGGTGCAATAAAAAGGGGGAAATGGGAAGGAATAATGAAGTAAGGGGGTGGGAGAAGGCAGTGGAATGATGAGGAGATGCAGGATGTAGAGGTGAAGTGGGGGGAAAAGCAGATGAGGTAAGGGGGAGGTCCCGTTGGGAAGGTGGCAGAATGGAAGGGTAGGGAACGAGAGAAGAGGGGGATAAAGGGACGACCTGTGACTCCCTGGAGAGCGGTCTGAAGGAATGTGTGGGGGTCAAGGGGGGATAAAGGGAGAAAGTAGACGAGCTAGAAGAAGAAGAAGAGGAGTAATCTAGATAGATAGTAGTCACAGGAGTGGGACGAAGGGAGTGGAAGATGTGGTCAAAGAGAGAGAGACAGTAGTCAGAGGCTTGGATCATGATAGTGCCATTGTTATAAAGAGTAATGGTGAGAGAGCCATTAAAGCGATTGGAGGGAGAAATGTTTGACCGCTTCCCATGCGGAAAAGAAGAGGAGGAGGAGATATTGAAGGAATTGGAGAAGCAGGAGGTCCATGAAGGGATGTCATTAGTGAAGATGAAGTCATTTTTAATCTTCCCTAGGCGCCCATTATGGAATTGGTCAACAAAGAGGGAATCTGGAAATTGTTCAATGATGTTATGCTTGAATCGTTTAGCTTGTGCGTTGGACATATGCGCGGGATAAATTACTTTGAAGCAATTGATTCCAGACTTAATTCGACTGGAAGCCATGATAAGGAGATGAGGTGAAGACGTAGTGTGGTGGACAGACAAAGGGGCCACTGGGATAGTGATGGCGCAGAGGTGAAATAAGGGGGGTGCGCAAATTCCGGAAATCAATGAGAATGAAAGCAAAAGGAGTGAGGTCAAATTAGGACCAAAGGTAGATACCTGACAAGGGTAGAAACAGGTAGAAAGGTAGAGGGGAGAAGCAGCATTGAATCATGTGCCGGCGTGCCGCCATCTTCTCTGTGGGGTCAGTCTTGAGCCGGTCCATTGACGCGCGGAGAACTAGCCTAATTTCTTCGCAAAGTTCGGGTTTGAAGTCTCGAAGTGAGGCTACTAAGTCTGTTCTGGTGAGGGCCATCGTCGGAGCTGGGTCACTTTTGGTGTTTTTATCTTGGAGGGTAAAATATCGAGAAATCTTGATTGTAGCCTTCTTTGGTGGCATAAGGGCAGTGCTCTGTCTTCAGGCAAGTCGTGAGCTGCCCCCTTTTGTGGGGTCGCCTCGGCATTGGGCGAGCGCTCGGTAAGGATCAGGGGGAGGCCCACCTCATCATTTGCCCACCAATTCAGATTCGAGAGTTCCAGTTCGATCAGCTAGTTAAATTTTAAGTGGTGCTTATCTTGGGGAGAAAATTCTAAAGGTCAAGGCTGCAATTTGTAGAACTTTATGGACACTGATTTCAGAGCACTGCTTAAATTTCTCACATTCACCATGCTTAGAGTCCCTCCTTTCCTAAATGAATCTCCGCTTATGTAATGACACCCCGAAACTGAGCAACTAACTGGGACCAACCCCTCCCCACCAGGCTAGAGGGGTCAAACCCGATTTTACCAAGGAATTACATGCTCCCCTCTGCCATTCCTGCCCACCAGCTGGCATAAGTGGCCATAAGTTGATGTGTCCGTGCTAAACAAAATGCTAAATAAAACAAACACAATTTTGTATTCACATTTCGTATTCAGCTTAACATCAACACAATTAAATAACATATGAAATGTAACCAACCATTGTATTTCCCTACTCCGTTTAACTCCATTGCCTTCCAAACTTCCTTGATTACAGAGTGAAATCTTTTATGATCCATTAGGCATCACTGACATTTTCTACATGTATCCCCACTGTTGGGATGGATATGGGACAGGAAGTCAAATGATATAAAAGATGCCCCAAGACACATTCACACTCAATTTGATAGTTTGTGTTTCAAGTGCTACCCTCTATGATTCTGGGAATTCTCTGCATTTTTGTCATGAGCATTCATTCACTTTTGCTCGAACCGCATATTGAAATAGTTGATATATCTTTCATTTATATTTCTCTAATTTTTCAGAGACTAAGGTGGCCATTTACCGACCGACCGGTAAATGGGTTTTCGGTATGTAGGGGGCCTTTATTTTACAGAATCGGTAAATTTACTGATTCGGTAAATTTACCGATTCTGTAAAATACCGAATCGGTAATTTTACCGATTCGGTAAATCCAAATGTAGGTGGGACTCTTCTGAGTCCCAAAGGCCTTACAGATTCGGTATTTTACCACCCAATCCAATTGGGTGGTAAAATACCGAATCCAGTTGTGCATGCACATGTGTGAATGCACACCTATGCCATGTGACACACAGACATGCCCCTAGGGCATGTCTGTGTGCCACATGTCACACGTGCCTGAATTCGGGGTGCTAGAGGGTGTCAAAGTGACACCCCCTGCACCCTTGCAACATTCGGTATTTACCGATTCGGTAAATACCGATTCGGTATTTCCCATTGATTCCTATGGGCTTCACAGCCCATAGGAATCAATAGGGAATACCGATTCGGTATTTACCGAATCGGTAAAAACCCAATGTTACCGATTCGGTATTTCAAATTCTAAAATTAGGTACATCTCACCCCTGGATGTATGACATCACAACGCATACTTTCACAACACATGCCATTACGACGCAACTTTTACAACGCATACCATTACAACGCGTAGTGCTTTGGGGCACTGGATAGTGAATAGTTTAATTTACTATTCCAACTCCAGTCCCCGTGGACACTAGGGAAGGTTATTGGATAGTAAATGAACCTATTCCCTATCCTGTATTTTACCACCCAATCCAATTGGGTGGTAAAATACCGAATCCAGGTGTGCATGCACATGTGTGCATGCACACCTATGCCATGTGACACACAGACATGCCCCTAGGGCATGTCTGTGTGCCACATGTCACACGTGCCTGAATTCGGGGTGCTAGAGGGTGTCAAAGTGACACCCCCTGCTCCCTTGCAACATTCGGTATTTACCGATTCGGTAAATACCGATTCGGTATTTCCCATTGATTCCTATGGGCTTCACAGCCCATAGGAATCAATAGGGAATACCGATTCGGTATTTACCGAATCGGTAAATACCGAATGTTACCGATTCGGTATTTCAAATTCTAAAATTAGCTACATCTCACCACTGGATGTATGACATCACAACGCATACTTTCACAACGCATGCCATTACGACGCAACTTTTACGACGCATACCATTACAACGCATAGTGCTTTGGGGCGCTGGATAGTGAATAGTTTAATTTACTATTCCAACTCCAGTCCCCGTGGACACTAGGGAAGGTTATTGGATAGTAAATTAACCTATTCCCTATCCTAGAGCGCCCCCCAGCGCAATGCGTTGTAATGGTATGCGTTGTAAAAGTTGCGTCGTAATGGCACTGCATAGTAAAAGTTGCGTTGTAAAGGTTGTCTCCCACCTACATCTGGCCCCAAGGGCCTTATTCTGAGTATCTTAAAATTTCCAGTTTGGGTGGGAACCGAAGCTTGTGCCACAATTGGTATTCTGATATAATAAGATGTTTATTTTATTTGGATTTCCTTCCGCCTGAAGTTTGATAGATAAATCTTATTGTGGAATCTCAAGCAAGATTGGCCAGTCATCATTCAAGAGCCCGAGACACAATTTACCGTAAAGTCAGTTTCCACATCTCTGAAGGAATTGCAGCAGGTTGGGAGATTTTGACAATCAAGCTGCAGGCGTATCTTTTAAACTTCAGACGAAAGGACATCCAAAGAAAATTATTCGTAATGCGCAAAAATAACGCCAGGAACAACAACAGGGAAGCTTTATGAGAAACTCTTCCAAAACCGCCTAACGACCGCGGATCACTTGTGTGACTACCGTCACCCCGAAATTGAATGACATAAAAAAGATGATCAACAGAAACTGAAAGATTTTGAACAATGGAAAACGGAACCTTTCCAAACCTCTTTTCGCTTTCAAAAGATTCAGCATTTTGAAAGACCAGGTGAGCCACACCAGACTCCACAGATGTTTGAATAAACAGATACATTAACATGGGGTCTCTCAAGAAATAAGCGACCATATCCCTGGGGTCACTGTAACGGCTTCCCGTTAATGGAGACGACTAAAGAAATTTATCTGGGGCACCTTTAGGTATGGGAATTATGAGAACATACCAAATGTGATTTAATCAAAAAGAGACTAGCTCAAGATTTATAATAATTACAAAAAGTAAAAAGACTCAAGTATGTTTCGTCATGGTATGCGAAGGAGGCACTACAGGTCCAGAGCAGGCTCTGCCCAGAAAAGCTGGCCAACCCCCTGCCACTTCTCAACCTTGAGGTCCGACCCTGCTAAAACTAGCGTGTTTTCTGAGAAGGGAATCCCCCTCTCACACATAGATAAACACTTTAGGGCGTGTAGACACATAGTCTGTATCACACACCCAATAGTTTAATTACACTCACTATTTTATTTAGGTCCTGAAGAAAGCCAGCATATACATAAGGCTCTGGCTGAAACATGTTGACCCATCGGATGTGGGAGGTCGTAACTCGCCTCTAACACCCAACAGCCTTATTTTTAACCGCTGACGGAGGCCCAGGCATTAAAGTCTAATTTACCCTCGGGTACTGGGACCCCCGCCAAGCCGTTTTAACATCACTTTCATTACACCCTTCACTGCACACTCAGCATCATACCAGCTCCGCTGTAATCAGGCGTCGAAGCACACCCGGGATACGCTAGGTGTCACTGGGTGGGCCCGATGATGAAGCATGCCACCAACTAGGTTGGTGGGTGAGGGCTTTATGAACACACTCACCAGGTGTTCCCACCCCATGACGAAACATACTTGAGTCTTTTTACTTTTTGTAATTATTATAAATCTTGAGCTAGTCTCTTTTTGATTAAATCATATATAACCCCGGGGATAAGGACTAGCTATCTGGTCCTCTCTCTCTCTTTTGATAACGCATTAACATACCAAATGTAACACAAAGAAGTGTATCTACTTAACTGTATCAACATTCCTTGTAACCTATGGAATGCTGGAATTATTTCAAGACCTATTAAAATCAGGATCAATGACCATAGGAGTACAATCAAATGCCAACGCACAGCTACCAACAACACTTACTAACCACTACTTTACAGCTAAACATACACCTAATGATATGAAGTAGATCGTTCTTGAAAAACGAAAAAAATTAACCAATATACTAAACAGATTTCTTTCAAAGAAACAATGCTGGGTCTTCAAACTACACACAGACAAGACTGGTCTAATAGACGAGATACCTTGGAGACCCCTCTCCATGACTTAGTTTCCATGACTTCCCATATTTTACTTTACGAAGCCTTGAAGACCACTAACCGGGTGGTACGCAGTCGATGAGTTCCTTAAATCCTTCCTGACTCTGTTTTTTGGCCAACGACTCCCAAAAATACCCTTGTTCAGGGCGTGTTATAATGGACTAAATGGCAGCTGTTCTACCTAGAATCCCTCTCAACTTTCTAAAAATGAATAAAGGATTGTCCTTACAACAGATTACACTGCATCTAGAATACCTACTAAATTTGTCTAAGTAATCCCACCACTGTTCACTACACAGATAGACAGTTTTAATAATTTTTTTACTTTGGTTCCCTGACAAACATCCCTGTGGGTCATGTAATACTTCCAACCTGGTGCCCAACGGTGCATAATCACTCAGTGTAGATGCGCATCTATCATTGCATTGAGAACGGCCTCACATCGCTTTCAAGATGGTGAGTAAGGGAGTAAATTTACTAAGTGCAGTAGCACACCACTTATCATATTTCAAATAGGCTTTTCTGGGTCATTGCCATTTGCCCAGCTTTGCATAAAAGGCTTTTGCACATGCGCACAAGGCATTAATTGCACAAAGACTCATTGCCATTAGCGCAGCCCATGCTGACTACTCTACTACTCCTAAAATGGTGCCTGACGGTATTCATTAAGTCTTTGCACATGCGCACAATGCTGTGCTTCCACAATTACTCTTCCCATGGACCGAACGTCTGGTTCCAGATAACACGGAGCCGATTCAAAATCGCAACTATTAATCCACATCCTCACTTGCAGAGTTCGTGCAAGCAGGGTAGGTTATCCATGACGGCTCCCTGAAACACAAGTAAGTGATATCTGAATTTTGGTTACCCACCTTAATCCTTGACTCCCAGCACAAATCCATGATTAATTAACCATGTCTTTTGAATAAGCTTGCGAGCTTGAGAAGCGACTCCATGAAACTTAAATGGCCATCTCACGTTCAGGAAATTTTGAGATTGTTCATGACAACTTCAATGTTTTTGTAATCACATATTGGCTTGTAGTATTGCTGTGATCACATTATTAGCATGCTTGGGCACAAGATCATACACCATATCTTTTTGACAAGCTACACAAATGTGTGTGTTTTTACCTCATATGTGTTGGCTGTCATATTGTTTTTTGAGAGGTCTAACAGATTTGAGTCTCCCTTTGTGAGAATAATCACTACCACCGTATGATGTGTGAAAATGGGCACAAAGATTACACATACTTAACTAGCATGCCTAAATCAAAAATAGATTAGGACATTTATTCCGGTCCTGAAGAACTGCCATTGGCTCATTTTAAGCACATAAGGCAAGAAACATGTTGACTTTATGAGAACTCAGTGCTCATTGTTCCCTATGAGTTCTATTTGTTTTTAAGCTTGGCATGAGTTTCCTGCAATAATAAAATGTATGGGCATTTTGCAACCAATTGACAATTTTAGTTTTCTTTCTCCCAATATTCCTCATCTCTCTCATAAAATAGTGTTGTGTAGTTCCTATAAAACCTATTTAGGATCTGCCCATTTAGGTAACATACACTGTAGGATTGGTGTCAGACTGCTTCTATACACCCCCACCGGGTACGTTGGCTTGAGTACCCGCTAGCTCAAAGTGCCACTAGAAACTCCTCTTACCAGGGAGAGAATAGTTATTGGCAACTATCGAACATGACAAGCCTGGTCCCTCAGGATCGTGGAAACAGTGTACTACTTTTCGCTCAGTCACTCGTGCTCACTTTGTCTCAGAGAGATATACAGAATAAACAATATGGACATTTTTCAATAAGTATTTATTGAACAGTCGTTATTCTAGTGTAAAATAGGTGTGCTGAAACAACCATTAGACAGTAACAGATATAAATGATTGGAATCACTAAGAAAAGAAAAGGATGGTAGATTTCTACCATTTTGCTATAACCACGAATACAGGCAAGTATATTGCCCGTCTGGGCCCATCCGCATCCGGCCTGCGTCCAGCACCAGCCACGCAGCCCATTTCCATTCGGATTCGAGATTAGTGTAGTCCAGGGAACAGATCTATGAGCTGAAATCAAATAGTTGCCAAAAGCCAATATGTCTGGATCCGGATACACTGGAACAGGTGCTACTCGGCCAGGATCAACACTGAACTACGTGTCTCTTTGAGTTCGATAAAGAGTGCTTGGGAAAAAGTGTAAGGTCATGGATATGGCCTCACCCTCTAGAAAATCGTCTGCCAATTCTAAACCTATTATTAATGCTTGTTTAATTAATTGAGGGTCCCTCCCCAAACACTTGGATGATGTCTGGCTAACGCTGGAATCTAGTGATTGAAATCTCATATTTCTCAGAGAAACCTGGTGGAGAGAGAGCTTCAACCCTGATATAAAGATGGCCATCCCTGTAGGCTAAAAAATAACTGTGGTTAATAGAGCTGGCAATAGATTGGGGGTGGGTTGGCTGTGATCACGAGAAATAACTGGGAGATTTCACACAAAAAGTTCGAACAAACAGGTCTGATATAAGCAATGTCCTTTAGTATTAGAATCTCCCATACCTTTTCTATTGCCGGAGTACTAGTCTACAGACCCCCTGACTCGAAACCTGCTGAGCTAAGGGAGCTTTGTGATTTTATCGCAGATCTCTTTTTGAAATATGCACATTTTACACTCCTGGGCGACTTTAATGTCCATATGGACAGTGAGCAGTGCCCCATGGCCTCTCAGTTGGCCGACAATCTTAAAGGGCAAAATCTCACTCAAAAGCTCTCCATGTCTACACACGTAGCAGGCCACATGTTGGATCTTATCTTGACCAACATCCCAACTCTAACAACTGGGGATCCTATCCCCCTTACTTGGTCAGATCATAGTTTCATACCATTCAATCTGTCTATGGCCAAGTGTAATAGTTTTGTGAAACCTGTCTATGAAGATAGAAGGAATTGGACGAAAATTACACCTGAAGCAATAGGTCCTGTTCAATTAAATACTCCAATACTGCTGACCGATGAACCTAACAGTGGTGCCACTATCTTCAATCAATGGGTTACATCATCCCTTGACACTAAAGCTCCTATAAAAAACATGAAAGTGGCTAGAAACAAACCCACGGCCCCCTGGTTTACACCAGAACTCCGTATAGAGAAAAGTCTCAGCAAGAAGCTCGAGCGGGTCTGGCGGAAAACCTACAATATAGAGTCTAAGAATGCTTACAGAATAGCATTAAAACACTTTCACATATTAAAGCGTAAGTCTATAAGGGATTTTGCTGCAAACCAAATTAAATCCTCAAATAACTCCGCAAAAGACACTTTTAAGATTGTTCAAGATTTTACTAACTCTCAAAACAAGCATTTACAATGCAATGGTCTCGGCATTGTTAAAGTTCGAGCCATTGGCTTTGCTCATGACATTATTTTTATTTATGTTTTAGTTTTGAAAACATAAATAAATGACTTTGTCATTTACAATGCCAATAGCTTAATAGCTCGCAAATGCGACACCTATTGCATTTGCACCCACACAGACCCACCCACACAAAGCCATCCACACACACATACATAGCCGCCCACAGAGCCATTCACATACAGCCACCCACACACACAGAGCCACCCACACAGAGCCACCTACACAGACAGAGCCACCCATGCACACAGACAGAGCCACCCACGCGCACACAGACAGACAGAGCCACCAACGCGCACACAGACAGAGCCACCCACGCGCACACAGACAGACAGAGCCACCCACACGCACACAGAGCCACCCACGCGCAGACAGAGCCACCCACGCGCACACAGACAGAGCCACGCACAGACAGAGCCACACACACACACACGCACACAGACAGACAGAGCCACACACACACACACACACACTCACACAGACAGACAGAGACACACACACACGCACACAGACAGACAGAGCCACACACACGCCTGCCCAAGTTATGTGATCAGTTGTTACTATTACTGCATCCAGATATCAGAGTACTTGTTTGTGATTGAATATCAGTATCATCATGAGATACTAAACACAGTTTTGAGTCGGAAATGGAAAGTAGCACCAAAAGATTCTAGAATAACACACACACAAAGTGGAGACCACATCGACCTCAAGTCCTAACTTTCACCACAATAACATATGCATTCAAAATCTTCATCCATTTAAAATGTCGTGCCAATCCACTTAGAAAAGATAGCTTCACAGTGAGGATGAGACTCAACGCTGTCCCGCCATACAACGCCCTAAGACGCTTGTTTCATTAGTTCGTACTTGTCTCATTTCTTTACCAAAATCGCTCTTATACATTTTAGGGGCAATGAGCCTCCGATGCTGTGCTGATATTACTAACAGGTGTTTGAGAGGCAGACAGAAATGGGACGCTAACCTCTTCTCTCAACAGCTGGGTTTCCGTTTCTGAAAACCTTAAAGAGAGAGGTATATTGCTAACACATTTCTACTTGCCTTGAGCCTGGCACTAAAATCTGTGTGGAGTTCCCAAATAAACACAGATTCGGATAAACCACATTTAAGTGTTTCAGTAAAATCGATTCTCGGAGCATGACCTTGCCTGTTTTCAGGCACTCACACTTTGGAAGACTCTACCAGCAGCATTTCTGCAGCACATGCTTGCAGTAATAAAACAGTTAACCATCACACCAGCTTCCCAAATTCCAGAGTATTGGCTTTGCCAGTGTTGCTTGTTTTTTGCTGTTGTTGTTTTAAAGGGCACCGACTTTGGTGTTATTTTCTACCGCCCGAGGAAACAGGGCAGGTTAACTCTAAAGAGGAGAGAAAGGCTGGAGGTGTCAATCATCGGATCGCCGAGCACACCATTTTAAGATACAATATTCAGGCTACAAAGGGTAGCCCCTGGCTGCAGCCTAGAAAACTGCACACAAGGGCCCCTCAGATGTGTGCACGAGATAGGAATTCAATCACAGAGACAAAGAAGAGGCGCTACAATCTTCAGGCTACAAAGTGCAGCCCCAGAAAACTGCACATAAGGTATCCCTTCAGATGTGTGCACAAGATAGGAATTCAATCAATTGACGAAGACGAGGCGCTTTTCAATGAGCTCACAAATCGGGGTCTTAAGTAAATACATAAAGCCAGAGCTCAGCTCCCAGGGAGGGCGGAGTCTGTGACGCAGCCCCATTAATACACACGGGTCTGGATCTTTAACTGTCCGCTTCTGGAAAAGGCCAGCATCTGCCCTCTGAAGCAGAGGCTGCCAGAGCTGTGTAAAACCCCAGTAAACACTACACCTGCACGCGCTCAGATGCTGCAGTAACAAAGGTAACCTTGTGAAAGCCAGTGCACTATTCTAGCGGGTGGCCAAAGGACCATAGCACAAGTCTGCCTAATGTCCACTACTGCAAGTCTGCCAATGGCCAAACTGGTAATGGCATGTATGACTGCCCCTTCACTGCCAAACAAGATTGCTGAAAAAGACGATATGTGTCTGGCTGACGTGTACTTTGTGATACTAGTACAGACACTGAAGGGGCGCGTGCACGTATGCATGAGACGAGCATCGGACGTAAACAAACGTGACATATGTAATGACAGGCACATTGCTGCATCATCTACTTACTGACGGGGATGGGGGTGGGGGGGTGCAAGAGCTTTACAATGGTGCGGCCACGAAGGCTTTGCTGACAAACACCCCATTCACCTAACTCAAGCGGTATCTGCTGTGACACCCTGCATGCAGTGACATGCATAGCTGCACGTGACCGCTGTCAGTGTCGTAAGTGATGCAACCTATGAAAACATCGGAAGCAAGGCCGCACTGTAAGTTACAGGAACCCGTTTAGGCGCTACACCTTACGCTATGTGCAGCCTCCGACCCTTCCTGTCCGTGTCTCGCTCCCGGCACAGCCATAATCTTGGGCTTGAGACTGGTTGCTTTCATGCCTTCTCCTGTGAACGCCTCTAGTCCCAAGGAGCTGAAGGTGGGAGGGCGGGTGAGAGAAGAGGCAGCCAGCTTGTTCGTGAACAGCGCCGCGCGCCCCTCTGCAGACTCCCCCTGCATTCCAGAGAGGCTCGCGACGCGATCCTGTCTGCCCTGCGATGCTGTGGAGACAAGACCTGGCCGCGTGCACAACGTTATCCTAGGGGGAAACGCTGCGCGCGGCCAGGTCTTGTCTCACTTCGGCATCTCAGACTGCTGAGACGCCGACAATAGTTCTCTGGCGAGAACACGCTTTCAGCGCGTTATAGCCGAGACCTAAAAAGGAGGGAGATGGAGGAGGAGGTTAGGTTCACCCTCCAGAGGTTAACTATTGCACAGCAAGTCCGTAGTTACAGACACAAGAACCTAACCTTTAAAGGGAAAAGAGCTTCGCTATGTGTGCAAAACTCTAGCGTGTGTAAAAGAAAGAAAAACTTTTTCTTTCCTTCAGTCCCCTCACTTACCTGGGGCGACCAATAGGTTGCCCCTAGGTGACATGCTTCATCATTGGGGCCATCCTAAACAGCTATTGTCTGGGGCATGCTGCAAATTGCGGAAAAACGTAGGAGCACTTTAGTGATGCTATGTGTTGTGCAGTGTTAGGGGAGTGGTGCTTAGGTGATGTGATTGTTAAAAATGCCTACTAGTGAGCTAATGCTTTATGCTTGCTCCTAGTTGGTATGATTAAAAGGGGGGATAATAACAGGGGGAATATAGCTATTCAAACTCTAGGTCTCTACTTACCAGTGGCATCCTTTACAGCGATATGTATGGTAACTTCTGTTACTGCACTTAGCGCAATTAGATATTTGCCAGCTAAAACAGCACTCCCACAGTTTCTTCCAACACATTTCGGCAAGTCAATTTATTGGGTGAAAATAGTCTGACAATTATCAGGACATGCGGATTTCCATCGAAATCTGCATGTTATACCCCTTTTTCGAGGACAAATGATTAACTGGTAGCTTTTTATAAGACTCAATAAATTCCGACACAGTGGAGTCAGCTTTTGTTGGGCTTGCTAAATATCTGGTAAAAAAAATAAAGACCAATTGTGTAATTTTTAAACATGTGAGTAATAATGATTGATGCAGGAATTTGTTAATTACATGGAATTTGTATTATGCAATTTCAAATCATGGCCACACAAGTAAGTGAATGCTACACCATCTACGCACAGGCTACTTGGTACTAAAGAGCGATTAATCCAAAACGGGTTACACCAATACATTGGCACCAAAAATGTACCATGGCATCCAGCAGGTACGTGCATTATATTCTATCTGTGGTTGCTGTTTAATTCCTTACCTCATCTGTGAACCCAATTATCCTAAAGCAATGCTGAATTGCTCCAAATTGCTTCGTGTATGAGTCCTTTGTAACAATATCTTGCATAACTTTTCCAGTTTCATTACCAATGTATCTAATGACAAACAGATATTGAAAATGTCATTACAGAATACAGAGAATGCAATAATAAACATACACACATATTTATAACTAGGTACATCAAAAGTAAACTTTGACACATGTAAGTCAATTGTTAATGTACATGGAATTAACTTTCAGATACAGTTTGGAAAAAGAGGTTTAATATAAATCTTAACCAGTGATTCAAATGTTTTTTCGTTCCTGGTCCTGCCCAGGTGCAGGACCAAACAACTATTTACCTTGGAGGCTTATTTTCAGGAAGACTGTACTCAGAAAGCTTCTTTTGGTGATACAGTCCGGCGTAAATGTAGTAGAATATGTGGAAGTTTTTCTCTCCGCTACAAAATGATGAGAAAACCGGTTCAATATAATTCATACATACAGTGGGTAAGCTACGTGCTGAGGAATGCTTGGTGGTGAGAAGGAAATTAGAAAACAGCAGTTATTCATTAATGCATTAAGAACCGAAGTAACAAAGGCACACATCTCCACAGTGTTCCCTTATCTCAAAGCTGGCATCTATTAGTATTCCAGCACAGCACTGCATTGCCTTTGCAGAGTCTCACGCGCACATCTGCTGCTATATGATCCAATTTATAAATTAAATTAAATTTGGTTCATGGCAGTTATATTTCTCCTTTTTTCTTTTTCCTTTATGATTTGCGTTAATGCATATGAACAACTTCAAACGCTGTTCCATACGTCGGCACGCTGACATCTACCCACTAAAGCCTAGCATAATGGGCCAGGTAAACGGGTGGAAATTCTTACACCTAGGAACTACCCGCCTGGATTATCCCCTACCATTTACTGGTTTTTACACCAACAGGGGGGGAGGGCCCTGGAAATCACTCTTACTAATACTGTGCCATTTTCGTCTGTTTTTCACAGATGCCAAGCAGTTTTCAGAGTTCATTTTTTTGCCAGATTTAAGTGAGTCTAATTTGAGAGAGGGACATTCCTGATGTGCAAGTTTTACAACATTACTTGTAATCACAGTTTGATTAATATCTCCAGTGTTTAGGGTCTAATCATACATTCCCCGAGCACTACTCTTAAGAGATGCTTACATATTACTTCATTGTCGTAACTCAAATTATGGCACTGTTTTACATCATATTGTGCAATTCAAAATGTACACCATGAAATCAGAACATTGGAATTGTGGCATTTTATCTCTCTCCTTAGCAGAGTTGACCAGAGGACATGGTTTAATGCAGCCACTACTTTTTTATTATACACCGTGTAAAATCAAACCCTCTCCAACACTTCTTTAACCGAACCAATGTGACTACTGGTTCAAGTCCCCTTGCACATGGAGTTATTTTTCATGCCTGCTCTATTGGCATAGTGCTCTTTTTAGGTCTCGCGACCTATCGATGCGCGCAAGCGCATCGAGCGGAGCGAGAATTCATGTCCTGAAAATCCTCGTCAAACCAAGGGCTTTGTTCCTGCAGTTTTCTTGACGTTCACGTGGCCACAGGCACGCGCTTTTGGCCCATAAACTCTGTTCCCCAGCTCCAGCACCTCCCCTCTCTCTCCCCGCAAACACAGCCTTACATTCATTTCTCCTCCTCCTCCCCAGCCAGCTTCCCCCAGGCCGTAGCAGCACTCCTCCCACACCAGCACCTCCCCTCTCTCTCCCCGCAAACACAGCCTTTACTTTCATTTCTCCTCCCCCTCCCCAGCCAGCTTCCCCCAGGCCGTAGCAGCACTCCTCCCACACCAGCAGCTCCCCTCTCTCTCCCCGCAAACACAGCCTTTACTTTCATTTCTCCTCCCCCTCCCCAGCCAGCTTCCCCCAGGCCGTAGCAGCACTCCTTGGAACATGTCTTTGAACATGCCGAATCTGAGAAATTACGAACAAAAACAAGCTCTGGAGAATAAAAAAAACTCTGCCATCAGACACAAAGGCGCTCTCCCTCCCCACCCTGCCAAAACCAAACGATTTTTGGCATAACAAACATAAGAGGATGCTCCCCGCAAACACAGCCTTACATTCATTTCTCCTCCCCCTCCCCAGCCAGCTTCCCCCAGGCCGTAGCAGCACTCCTCCCACACCAGCACCTCCCCTCTCTCTCCCCCGCAAACACAGCCTTTACTTTCATTTCTCCTCCCCCTCCCCAGCCAGCTTCCCCCAGGCTGTAGCAGCACTCCTCCCACACCAGCACCTCCCCTCTCTCTCCCCGCAAACACAGCCTTTACTTTCATTTCTCCTCCCCCTCCCCAGCCAGCTTCCCCCAGGCCGTAGCAGCACTCCTTGGAACATGTCTTTGAACATGCCGAATCTGAGAAATTACGAACAAAAACAAGCTCTGGAGAATAAAAAAAACTCTGCCATCAGACACAAAGGCGCTCTCCCTCCCCACCCTGCCAAAACCAAACGATTTTTGGCATAACAAACATAAGAGGACAACATGCTTGGAGCTATGGCCCTCTGTAACCCTGCTAAGTTTGCATATATCCGTGTGATTTGCCATGGGTCTGAAAAAAAGCCGGCAGGCTGCCCTTTTTTTCCGTCAGCCACTCTGCATTATCCCAGGCAATGTGCATTAAGGTAATGTCTTCATTCTCCTCCCCCCCCAAGGATATTGCACCAAGGATATTGTGCTGCAAAAATAAATACTTATAAGGTCCCACAAGCGAGACCTATTGGCAATGCCAATGCTTGTTTGTAGTTCTATGTAAACAATGCAAACGTTGGCAAGTGCAGGTCAAAATGTTGATCATGTTCTGATGTTGATATAATTAGTTAGAAGCTTCTCCATAGGCTTATTCATTTAAACCCCTTTACAAAAAGTCACGGAAAAATGCAGCAATTGTGTCTTTTTTGAAGATATTTCTGAGTACCTAACACAAGCCTAATAGTATATTTATTATCCAACCAGAAATGATATATGGTTTCTGCGTCCACTGATTCAAGTCCCCCTTGCACATAAAGTCATTTTTCTTACTGTCTTTAATGGAAGAGTGGCCGTTTTTGTGGTTACACATAAATTCTTAATGCTAAAGTTGGCCAAGTGCTGATATCGCAACTGATGAATCCCTGTTATATACGTTATGAACAGTATATGTCAAAAAACTTTGTGGACTTGGTAAAGTCATAGAGAAATGTGCATCAGCGCAAGTGAACTCAGCGACAGTCAAACAAACCTACTAACATCCTCTCGATCAATATTTGGGGAAGACTGCAGCATCAAAGCAGCCAAAGGTGAGTCTTGCATCATCTATTCACGTCTTTCAACACCATAACCAACAAAGGTTTATTCACATCTTGGATTCACATCCATGGGCTTTAAATTAATAATCCTTCGATGTTTCAAATCATTCTTAGCATGCCAGTACACGTTTCAAGCATAACCAGAACAATAATAGTATTAACTGCTTAACTGCTGGGACTCCCTCCTCCTAAATGTGCAGAGCACTTTTTTGGCTGTTTGGGGTAGTTCGCAGTTAGGGATCCATAACTTTTTTCCACATAAGGTATCCACACCAAATGTGCGTCCTTTTTGCCAACATCCTGAGGATACTAAAGGTACCCAGGGTTTGTGGATTCCCCTGGAGGGGACCGAGAAAATGAGCAAAATATAGCTACATTTTGAGTTTATTCTGAAAAATAGGATACAATTGCTCTGAATAAAAGTCTGTTTTTTTTTCTTAAACATTGAATTAAAAACAGTTTGCTGTACTAAAGTCACAATCTTCACAGCCTTCAGAAACATGTAGAGCTGAATCATAATACTTAATTTATTCACCACAGTTTTTGCATTTTTCAAAGAGGGAGCCAATTTTGCCTATTTTGTGTGCTTTCAGCCAATTTCCAGTTTGTGGTGGAAACCAGGGTGAAAACCATGGATGATCCAGAAAACCTATAGATGTCTGAAAATTAGACAACATTCTGAATTTAGCAAGGGGTCATATGTGCAGATCCCTCAAGGTTTTTCCAAAAAAACTAACTACTGAAATATAAAAAAAAATTGAACATGAGTAGGAAAAAAGGGCATTTGTGACAACATTTTCATCTGTAATTGTTTGCCATGATGCCGATTTACAAAAGAAATATACCATTACATACGCTAGACCCATCTGGCTGTGGAGATATATAGAGTTTATAGGCTCTCCAAGAAACTGAGGCACCCAACAACTGAGCTGCAGCTTACAATGGTCTTTCATTGTGTACCAATTATAGACCAATTCATATGGTGAAATATGTAGAGTGAAAAATGGGTATCAAGGAAACATTTATATTTCTGAACTGGGCACAAGATATAGAGTTTATGTTCAGTGGTTATCTATACATCCATGAATTAGTGGCTACCAGTACTAGCATACGATTTAGAGGTCATTTATCCAAATGCCTTCTTTCTTATACACTGGCTTACATTTGGAGGGCAAATATTCAATTGTTAATAAGAAATGTTCTACTATTGTTATTGTTATTGTTATTGTTAGTGAGGTTTTATATCGCGCCTAATCACCTGCAGGTCTCTAAGCGCCTGGAAAGATGGTAGTAAACAATAACTTAGCAAGATGGAAGCTGGATTATACTGTGCTCATGCTTTTGCTGAACAGAAATGTTTTTAGGCTCTTCCTGAATCGTAGTAGATTCCCTTCCCGGCGCAGCATCTCCGGCAACCTGTTCCATAGCTGGGGAACTAGCACTGAAAAGGCTCTCCCTCCCTTGGTCACTAGCCTGTAGCGAGGACAGACCAGTAATTGGGAGTCTGAGGATCGAAGTGTTCTCATAGGGCAATAAAGTTGCAAGCGATCTTTGATGTAGGTTGGGGCTTTGCCATAGATTGCCCTATGGGCCGTGCATAGGTTCTTAAATTCCACTCTTCCTTTAATGGGGAGCCAGTGCAAACTTTGTAGTAGGGGAGTGGCTTTAGATCTCCTCGGTAGCCTGAAGATCAACCGGGCAGCGTCATTCATTATGACCTGAAGTCTACTGGTCAGGGTTTTGGGTAAGCCAAGGTAAAGGGCATTACCGTAATCAATTCTGGAGATGATGGTGGCCGCTACTATTGATCGCATCATGGATTGTGAGAGGACAGGAGTTAACTTCCGCAGTTGCCTAATGATGTTTGTGCAACTTCCCACAACCGCAGAGATCTGAGGGGCCATTGACAGATCATCATCCAGTTTGATCCCCAGGCTCTTTACAGACAGGCTTGGTTTTGGAGCAGGGCCCAACTCTGTGGGCCAATAGAGATCACACCAAGGTGAGGCAGTAGATGGAATCACTAGTACCTCAGTCTTATCAGGGTTAATTTTTAGCAGGTTATCCGTCATCCATTGCACTATAAACCGCAAGATGTTCTGAGCTTGGAGTTGTGCGGCCGTAGTGTCATCGACACTTAACAGTAGTTGTGTGTCGTCCGCGTAGTTAAAGACTTTACAGCCCAAAGTAGCCAAAGAAGCAATCAATGGTTGCAGGTAGAGATTAAATAGAAGCGGGGACAAGGCGGACCCCTGTGGCACCCCGCACTCTAAAATCCCCATCTCAGATGTTTCATCCCCCAGTTGTATCTTTTGGGTCCTTCCTATAAGGAATGATTGCAACCATTGAAAGGCCAGGCCCTTAATCCCAAAGTCCTTCAGTCTATCCATAAGCAAGGCATGGCTGACAGTATCGAACGCCGCTGATAGGTCCAGCAAAATCAGGGCGCTCGGTTTCTTGCAGTCAGCCATGCCTCTTAGTTCATCCAACACCGAGAGCATCACCAACTCGGTGCTGTGATGAGCTCGGAAACTTGCCTGTCGCTCATGGAGTAGATGGTGAGTTTCCAAATAGAGGGACAGGGACTTTAATACATGCTGCTCAAGAACTTTTGAGAGGAAAGGCAACTGGGAAATAGGTCTGTAGTTCTTTAACACCGCAGGATCTGATCCAGGCTTTTTCAATAGGGGTCTTACACGCGCCTCCTTAAGCTCAGCCGGTAGGTACCCCGTATCTAAAGATCTGTTGAGGAGGGAGATGATATATTCCTCCAACAAGGGGCGCGCAACACGGAAGATCTCAGGTGGGCATGGATCAGCTGGGGAGCCAGATTTAATTTTACTCATCAGCTGTTCTAGAGTCAGTACATCCATCTCTGGAAATATTTCAAGGGAACAGTCGGTCACAATCTCAGGTGCTGATGTTATAGCAGTCCCCAATACCACCCCGTTCTTTATCTCCTGGATGATGATCTTCACCTTTTCTAAAAAGTAAGCCTGAAAGGTGTTACAGTCAATAGGGGCCCTGGAGTTATCTGTTTTTTTGCTCAATTCTGCCAGTATTTTAAAGGTCTCTTTCTGAATATTCGCTGCCTTACTTAGGCGGGACTCAAAGTGGTCCGCTTTAGCTTGGGTCATAAGGTTTTTATATTGTTGGAGGGAGGCTTTATAGAGTTTCCTGTCAGTGTCCTGCTTGGTTTTCCTCCATACTCTTTCCAGAGCTCTAAGCTTCCTTTTTATTTCCCTTAAGGCTGGCGTAAACCAGGGAGCCCCTTTACCGGATCGCTTTATTTGCTGCGTTCTCACCGGCGCTATTTGGTCAATGGCCTGGGTCATGCTCCTAGTTAGATCAGAGTATTCACGGTCCAGGCTGCGTCCCAGATCAGCGGCCTGGGATGTTACCGGGAGCGCCTTAGTCAGGGATGCTAGATCAACCTCGGCCCATTTCCGAGTTTTCCTGATACCAGGCGGACAGCTGGTAATACATCCTTTAATGCGGGCCTCACAGGATATCAGGTGGTGGTCAGACCAGATGCAAGGGGCTACGTCTTTAAGGGTTAAACTGGCATCTGTGGTCCACACAAGGTCAAGAGTGTGGCCTTTTTCGTGTGTGGGAACATCCACAATTTGTTTAAAACCCACCGCCGACATTAAAGTGTCCAGCTGGCGCGTGGGCAAATCCCAGTTGGGTTTATCCCAGTGTAAATTAAAATCTCCAGTTACCAGAATTTTCATATATCTGGAACATAAGTCAGATATAATAGGGCAGAATAGATCATAGAAGAGTGGGGTTGAATTGGGTGGACGGTAGACTGACAAGATCACCCAGCACACATTGTGCACAGTGACCTTTACCCCAAGCAAATCAGTCAGGTCAATTGTCTCTGATAGCAGCTTCTCAACTAACAGGGTCTTCCTATAGAAGATAGCTACCCCTCCTCCCCGTGAGCCACCTGGGCGGTTGTGCCACATCACATCATATCCGCTTGGGAGAGCGGCGATGATATCTGGCATCGAATTCTCACCCGTCCAGGTCTCCGAAAGAGTCAGGATATCGATGTCATTATCCTGAAGCATGCTATAGACCTCCAAATGATGGCGATGGAGCGAACGGGTGTTAAGGCTGACTATCTTTAATGTAGGGTACATAACCGGCAGGGGCATAACCTTATCGGGATGCAGTATTGCGTATTTCTTAAGCGTCAGAAGGACTGCCTGATCTACAACGGCTCACCTCTCTTCAGGGTGTATAGCTCCTCCCTGGAGTAACAACGCCGTTGGCCAGGAGTCCCCGCCCCCGGGCCCGACGGGCGCAGACGGGCTGGACTCTGGCGTGACTCCGGCGATGTTCCGGCGAGCCCGCTGCGCGTGCCCGCTGCGCGTCAGCATGGCTGCGTCATATACCGGTCTAGCGTCCTTGTGACGACTAGACCGCTCCAATCCCCAGCCCCCACCCAAGATGTCTGCCGCTCTGGTGGCACAGTATAGTCCCGAAGGGGAAAGGGATCCGCTCCAAACGCGGTGCTTCCAACAATTATGTGCAGGTATGCGGCAATTAACAGAACATTTTAAAAACAGTTACATCAAAAAAAATAATGTGCGCGAAGAATTGTCAGCGAGTAGAATAAAACGAAGAAGTTGCTGTTTTAAAAGCTATAATGCTCCTAATGAGCACGCTGCGCTCCACAAGCTAGCAGAGCCTCACAATGTTGCTATATGAGCCCACATATCTTCCAATAAAAATGATATCTCACTTGAGTGGGTAGGCATAGTGCCCAAAACACAACATGCACACATCACATTTTGTCCACTTAAAATTGACCCTTTTTGGTAAAGTGGGTAGCTATGGATATTGGGCCTTAACTCATCTGCAACTAAGGAAACCAAGTGAACTTGAACATTTTTGAGAACTAGACACCTAGGGGGCTCTAGGGTGGGGTAACTTGCATGGCTCTCCTACGGTTCTCTTACCCAGAATCCTTTGCAAACATCAAACTTTGCCTAAAAACAAATTTTCCTCACATTTCTGTGATGGAAAGTTCTTCAATCTGTAAGGAGCCACAATACCCATGTCCTTATACCCAGCATCTCCCCAAGTCCCCAATAAAAACGGTACCCCACATGTGTGTGTAGGCCTTTGACTGGAAAGGGCACAAAATGCAATATGGACACCTCACATTTTTCCACTCAGAACTAACCCATTTTTTGCAAGTGGGTAGCTGTGGATTCTGGGCCCTAGCACTTAGGGAAGCCTAACAAACCTGCACATTTTGTAAAACTAGACAACTAGGGGAATCCAGGGTGTTTCCACATTTTTGGGGATGGGTGTGGCAATCTCCATGGCGCCAGCCCACACCCCTGCACATTTTCTTTTACAAATTGTCCCTGTTGTCTGGTGAGCTTTCTGCTCCCTTGGTGGGGCATAATGGGGGGAAATCACACCCATCCGCCCCCAGGGGGGGCAGAAAGACGGATGATGCATTTTTTTCAAAGAAGGGGGCATGCCTATGCTCACGATGGGCAGGTGTCTAGTGGGTTTTCAGAGGGGGCAGATCAAGCGTAATGACCCCCATCCATCCATAGGGGCAGAAACACAGAATTGTGAGTTGCGGTGGGAGGAGCACAAACCCTTCCTAAGGGGCCCTACCCCCATGTTCCTTGGAGTACTAGTGGGTAGATCCTTGCTTGGGGATTGTTCTCCTGTCGCGAGTCAAAAGCAGTGATCCACTGGGCAGAGGAACCACTGGAAAAGGGAGATTATATACCTCCCCATGTCGACCAATGACCGACAGACGCACTGAAGGGGATAATAATAATAATAATGATATTAACAACAACAATAATAATAACTATATTATTTTAATAAAAAATATTACTAATATCATTATTGTTATTATTATGCATTTCGTTCTCATCTATATTATTATTATTATTATTTGAAGAGTGTTTCTTTGGTGAACAAATTGCAAAATCAGAATTATGTTGTTATGAGATTGAGACAGAAGATTCATTTTGTGTTTAAAGCAGTGAACTGAAAAGGGCAAGTATTTCTGTTGCTCTTTGAGACACAGGGCTGGTTGTTTGGAGAAGAATGTATTAAAGAAATATCTGAGCATGTGGGAGCCTTTGCTTCCATTCAGAAAGATGTAAAAAGCTTTCTGAGAGTTAAGGGGTTATAGTGAAAAAAACAGAAGCAAGTCATGTTTGGAGCCAAGTCTGGAGACCAAGTCTGTGGGATTTTTAAATCATAATGTGTGTGGATTACTTAAATGCCCAAAAAATACCACATCAAAAAAGATAAAGAAAAAACATGTGACAGAGTGATCAAACATTTTTATGAATGCTGACATGCATACCTATTCAGGTGTTACCAGGCCTCTCACATTATCACGCTTTACAGAGTTTTAAAACTGATCATTTACAGACTTGAGTGAGGTATTCAGTGTTGTTGATGTTCAGGAGGCAAGACAGAGATTCATTGGTGGTTAGAAAATGTTTAGGCTTGGATTTGGAGAGAAATCATTGGAGTCATCAGATTTGTTAATAGTGTCAAATGCAAACCTGCAAAGGAGGGGGAGCAAGGTGTGGCCAGGATTCAACAGGAGCATTGGAACATCCCAGGAACATTTTATGCATAATATCCACTCTCTGGAATTGTTGACAAGATCTTTTCTGATGAGCACTTTTGCAAAGTGGAAAATGGCCTGCTAGGTTGTTTTGAGAATGGACAACGTGTCAGCTATAGGGAATATGAATATGAAGAGGTATCCACATTCGAAGGGATTAGTAGGGTTGGCAAAACAGTTTTGGCAATTTTATTTAAGCAGGTGTATTATGGTTGTGATTGAGCATGTTCAGGAGTTTCTTTAGTGATGGGAGGGTGGACAAGACATTTTTTCTGGAATTAGAGATGAAGTGGAGACGGTTTGGTGTGGATCTGTTTACTAGCAGGTTAAATACCTAGACTCTGAGGTTTTCCAGGGGAAGGTGGGACCAAGGATGAATGCCACGTGTGTATTTCTCCAAGATTGGCAGAGTTCAGGTCCTCATGAGTTTCTCCCATTAGTGTTGTTAGCGCGGATATTGTGCCATATGCATCGCATGAAAGATCCAGTGGTGTTGGTGACATGGCATGATTCCTAGTCTTGATGGAAACATTGATCCATTGTCCAATTCAGATTCCTTGGTTTCCAGTGTTGCTGATTTGTTTAGTGCAAGTCCTACATAAGCGAGTGGTGTAGGGTCATCTTATGTTAGCGGCTTGGGGAATTTCAGGGGATATGGGGAGATGTCTGGACATTCTAGAGAAGCCTCAAGGTTCATTTCTGAATCCTGAGCTCCTGACACAAAGAAGACATATAGTTTGGCAAGGCAGAAATGGTTTCATTGGTATTTGGAAACGGGTGTTAGTACTGTTTCAGCTTAGATAGCTCACATAGTGAATTCCTTGACAGAGTTCTTTGAGAGAGGTTTATTATACAGGATTATTAACCTTTATTGATCTACCATTGCAGCAGATCGTGAGTTGTTGAGTGGGCTTCCAGTAGGGCAGATGCTGTGGAAGATACTTCTGAGGAGTATTAATTTGAAAAAAAGTCAACAGTAATTAAATATACATCTGTTTAGGATATGATCAAGGTGCTGTATTTTAGTATCACGCTGGTCAGGAGGGAAGTAAAGAGGTTTACTAAGGCTACATGGGGAGAGGAGAAGGTCAGGACCAACTCCAACAGCAACTCCAGATCAACTGAATGATCTAGCACAGTTGCTAGGAGCCACAGACATTCTAAGAAGAGGTTAATAAATACACATTAGAAGTAATACAATGAGATACAACACCCAAAGTATAACATATCTTCCTTCCTTCCAAAACAAAAAAAATAACAGAAAAGCAAGAAGAAGAAAAAAACTTAAGACTTATATCTTTCAGGTTTAACAATGGGCCTGAAACTCCGTCTGACAATTTCTTGGTCAAAGTGAGAAGGTTCAGAGACCTGAATTGGAGGAGCAGAGACTTTGACACACACCTTCACAACTCTATTGAGGTTCCACCAATGTCCTCCCAGGACTTTGACAGCACTACCAGCAATCCTAATAACTTTAATAGGTTCACTAAATGTACTGTCACCTTTTCTAGTTTGTACAGGAGATTTAATTTTGACGATGTCTCCAACCATAGGAGGGAAAACCTCGACAGCCTTCTTAGCGTCGTACCACATTTTTTGTTTGGCCTGAGAATCAGACATGTTTTCTATAACAATGGACATCAATTTGGAAACATCAGAGTCAGACTTTACCCATTAGGTCATCCAACCAGGCCTGAAACTGGTATTGGCCTTTCTCCCTCTCACCAATTCAAATGGACAAACTTTGTGGAAGAATGGGACGTCGTCCTATAGAACCAAACTAAGCTGTCAAGAGCTTTTTAAACACCAGAGTTTGCTGATAAGATGTGGAATTAATAAGATTATTTCTTAGCATGCATGGTTTTTGAAGTCAACTACGAGGTTATGTTTAATTTCTTTTTAAAAGGTCTCAGACATGAAGGCTTTGGATATCTGTGCTTGGGTTTTTTGGCCACATGAAATGTTTATATTAATGTTAATAAGTGTGCATGTGCTTGAAGGAGTCCTGGTGCCAGCTTATAGAGAACAAATTGAAAACTCATAGCTGAAAAAGCAATGTTTGTAATGCTTTACAGCAGTGGTTCCAAACGTTTTGACTCCTGAGGGCACCAAAGAATCACTACTGGAAGCCGGGGACCCCCTAGCAATTTGTACAATTTAAATTTCAAACATAAAACAGTAATTCACAAAAAATACACAAACAAGTACACACCAAATACTAGAATTACTAAAGGTTTTATTATTTTATATTGAAAAAAATAGGCAAAAATTTTAAAGGGAAGGTTGGTGCTGCATCTCCCGCAACTAATTTTTATTTTTTATTTTTGTCCTCATAACCTCCGATTAGACCAGTGCCAAATAGGAATCAACGGAGAATGACTGACTCCGTTAAAAACTGGTAGGGACACATATCTTGAAGGCCATCTATCCCACAGTCTTCCACCGTAATCCAAGGAGGCACTAAATCCTAATCTGCCATCCCGCAGCAGATCACGGAGTAGTTTTGGCAGCCATACAGGGGCCGGGCATGAACCGGATAACAGCTGTTCCAATGGTGCTGAAGACAAGGAGCACCTTAGGAGATCAATCATTGGACTCGGGAGAAAAAAAAAAAAAACAGAATATATCACTGAGACCACTTTATCAGATGCCAAAATGCCCTTTTTCTGCGATTTCCAGATCTAGCCAAATCCATGACTGATGTCCGCAATACAGAGTCTTGCCAGTCTCTAAAGGTAGGAGGTGAAGGGTCCTTCCATTTCCTGCAGATCTCTCTTCTTGCGAGCAGGATGGAATAAAAAACTAAACATTTAGGTAGATGTTGTACTCCTTCCAACACTCCAAAGATAATCAAAGACAGATCCATTGTGACATGTTTTCCTAAAGACTCAGTGAGGCAGTTGCTAATATCTTGCCAAAAGGTTGTTAATATCGGGCATTCCAAGAACATATGTGTATCTGAAGCAGCAACTTGACCGCATTTAGCGCAGGACACTGTCTGACCTCCTGTAAATTTAGAAAGTCTAGAGGGGGAGTAATACGCTCTATAAAGGGTAAAGAAGTGATTTCTGCGAAGCCATGATGGCTTGACGATACTCCACAAAAGCTCGAAAGAAGATTTCCAAAGTGTTTGTAAGTTCACATCCCCCAAAACAGAACCCCATACTGACTCTGGTAAAACGAAGTCTCCATCTACCTCGTCCATTATAGAGTTGTACCATCTAGATATTTCTTTCTTTTCTGGCCCTCTAATTAGTAGATCGGAGATAAAGGGGGCTATGACCACCCAGTTTGAACTTATTTTTATTAGCAGGAGACGTTTTATAGGCTGCTGTCCAACTATAAATCTGGATATATTTGAAGCGTGAAAAGTTAGGACCAATCTTGGCTTGCAAATATTCCCATGAAAATAAATCTCCCTCATAAAAAAGGTCCCCCCAAACCTCCATGCCCGCCTCCCTCAAAGGGATTGCCAAGGTGTCATCAAGCCAAACCGGACTTTCGGGTAGGTCCCACAACGGGGTTTTTTCACAAAAGTAGTTTACTTTTATAGCTTTCATGATTTCTGCCCATGTTCGAGCCAGACCCTGTAGGATCTTCAGTTTAATTTCCAAACTTAAAAAGAAAACTAGAGTGATTGATATTTTCCCCCTCCAACATTGCTGCATACATCATACCCACCCCCAAGGAGTCGGGATTCTTTAACAACATCCTTGAATGTGATAATTGAAAGGCCCAAGCATAGATTTTTAAATCTGGAGCCGCGAGCCCTCCCTTTTCACGTCGCCGTCTTAGTTTTTTCCAGGCAATACGTGGGAGATGGTTGTGCCAAATAAAAGAAGAGACGTTTGATTGAAATTTAGCTAAAAAATTTTTATCAAAATATAAGGGAATAGTATTAAATAAGAAAGAAATCTTTGGGAGAATAGACATTTTGATAAGATTAACCCTACCTATTAATGAGAGAGGGAGATGCAACCAAGAATTAAGAAGCTTACGACAGTCTTTAAGTACTTTGGATAGATTCATTTGGACTATTTTATTTATGTCGTTTACAATTGTTAACCCTAGGTAACGCATAGAGGTGCTGGGATGAAATTCTATAGGTGGATTCTGATCATTCCAGATAAGCATTTCGGTTTTAGTTGCGTTTATCTCATACCCTGACACTTGACCAAAGGCGCTAGCCAGCTTCACTATGGCAGGGAGAGCCGTTACGGCCTCTGATGTCAAAATAAGTACATCGTCGGCATATAATGCCACCTTCCTCATCCAACCTTGATAATGAAAAGGTTTAATGGCGGGCTCCTCCCTTAAATATTGTGCAAAAGGTTCGATGTAAAAATCAAAAAGTAAGGGGGAGAGTGGACAGCCCTGTCGAGTTCCTCTTGTGATAGAAAAAGGGCTTGATAATTCTCCATTAACGAGGAGAGATGCCGAAGGGTTGCTGTACAAAAGACTAATCACCCTACGAAAACCACCCCCCACACCAAACTTGGCCAGGGCCTCCGACAAGTAAACCCAATTCACCCTGTCGAAGGCCTTGGTTGCGTCCAGCGTCATAGCCGCCAGTGGGAGGTTGTTAGATGTTGCTATATCTATGGCACCAATTAAATCAAAGGTCAGTTCATATAGTTGTCTTCCCTTTAAGAATCCCTTTTGATCTTGATGAAGGACCGATGGTGCGACATTGGCCAATCTTGATGATAAAACCGTGGCAAAGATTTTATAGTCCACATTCAAAATAGATATTGGCCTGTATGACCCACATTCTTCCATCGGTTTACCTGGTTTTAAGATAAGGGTAATAGAGGCACCATCCCAAGATGTTGGAGGAGCCATACCTTCTAAGAGAATTTGGTTAAATAACTTTGTAAGAAAAGGGGCAATCTCTGAGTCTAAGAATTTATATAACTCCGCCGGAAGGCCATCAGGCCCCGATGCTTTCCCCTTCTTAGATTTCTTAATAGCTGATATCACCTCACTCTGAGTAATGGGGCTGTCCAGATATTGAGATTGTTCCAGAGTGAGGGGAGGTAAGGTGATATTATCCAACCAGCTCTTGACAGACTCAACCGGTATCACTTTGTCTTCTTTATAAATGGCCTGAAAGAATTCCCTAAATGCCTCCCTGATATCATCATCGGAAGAAAGATTAGTGGTACCTATTTTTATGGCTGCAATGTTATTCCGGACCTGGTCTACTTTGGTCTTCCAGGCCAGCAGTTTGCCTGCACCTTCACTGTATTCGAAGTGGGCCAACTTGCTGGCTTCCCACCTCTGTTGGATTCTCAAACTCAGAGTCGATGCCAGGGTCCCCTTCAGTATCGCTAGTTTGTTATGTAGGGTGTCTAATATTGACCTTGAAGATCTATTACTTAGATCTATTTCCCGTTCGATAGCAGCCATATCTGATTCTATAGCAGAGATTGTTTCGTTGTAGTTCTTTTTCTGGAAGGCTATTTTAGTTACAATCAACCCTCTCAATGTTGCCTTATACGCATCCCAGATAATTTTATCCGATGTTGTACCTTCATTAGATAGAAAGAAGTTACGTGTCTCTGTTTTTAAAAACGCAATGTCCTCCTCATTAGTAAGTAAGGAACGATCAAAGGACCAAACCGTCGAGGTTTTCTTACTGCGCAAATCCATCACCAATTTAACCGCAGAATGATCTGAAAGGTGTGACGGAAGATATTCTATTACTCTAACTGAATCGACCAGTCTTTGGGTCATTAATATGTAGTCTATCCTAGACTTATGGTGATACTTATAGTTTCTGTAAGAGAACCCCTGTTGGTTTCCTGATCTTTGTCGCCAGACGTCGACGAACCCTTGCTGTCTCATGACTTCTAACAGAAAGGATCTGGTTTTAGACAAAACCCTGGAACGATTGTTAGGAGACTTATCCAGGATGGGGTCCAAGACAATATTAAAATCACCGGCTAAGATAATGGGTCCTGATATTGATAATAACTTCAAAAAAATTGTTTCCAGTATCGTGGGGTCATCCTGATTTGGGCCATAATAGCCAACTATTGTAATTGAAACCCCCGCAATGAGGACTGTCGCAATAGCCCACCTGCCTGAAGAATCCACAACCTTTGAGATTAGTTTGGCTTTGGCTCCCTTTTTAAAAATGATTGCAACCCCTCTCGTATGGGATGTTTGTGTGGTAGTGACCATAAAATGAATCCATCCATTCTTTTTAATTATCTCTAACATTTCAGTATGCGTGAGATGGGTTTCCTGCAATACCATGACCTGCACTGCTGATTCTTTCAGATATTGTAGAATTCTATTTGCACGGGGCTTTGTGCGCAGGCCATTGATGTTCCAGGAAAGAAAACTTATACTACTCATCCCTTAATTGATAGGACAATTCGATTAATATAGCATAAAAAAGATACATTTGTAAAACTATTAAATTTTTGTGCCCAACAATTATAAATAAGATATGTAAGATATGTGAAATGTGTAAACCAAAAATTGCTATTCCAAAAATTTCCAAACTGGTTATTGAGGACATTTTATGTTTTTTCCACCCCTGTGCACTCACCCGCTCGAGGTGAGAGCCCCCCCCCCGTGAAGAACCCTTGCATTATCTAACCAGAACAAAGTCCCAGTAGATAGTGCCCCACCGGTTGATCCCCTACAGAAAAGTCCAACCGCTAACTATTCCGGTAAGTAGACCTAAATGAACCTGATGGATAAGATGATTTTTATGTTGATTTTTTCTTTGTGGGATTTTCTTTTTATTTTTTTACCCTCTTTTTTTTCCTTTTTTCCCCCTTTTTTTCCCTTCTCTTTTTTCCTATTTTTTTCTTTAACCGCATGCGTGCTTTACAGATTCTGCTCCTGCGCTGAGAATCTGTAAAGCCCTTTATTCATGACGAGCTGGGCTCGTCATGAGCGTGCGAGGAGGCTACCTCATGACGAGCCCAGCTCGTCATGAGCGTCGAAGGGGTTAATCATTCTCCGTTTCCCTCTTTCTTTTATGTCTTTTTTTCAGTTTTTTTTTTCCCCATTCCTCTCTATTTCCTTTTAACACATGTAGCCACATGTGAAGAATGTACCACTGATCATTCTTTTCAAAATTAGGACTATGAAAAAACAAGCATCAAACATCAAACTTATTGAGGCCATTTAGTGCTAGGGAGAGGGGGAGCTATCTATAATCAAGATCAAAATTCCTTCCATCGAAGCCCATTTATGTGTCAGTACTGGGTATTCGGATCATTATTATACTTTTATACTTTGCCCTAAGAGACTGTTTTACCTAGATCCATTAACAACTCATCTGCCGCTTGAACTGACCTAATGTTATACATCTTGTTATTATGCATGACTTTTAGAGCAGCTGGGAACATCAGCTGGGCCGTTGCCCCCAATCTTCTGAAAGCGTCCAGACGTTTGCCAAACTCCCACTGTTTTTCCAGCGTTATTCTGGACAGGTCAGATCTTATCAAGAAAGTAAAGCCTTTCCCAGCCAAAGACTTTTGTTTCAGGGCCAAATTCAAAATACGTTCCTTTAGAACGTAGGTGTGAAAGTTTACCAAAATCTTTCGTGGTTTAGAACGCTGAGGATTAAGCCTAAGGGGGTCCCTATGTACCCTCTGGATGTCAACAGACAACTCCTCGGTAGCATGTTCTAATGGCAAGGCTTCCTTCAGTAGTGAGACGATGTATTGCTTTATATCTGACCCCTCAGAGCCTTCTGGGACATTTAAAATGCGGATATTTCCTCTTCTCGCATTATTCTCGAGGGTCTCCATCCTCTCACTAAGCGCCAGATCTTCCTTTGTGAGTTTGACTATATCCTGCCTTGCCTGATCCAGATAAACTGTTTGGACACCTACTGTTTCCTCTAATACTCCCGTTCTTATGGTGAGGTTTTCAATTTTACTATCGAGGGACTCACAGTAATTTTTGAACTCTTGTTGATTGGCCGCAGACTCAGCAAAACCTTTCCTTATCTCCTTGGTGAGGGCTGAGAACATCTCTAATACGGAGGCTGCCGTCAATGGAGCTTGAGATATTAAAGGAGGGGTCGGTAAGGAATTGGTTTCGGGTTGAGCCGAAATTGCTGAGGCCTCTTCAAATGGCCCCCCAGAAGCACCA
The DNA here is from genome assembly GCF_964261635.1 of Lissotriton helveticus. Taxonomy (NCBI): domain Eukaryota; kingdom Metazoa; phylum Chordata; class Amphibia; order Caudata; family Salamandridae; genus Lissotriton; species Lissotriton helveticus. Next base: position 1,042,942,200 of record NC_136061.1, read on the forward strand.
CCAACAGCGCCCAAATCAGCACCCAAATCAGTAGAATCTGACTCTTCATCCTCTTGAAAAAAAGCTGTAGTGGGGGATTGGAATTCACTCAATTGCTGCTCCAAGAACAACTGTGATTGTAACTGATTTTGGTCTGGCTCTCTTCCTGGGTCTAATAGTCCTCGCGAACTAGCCTCTTCACCAATGGTTACATCGGTGGCTTTAGCAAAGTCGATTATTTGATCAGGGAATCTCCCGTCTTGAGCCGACTCTTTGGATAATACTATATCCTTTGATGTGCATGATTCTACCACTGACGTAGTATTGGAGTCTGATATCGATGCCATGCTTTGATTTTTTAAGCCCTCAGAACGTTGTATAATCTGAGGAATGGCTTTAAAATAGGCGCGAAGTGAAGGTGTTAGCTTAGAGCTTGCAGGAAATACTACTTTAGTGTCTTTAGAGTTAAGCTTAGCTTTTGCTTTGGATTTAGCCCTCACACTTAAGGCTTTAGACTTGAATTCAGTGTTCAAATATGAAGAGGGTTTCGGTTTGGATAGTGGTTTAGTTACTTCTCCTATATCTGCCCCCTCTTCTAAGGTCCCGACCTTCTTGAGCTCTACCTTCTTTTTCTGTCGGCGACTTCGACCACGCTTAACTCCGCTTTTGGGAGTATTAGGTAAGTCATTAATTGCATTAGATGCACCAGATGTTACTGACGTAGACTTGTCAAGAGGGGACTGTGTTTGCTCCCCTACCGCGCTACCACTCAGATCAGACAGAGTGATCTCTGGCAGTTCCCGACTGATAGAGCTGACAACATCCAATTCCTGCCCAAGAGACCCCTCCACTGTTGAGGCCGGAGTAGGCACTTGTAAATATTGGGGGACTTCGTGAGATTCACCCTTAAGAGGAGAAACCCGGCTTATTTCAATATCCGCGGCAGTGTATCTAACAGGCGCTAAAGCTGACTTTAAGCCCTTGGGGGGAGAAAATAGGTTCCTCAGTCTTTTCCCCTTTCTGAGCTCCAGGGCGGCTATGCAAATCCTTGGACTAAATAAAGTGCCCAGTATCTTTAAACACTTATTAGAGGAATTAACAGGATTTGAGGAAGATATTACGTTATTAAAACCTGACTGATGTGAAGTATAGATAGTTTTAGAGTTCTCCCCACTGGGTTCACTACTGCTCTGATTATAGCAGATTCCAAAGTCCTGAGTGAAAAGAAGCAACTTACTTTTAGTCGGTGAAGCCTCACCTACTCCCCCGTTACACCCGATACCTCTACCACCGCACCCGCAGCCATCCTCCTCGCTGCACGGCTTCCAGTCTAAGTCGAGAGTAAGGAAGCATGGAGGTGGAAAGAGGACTCCTGCACCACACCAGCCGCTTCGCCAGGCAACCACCATCGGGACGGAGAGAGATGAAAAGCGGGATCCGTAAAGAGTAGAAAGTAAGCGAGGAAATTCCCATGTCGACAGTTACTCAATTCGGAGAAAGTGTCTCATTCAGGGTCTACCCGTTCACGCACTCATCTGTTCAGCGGGACTGTCCTGCGGGGGATCGACCTGAAGCACCGCGGCGAGCTAGTGCGCCGCCGCCATGTTCTTCTTCCTAGGCAAAAATCGAAAAATTTTAAAGGGAAGGTTGGTGCTGCATCTCCCGCAACTAACTTTTCAAAGTTTGGTTTTATTTCGGAAAATTGAATCCTCGGGCCAGATTCTACATTTCCAAAGCGATTTCTGTTTTGTTTTTTCAGGTGCCTAAAATGTGAGAAAGCTTTATCACATAAATGCATGTACATACATGCCAACATTTTGGAAGAAGAAAGTGGGAGATTTTGAAAAAATATTCAGCAGAATGCATTTTCCCCAATTGGCATGTATGCATATAGTGGTCTATGTAGCGGTACAAGGCTCCTGCTTCTTCCAGGGCCAGACTGGGAACCAAAGCAGCCCTGGCAAGTTTTGTCAGACCAGCCCTTGTACGGTATACAGGGAGTGCAGAGAGGGAGCCTAACCATTATGAAAGGAGACTACGGGAAGTTGCCACCCAATGAAAATTTGGGGAACATGGTGCATTCTACAACATAACTGTGATTATATACACAATTGCATTAACTTTTAATGTGTAGTAAATGATGCCCTTACTGAGCACCAGGATACAACATTCCTTGATGGGGGTCTTCAATGATTCCCTCACTATCACCCTCCAACAATGTCTCTCATCCCCCCGTAGCCCCGCTTTCAGATGTATTTAATTTGTTTTATTGCACCTCTCATACCAGTGGAGGTAGGGTGTTGGAGCACTTTACATCACAAACATACAGAGACAATGAATCATGCGTGTGTAAATCAGTGTATAGAAAATGTTAAATAAGGCAAAGGGGGCTACCAGCTGTAGGATTTACATGTCATACATACTGGCAGGTACAAAAGGGGGTGGTGATGGATGGAGCATCTGAACCAATCAAACACTCACACCCAGTCAAAAGATCTGGGTTTGATCCATCACCGTTCTTTAGCCCACTCTGCCACCCCAGTTCAGACATGGCTATATGCAAATCAGTCTGACCCTGTGCCTCATGGGATCAGTCCAGCCCGAACTGCCGAGCCATGCCTTCCCTGGACCGGAAACAAGCTTTCGAGGACCGGTTTCTGGCATTACAGCCGTCGTCAGCCCGGCTTGCTTGATTCCAGTGGCAAAGTGAGCAAGGTACTCACGTCTGAGCATACCCTGCCACACTTATGGCGGCCAAAGCGGTACCAAAGGGGGTGGTGATGGACGGAGCATCTGAACCAATCAAACACTCACACCCAGTCAAAAGATCTGGGTTTGATCCATCACCGTTCTTTAGCCCACTCTGCCACCCCAGTTCTTACCAGGATTCTCGTGTGGTCGGATGTACAGGCCATTGCGCCCTCCGATCCCCAGTTCACTGCTCAACTTTGGAGCCACCTTGATGCCCAAAATAGCGTGCTTCGTAAATTCGTCCAACGCTGGCACTCGTTTATAATTGGAGCACCGATCTCCGCCAAACCAAACCAGGGGATTCCACTCCTGAAAGCCTGTGGATCCCAGTCCCAGTGACTTTTCCGAAGCCTCAGGTAATTACCTCCAACCTGGTCCGCGCCCACAGACCGATTCATGATTCCGTATTAAGACACTGAATCCCAAAGGCGCTTCAAATAACAAAACAGGCAACATAACACCAAGTCCTGATGATGATCCCGGTTCATTAGGAGCCAGGGGATCGAAACGTCGTCGACAATCTAAACAATTCTGCAGTATATCGATTGTGACTATCTTATTGCAGTAATTGTATGTCCAAACTTTCTTCACAGTTGACTCAAATGCAAGGGACAGTTGGCTCCCACTTCTTTCTTGCCTGAAATTGTTTGTTTCCCTTTTTTCTCCATTCTTTTTCTATAACGGCTTGTTAGCTCACTCTTGGATAGGTACAGGCTTGTACCCTATCAAATGCTGTATTTGACCCCCTTCATGGTCTCCTTAACTCTTGTATATACTAAATAAAATTTCCAGGCCCGGCTGGGTACTGGAATTACCATATAAAGCACTGATTCAGGTCTGTATTTCTCACTGTATATGTTATTACATTATCCTACGGACCCTTGTTCCCTAGAATAGATTGTCTGCCCATGGTCCGAAGGTATCAATTGGGTTCCCTTGTTATAACTGAAGAAAAAAAAAATGCTCCTGGAGGGGTCCTGAGAAGATACAGCGTGTGGTAGATAATTGCATTGGTGATGTTCTTGTTCTTTCCTGTCACGTTCTTTGGAGAGATGGGGTAGTGTGAGCGGGGGAGAAGGGGGAGCTATCTCTATTCTTCATGATGAATCCCATCCTATTTCAGCTTTCTTAATCAACATTCTCTCTTTCCACAAGCATGCTTCACATATTTTCAGTGTCATTTGTGAGGAACAGCTGGACATTTTTGTTCATGACAGTCATGACAAAACCTAGACGCCTCCTTTCCTGATGTTGAGGACAGCAGGTTACAACTTTCGTCATTTGGCAGGGTCTAATAGGAGAGGTGGGGTGGGTGACTTTGCCTTTAAGCAAACTTTTCAGTGCATCACTTTTGCTATCAATGACCTTGATGGACCTGAGGCTTTAGGCTTTTGCCTCATATCCCCTCAAAAATCCTTGGCTGGTGTTTTGATCTATCGCCCTTCCTGCCAGGCCATGTCTTTCAATAAATCAGCATTTATAAAGCGCTCTATCAATCCTAGGGGCATCTGGGCGCTGTCGAAGAGCCAGGTCTTGAGTCTCTTTCTGAAGTTTGCAAGTGAGGGGGCCGTACAGAGCTGGAGGGGGAGGTCATTCCAGGTCTTGGCTGCGATGTAGGAGAAGGAAGGGTGCAGCGGATGCAGGGGGTGAGTGCGAGTGATGAGGAGCATAGGTGTTTTAGCTGGTTGGTGGTAGTGCAGTCGATAGTTGAGGTAGGCAGGTCCTAGGTCAGGAGGGTTTTGTAGACGTGTGTAAGGATCTTGAACTGGCATCTTTCCCGGATGGGAGCCGGTGGAGGCCTCTTAGGTCGTGCGCGATGATGGGTTCATTTGGGGAGGTGCAGGATGAGTCTGGCTGCAGCGCTCTGTATCGTCTGGAGTCTTCTGAGGAGCTGGATGGAGATGCCGGCATAGAGGGCATTGCCATAGTCAAGGCGGCTGGTGATGAGGGCCTAAGTGACAGTCTTTCTGGGGTTGGTTGGGATCCAACTGAAGATTTTGCGGAGCATTTGAAGTGTGTACAAGTAGGAGGAGGCGACTGTCTTAGCTTGTCGTTTCATGGTCTGCTGTCTTTGAATGGATGTGTGTTATCCACTAAATGTGTAACATGGAAAAGACAGAGGTACTTTTATTTGGGACTTTTCCAGCTGATTGGAAGCCAAATTGTTGACCTAATGGGGCTCTACCTCCTCCCTCTTCCTTGGGGGAGTTTAAAAACCTTGGGGTCAAATTGGGCAATTGCTTTTCATTCCACCCACAGGTGCCTGCTGTGGCTGGAACTTGCTTTGGTCTGCTACGCTCTTTAAAAATGTTTATACTACTTCTTCAGTTCCCTCCAGAAAGACAGCGGTCCACGCTCCCATTATGTCCATGTTGGACTACTCCAATGTTCTGTATTTGGGCCTCCCTCAAATCATGATTAAGAAAGTTCTGACTGCCCAGAATGCTGCAGCCTAGCTCATTCAGAGGCTCCCTTACCATACACCTTTGGCCTCTCACCTGAGATCTCTTCCCTGGCTCCCCATTAAGAGGAGAATAATTTTCAAGTCACTTGTTTTAGCACATAGGGCTTTTTTCCTGGTAGGCTCTCAGTACTTGGAATCCAGACAACTACACTAATCCTCGCCAAGAATGTTGCACTATTCACAAGCCTCTTTAGTTGTAGGTTCCTAGGGTCAGACAGGCAAGAAGGAGAGGTCCTTCTCATGCTTGCACGTGCATGCCTGGAATCACCTTTCATTCAAACTTTGCTCTACAAACTCTGAATCTTTGTTCAGAAAGAAAACTAGAACGTTGGTATTTGCTTTAGTGTGATTGTAGCCCTAGGAGTTTTCGTAATTTGTGTGTACTTTAAAATAACCTCTTCATTCATTCACTACAAGATTCAGGATTAACACATTATGGTCCCTTATAAGACATCCTAGATGAACATCATAAAGGCCCCCCATGAAGTTATCATGTGTGAAAGATAAATAGCTTAATATTCTGCAATCTAGATAGAATATAAATTAATGTATTGATTAGAGATCTAAAAAATGAGGACAAGAATCCCCATTAAATAGAATAAAAATGGAGCTCCTCTTGTCCTGAACTGTATGCTGAGCATAAGGTTCCCCATGAATCATCACACACCTGACATGTGTACTCGAACAATGAAACAAAACAATGGAAGCAAGGAAGAAGAACTTTTGTCTGGTTTGGCTAAGTAAGAAACTAAGCTTCTGAGAAAGTTGTGAAGACCCATTTTAAAACAATATGCATTTCATAAAGTTTGCTATATGACCTCACTGTCCTTGGTAAATTCATGACCCTGAAAGGATGTAATCTACACACTTTATTCTATAATATTGTAAAACTAGCAAGCTTCCCTGAAATATGTTGTTGGTAGCTCAGAGTGGTAATTTGGAGCACTGGTGCCTCCCCAGGAAATACATTGACTGACGAATGGTCAAACACACATAGACCAATTCTCTTGTTATACACTGGTTAAGTGCTTTAGCCTAAGTCCACCATGTGAGTAATGCATTGCGCTAGCAGGAGATATAACCTGGAGAGTCCTAAAAACAAGGTTGTCCAATGGATAAAGGCTATATTCACAACTACAACTCTGTATGGGAAGGATCTTGTTGAACTAGGTAGTCAGGTCACTTACATGGAAAGGAGCTCTCAGAATCCAACAAATATTATTTTCTGCATAGCAAATAGATTAGCAGAGAATTATCAAGAGGAATCATGACCAGTACTTCTAAGGTACTTTAAGCTCAATAATGTACAACTTACCAAAGAGGGACTTGTGAACATCTAATACGATCTTCTCTTTGTCACTTCTGTCAGGCGTGGTGCGTCCATTGGGGCGTGGGGGCGTGGGGGCGTAGCCCCCCGGCCCGCAGCTCCCTCGGCGTCTTTGAACTTAAGTAAACTGATTCCGTTTACTTAAGTTCAAAGACGCCCAGGGAGAACTGACAATCATGGCAGTCAGCATGACGTCGGACCACCCACCCCCTTCAGAGTCTGAAGGGGGTGGGTGTTCTGGCGTCATATTGACTGACATGATTGTCAGACAGTGGGGGGCAACAGGCAGCAGCACAACACAAGTGTGCATGAGTGGGGACGGAGGGCGAATTTTCGCACCGTGCCCACTCATGCGTACTTGTGTTTTGACTTGTTTGTGCATGCCCATTAGGAGCCCCTCGGGCTCCTGATGGGTGTGCTGCGGGCGAAGAATAGCCGTGCCCTAAGACAATCCTGGCGCTGCTGGCAGCGCCAGGATTGGCTGAGAGGGGTTGTAGGCGCCAACGGACTCGGGGCGACGCGAACCTGCTCAGGACATCCTCAGGTAGGATTTTTTAATGTATTTTAATACCCCCCGTGCGCGACCACCCCCTCTCCCCGCGGGACACCCCTCTCCCCCGCGCAACCCCCCTACCCCCCGCGAGCCGCGACTACTCAGCGCTAAGGGCTTTGATCATTGGCTGAGCTGTCAATCTCGGGTCAGATTAAGGTGATTCTTGGGTGAGGGCTGAGGTACTTGGATAGAGCTGTCCGGCTTTTGTGACCTGTGTTACTGGCCATGTGCATAGTTTGTCGCTGTCTTTTGTTAGGTGATGTCTTCCCGGTGCTTTAGTGCTAGTATTTTATTCTGTATTCTGTCTGTCTGAGATAATGTTTTTTTTTTCTTTCTGTTAGTTACATACATTTTAATTCTGCTCTTTGTATTTGGGCCTTGTCACGTCATTGCTGTTCCATTTCTATATTTTGTGGCGCCTGTGGTGCATGATGTCTTCGTGGCGCTCCAGTTTTAGTGTTTTGTGTCATCCATCCACTTGCAGTTCTAACACTTTCCAGCCAGTTGTATAGTTCTTATTGTGTCACTTGTGACCCGCAGTCTTCATGCTCCTTCACTCTTATTGCCTACTCTGTAATGTGATGTTGTCGCAGTGTGTTGCAGCTGCTGTAGGCATTGTGCCCTCTGCCACCAGGTGCCTCTACGTTGCTCTTGTGCCAGTTGTAGATTTTGCTCTGTGCCACTTGTTGCCGGGTCTCATAACATGTGAGGGTGTATTGTGTCGCGTGTGACGTGATGTCCTCATGCGGTGCAGATTGTACACTTTTGTGTCTCGCCCCCGTCGTTGTATCTCGGGATGCTCCTATTCAAGTCAGTGCATCTTTGTTCAACTTTTTCCACCACAAAATGGTTTTTTGAAGCATTGTGCAGGTTTTATTACACACAGTAAATGCAATGTGAGGCAATGTATGTATGCGTCATAGCCACCTCTTTATGCAGAAACGGGAATTTCAGCGTGGGTGCACAATTACGGGGCATTTGTAATGAAACCCTGTGACTTTTTGCCTACGTTTTGAAAATAGTGCTTTAAAATGCACGATTTAGCCTCATTTTTTCAGAAATTTCATTGACAGGTAAGGCTTCTTCAACACTTATGTGGGAGGTCAACTTCAGATGTCTGCCCTCGTAACTTCTTAGTCAATTTAATTAAAAATGGTGATTTAAAATACACCATTTGTACCATTTTGTTCAGACATTAACAATGGTGATTTAAAATGCACTATTTGTACCATTTTGTTCAGAATTTCCTCGACTTTCACTAAAATGGACGAGGCGTGTTGTTCACTGAGGTAGCTCTGTGCATTTTGCGTTACAGGTGGAAGTAGAGGGTGTGTTACGTTATAGGCACCTCTCTTGAGGTCACTCCAGGTGAACTTCCTATTGTTGTATTTAAAAAAAAAAAATGAAGTCCGATTCCATAAACAGTGCTTTGAGGCCCGCTTTTAGTGGCTGAGTTGCCAGTGGGGATGAAGGACATATAGGGGGTAATGGTTGACTGGAGCAGTATTCAAAGGGGGGGGGGGGGGCTGCTGCTAACTGGCCTGTTTTTTCAATGCTGGACTCAATTTTCAATGTGCATTTCTATCGCCAACTGCAGTGCATGTGAATCTGACAAATTTGCATGATTTCCGTTCCAGCCAAGGGAGGGCGGCAGGCCCGGTTCTAGAGGGTGGGCCGGGTGGGCCAGGCCCACCCAAACATGAGCCTGGCCCACCCAAAGAGGAGCCTTGGCCCTCGCAGTGAGGGCTTGAAGGCAGGCGCGCAGCGCTCAGGTCGTGTGTGTCAGCCCGGCCGAGGCAGCTTTCCCGGGCGCGCACACACACAGACAGATTTAGAGATTATCGCAGCCCCACACCCCAGTACTTCACAGGTCTTTAAAGACCATTAACATGTTAACACGGCTTTGTTAACTTTTTTCACCCCTTCATCTCGGCACAGCGAAAGGTGACAAATCCTTTCTTTGGCACTGGTAACCTTTGGTAACCTTTGCCTATTGCCCTGCTGCGTTGATATTTCTTTTTCTATGCAGCTCAGGCGAAAATAAGTTTGTTTATTCTTAGTCACCTTTCCTAACCCCTGCAGTGGCTTATCACATCAGGCTGTGACACAAAGTTTGACTAATGGAGCAGGTAAGAGAATGTGTTACTACATTTTTTTCTTTTTGAAATCTGCACAGGCCCAGCAGGACACATACTTCGTGTGAGCTTTATTTAAACAGTTTTCATCTTTATCATGGCCGATGCAGGACAGCAATAAGACAAAACAAAATGCCCAGATAACGCTGGTGATTAATGATCCTTCTGGAGAGCAATCATTTGTTTGTTAGTAGTTTTTAAATGCAGATGAACTGTATTTATTTATTTATTTATATGCTTCTATAGCGCCTGAATAGACCCCCGGAGGGGTATCTCTGCGCTTTGCCAAACAGAAGAAACCAGGTATTGTGCCTGAACAGCACTAGTAGGTAGTGGATGGCGGGAAATGATTAAACGCTGGAGAAAAGATGAGTTTTCAGGATTTTTCGAAAAGACAGGTGATCAGTGATGTGTTTTAACGAAAGGGGGAGGGAGTTCCAGAGAACAGGTCCTGCGTATGCCAGGGCCTTGCCTCCTTGGCGGGTCTTTTTAATTTTAGGAACCTGAAGGAGCTGAAGATTGCTGGAATGTAGTGAGCGGCCGGGAACATAGGGAAGAAAGGCAGTGGTGAGAAATTTTGGGCCCTTATTGTATTGTATCTGGATAGCTCAGTGGGTTACTGCCTTTGTCGCAGAGATCCTTGTGTTACTTGAAGTTCAGAGGTTACAATCGTATCATAGGACAGTGACCTATGAACTGTCATCTAAGAGCTGTCTACAAACATGAATGGTATAGTTAGAACTTAGCTTTTTTTGTTTTGTGATATAGTTAGAACTTCCCCAGTCTTTCATTATTCTAATGTTGCTAAAATGAGTATGTTTGGACAGATATACATTTTTATCAGTAAAGCTGACCCCATGGAATCGTCTTTAAATCCTAAGGTTGTGTTTCCCCAGACCAAACCCTCTTAAAATATACTGCCCACCA